>NC_086452.1:423850024-424468774 GCF_028390025.1 Pseudophryne corroboree | reverse complement strand
TACACTGGTCCTGTATGCTGTAAAAATACAGGGTTGCTGTTGTTAAAATAAAAGTACACTGGCCCTGCATGCTGTAAAATACAGAGATGCAGTGAAAATAAATGTATACTAGCCCTGTCTTGTATGCTGTAAAAATTCTGGGGTGCATGGAAAGGCCCTGTCTTGTATGCTGTACAAATTATGTGGTGCAGTGAAAATAAATGTACGCTGGCCCTGTCTTGTATGCTGTAAAAATTCTGGGGTGCTGTTATTAAAATAAAAGTACACTGGCCCTGTCTTGTGTGCTGTAAAAATTCTGGGGTGTAGTGAAAATAAATATACACTGGCCCTGTCTTGTATGCTGTAAAAATTCTGGGGTGCAGTGATGATAAATGTACACTGGCCCTGTCTTGTATGCTGTAAGATTCTGGGGTGCAGTGAAAATAAATGTACACTGGCCCTGTCTTGTATGCTGTAAAATTTTTGGGGTGCTGTTGTTAAAATAAAGGTACACTGGCCCTGTCTTGTATGGTGTAAAAATTCTGGGGTGCAGTGAAAATAAATGTACACTGGCCCTGTCTTGTATGCTGTAAAAAAAATACAGAGGTATTGCTGTTAAAATAAAAGTACACTGATTCTGAATGCTGTACAAATACAGGGGTGCTGTTGTTAAAATAAAAGTACACTGGTCCTGTATGCTGTAAAAATTATGGGGTACAGCTGTTAAAATAAAAGTATAATGGGCCTGTATGCTGTAAAATACAGGGTTGCAGTGAAAATAAATGTTCACTGGCCCTGTCTTGTATGCTGTAAAATTACAGGGGTGTACTGAAAATACAGGGGTGCTGCACTGTCCGCAGTTGCTATGTCTAGGCCTGACCTTCACAACACTGTATGGGAAGAGGAGGCTCCTACCACCATTTGCACGCCATCTGCAAGTGCTGGAAGGAGCACCGCCAATCTAGTTGCTGATATTGAGATTGAGGATGTCACTGTAGAAGTACACCAGGATGAGGAGGATATGGGTGCAGCTGGCGCTGAGGAGGATGTTGACAATGAGGATTCTGATGGTGATGTGGTTTGTTTGAATAAGACACCAGTGGAGACACGGGATGAGAAAGCCCATTGTCATGCCTGGGTAAAATACCAAAAAAGTCCCCTATTCGGTGTGGAATTATTTCTCCACAAATCCGGATGCAGGTGTCAAGCCATCTGTTGCCTTTGTCAATCCATAATCAGTAGGGGTAAGGACGTAAACCGCCTAGGAACATCCTCCCTTATACGTCACCTGCAGCGCATTCATCATAAGTCATTGCCAAGTTCAGAAACTTTGGGTAATAGTGTAAGTAGTTCCCTGACACCTAAATTATGTGGTTTGTTTGAATATTATTTCTCTATGAGGATGTAAACACTGAAAGGGGGGTGGAATCTGAGGATGAGGGCAACATGTTGCCTCTGTGGAGCCAGTTTGTACAAGGAGAGATTAATTGATTCTATTTTGGTGGGGGCCCAAACAAACCAATCATTTCAGCCACAGTCGTGTGGCAGTCCCTGTCGCTAAAATTATTGGTTTGTTAAAGTCTGCATGTCCTGTTTATACAACATAAGGGGGGGGGGCAAGGACAATTTTATCTTGCATGTCTTTTCTTTGCCACATCATTCTAGGGGTGCTGCCCTATATGGGGTGCTGCCCCTCTGCCCTATCAGTCCAAGGGTGTTGCCCCACTGCAGTTTAATTCCAGGGGTGCTGTTGCCTGTATGATGTGCTGTGTAATCTCCAGGCTTGCTGTCTATGCTGTATAAATCCAGGGGTGCTGCTGTACTTGATCCTAGGTTTAAATGAAAGCCTAGAACAGATATGAAACAAGCTTCAACATCACAAACAGATTACATAGCTGCAAAGGTGGAAATGGAAATTGCTATTTTGACAAAGTGTTTTTTTTTTATTAAGTGAGGAGAGACCACATTTGTGGCCAAAGTCATTGTGACTCAGAAGAGATCAGCGTAATTCAGCACAACTGCCGAAGAGGTAAAAGATAGATTTTCTGAGGAAGCATTAGAGAGAGGTTCTTCTCAATTATTTCATGTTAGGGACTCGCTCAAATGAATGGCTCCAATTAGTCAACCTTAATTTTGATTTATTATTGATGCTCCATATTTTGGTATTATTTATTTACAAGACGCGCATTGTTGTACAGGGTTCTTTTTATAAGGACTGTGTAGGGTTATCGCAAGACCTCGCGGTGTTAGCTTTCCATTGCACTGCAGCACTAGATGGACCAGGAGCTCCTGTGAGACACAAACAGTTACTGAATAAGGCCCAGTATGGAGTCTCATAGTGGTTTACAGCCAGGAAGATGTCTGGCTTACCAGACTGAGGCATGCTGTGGGCACAAAAGTTAGCATTGCTTCCTCCCTCAGTCCTACTTATAGTATGAAATTATAGAGTGGTAAGCTCCACTAGGGCAGGGGCTCAATAACAAAAAATTCAATGCACAGTCCTGCTTAGTATTGTACCAAACCCATCCGAACTCAACTTACCCCATCCGGGGCTCAGGAGGGGCTGCTAAAACATCTAAGGGGCTACTTTATTTAAAAACTATATATGAAAAAAATAAACAAGACACACAGGTATGCTCACATGCGTGTAACTGGGACACATATGTATGCTCACATGCCTGTAACTGGGAGCCAAGAAAAACAAAAATAAGGCATCTGCCACAAAATATGTACATAAAAATGTAATAATAAAATGGAAATAAAGAAACTCACGAGATTTTCACAAAATAAGTCTCCAGGCTCCGTGGAGGGGAAAATATCCAATCTTGATCCTGTGGTATACACCAGTTTATTTGCATCCCAGCATTAAATCTGAGATAATCTTAATCCTTGAAAATGAAGAAGGGGGTACAAATTTGGAGGCTTTGGCCCCTAGTTTTTCAGTTTGTCCAGTAATGTGGTAATTATATATTTGCTTGGTTCAAGTCCTTTCCGTTCCACACCAATATATGAGTGGAGGTGAAAGCATGTGTGTTGTTCCTGATTACGTGCGCCTCTCTAATTTTTTATCACCTTCCTGACACTGTCCTCTTCCTCTTGCCTTAGCTCATAATGTGAAAAGTCATCAAAGAAGGAGGTGGTATGTTTGTAGCTAACTATGATTTGGGGAACTTGGCAAGCTTTTTCCAGGGGGACCACCTGTCGCTAAACTGATGGGTTTATTAAACTGTGCATGTCCTCTTTTAAACAACATAAGGGTTGGTGGGAGCAGAGCCGGCGCTAGCTGCTCAGCAAAGGGATGCAGTGCAGGGAGGCGCCAAACTGAAGAGGTGCTCAGCCTCTCCCTGCTCTGCATCCATGTTGCTGCTGGCTGCCGCAGCGCCTGTCACACTGGATGAAAGGTAGCGGCGCTGGCAGCTTGCGGCGCTGGCAGCTTGCGGCGCGGCTCCCTCCCCCTCCTCCTCCCCAGAGAGTGCGGCTAGTGCCGGCCCGACGCATACGCGAGTTACGCGTCTGCGTTGAGCACCAGACTGCTGGGGGCCGGGCGCTCCATTCATGCGGTGGGACTCAGAGCTGCCTCACAGAGCCGGACTTAAAGCAGACAGAGCCGAGGAGGAGGAGGGCGGAATGTGTAATGGGCCAGGAAGAAGATGGGAGCTCCGCTGGTGCTGTGCTTCTGCTGTCTGCTCCTATCCAAGGTGAGTGCCCGTTGCTGGTTACTGGGAGCTACCGGGTGAACAGTTCACAGTAACTGAATTTATAGTCATATACTGTTCGTGTTAGAAAGCTATAATATGAAATCAGTTGAAATTACATTGACAATGGCAGATAACTTCCTTACAGTAGATTTCTCATCGTGTGTATTAAAGCTATAACAGTCAATGGTTATTTGATACTGGCTTTTATGTTTTGGCACTTCCTGTATATGGGCAATTTGGGCACCTCTGCTTTATGCGCAATACAGCCCCAATACGGTATAGCTAAGACACATGGTGTATTGGTAATACTCACTAAATCTGTGCAGCTGTACTATAATCCAGGTGTCTCTGGCATGGGTGGTCTTCAGGTTGCCGGCAGTCGGGCTCCTGGCAACCACCATACCAGCGCCGGAATCCCGACCGCCGGCATACCGACATCTTTTCTCCCTCTTGGGGGTACACAACCCCCATGGAGGGAGAATAGATAGCATGGTTCGCATAGCGCGCCAGCATGCCCACAGCGTGGCGAGCGCAGCGAGGCATAAGGGGCTCATTTGCGCTCGCCCAGCTGTCGGTATGCCGGCGGTCGGGATTCCGGCGCCGGAATGCTGGTCGACGGGGGCCCAACCGCCAGCAGTGTAATGTGACTGACGGACACTACTATGCGGTGTAATGTGACTAGCGAACACTACTCTGTGTGGTGTAATGTGACTGACGCACACTACTGTGCAGTGTAATGTGACTGACGGACACTACTGTGTGGTATAATGTGAATAAGGGACACTTCTGTGTGGTGTAATGTGACTAACGGACACTACTGTGCAGTGTAATGTGACTGACGGACACTACTGTGCAGTGTAATGTGACTGACGGACACTACTGTGCAGTGTAATGTGACTGATGGACACTACTGTGCAGTGTAATGTGACTGACGGACACTACTATGTGGTTTAATGTAACAGACGGACACTACTGTGTGGTATAATGTGAATAAGTGACACTACTGTGTGGTGTAATGTGACTAACGGACACTACTGTGTGGGGTTTAATGTGACTAACAGACAGTACTGTGCGGTGTAATGTGACTAACGGACACTACTGTGCAGTGTAATGTGACTAACGGACACTACTGTGCAGTGTAATGTGACTAACGGACACTACTGTGTAGTGTAATGTGACTGATGGACACTACTGTGCAGTGTAATGTGACTAACGGACACTACTGTGCTGTGTAATGTGAATAATGGACACTACTGTGCGGTGTAATGTGACTAACGGACACTACTGTGCAGTGTAATGTGACTAATGGACACTACTGTGCAGTGTAATGTGACTAATGGACACTACTGTGCTGTGTAATGTGAATAATGGACACTACTGTGCGGTGTAATGTGACTGACGGACACTACTGTGTGGTGTAATGTGACTAACGGACACTACTGTGCAGTGTAATGTGACTAACGGACACTACTGAGCAGTGTAATGTGACTAACGGACACTACTGTGCTGTTTAATGTGAATAACGGACACTACTGTGCTGTTTAATGTAAATAACGGACACTACTGTGCTGTTTAATGTGAATAACGGACACTACTGTGCTGTTTAATGTAAATAACGGACACTACTGTGCTGTTTAATGTGAATAACGGACACTACTGAGCAGTGTAATGTGAATAACGGACACTACTGTGCGGTGTAATGTGACAAACGGACACTACTGTGCGATGTAATGTGAGTAATGGACACTACTGTGCGGTGTAATGTGAATAACGGACACTACTGTGCGATGTAATGTGAGTAATGGACACTACTGTGCGGTCTAATGTGACTAGCGAACACTACTGTGCGGTGTAATGTGACAAACGGACACTACTATGCTGTTTAATGTGACTAGCAAACACTACTGTGCAGTGTAATGTGACTAAAGGACTTACTATGCGGTGTAATGTGACTTTGCAAAGAATACTGTGCAGTGTAATGTGACTAGCGAACAATACTGTGCAGTGTAATGGGAATAGTGAACAATACTGTGCAGTGTAATGTGACTAGCGAACAATACTGTGCAGTGTAATGTGACTAACGGACACTACTGTGCGGTGTAATGTGACTAGCGAACACTACTGTGCGGTCTAATTTGACTAATGGACACTACTATGTGACTGGCTCTACCTGGTGCAATATGTAAAAGGGGGCTGTATCTGGCATAATGTATATAAGGGGCACTACCTGGCGTAATGTATATAAGTGGTACTACTGTGTGGCGTAATTTTGAATAATGTTGACTACTATGCGTCATAATTATTTTATGCCCCTATATTTTATGTATTTTTTTTATGACCCTATATTTATGGATCTTGAGTGGGGGAAGGGGCACCAAAATGTCTAGTTACAGCTCTGTGGATGAGATCGGTCACATTTGTATTTGTAGAAAGGCGCAAAATTGATAGTTTGCAGGAGGGCACAGAACACCCTGGCATCGGCCCTGGGTGGGAGTTCCCAAGACAATTCCATCTTGCACCTCTTTTTTTCTTTGCAATATGTGCTCTTTGGGGGTCTATTTTTTAAAACTGGCACGCCTAGATGGGCCAGGCGTTTGTGCCGCCCACTTGTGTTGCTTATCTTAGTCATCCAGCTACCTCGGTGCAACCTTTTGGCCTAAAAACAATATTGTGGGGTGTGAGGTGTTCAGAATAGACTGGAAATGAGTGGAAATTAATGTAATTGAGGTTAATAATACCCCCAAATTCTGTGATTTTAGCTGTTTTTATGGGGTTTTTTTTTCCAAAAACCATCCAAATCCAAAACCAAAACCCGAAAAGGGTGGTTTTGGCAAAACTAATCCAGATCCAAAACACGAGCGGAGATCGAGATCCAAAACCAAAACACAAAACCCGAAAATTGTCCGCCACACATCTCTAAATATGGGAACTGTGACGTTCCCATTGTTAGTGCTGAGGAGGAAAGAGATTTAGGAGTCACTATTTCAAGTGACTTGAAGGCAGGAAAGCAATGCAACAAAGCAATGAGAAAGGCAAGTCAGATGCTTGGTTGCATGGTAGATGCTAGAATCAAGTGGGCTAAGGGACCTTTTCCATCTGGGGGAGGAGTCACGACACAAGGGGAAGAGCTAGGCCAGCGGGATAGTTCCTCTACTATCCACGCCACCAACTATTACCTTTAGTAATCAGGTGGCTAGCGAAGCGAGCCACCGAGCCCGAAGCGTGGCGAGCGAAGCGAGCCCGTGAGGGTACTTTTCGGGTACCCTGCTCGCCCGTAGCTCCTCCCCCTTGCAACGTGTCTCCTCCCCTAGATACGTCAGAAGGTCCCTTCTGCCACTCCGATATAGAACCAACCTTGGTTGCATAGGGAGAGGAATCAGTAGCAGGAAAAGAAAAGTAATAATGCCACTGTATAGGTACGGCCCCACCTGGAATACTGTGTCCAGTTCTGGAGACCCTATCTCCAGAAGGATATAAATACATTAGAGAGTGTACAAAGAAGGGCAACTAAAATGGTGCATGGCCTACATCACAAAACTTACCCGGAAAGGCTAAAAGATCTTAACATGTATAGTTTGGAGGAGAGAAGGGAAAGGGGGGACATGATAGAAACTTTCAAATATATCAAGGGTCTTAACAAAGTTCAGGAGGGAAACATTCTTCAAAGGAAAAGAAGTATTAGAACTCGATGGCATACATTGAGACTGGAGGGGGGGAGGTTCAGGGGAAATTTAAGGAAAAATGACTTCACAGAAAGGGTAGTGGATAAGTGGAATAGCCTCCCATCAAAGGTGGTAGAGGCTAAGACTGTAGGGCAATTTAAACATGCTTGGGACAGGCATATGAATATCCTTACAAAGAAATAAGGTTAAAAAAGGGTTGAGATTGCCTAAAGGATAAAATAAAAAAGGGGCAGACTAGATGGGCCAAGTGGTTCTTATCTGCCGTCAAATTCTATGTTTCTATGTTTCTATGTTACTGCAGATCTTTGATGTTCTCAATGCTATGAAAGTTTCTCTTTAGCTGTATCCTGTACATTGTCCTCATTTCTCCATCAGGCCGGGAGTCAGAAGTCACATTCCTGCTGCAAACTTTCTATAAGCTTCCCAGAATTCCCCACAGCCTGGCCGCAGAGAACCTGATCCCTCAGCCGCACATTTTACCTATTAGTTTGGAAGCTGTGGAATTTGGTTAAAGGAAATAGTCCAGTTTCCTTCCACACCCAAGACAGGGTATTCTTATGTATATTTATATGCACACAGCATACACACAGTATACAGACAATATACATTGCAGACTCCTTCTGTGTTTTGAGCATTATGTTAACTGTATATTGAATATTATTATTATTATTATTATTATTATTATTATTACAACTACTACTACTATTATTATGCTTTATTTAAATCAAGTACAGAAACAGGAACAATATGAACACAAAAAAAACAGTAAACATGACTAACAGTACAGATAATTGCAGAACAAGGACACAGTTGATAAACATTGCAGCATCAGACAGCAGTCATAAGACCCAAATCAGCAGCAGGATAGTCAGAGCCACAGGTCTGATATCCTTACTGGCAGTGAGGAGATGATGGTATAAGTGAGAGAAAGAAAAGCACATCAGGGAAGAGGGCCCTGCTCGTTACAGCTTACAAACTAAAGGGGAGTGGCAGACAGACAGGGGTGACACAGAGGGGAAATGCATTAACCATCATTACTTTTCAGTGATATTAATGGGTGGGAGGTAAGACATACAGTCAGATTTCCTTTTGTGCTGCTAACACCTGAATTATAATTATACATTGTATATAAGCCTTATACTGGGAACATACTTTATACATGCAATCAGTTACAGCAAACTAAATAAAAGCAATATAACACAACGTAGGAGAACACTTTTTAACTTTTATTATTATATGCAATACTGTAGTGTTACTGTATATTAAAGTTTAATACATACGTTTAGAAATGGTTATGTTACCGCTATTATAATTTCTTATTGCAACTTATCGCTAGCATTTAACAAGAATCATATTCAGGTACGGAGCCCATCCCTGCAATGTGTAAAAGGAAAGTGTCACTAATACATTAACTTTACCGACTGTTTTGTGGTCTGGCTATGCTGTGGCGCATTAGTGGTAAAACAAACAAACAAACAAACAAACAAACAAACAAACAAAAAGAGCTGCAAAGCTGCAATACCACTTATGACCACTTGGTGATGCTGAATGATCCCAATGAAACTATATTTACTTTGCAGTAGTTTGTAGATTACACTAAGCAGGTTAGATAAATATCATATGTGATGATGCTATGCATCCGTTTCACGTAGTATCTGAATGTTCCAGTGGATATTTCCCAAAGTTTCCAGATGCACAAAAAGTATCATATTTACAAACAAAGGGAACATTACACATAGGGGTATATTTAATAGATTAAAAAAAGTTGGATTGACATTGCCGCATGCTTTCCGACAAGTCGGAGTTCCCGACTTGTCAGAAAAACAGAGCCGGCATTGAATAGGTCGGAACCCCTTCTGACCTAAACAAGTCGGAAAGTTTCCGACTTCAATTGAATCCCCCCCATAGTGTTCACCAGAGGAGTCTATGCAAACTTGTAAGCAACTTGGTGAAGCAGCTGGACCAGTCCGAAGCAGGTATGTCTTCTACATGCTGGATGAAGGTCTCCATTGCAGCTTCTGGTGATTCAAAACGAATCCCTCACATTTTGCGCTTAATTTGTGGGAACACAAAGAAGTCACAGGGGCCAGGTCTGGACTGTATGGCGAATGACCAAGCTCCTGGATGCCATCATGTGCAAGAAAATCCACCACTTTCCTGGACTTGTGCACAAATGCATTGTTGTGATGGAGAAGGGTACCATGAGCGCAAGTTCTTGGATGGCGCCTGAAAATGGCTACCAGCACTTGCGGCAGGCATTGGTTTGTATACCTGTCCCCAGTGGTGGTGCGCTGCTGCACAAGTAGTACTGTAGATACATGACCAGTCTTAGTCACTAAAACAGCCACCATTTATTTGGCGTGCTATGCTCAGGTTGGAACTTCTGTGGAAGCCCACAATCCAACTGGACCTCACTGGTCCAAGTGTTGTTTGATCTCGTTGTCAAAACTGTAGATCCAGGATTCATCACCACTGATGACCTTCCTTACAGAGTTTCAGTGACCACCATCAAACCTGGCTAGCATGTTGTGTCACAAAGTCACCCAAGCCTCCTTCAGCTTTCGAGTTGAGGCAAAAACCATGCTAATGCCATTTTTTCGTGGAGTTTCAAGCGAATGTATCCTGATAAGATGCTGATCTCCTTCTGTAACTGTGCCACATGGCATCCACCTCAACTATGGCCCACATGACAGCAACGTTGTCCTCGGTGATGAAAGACATAGGTCGGCCGCAGCGCTCCTCGTCTTCCAGGAACCATATCCCATGCCAAAATTCTGCAAACCACTCAAACACAGTGGTTTGGGGTGGTGCTTCCTCCCCAAAAGCGGCTTGCAGTCGGTCAAAACTCTCCTGTCACTGACCATTCTTGTAGTAGTAGAAGATCATGGCTCTACAGTGGCCTCTGTTGAGCTCCATAACAAATTTGTGAAGAAAGTGAACATGTTGACTTCTTTGGTGTGTAGTGCTGCTTATATACGATTCTGTGCCCCGACATTTCACAAGAACTGTAGTCAGAGATTACCAGGGATCCAGTGGTGGGGCTACAGCTTAGTTTAAAATTCAAATAGGGGTTGCACATCAACTGCCAATGAGTCAGTTTGAAATGGCAGTTGGTGACAGTTGGTCTGGCTCCCCTATTTGAAATTTAAAATTACTTGCAGCCCCTCCTCTGTAGCCGCCACTGGAGATTACAGTTCACAAACAGACACATTGGGTGGGATTCAATTGTTTGAAAAGTTGGTTGTGTGTCTGTTTTTCTCTGTCTGTTAGATTCGAAAAAACAGACTCCCAACTGACTT
This sequence comes from Pseudophryne corroboree, assembly GCF_028390025.1. Lineage (NCBI taxonomy): Eukaryota > Metazoa > Chordata > Amphibia > Anura > Myobatrachidae > Pseudophryne > Pseudophryne corroboree. The sequence goes on along the minus strand of NC_086452.1, from coordinate 424,458,115 downwards.
TTCAAACAATTGAATACCCCGTATTGTGTCTACTCTACTAATGCACTGCACATCTGGAAACTTATTGCACACCCCTCATAGTTGGAATTCCCAAGGCAGTAAGTATAACTGAAGCTAGCCCTGGGTGTATAAGTGGCCCAGTGGATCTCGCTCCTTACAGTTTAAGAGTAGAGAAAGCTCCTATTTGTAGATTACATTTCTTAAGTAATAAATAAAATAACAACAGAAACATACTGTACAAGTACTTTTTATGCAGTAGCTCGGGTTACAAACCAGCCAAGAGTTTCAGAGACATGCACGGAGGATCAAGCAATGGAGGTGGATACTTTGTGAGATTAAGTGGTCTAGTTACTTGGTGCCCAATCATAAGCACAGGGGCTGCACCGCTGCAGTACTTTACCTGTGGATGGTCAACTCTGGCTTTGCCAATGGTATGAAGAATCACTGTTTATGAACCTGCTGCACCAAGACTTTCTAGCTGGCTGCTATGGGAACTATCAGACAATGGTGTCATGTAGCTGCTGTCGGCGTCTTGTGGTTCCTGTAGTAGAGCAAGATCCTCAGTGCGGCTGGTTTAGATTAGCAGAACGGAGTCTCAAAGTTGAAACCAGTTGAATGTTATTGCAACTGTTCTATTGTTGCTCCAGATTAAGTATAAACATTGTAGTTGTCACAATATACCCAGCAAATGTTCTATTATTGCTTCAGTTTAATTGTCATGTACAGTACTTGTGGGTAAACTCATATGTGAGTTCAGATTAAATATATTGTATGGCCATTTGAAGTATTAGGTCGGGCATGTGATGTCCTCATATTCTAGGAGGTTGGCAACCAATGGTCTAGTTGAAGGGTGGTTCTTAGAAATTTGACTATGGGGCCAACTAGTTTCTAGTTACACCCTTGAACCCCACAGAATTCTGCTCATTCTCCTGGGCTGGGATGGAGAAAGGAGCACAAAGTGGCAAGACGAAGGATGAGAGATAAATGGATGTGGCAGGACGAGTGTATATAAGGTGAAAAGTAAAACGGAGGCAAAACATAATTCTTCCACTAGACGGAGCCACTGCTGACTGCCTTTACAACTATCCTGGTTTTATACAGAAGCTTTCTATGTATACTGAGACTTTCATTGACACACACAATAGCCACTTGAGTTAATATCACTATTGTATCAATTGTATGATTATTTTCAAATAAAGAGATTATACTGTACGTTAAATGATAATGTGAGGTTGCATTTCCACTCTTTTGTCCTGAAACTGTGTTTTTGAATGGTAGCGTCTAGTTTCCTTTTGTGGAGAAGACCTTTCTAAAAAGCCCCTGTGCCCATGTCACAAACTATTTGGAATAGTAACCTGTGGCGAGCGAAGCGAGATTACGAGCCCGAAGTGTGGCGAGCGTCCAATGGTGCATAGAAAAAAAAATAACAACCTCAAACGAACGGAAAACGGAGAAAACATTTAGCTGCTGTAAGGGCGGAAGTTCTCTCCTGCCCTCTCGTGCCGTCACTTCCCGGTCCTGATCACGAAGGGAGCATAGACACAACTTTTCTTGAATAGAAAAAACCCAATGCTGTGCTGGTTTATTAAATTCCACTACGTTATAGTAGGTAGGAAAAAAAAATCCCTTTTTTATTGGATCAGAAATTCCACGCCGGACACCTGCGGACACTTTGTTTCCAAATCTCCTTTGCTGCTCAGATTATTTACATTCAAGCCGGAATTAAATTTTAATTTAGTTTTGATTTAGATTTTATAGTAGTATAGATTGGGCATCCGCTTGGCCCCGATCAGCGTTTGTGTACAGCACAAGACGGCAAGCGATGTGCTGATCACTTCAGACCTTTTATTAAAGCCCCCTTTATAATTACAGGTGCCCTGTGAGTTTAATGGTCCTTTAATTAAATATGCCCATTGTTCTCCATTCCTGCAAGAAAAAATAAATCAGCTATTCTTGTAAACCTACTTCAGAGACATCAAAGTGGAGATACTTTAGCCTGCTTTGTACCCTCTTTCATTAGGGGTAGAGTTATGAGTGGCCCCCAAAACGGAGTAATCTCCAGGTTACAATGGAAAATAAGAAAATATGGTAAATAGTATTTATACGGAAACACTGCTAGTTACTGTACATCTAACCTTACATACTGCAAAATATTAAACATATGCTAAGCATACTTTACAAGATTATTTCATGTATATCACTCTTACCTACACCATCACATAAGCAAATGGGATAGTGGGTTCCCAGGAAACTCCTCTCAATTTTAACTGCATCCCTATGCAACAAATGGGGTGGATTTCTGGAAGTGCTTAATTCCCTCTAAGACCAATAGGCACTTGTCTAGGGGCGTCACACACTGGGGGCGGCACAGCAGGCACCGCTGTATCCTGGATGCTGTATCAGGGGCATAGACGGCCACTGACCAAATGGGGGTGGCAGCAGGCTGAGTGATTCCATTTTTTCTTTGTCATTGCGACTAATTTTGTTTTATTTTGCAGTTAACGGGTGGCGAAATAGGGTGCGGTGGGTGGCGAGATGGGCGCTGTCTTGGCGCACATTGCTGTGATTTGGTGAGTTGTTTTGTGGCTAGTTATAAATGTCCAGAAATTTGGACATGGGCTCTGGTATGAACCTGCTTCAAAAATGAATAAACAGTAAAGTAATTGCTAAGACTTTTTCTTTACTTGCAGATTTCAGGCCCATCTGTGTAATACTTGGGATGTACATGAGGAAGAGCTCCATACCACCAGGGAGGGATCAGAAGATCCCCCTCCAGCCAGGCTCCTCTTTGAGGAAATAAAACTGATGCCGCCTGAACAAGATACATAACAAACTATCAGTACTGCATCACATCCATCAGCCACAGACAATAAGACTATACAGACTATTATGCACATTGCTAATAGACATCCTTGTAATAAGTGAGCCTGTCTATAATAATGTGAGCTCTGCATGTATGAATGTACGCTGGATAAACACTACAGGCACAGCAGCGAGATGTTTGTGCCACACATCTATTGCTCCAGCCACAGGCAGAGGAATGAGGTCAGCCGAGCACATATATGTGAGATCAGCTCGGATGTGACCATCCCAAAGGCAGCATATGACCTACATCTCCCTGGATGCTTGGCTGAGTGTGCGGTAGGCTCAGGGCCATGTGAATCTCAGCCATGGGAATAGCAGTGAGCTGTGCTACAGCCTGCAAATAAATTCACTGCCAGCCCTCATCTACTTGTATGAAAGATTGTTTATACAATCAATTATTGGCCCCATGATTGGTCTATAATGTAAAATGCCTCCATTATTTCTGAGCATAATAATGTGGCCATTCAGTGTAAAATCCTAATCTAGCGGTAGATCTTATGTTAATTGGTTTTCTTTTACCCCGATTGGCCCCAGATTATCCAAAGTGGTACCCCTCCATTACCTACCTTAACCTTTCTTCTCTCTTGGGTGGTCCGATGTAATCCACTGGCATTAAACAAAAATAAAAAGACATCCACTCAGCCGCAAGTGGAGATTCCACTGAGCACTGGTGCAGAGAGGTGGCGGGTGTACTAATTACCCAGGCCCGGGCTTGCAGGAGGGGCCCGGCGAGGGCTGGGTTTGCTGCCCCCCCCCCCCCCCAGAGTATACTTATCTTTACCCGGAAATAGGTCCCTCCACCATGGCCGGCACCATCTTCCCAGTGACATCTTCAGGAAGATGGCGCTGCACATTGAGAGCAAAGACTCAGGGAAGATGGTGCTGACCGAGTCGGGGGGATCCAGTTCCTGGAGCAAGCACGGTAGGAAGGTAATTATTAAGGGCATGTACATGCCCCCTTTTAGGACATGCCTCCAGAGCTAGTACTGGGGCTTGGCGGGGCTCTCCACGTCCCTACTGCTGAGATCCCTATGATCTGAATCACTTGTCATTACTGCAGCGAGGAAGATGTTGTCATATGCTGCCTTTGGGGTGGTCAGATTTAGTGGTAGATTATCATCGTACTGTATAGTAGTGTGGCACCCCGCAAAGTGGTGTGTATGCCCCTTTAAAGCTTACTTACAGTGTCTATAGCACTGAGGGTAAAGTGCTGGGACCGCAGGGGTTTATTTTATTACCAGTTATTTATAGAGCGCACACATATTCTTCAGCGCTTTAGAGAATATTTGGCCATTTGCATCAGCCGCTGCCCCAGTGGAGCTTACAATCTATGAGGGAGATGTATGAAAAACGACATAACGGTTGTTATTCGCCTGGGGCCGTATCTCCACATTATCGTGGTGATACGGCCGGACCCTTAGCCACAATGTATTGTATGTTTGGCTGCCGATGTGGGAGGGCATTATCTCACCTGTTCCACGATAGCGCTCCTTTCACATCGGCTCGACTGGTATCGCTGCTGCTGCCTTTCTGCGCGTGCGCCCGTGTTCGTTCTTCCTGCTTGCGCCGCTGGCGACCTCCGGCGCATGCACGATTCAACTAAGTCCTCCGGGGATCTGAGGCCAGCTGGACTGCACGCATGCACCGTCTCCCCACCTCCCAGCAACCTGTGCAAGGTGACCCGGCGCATGCGCAGAGAAGCACGAGGGCTGCCAATAAAGTTTAATAAAAATAAAAAAAACCCACATAAAAGCAGCTACAGTGCTGCAGCACCAGCCCTGACCTGGTGAAGTGGGAGAGGGGACATAACGAGCGGTGAGTGACAGTCCCGTCGTTAATACATCAGGGGGCCAGCAAATAGGTATATGTACAGCGCCCCTCATACGAAGCGGCCCCATGTGCATTGCGATTGCCTTAAACCCACGCTGTGAGCCGCATCATACATAGCGGTGATTCGGTAACAGCGGGAGTTAGCGTGTGCTATGTACAAAAAGCACATAGCGCATGTTCTTACATCTGCCCCTATATTCCCTACCACATGTACACAGACACACATTCACACTAGAGTTACTTCTGTTGCGATCCAATTAACCTACCAGTATATTTTTGGATTGTGGGAAGAAACGGGAGTACCCAGAGGAAACCCACGCAAGTATGGGGAGAATGTCCAAACTCCACACAGCCATGGTGGGAATTGAACCCAGGCCCTCAGTGCTGTGAGGCAGTAATGCTAACCATTACACCATCCGTACTGCCCAGACAGACAGGTTAAGGATGGACCCATCTGATCACATAGTCCAGATGCTGAGTGAGGATTGGACAAGGCAGTCTGGGAGCAGAGGAGCCTTGTGGGAAGAAGAAGGAGGATTCTGAGGGAAGTGATTAGAGGTGCTGGACAGACTGAGCAGGAACTAAGTAACGGATGCAAACCGCATGGCAGTGCCAGATTAAGGTCCACGTGGGCCTGGAGCTGAAATTTAGGAAGAGCCTATTGTGTGCCTCGGCAGGAGGTGTGACAAGCGCTGCGGTGGTGTGACTAGTGATGTGGGGGTGAGACCAGCGTGGTGTGGGTGTGGTCTAAATATGGGGTGTGGCCTATGCCATGTGAGTGACACAGTCACCACTTACTGATAGACATTACTGACACACATGCACAACACAGATAAACTTACTGACATAGACACCACTTACTGACACAAACTACACACTGACACACAAACATAACACAAAACTTGCTGACACAGACACCACTTACTGACAGACGGTACTTACTGACACACACAACACAAAACTTACTGACAGACACCACTTACTGACAGACTCTACTGACTTACACACATGCACACAACACAAAACTTACTGACACAGACAACACACAAAATCTACTAACACAGACACTACTTACTAACAGACACTACTTACTAACACCAGTGGTGCAAGTAGAATTTTCTTCTCAGTGGTACTGTGCCCGCGCGCCTTGACATGTCATTAGGGAGTATGGCCATGTGACACTAGGTGGAGTGGTTATACATTATATGAATCCATGGCACAGACATCCCCTGGGGACTACAGAGACAAGGACAGCAGTACGTGACACTGGTTATAGAATAAAAAAAATATATAATATTAATCTATCTATCAATCTATCTATCTATCTATCTATCTATCTATCTATCTATCTATCTATCTATCTTTATGCTGTGTAACCAGCCAGGCCAGTTCTAGGGTTTACAGCGCCCCGGGCGGGCAATAGGGGTGTGGCTTCACACAGGGGGCGTGGTCAGTTACTCCGCCTGTACAGTAGTAGCGCCGCCGAAATGATGTACGGTGCGCAATGACGTCATCACGCACCGCACAGCAAAGGTCGTCTCCACGAAGGAAAACTAGACGCTACGCATCTAGTTCCCTTCGTGGAGAGGACCTTTGCTGTGCAGGGCGCGATGACGTCAGCGGGGCACAGCAACATCGGATCTTGCCATGGTGCAGCGCCCTCCGGATGGCGCAGGCGCCCACCGCAAGGCGGCGCCCCGGGCAAAAGTCCTGCTTGCACGTGGCAAGATCCGCTACTGTACCCAGTACTCATCCTGTTATGATGTGAATATTTGTTCCGGTGCCCTCCTTTGGGTTTTCAAGCTGTGCATAGAGTACAATGAGGCTGCACTCCTGAGTCTTGCTGGTGCAGTAATAATTAATAAGTAAGATTGTAGATCAATAAATCTTACTGCACCAAGACTCAGGAGTGCCGCCTCATTGTACTTGTGGGGAGGGCACCCGATCGTTAGAACTAGAGATGAGCGGGTTCGGTTTCTCTGAATCCGAACCCGCCCGAACTTCATGGTTTTTTTCACGGGTCCGAGCAGACTCGGATCCTCCCGCCTTGCTCGGTTAACCCGAGCGCGCCCGAACGTCATCATGACGCTGTCGGATTCTCGCGAGACTCGGATTCTATATAAGGAGCCGCGCGTCGCCGCCATTTTCACACGTGCATTGAGATTGATAGGGAGAGGACGTGGCTGGCGTCCTCTCCATTTAGATTAGAAGAGAGAGAGAGAGAGAGAGATTGACCTGATTTACTGGAGCTTAGGAGTACTGTAGAAGTGTAGAGAGTGCAGAGTTTACTAGTGACTGACCACAGTGACCACCAGACAGTGCAGTTTTATTTAATATATCCGTTCTCTGCCTGAAAAAAACGATACACACAGTGACTCAGTCACATACCATATCTGTGTGCACTGCTCAGCCCAGTGTGCTGCATCATCTATGTATATATATCTGACTGTGCTCAGCTCACACAGCTTATAATTGTGGGGGAAACTGGGGAGCACTGCAGTGCCAGTTATAGGTTATAGCAGGAGCCAGGAGTACATATTATATTAAAATTAAACAGTGCACACTTTTGCTGCAGGAGTGCCACTGCCAGTGTGACTGACCAGTGACCTGACCACACTGACCACCAGTATAGTTAGTAGTATACTATATTGTGATTGCCTGAAAAAGTTAAACACTCGTCGTGTGACTTCACTTGTGTGGTGTTTTTTTTTTTATTCTATAAAAAACTCATTCTGCTGACAGACAGTGTCCAGCAGGTCCGTCATTATATAATATATACCTGTCCGGCTGCAGTAGTGATATATATATATTTTTTATATCATTATTTATCATCCAGTCTATACTAGCAGCAGACACAGTACGGTAGTTCACGGCTGTAGCTACCTCTGTGTCGGCACTCGGCAGTCCATCCATAATTGTATACCACCTACCCGTGGTTTTTTTTTCTTTCTTCTTTATACATACATACTACTACATCTCTTTATCAACCAGTCTATATTAGCAGCAGACACAGTACAGTACGGTAGTCCACGGCTGTAGCTACCTCTGTATCGGCACTCGGCAGTCCGTCCATAATTGTATACCACCTACCCGTGGTTTTTTTTTCTTTCTTCTTTATACATACATACTACTACATCTCTTTATCAACCAGTCTATATTAGCAGCAGACACAGTACAGTACGGTAGTTCACGGCTGTAGCTACCTCTGTGTCGGCACTCGGCAGTCCGTCCATAATTGTATACCACCTACCCGAGGTTTTTTTTTCTTTCTTCTTTATACATACATACTACTACATCTCTTTATCAACCAGTCTATATTAGCAGCAGACACAGTACGGTAGTTCACGGCTGTAGCTACCTCTGTGTCGGCACTCGGCAGTCCGTCCATAATTGTATACCACCTACCCGTGGTTTTTTTTTCTTTCTTCTTTATACATACATACTACTACATCTCTTTATCAACCAGTCTATATTAGCAGCAGACACAGTACAGTACGGTAGTCCACGGCTGTAGCTACCTCTGTGTCGGCACTCGGCAGTCCGTCCATAATTGTATACCACCTACCCATGGTTTTTTTTTCTTTCTTCTTTATACATACATACTACTACATCTCTTTATCAACCAGTCTATATTAGCAGCAGACACAGTACAGTACGGTAGTTCACGGCTGTAGCGACCTCTGTGTCGGCACTCGGCAGTCCGTCCATAATTGTATACCACCTACCCGAGGTTTTTTTTTCTTTCTTCTTTATACATACATACTACTACATCTCTTTATCAACCAGTCTATATTAGCAGCAGACACAGTACAGTACGGTAGTTCACGGCTGTAGCTACCTCTGTGTCGGCACTCGGCAGTCCGTCCATAATTGTATACCACCTACCCGTGGTTTTTTTTTCTTTCTTCTTTATACTTATACATACATACTACTACATCTCTTTATCAACCAGTCTATATTAGCAGCAGACACAGTACAGTACGGTAGTTCACGGCTGTAGCTACCTCTGTGTCGGCACTCGGCAGTCCGTCCATAATTGTATACCACCTACCCGAGGTTTTTTTTCTTTCTTCTTTATACATACATACTACTACATCTCTTTATCAACCAGTCTATATTAGCAGCAGACACAGTACAGTACGGTAGTTCACGGCTGTAGCTACCTCTGTGTCGGCACTCGGCAGTCCGTCCATAATTGTATACTAGTATCCATCCATCTCCATTGTTTACCTGAGGTGCCTTTTAGTTGTGCCTATTAAAATATGGAGAACAAAAATGTTGAGGTTCCAAAATTAGGGAAAGATCAAGATCCACTTCCACCTCGTGCTGAAGCTGCTGCCACTAGTCATGGCCGAGATGATGAAATGCCAGCAACGTCGTCTGCCAAGGCCGATGCCCAATGTCATAGTACAGAGCATGTCAAATCCAAAACACCAAATATCAGTAAAAAAAGGACTCCAAAACCTAAAATAAAATTGTCGGAGGAGAAGCGTAAACTTGCCAATATGCCATTTACCACACGGAGTGGCAAGGAACGGCTGAGGCCCTGGCCTATGTTCATGGCTAGTGGTTCAGCTTCACATGAGGATGGAGGCACTCAGCCTCTCGCTAGAAAAATGAAAAGACTCAAGCTGGCAAAAGCAGTAGCACCGCAAAGAACTGTGCGTTCTTCGAAATCCCAAATCCACAAGGAGAGTCCAATTGTGTCGGTTGCGATGCCTGACCTTCCCAACACTGGACGTGAAGAGCATGCGCCTTCCACCATTTGCACGCCCCCTGCAAGTGCTGGAAGGAGCACCCGCAGTCCAGTTCCTGATAGTCAGATTGAAGAGGTCAGTGTTGAAGTACACCAGGATGAGGAGGATATGGGTGTTGCTGGCGCTGGGGAGGAAATTGACCAGGAGGATTCTGATGGTGAGGTGGTTTGTTTAAGTCAGGCACCCGGGGAGACACCTGTTGTCCGTGGGAGGAATATGGCCGTTGACATGCCTGGTGAAAATACAAAAAAAATCAGCTCTTCGGTGTGGAGGTATTTCAACAGAAATGCGGACAACAGGTGTCAAGCCGTGTGTTCCCTTTGTCAAGCTGTAATAAGTAGGGGTAAGGACGTTAACCACCTCGGAACATCCTCCCTTATACGTCACCTGCAGCGCATTCATAATAAGTCAGTGACAAGTTCAAAAACTTTGGGTGACAGCGGAAGCAGTCCACTGACCAGTAAATCCCTTCCTCTTGTAACCAAGCTCACGCAAACCACCCCACCAACTCCCTCAGTGTCAATTTCCTCCTTCCCCAGGAATGCCAATAGTCCTGCAGGCCATGTCACTGGCAATTCTGACGATTCCTCTCCTGCCTGGGATTCCTCCGATGCATCCTTGCGTGTAACGCCTACTGCTGCTGGCGCTGCTGTTGTTGCTGCTGGGAGTCGATGGTCATCCCAGAGGGGAAGTCGTAAGACCACTTTTACTACTTCCACCAAGCAATTGACTGTCCAACAGTCCTTTGCGAGGAAGATGAAATATCACAGCAGTCATCCTACTGCAAAGCGGATAACTGAGGCCTTGGCATCCTGGGTGGTGAGAAACGTGGTTCCGGTATCCATCATTACTGCAGAGCCAACTAGAGACTTGTTGGAGGTACTGTGTCCCCGGTACCAAATACCATCTAGGTTCCATTTCTCTAGGCAGGCGATACCGAAAATGTACACAGACCTCAGAAAAAGAGTCACCAGTGTCCTAAAAAATGCAGCTGTACCCAATGTCCACTTAACCACGGACATGTGGACAAGTGGAGCAGGGCAGGGTCAGGACTATATGACTGTGACAGCCCACTGGGTAGATGTATGGACTCCCGCCGCAAGAACAGCAGCGGCGGCACCAGTAGCAGCATCTCGCAAACGCCAACTCTTTCCTAGGCAGGCTACGCTTTGTATCACCGCTTTCCAGAATACGCACACAGCTGAAAACCTCTTACGGCAACTGAGGAAGATCATCGCGGAATGGCTTACCCCAATTGGACTCTCCTGTGGATTTGTGGCATCGGACAACGCCAGCAATATTGTGTGTGCATTAAATATGGGCAAATTCCAGCACGTCCCATGTTTTGCACATACCTTGAATTTGGTGGTGCAGAATTATTTAAAAAACGACAGGGGCGTGCAAGAGATGCTGTCGGTGGCCAGAAGAATTGCGGGACACTTTCGGCGTACAGGCACCACGTACAGAAGACTGGAGCACCACCAAAAACTACTGAACCTGCCCTGCCATCATCTGAAGCAAGAAGTGGTAACGAGGTGGAATTCAACCCTCTATATGCTTCAGAGGTTGGAGGAGCAGCAAAAGGCCATTCAAGCCTATACAATTGAGCACGATATAGGAGGTGGAATGCACCTGTCTCAAGCGCAGTGGAGAATGATTTCAACGTTGTGCAAGGTTCTGCTGCCCTTTAAACTTGCCACACGTGAAGTCAGTTCAGACACTGCCAGCCTGAGTCAGGTCATTCCCCTCATCAGGCTTTTGCAGAAGAAGCTGGAGACATTGAAGGAGGAGCTAACACGGAGCGATTCCGCTAGGCATGTGGGACTTGTGGATGGAGCCCTTAATTCGCTTAACAAGGATTCACGGGTGGTCAATCTGTTGAAATCAGAGCACTACATTTTGGCCACCATGCTCGATCCTAGATTTAAAGCCTACCTTGGATCTCTCTTTCCGGCAGACACAAGTCTGCTGGGGTTGAAAGACCTGCTGGTGAGAAAATTGTCAAGTCAAGCGGAATGCGACCTGTCAACATCTCCTCCTTCACATTCTCCCGCAACTGGGGGTGCGAGGAAAAGGCTCAGAATTCCGAGCCCACCCGCTGGCGGTGATGCAGGGCAGTCTGGAGCGACTGCTGATGCTGACATCTGGTCCGGACTGAAGGACCTGACAACGATTACGGACATGTCGTCTACTGTCACTGCATATGATTCTCTCACCATTGAAAGAATGGTGGAGGATTATATGAGTGACCGCATCCAAGTAGGCACGTCACACAGTCCATACTTATACTGGCAGGAAAAAGAGGCAATTTGGAGGCCCTTGCACAAACTGGCTTTATTCTACCTAAGTTGCCCTCCCACAAGTGTGTACTCCGAAAGAGTGTTTAGTGCCGCCGCTCACCTTGTCAGCAATCGGCGTACGAGGTTACATCCAGAAAATGTGGAGAAGATGATGTTCATTAAAATGAATTATAATCAATTCCTCCGCGGAGACATTGACCAGCAGCAATTGCCTCCACAAAGTACACAGGGAGCTGAGATGGTGGATTCCAGTGGGGACGAATTGATAATCTGTGAGGAGGGGGATGTACACGGTGATATATCGGAGGATGATGATGAGGTGGACATCTTGCCTCTGTAGAGCCAGTTTGTGCAAGGAGAGATTAATTGCTTCTTTTTTGGGGGGGGTCCAAACCAACCCGTCATATCAGTCACAGTCGTGTGGCAGACCCTGTCACTGAAATGATGGGTTGGTTAAAGTGTGCATGTCCTGTTTTGTTTATACAACATAAGGGTGGGTGGGAGGGCCCAAGGACAATTCCATCTTGCACCTCTTTTTTCTTTTATTTTTCTTTGCGTCATGTGCTGTTTGGGGAGGGTTTTTTGGAAGGGACATCCTGCGTGACACTGCAGTGCCACTCCTAAATGGGCCCGGTGTTTGTGTCGGCCACTAGGGTCGCTTATCTTACTCACACAGTCAGCTACCTCATTGCGCCTCTTTTTTTCTTTGCGTCATGTGCTGTTTGGGGAGTGTTTTTTGGAAGGGCCATCCTGCGTGACACTGCAGTGCCACTCCTAGATGGGCCCGGTGTTTGTGTCGGCCACTAGGGTCGCTAATCTTACTCACACAGCTACCTCATTGTGCCTCTTTTTTTCTTTGCGTCATGTGCTGTTTGGGGAGGGTTTTTTGGAAGGGACATCCTGCGTGACACTGCAGTGCCACTCCTAAATGGGCCCGGTGTTTGTGTCGGCCACTACGGTCGCTAATCTTACTCACACAGCTACCTCATTGCGCCTCTTTTTTTCTTTGCGTCATGTGCTGTTTGGGGAGGGTTTTTTGGAAGGGACATCCTACGTGACACTGCAGTGCCACTCCTAGATGGGCCCGGTGTTTGTGTCGGCCACTAGGGTCGCTAATCTTACTCACACAGCTACCTCATTGCGCCTCTTTTTTTCTTTGCGTCATGTGCTGTTTGGGGAGGGTTTTTTGGAAGGGACATCCTGCGTGACACTGCAGTGCCACTCCTAAATGGGCCCGGTGTTTGTGTCGGCCACTACGGTCGCTAATCTTACTCACACAGCTACCTCATTGCGCCTCTTTTTTTCTTTGCGTCATGTGCTGTTTGGGGAGGGTTTTTTGGAAGGGACATCCTGTGTGACACTGCAGTGCCACTCCTAAATGGGCCCGGTGTTTGTGTCGGCCACTAGGGTCGCTTATCTTACTCACACAGTCAGCTACCTCATTGCGCCTCTTTTTTTCTTTGCGTCATGTGCTGTTTGGGGAGTGTTTTTTGGAAGGGCCATCCTGCGTGACACTGCAGTGCCACTCCTAGATGGGCCCGGTGTTTGTGTCGGCCACTAGGGTCGCTAATCTTACTCACACAGCTACCTCATTGCGCCTCTTTTTTTCTTTGCGTCATGTGCTGTTTGGGGAGGGTTTTTTGGAAGGGACATCCGGCGTGACACTGCAGTGCCACTCCTAAATGGGCCCGGTGTTTGTGTCGGCCACTAGGGTCGCTAATCTTACTCACACAGCTACCTCATTGCGCCTCTTATTTTCTTTGCGTCATGTGCTGTTTGGGGAGGGTTTTTTGGAAGGGACATCCTGCGTGACACTGCAGTGCCACTCCTAGATGGGCCAGGTGTTTGTGTCGGCCACTAGGGTCGCTTAGCTTAGTCATCCAGCGACCTCGGTGCAAATTTTAGGACTAAAAATAATATTGTGAGGTGTGAGGTATTCAGAATAGACTGAAAATGAGTGGAAATTATGGTTTTTGAGGTTAATAATAATATGGGATCAAAATGACCCCCAAATTCTATGATTTAAGCTGTTTTTTAGGGTTTTTTGAAAAAAACACCCGAATCCAAAACACACCCGAATCCGACAAAAAAAATTCGGTGAGGTTTTGCCAAAACGCGGTCGAACCCAAAACACGGCCGCGGAACCGAACCCAAAACCAAAACACAAAACCCGAAAAATTTCAGGCGCTCATCACTAAGTTAGAACTACTCATCGCTGGGCCGTCACCTTGCCGTCACTTTTTCTCTGCCAGCAGTGTCGGACTGGGTCATGAAGGGCCCACTGGGGAGAATGCTACTGTAGGGACCTATGCTTAAAGGTGTAGCCAGGTTCCACTGGGGGCGTGGCCAGCCACCACTGAGGTTTGACTAACCATTACATGTTCTGTGCCCCTTGGTAAATATATAATAAATCGAATTATTGTAAAGTATAATGTAACATATGTATAATGCATAAATCCAGTGCACTAGGATAGTCTGGAACTTGATCCCTAGAGGAGGAGGAGGGCCTACAGGCAGTAGGGCCCACCGGTGGTTTCCCCTGTTCCCCTGTGGGCCAGTCCGACCCTGTCTGCCAGTCTGTATGCCCCCCAGGGTCTCCTTTGCACCAGGTGCGAGAGGGTGATGACATCCCAGCAGCCCTGGTCCTGGAAAAGGAGAATGTGCCGGCGGCGCTTCCGAGCAAATCCTGGGATCTTGGTGACAGTGTTTTACAGTGTGGCGGTCATAACGGCGGACACATTCTTAATAGTACACCATACTAAGGCGTACTGCCACACTTGCAGGACTGACTAACACAGACACTACTTAATGGCACAGCACAAAACTTATTGACAGTGCACAGACATCACTTACTGATAGACACTACTTACTGACACACTCACAATGCAAAACGTACTGACACAGACACCATTTACTGGCAGACACTACTTACTGACACACTCACAACGCAAAACTTACTGACACGGACACCACTTACTGACACTCACACAACACAAAACTTACTGACACAGACACCATTTACTGACAAACACCACTTACTGACACACAGAACACAAAACTTACTGACATAGACACCACTTACATAGGAGACCTCAAGGCCTGGTGTGGGCTGCGACTCACATGGTTTTGCATGCCCTCTCAGCTCTGACATCCATGGACTGAGGTCTTGTAAAAGCCAGCAGCCTCCAGGACAGACCCTTCCTCTCTTTCATAAAGCATTTTATTGCTGGGAAGCTGCCTACAGCAGAATTGGTACGCTGCAACATAAGCATTTATTTTTGATGGTTAAGGGGGTGGTTCCTCGGGTTGCAAGGGGGCGGAGCATTGAACAGGACAGGGGGCGGAGTCCCAGATACAGTAAAGGTACTAGCTTAATTCCATGGTTGGGTGGTTCAGGACACAGGCAAACGAGTTCGGACAGGGGTAAATAGGCAGCGGGAGGTGAGTGAACTGCTGTGTATGATGACAGAAAATATTTTTTTTCCTGTCAGCACTGGCTGCTTGCACTGCAGGGGATCTGTGGGCCTATTTTCCATGGGGAGTTTGGAGCTGCAGCTCCATCCGCCCCATTGTTAATCTGGCCCTGCAGCGTGGTCAGACCAGAAACAGAAGCAGCCGGCTGGTACCGGGAAGCAGAGAGCCGGGTGAGCGAGTGTGAAACATTACAGCCGGAGACCAGACACTGCCAGGCCTATCGAACGGTGCGGATACTCAGCCATCTTGTGCAGTGAGGAACCACTTAAACAGGTCCAGCTCGTAAGTACCTCTACTACAGAAGTTCTAAATGACCACACAGAGACTATTGTCATGAACCACAGGCAAACCAAGTACCAAGGCCAAATATCCAATTTGTCACACACTGCACAGTGTAAATGGAACAAGCAGTGTAATACAGCCTTACAGTGCAACATCTTGCAAATCAGCCCGTTTGAGTATAGCTAGGCAACCACTCCATGCTTAAGGACTGTTGGGAGATATATTAATGATAATGGAAAAGAAAGAAACTGAGGGGAAGATGTACTAAGCAGTGATAAAAGTGGAGAAGTGAGCCAGTGGAGAAGTTTCCCATGGCAACCAATCAGCTGCTCTGTATACTTTTATAGTATGCAAATTATAAATGTTACATCAATGCCGATTGGTTGCCATGGCCAGCTTCCCCACTGGCTCACTTCTCCACTTTTATCACTGCTTAGTACATCTCCCCCTTAGTAATTTATGTAAGTGAAAGTGAGTTATTTTATTTGAAAAGACTGAGTTTATTTGCCAAAGGAACCCTTACTACTAATGGGCCCTACACACTGTGTGATATACTGATATTAGTGAAAGATATGAACGATCTCGTTCATTAATGAACGAGTTACCATTCATATCTTTCAGTGTGGAAGCACCAGCGATGAACGATGCGCGGCCCCGCGCTCGTTCATCGCTGGTGCCCCGTCGCCTGTGCATGCAGGCCAATATGGACGATCTTGTCCATATTTGCCTGCACTTCTATGGAGCCGGGTGATGGTTTCTTCACTCCCCCCGTCACTGCCGCCCCCCCCCCCCCCTCCCCGCCGCCGGGTCTCCCGTTGGCTGTATCCACCGTCGGGCAGTTCGTCGGCGGGTCGCTCTATGTGTAGGGCCCATTAGTAAGCTGTATTTGTCAAGAGACACTACAATACCTTTTGCTAGCTACATCCTTTTTGAATAAAACTGAGATACAGTGACACTCTATTCACATGTGCCATTACCCCACTGCAAACCTGTTTCACCACAGGATTTAAAGAGAACTCCAATGTTATTTGCCCGTGAAGATTATAACAAATTGATTAGGGAAAGCCAGGAATTTAGCAACTGTTATTGTGAAATTGTGTTTCTCTTTACTCTTCTCATCACCACATTATAGTTTGTGATTGTAATACGCAAATTTCCATGATTTGATTGTCTTTTGCATTTTTTAATGATCCAATGTGATGTGAACTGTAGTCAATTGTCATCTCTTTATCTTCTTTGTATGCCCTATTCTTCTTGTGATTATCTAATATTTTCTGCCAATTAACCAATCATCATTCTTAATCCAGAGTTCATTGCGGCTCAATAAAAAGACATTCTGGGGTAAATTTACTAAGATGGGAGATTTTTAGAACTGGTGATGTTGCCCATGGCAACCAATCAGATTCTACTTACCATTTATCTAGCTGCTTCTAGCAGATAATAGATATAATCTGATTGGTTGCTATGGGCAACATCACCAGTTCTAAAAATCTCCCACCTTAGTAAATTTACCCCTCTGTTGGAATTGCTGACACACTCCTGTTTCGTATCAATTTATCCTTTCTCTCTAATCAAAGTACAGGTTGAGTATGCCTTATCCAGAATTTTTGCTGCCCCTACTGAGATAATAACACAATGTATATATTATATTATATATCTATATAATATATCTGTATATACACATAATATATAATATATATGTCATTATCTCAGTAGGGGACCCAAAAATGTGGGACTGTGAATTTTGGATAAGGTATACTCAACCTGTACTACAAAACGGGTGTAGTACGGTATGCCCGCGCTCGGGCTCCCGGCGCCGGGAGGCCGACCGCCGGCATACCGACAGCGTGGCGAGTGCAAAGGAGCCCCCTGCGGGCTCGCTGCGCTCGCCACGCTGCAGGCACGGTGGCGCGCTACGTGCGCCACACTATTTTATTCTCCCTTCCACGAGGGAGAATAGCTGTTGGTATGCCGGATGTCGGGATTCCGCCGCCGGTATACTGTGCATTCGGCATACTGAAGACCACCCCTACAAAACAAGGTTTGGGGAAGAACATTTCAGGGGAAAGGTCTGTCACATAGCCACCCAACACCTGTGACACCTATCTCAACCACTTAGACATACCGCCAACCCCGGGGTGTTACATTAGTACCAGGAAGAAACTTGCTAATTACATGGGCCATTGGTAACTTTATTAAGGTTCCATTGCTAGTATGCAAAAAATGTATGGAAGAATTACAGGTGTACAGGGACTCACTACAGATAATTCCCCTGTAAGACCTATTTGCAGGACAGAGAATAATCCCCCATGCCTCCGAATTAACATCAATTACATGCCAGATTGTACAGAGGTTTTGCAGCTGTGAGCTGGCCGGCATCAGTATGGTGTTCCATTACTACAAAAAACGTCTGTGTTTTGATTTAAGGAGGCGCAGAGATATCGTGGGAAGATAAATTGTTATTGACTCTGGCAAATAAGAACAAGCTCTGATGTGTTTCTGATGTGAGAGACCCGGGGAGGGATATTCTGCAGTGACAAATAAAAACACACCTTTGCAGACAATTACCGGCAGTCTCTGGCCCTCGCTCCCTCTGTCAGTGAGAACACAGAGACACTGCATGTGAACCAATTGGAAGACAATATTGTTACTCCGAGTCCACAGGGAGACGCTACTGGACAGTGCAGAAAAATAACAAGTCATAAATATTCAGTGTGTCCAAATGCATTTATTTCTGCAAGGAGAACATAAAACAGACTTATCAAAGAATGAAGATGACACAAATGTTTATTACAGAAGAAATGTATTTTGAGCTACTTATTTGGATAAATAGATAGTGGTGGGAGGAGCGTTCCATGTATCTCTCTCTCTCTATGGGCCTGATTGCTCCTCTGTGTATTGGCGCCCAGGCAGAGTGAAATTCCGCCCCGTGCAAGTCTGCGTACGCCATTCAAAAACTTTGCAAACGCCGACCAGCTGCAAATCCGTTCGCAACTCGCTCACCATCTAATGATTTTTTCAGTCTGTGCGCAGCCCAGGACTTACTGCAACTGTGTAATAGATCAGGCTGATCAGAGCTGGGGCTGACGTCACACACACCCTCCCTTAAAACACTTGGGAATGCATGCGTTTTTCCTGACACTCCCAGAAAACAGTCAGTTACCACCCCCAAACTTCTTGTCAATCATCCTGCGTTCACCTAGCGATAAAAAAATATGCAGGATTTTTTTGCAGTTTGACCTCGCGCCTGCACATTACGATCCGTACGCATGCGCAGTGGTTTGATAATTGAATTAGGCCCTATATACTGTATATCCATTATGTGTATCACTATTCTGAGAAGTATGTATGCATAGCAAATGCCAAAAGAGTCGATGGCCAAATGGTCCGGTCTGGTCACACAGAGAGTAGGACTGGCCGTGCAGCGCATCATCCGGCTCTCTGCTCAGACCGTTCCACCTGTGGCTGATATTCAGGATGTGCTGTGAAGTGTGTGGCCTGTTATCCCTGGCCACACCTCCTCGTCATGTTCACCCGCAGCTGCTTCATGGCCTCGGTCTGTCCCTGTATGTATGGCATCAGTACCTGCAGGGTATGCTGATCCTTGCAGTGCCATATTGGAGGATCCTTCGGTGTCTCCAGTGAGTTGGCTCTCAATTTCGAAACACATGAATACATCACCCAAGGTGAAGCTATTATTATGTAGGACCACCAGAGCAGAGGTGCCATACTGTGGCTGTTGGCTTACCATATGTTTGCAAATGTATGTAACTGTGCCTCTGCATTTTATTGTTATGCGGGATACAAGTCTCATTTGCTGGCTTATGGCAGAGTGCTTGGGGAATTGTGTATTGTTTTTCTGTTGTTGTCCCTGACACTATGATTAGCTGGTGTCCTAGTACTACTGCTAAATTCATATTTTCTTCCACAAATATTTGTGTGGTTAAATGAATATAGTAATAAGCTTGTGGTTGTCCTCACATATGGCATCTATCATGGTAAGCACCCTCACGAGATCCCCTATACTCACCCATTGACTTGACACATCTGAAATCAGTCTAGTCTTCGCAGGGAAAGGCTAGACAAGCCGGTGTCTAAAACAAACTTGGTAAACAAAAAGCAGACATTCGATCCCGTGGAAAGTATTTGTACTCCAGGAAAGTTAAAGTTCTCCTCAACAATGGGATGAAAGACGGGGGAGGACACGAGATCTAACTCAGCTGTAGCCACGGGTATTTCTCTACAACAGTCTCATAGTAGAGTTATATCATTTCTATCAATAGCGATATTCACTAAAAATGACAAATAACAGAACTGACCTTGCTCTAAGCTGCCGGCTACTACTGCAGTTCTCTTAATACCCACGGTGGCACGAGTACTGACTGGCACATAACATTTCATTATTTACCTCAAAATTCTTGGGGGAGATGTATCAAACCTTCTTAGAGGACATGTGAACGTGTTTGGAAAGTCATACTTGCCTATTCTCCCACAAGTTGCGAGAGACTCACGATTTTTTGGTAGTCCCACACACCCGTGGAAAAGAGTGGCTGCATCTGCCCACTTCCTAATGAAGCAGGCAGGATGTGGGAGATAAAGCATGGAATCGTAGCTCTGTGTGGAAGGGGCAGTGTTTAATGACACAAAATTGCATCATTTAGGCCCTCCCCATGGACCAGCAAATCGCAGCATTTTGCCATTATGGGGACGAGGCCTAATGACATGGCAGCCCGACTCTACACCCAGAAGTGTCCTGTAGTGTCTCCTCCCCAGTCTTCTCCTGGAGAGGAGTCCTCTAAAGTAGGTAAGGATAAAGTCGCAGCCAATCAGCTCCTCACTGCCACGCTACATGCGATATAGGGTCAGATGTATTAAGCCTCGGAGAGTGATAAAGTGGAGAGAGATAAAGTGCCAGCCTGTCAACTCCTAACTTCCCCGTTACAGGCTGTGTTTGAAAAATGAGACGTAGAAGCTGGTTGGTTGGTAATTTGGAGCCCATTTATCAACAAGTGATAAAACTTGTTGTGTATGATAAAACTCGTAGTGAATTATAAAACCTTGCTGCGTATGATAAATGGTGCTCCAGCCAATCAGCTCCCAACTGTCATTTTTCAAACAAATGACAGTTAGGAGCTGAACACATGACAGTTTGGAGATGATTGGCTGGAGCACCATTTATCATACACAACAAGTTTTATAATTCACAACGAGTTTTATCACTCGTTGATAAATTGACCCCTTTATCTCTCTCCACTTTATCACTCACCCAGGCTTAGTACATCTCCCTTTCAGCCTGTAAAGTGACAGGAGTTGATTTGTTGGTAGTTTATCTCTCTACACTTTATCTCTCTGAAAGGCTTAGAACGTCTGCCCCTAAGGAGAGATTTATCACATCTTGGAGATAAAGTGGAGAGAGATTCTTTGGGCAACTTCTGCCAATTCATCATCACTAAATGGGCTGTTACAAATGCGGAAACGCTAGTTTCTGCATATTTTATGTAATGGGCCATTCATCATCAGGGGTCCAATAGGACCGCCTGTTATTCAGCAAACTCTGAAAACGTATAGTTTTCGGAGTTTGCCTGCGAGAACAAATGCCATTTTCGGATGGCGCTTGTTCTTGGAGCCCTGCTTCTTCCACGTTCCGGGGATACAAACAGATTCCTCCGCCGCCTCCTCTCTGCGTGACCTCAGGTCACACTAGGAAAGGTAAGTAAGTACAGAAGTAGCAGTGTTCCTGATTACGGTGATAACTGTTATTCGTAGTAGCTGTATCCATACTGGAGCATTGCTGAATTGCTTCGGTGATAAGTATCCCTGCGGTGAGTTGGATAATTAGGAGTCTGTTTACTAAGCCTTAGATGGAGATAAAGTGCACAGAGATAAAGTACCAGCCAATCGGCTCCTGTCATTTTTCAAACTCAGCCTGTGACATGGTATTTAGGAGCTGATTGGCTGGTACTTTATCTCCGTCCACTTTATCTCCATTCAAGGCTTAGTAAATAGACACCATAATCACTGGGGGCCTATTATTTATCACTCTAGAACAGTGATAGACATCCTGATACACATCAGCGGCCAGATTGGGTGGCTCTCTGAGCTTCAGAATGGCCCTAATCTCAGTATAATTTGAAATGAACACATATACGGAGAATAATGCATCAAGCCTTGGAGAGAGATAAATGGAGAAGTTGTCCAAACCAATCAGCTTGTAACTGTCATTTCATAGACTCTGGTAGATAAATCACAGGCGCTATTTTGCTGCTTTGTGCAACTTCTCCAGTTTCTCCCTATCCAAGGGGTCTATTCATCAATACATAACAATCAAGTGATACTAGTGAAAATTATGTTTTGAACTCGCTGCAAGTTCAAAGACCAGTTCAGAGGTATTCATCATGCCTCATTAACAAAGTATCACTTCTGAAAAGCTGCTCTTTTTGAGGAGCCGGTTTTTCGGAATTGTGGCACTTTTCCTCACGGGTGCCGAGAAGGGAGGGAACAGTAAGAGAGCCACCAGAGGTAGTAGGGGAATGGCTGCTGGCACCATGGAGAAGAGGTAGCAAAAGAAGAGAGCACCCGGAAGTAGTGGGTACAGTCTGCGGGTACTGTGTAGCCAGGGCCGGTTCTAGCCTATTTTGCGGCCCAGGCGGGAAATAGGGGCGTGGCTTCATACAGGGGGCGTGGTCAGTCACGCCCCCTGAACAGTAGAGTAGCGACGCTGAAATGCTGTGTGGTGTGCGATGACGTCATCGCGCACCGCACAGTAAAGGTCCTCTCCACGAAGGGAAACTAGACGCTATGCGTCTAGTTCCCTTCACAGCGCGACACAGCGGGCAGCGGGACACAGCGGCCAGCGGGGGGCACAGCAGTAGCGGATCTTGCCATGGTGCGGCGCCCTCCGGAAGGCGGCGCCCCGGGCAAAAGTCCTGCTTGCCCGTGGCAAGATCCGCTACTTTGTGTAGCAGACACCTGACCACCCCCCACCCCCTGTACGTCTGTAAGGAGATGCTGTAGCTGCAGTTTCCCCCATCTGCCAGCTGACGGTATATACATTGTAGATGCTGCAGCCATGGAACCCCCGTACCAGCACCTCACCGGTGACCCGAAACCATTCCCTTGTGACATGCTGCAGCTGCAGGATCCCCACACCCATCCTACCAACCACTGCAGCCGTGGGAACCCCAAAACCCCCCCTCCTACCGGTGACTTGCTTCCCTTCCCTAGGGAGATACTGCTGTTACACAGTCCTCGCAGTCCGGTCCCCCATCTCTCTCTGCAGCAGCACCCCCCCACAGCCTCCTCTCCCATCCCTCTCTGCTGCCCCCCCACTCAGTGTTCCCCACAGCCCATTCTCATCAGCAGCACTGCCGCCGCAGCCTCCTCTCTTATCCCTCTCTGGAGACCCGCCGCTCAGAGTCCCCCAGGTCATGCCGAAGGCAGTGGAGACACGGAGGAGAGAGATCTGAAAAGATAACTTTGCTGCCAGGTTGTGCAGCAGATGGCGTACCGTATCACTCACAAGTCCTGAACTGGATGAATGGCATAATTTCAATGTCCCCATTGTAATGTATGGGGACTGGAAAAATTATTGTGGGAGAATTGTAACCAGGAGATATCAGTGATATTTCCTGCCTTACAGGATTGATGAATGGGTCTGAAACTTTTGTAGAAACTAAGCCCCCATAGGCTTGATACATCTTTCTATTCATTAGATATAGTGGGTGGGATGTACTAAAGGAAAAATGCAAATGTACTAAGACCCTACCGCCGGTTTTTCGCCGTCCATTTTCGGAGAAGACCTCAACAAGATAGTGGCTGACTTAGCGTCTGCTAAAACAGCATGTTTTCCTAGTACTGCTCCTTCGGTGCCGAAGGCTAAGAGTACTTCATTTCGCTCCTTTGTCCTTTAGGGAAAGCAAAAGGTCAGGCGTACCCAAAACAGGTTCGCACTTCCAAACCCAATAAGCCCAAACCCAAAAGGGCCTGGGTTGCCTGTCAGCCTGCTTCCAAAACTGATAAGCCTGCTGCATGACGGGGGATCCCAGGGTGGAGGGCCGACTTCTAGGGTTTACCCAGGAATGGTTGAAGACCACTTCCGATGCCTGGGTACGGGAAGTGGTCACTCGAGGTTATGCCGTATCCTTCAAGAATCGTCCCCCTCATCGATTTTGCCTGACAGACATCCCTTCGGTGAAGGCAAAAACTCTTAATTCGGTGGTACAGTCCCTCCTGGACACAGGAGTGGTAGTACAGGTGCCTCTGGCTCAGAGAGGCAAGGGGTACTATTCACCGCTGTTCCTAGTCCCGAAACGGAATTGGTCTTCCCGGGACATTCTCAACCTCAAGTCCCTGAACAAATTTGTGAAGGTCTCCAAGTTTCGTATGGAAACTCTTCGCTCTATTGTTCTGGCCTTAGAGCCTGGGGACTATATGGTCTCACTGGACATACAGGATGCTTACCTGCATATTCCCATTGCAGGGTCGCATCAGCAGTACCTGAGGTTTGCGGTGGGCGACCTCCATTACCAATTTTGGGCATTACCTTTTGGTTTGACCACGGCTCCGTGAGTCTTCACCAAGGTCATGGCGGTAATGATGGCTGTACTCCGCCGTCAAGGGGTCAGGATCCTACCGTCTCTTGGACGACTTGTTGATCCTGGCATATTCCCCAGAGATTCTCCTACGCCATCTGGATTTGACTATCCAGTTTCTGCAAGCCCACGGGTGGCTCATCAACTGGAAGAAGTCCTCCCTGGTCCCTGCTCAGAGCATGGTGCACCTGCGGGCGTTGTTGGACACTTACAACCAGCGGTTGTTTATGTCTCAGTAGAAAGTCCTGAAGCTTCAGGACAGGATTCGATACTTTCTATCTCGTCCGCAAGTGTCAATACATTCGGCAATGCAAGTGTTAGGTCTCATGGTGTCGGCTTTCGACATGATGGAGTACGCTCAATCCTTTCCCGCCCTCTGCAGAAGCTGATTCTTGCCAAGTGGGATGGCCTGCCTCACCGGATCAGGTCTCAAATGATCTCCTTGTCTCCGGAGGTCTGTCTGTCACAGAGCTGGTGGCTTCAGAACCAACGATTGAGCAGGGGTCGTCCCTTCTGGATCTCCAACTGGGTCCGTCTGACGACGGATGCCAGTCTGAGAGGTTGGGGCACGGTGTTGGAGCAACACTCCCTTCAGAGTCGTGGACCAAGGAGGAGTCTCTCCTCCCGATAAACATTCTGGAATTGCGGGCGGTGTTCAACTCATTGAACTTGGCCCAGCATTTAATACAGAACAGACCTGTTCAAGTACTGTCGGACAATGTCACCACGGTGGCATACATCAATCATCAAGGCGGCACTCGAAGCCGCAAGGCAATGAGGGAAGTATCAAGGATTCTTCAATCCATATCGGAAGTATTCATTCCGGGGGTCCTAAACTGGGAAGTGGGCTTTTTCAGTTGTCAGGACGTACACGCCGGAGAGTGGAGCCTCCATCCAGAAGTGTTTCAACTCCTCGTGGACAGGTGGGGCCTTCCAGATGTGGACCTGATGGCGTCTCGACACAATCACAAGGTTCCGGTCTTCGGAGCAAGGACAAGGGATCCTCAAGCTGCGTTCGTGGACGCACTGGCAATTCCATGGAACTTTCAGCTGCCATACGTGTTCCCTGCCCAGAGTAATAAGGAAGTTCAAGCAAGAAGGAGGAATCCTACTTCTAATCGCTCCAGTGTGGCCCAGACGGCACTGGTACTCAGGGTCTCTCGATAGAGTGTCCCCTTCTACTTCCACAGCGCCCATATCTCCTAGTTCAGGGCCCCTGTGTATATCAGGATTTAGCCCGGTTGGCCTTGATGGCGTGGCTCTTGAAGCTTCTGTCTTGAGGGCCAAAGGATTTTCTGAGGCGGTCATTCAAACCATGTTGAAGGCCCGGAAACCGGCTTCTGCTTGGATTTACCATAGGGTCTGGAATTCTTTCTTTGCTTGGTGCGCATCTAACAATCATACGCTTACAAGTTTAGTACGGCCAAACTTTTGGCCTTTCTACAACAAGGCCTGGACTTGGGTTCATATTTCTGCCTTGTCGGTTTGGTTCCAGAGAAAAATTGCAACTTTACCTGATGTACATACGTTTACTCAGGGTGTGTTGCGGATTCAACCTCCCTACGTCCCGCCTGTGACCACTTGGGACTTGTCGGTGGTTTTGGAGACGTTGCAAGGGTCTCCATTTGAGCCTCTTGAATCTGCAGACCTTAAGTGGCTTTTTCTTAAGTTGTTCTTTCTGCTGGCTATTGCCTCTGCTAGACGGGTGTCGGATTTGGGTGCCTTATCTTGTAGGTCACCATATCTGATTTTTCACCGTGATCGGCCGGTTCTTAGAACACGTCCCGGGTATTTACCTAAAGTGGTGTATTCTTTCCACCTTAATCAGGAGATTGTGGTGCCGGCCTTTGCCTCTCCTGAATTGTCTTCCAAAGAGCGGTCTTTGATGTGGTACGGGCTCTCCTTATCTACGTGAAGAGAACTGCCTCCATCAGGAAGTCTGATTCTCTCTTTGTTCTGTTTGGTTTTCACAAATGTGGCTGGCCTGCTCACAAGCAGACCCTAGCCAGATGGATTAGAATGGTGATTGCACATGCTTATGGCCTTCCAGCTCCTGCTACCATAAAGGCCCATTCTAATCGGTTGGTTGGATCTTCTTGGACGGCCCGCCGTGGTGCGACCCTTGAACAATTGTGCAAGGCGGCTACGTGGTCCTCAGTGAACACATTCATAAGGTTCTATGCCTTCGATACTTCCGCCTCCCAGGATGCTTCCTTTGGACGCCGGGTTCTTGTGCCCGCTACAGTGCGTCCCCTCCCATAAGGAACTGCTTTAGGACATCCCCAATGTCATTCCCTGTGGAGCCCAGTGTACCCCGCAGCAGAAAACGAGATTTATGGTAAGAACTTACCGTTGTTAAATCTCATTCTGCAAGGTACACTGGGCTTCACAGGGCGCTCATCCTGACGCACTTAGCTTCTTTGGGTTGGTATGGCATTAGCCGTTGACACTTTCTCCTGTCGTGAGAATGTGGTGTATGTGGCTACTAACAGTTGTTGTCTCTTTTGCCTGCTACTGCATTGGCCTGGTTAACAAAAACTGAGCTCCTGTGCACGGAGGCGGCGCTATGCATCTTGGGAAGAAGGTCAAAGCTTTGAGCCTGTTGGTGCCTCGGATAAAGATCCTACTCTACACCCCAATGTCATTCCTTGTGGACAGTGCCAAAACTAGGATTTTCGTTACCCGTGGCAAGGCAGTAATTTTGCGCACCCCCCTTCCCCCCCAAAAAAATAAAATAAAATAAAAAGACACACAAAACAAAAATACAAACAAACCATATCAGTCTAAAATAATCAGCTTATCAAAAATTTTGGAAAAAGGGGATACTACTGGACAATATTTCCCTATGTGCCTCAAATGCCCCATGCATCACATGCCCCACCAGAGTGTTCAACTACATGCTCCTCTGTGTGTCCTCATACATTGCACTATATCATAACACTTCATCAGTGCACTATATTCCCCTATCCACTGCACTACATCACTATACTACATCCCCTACACGCTAAACTACATCACTACACTACATGCCCCTATGCACTGCACTATGGGGGTCATTCCGAGTTGATCGCTAGCTGCATTTGTTCGCTGTGCGGCGATCAGGCTAAAAAATGGCAGTTCTGCGCATGCGGCGCAATGCGCACGTGCGACGTACTATTACAATAAATGATGTAGTTTCACACAGGGTCTAGGGATGCTTTTCAGTTGCACTGGCTGCCGCAAAGTGATTGACATGAAGTGGGCGTTTCTGGGTGGCAACTGACCATTTCCAGGGAGTGTTCGGAAAAACGCAGGCGTGCCAGGAAAAACACAGGCTTGGCGGGGCGAACGCTGGGCGGGTTTGTAACGTCAAATCCGGAACTGAATGGTCTGAAGTGATCGCAAGCGCTGAGTAGGTTTTGAGCTACTCTGAAACTGCACAAAATTATTTTGTAGCCGCTCTGCGATGCAAGCGTTTGCATGGCTGCTAAAAACTGCTAGCGAGCGAACAACTCGAAATGACCCCCATTATACCCTATATGCTACACTACATCACTACACTACATCCCCTTATATGCTACACCTCATCAGTGCACTACATGCCCCTATATACTGCAATACATTACTACACTACATACCCTATATGGTACACTACATTACTCCACTACACCCAGTGGCGCACGCAGGGGGGGTTTCTGAGTACCCAGAAACCCCCCTGATGGACCAAACATTTTTTTTTCATCTGTGGTCCGGACGGCCGTCAATTGTAGCCCCGCCCCCTTGTGGCTATATGCCGCGATTCGCGGGTCTGTCGGGAGGGGATGGAGCCAATGTGACGAGATTCTCATGTAATTGAGTCATATTGGCTCCTCCCCCTCAACGCCGACCCACGAATCGCGGCATTTAACCATGAGGGGTCGGGGCTACAGTTGCCGGACCAATTATGCCATGGTGGCTTATTTTTGAAACGTGCTCCAGTCCAGCCCTGCATTAATAACAACTGCAGCATCCTCTTCCTTCAGGACAGGGCAGTTTCCAAATTTAAGTGTACTGTATGAGGTGTGTAATTGTGTATATGTGTATGTGTGTGTATATGTATGCGTTCCATGTGTGTATTTAATGTGTACGTGTTCTATGTATGCATTGTATATCGATTTATGTATTTACTGATGTGTTCTATGAGTGTGTCTACTGTATATATGTGTGTTTGTGTGTTCTATGTGTGCGTTTGTGTGTATGTGTTCTATGTAATATATGTATTATATATACGGTAGCTACGTGTGTGTGCGCACATAGAAGTAACCCCCCTTCCCCATTAATCCTGCGTTTACCCCTGAGGGGGGTATCCTGTGCGTAGGATCTAGAGTGATAAGTTACACATAATGAATGTATCTGCAGATGACATATGGGGACAAGCATAGGTAAACGCAAGGGGGATTTCCAGTTGCCCGATGTGTGGCACAGTGGGAAATTGCGGATTGCATTTGGAAACCCCCCTCTAGAAATCCTGCGTTTGCCCCTGACACCCTCTATAAGCTACACCAAATCCCTCCATCTGGGAGGTAAAGCGGAGGTTGATACTGCTAACTGGGAGCACAGTGCGCTTCTATAGCTTGTATGGTGCACCACACCCTAGTAGCAGCACTACATGGCAAATAAGAGAGTTTAAGTCAGTAGCCGACATGGGAGAGATCCCAGGTACTGGAGCTCACCCGCACAGCGTCGGAGCCAGCTGCAGGCAGACAGGTGGGTCAGATGTCTCACTGGAGTAGCGCAGCACTGCTGGTAAAAAAAAACAACAACCCAAAAAACCCTGCTCCTCTGTAACTCCTTAGCATCCCCTCAAATTCTGCACCCGGGGCGAATGCCCCCTTAGCCCCCCCCCTCCCCCCCTAGTTACGGCCATGCTGTGGAGCCCAGTGTACCTCGTAGAAAGAGATTTAACAACAGTAAGTTCTTACCATAAATCTCATTTTTTTCTGTTTGACCACCATAGTG
Source organism: Pseudophryne corroboree (assembly GCF_028390025.1). Classification (NCBI taxonomy): domain Eukaryota; kingdom Metazoa; phylum Chordata; class Amphibia; order Anura; family Myobatrachidae; genus Pseudophryne; species Pseudophryne corroboree. The sequence goes on along the minus strand of NC_086452.1, from coordinate 424,429,039 downwards.
AATAATAAAGTTGCTTCTTTCCCAATTGACATCACATGTCCACTTTTTCCTGCCCATCACATGTCAAAGCACAGTATGTACAGTACCTGGGAATACCAGTGGGTGAAGCCTAGGGCTGTGACATCATCGGGAGCTGAATTCAGAGTTTACGATTAAGAGGGGGAGAGGGAACTAGATAGAGCAGCAAGAGGCAAACAGGGGTGGGTACAAGAATGGAAGAAGAGGAAAGAACTTATTTGCTATGGAAGTCTGGGCAAAAGGATAGAGTCAACTGTGGGGGGAAGGGGGGCAATGGTAGCACCAATACCCATGCCCCCTCCAGTGGGCTAAGGAACAAATATTGTACATACAGAAAGAGCCACGCTCATCTTGGCTTCTATGTTGCGCCTAGGCTCACCATGGTTTATTAGCATAAATCTTTCATCTATTGTTCTCAGCTGCAATACAATAAGAGAGAACAATACAGCAGGGGATTAAATCATTACAGCATGGGATTAAGTCCGATTGCCCTGGCTCAATTAATCCCTATTCAAGGCCAAGATAAAGATGGCTCCATCTGTAGCCTCACATATGCAAACACCATCACTTAGCCATTGTTATAACATTATATCATTCCCAGACACAATTTGTCTACAATTGGAGGTCCCAGCTTCATTTTGTTTGAATCCAGTAGCATCTTTCTTGATACTGTAGGTGTAATATAATACAGTATATATTGAAAAAAACAACCCAGTGTAGATGAGACACATATATGACACTTCAAATGAAGGCAGCGCAAAGGTTGGATCTGTGTGTGGCACACAGCATGGGAGTTGGCTGCTGTTGATGTGATCTCACAATTGTAGCACACACAGAGGGAGGGATATATCATGCACGCATATTGCATGTGATACATTCTGATACTTATCGCATGATTATATTGCATCATTTTGCATTTATTAATGGTGTATGCATGTAGAATTCTGAATATGTACACATAGGACAGCTCTTATCAGAAGACCCGGGAGTCCTGTGCATGTGCGAGCCACTAGGTACACTGGGAAGGATCCTATCAGATCGCCTCTTTTACATTATTAGGGGTAACTTTGCTAATGTTTCTACAAATAAAAAATGGTGATGTTTCCCATAGCAACCAATCAGATTCTATCGTTTCTGTATTGCATCCTAGAAAATGATACAGAACCTGATTGGTTACTAAGGGCAACATCACCACTTTTCAATTTTAGAAGCTTTAGTAAATATACCCCTTATAGTGCAGCTGTATAGGGTGACTATATGCATCGTATAGTGGACCATGCACAGTATATACAGTATATACAGTATGTACAATATATATATATATACGAAGCTGGATTACCGGCACTCTGTCTCTAATCAATATTGGTGCCTCGGTGCCTCCAATCCGATGCTGTACAGCAGGGCAATATAGTGGACAAGAAGAGTGGCACTCACACAGACTTCTTATTTCCTTAAATAAATGGGCGCCGCACGCCTCTGCAGAAATAAGAAGTCCGTGTGAGTGCCACTCTTCTTGTCCACTATATATATATATATATATATATATATATATATATATATACATACATACAGTGTATATATAACATAAGCTTCTGTGAATGTTAATCCATTGTGACAACTATACTGGGTTATGTTTACAATCACTGTTCCTGTGTATACACTTCTGTGGAAGCTAACAGCCTGTGTTATTTTCCTGTATATAAGATGTCACATAAATAATACATTGTCACACTGATAAGATCCCAACACTCTCCCCGGTCTCCTAATGACTGTAATCACCTACTGGTTAATTAGGAGCCATCACTGTTCCATTTCCTGGTATCACTGAAAGGACACTCTGATCTTCTGTGTAGATGCATGTTGTACATATATTCACCACGCATCTGGTTTCCTTATGTTTTTAATTATTCTCTCCGGAACATAAGGCATTTCCGCCTATAAGATGGCATACCGCCGTCACAGACTTTGCAGAGTCCATAAATATATAGTGTATATTTTTTCTAGATACTGAGAAGTGTTTGACCTGTTGCTGTTTGCAATGTGGTTTATTAACAATCTATTGGCAAAGAATATGGCTTAATGCAGTGCATCATCACTGTGTTCCCCAATCTTGGTCCTCAAGGCACATAAACAGTCCAGGTTTTAGTGATATCTGTGCTTCAGCACAGATGGTTAAATCAAAATACCTGAGGTACTAATAAGGTCCAATGTGCTCAAGTATGGCTATCCTTAAAACCTGGACTGTAAGTGTGCCTTGGGAACACTGATATACAGTAAGTAGTAGAGAGACAGGAGGCCAGAAGAATGTCGGAACTACCATGGATGCACCTGCTACAGGGCCCCAGAGGCGAGGGGGACACGGGAATGCTGTTTAACCCCCTTCAAGACCCAGATTCCCCCCAACACAGATGTTCAAAAAAGGCCTCCTCTATGATCTTCTCAGAGGAGAGCAGGGTGGTTCTAAGGCTGCAATGCCACTGCTGGGGCCCTACCTTACATTGGTTATGGTGCCGGGGAAGGACATTTCTGTCCCAGGCCAGGAGGTCTGTGTTGTCACTAACTCCAGTCATTTATATGCAGACCACTTTCTTCTTATTAAAATGTCACTTCATGATTAAACTCATGAATCTCAAGGTTCTGGGGTCAGTTCAGAGTTCCACACAAGTCCGCTTTGCTGACAGACCTCATCTTTACTAGTAACTATGCGCATTCAACCTTATCTCCAAGCGCAGCTGAGTGGGTGTAACTGGGTGGCAACAGAGCGTTCTCTCATAGGTTTAGTGTCCCGTGGTCGTGATGCGGTCATGTAGATGGAATTGAGGGTTCTTCAGAGGAGAGCACATTCAGAGATTTGTCCAATTTCAGAAGTATCTCCTGCAACAATGATGGGAACTGAGGGGGAGATGTAACAAGACTTGGAGAGAGATAAAGTGGACAGCTTATCTAGCACAGTCTATGAAATGACAGAAGCTTATTGATTACTTTAGACAACTTCTCCACTTTAACACTCTCCAAGGCTTGATACATCTCCCACTGAGAGTGATGATGGCAGCTTTCGAAGCGGATGGATAGAGGCCGTGCAGCCGTATAGTTCCATCAACATTAAATATGGACAAAAGTCAGGATTTATCCCCACACATGCCATGTAGCCGCATATATAGGATGATGCACCCACGCATGCAGGCCTTGGTGCATACCACCTGCATACGTTTATCAAAAGTGATGACACAGGACATGGCCCTACCCCTACTGGGGTACACCAAAACTCTTGATGGACCTGGTCACAACATTGGTCCCTTATAATCCTGCTACTATATGCTTGATACATTTTGTATCTTTCCTTTGTAGAAATGGGTGTGTTCATTTGGCGGTAATAATAAGCAGTGTATACACTGGCCAGTCAGTGAAAGAACAGTTAGTGAAACCATCAATGGTCATCCATTGCAAAGTTTGCAACCATTTACGGTCACTTGCCATTTTACCATCAGTGGTAACCATCAATAGCAAACACTCTGATGGCCATCCCTACTCCTTAAAGGAGCATTATGGATACAGCACAGTAGCGTACTCCGTATTTCATCATCCTTATCTTCTGTGGATTTACAGAGATGGAACAGAGATCCTCCTTATTTTTCCATCAGCAATAAAACAGAAATTGAGAGCAAAATGAGGAAAATGTCTGGTTCTGGGGTTGAAAGTCCCAGACCTATTAGCTGCTAGAATTTAGGGATTGTTGGGGAAATGCATAGCATTTCGGTTTGGAATTTTCTTTGGTGCTGTATTTTGAGAAGGAAGAAGAGGATGGATGGGATTTCTTGCAAAAAGAATCCTCCGTTTACAAGTGTTTGATCCTCATGAGTGGCCGTTAATCTCAGTGCAAACCGCAGAGCGCTGGGCTATCCCCACAGCCAGGCGAGGCGCACCCAGCAATACGGGTGAATAATTCCCACTTACAAAGACTCATTATTCTTTCTAAGCAATTCCATCTGGACCGAGGCTGGAGAGCAATAAATTATTCTTATTTTTCTTTATTATTATTTTACCACTAATGGAAAGAAAAACTCCAATTTATTCCTGCCTCCTCCAGGAAATGATACACAGATGAAGTTAGTCTGGAGAGTAGTTTGGTCTGTGTGTTATTTTTCTGCCCAGAAATGAAGCACATGGGGACTGTTGCAGTTGGAGGTAAATCGGGCTGATGCTGCCCACTGAAACATTGTGTCATTTCACCTATGTGCAGATTTGGACGCATCTTGGGAAGTGGTCCCTGCTGCAGGGGAGGTTTTAGAGGGGAGTGGGCCCATGTGCAGTCTCTGTGTGGACCCCCTCCTCTACTGCGCAGTAGACTCTGGCATTGTGCCAGAGTCAGTTGTGTATACGGGTCTACAGGAACATGGGGGTAAATTTACTAAGATGGGATTTCTATTTAAGATGGGATGATGCTCATAGCAACCAATCAGATTCCAGGTATTATCTTCTAGAAGGAGCTAGATAAATGAGAAGTAAAATCTGATTGGTTGGTATGGGCAACATCCCATCTTAAATAGAACTCCCATCTTAGTAAATTTACCCAATGGGATCTGTGCCATGTTTCCAGTGACTTCTAAAGTGCGCATGTGAAAATCTCCAGGAAAATTACTGCCACGCCATTTTCACAGGTTCTGCTCCAGTGCCGACGTGGGACTCCAGAGAGGTGAGTATAATTATATGAGGCCAGGGTGTGCAGCGTCAAACCCTCTAACATGACCCATTCCATTAGGTACAAAATGCTCTGTTCCTGGGCTTCCTTGCCAGGGGCAGTTGCAGAGGTGGGGCTGCAGAGCAGTCCAAAATTCAAATATGGGAACAACACCAATTACCAGCAAGTCCCGGCTGGTGATGTTTGGAAGTGTTTGGGGTGGCAGTTGGTGAGGCTCCCCTATTTGAAATTTCGACTGCGCTACAGTCCCAGCTCTACAACTGCCACTGGCAAGGAAGTCCATGAACAGAGCAGTTTGGAATGGAATGTGTCTTGTTGGACGGTATGCAGTGTTAGCCCTCCCGGATCCAGGAGCCCATGTGCATCTCACAACCTGGACCCATTATAGATACTCCAATGTCCTGTTGTGTGTGTAGAACATGCTCCTGGTTTGCTCCTACTCATCATCAGTGTATAATTGCACCTATTCGATGATGGGTACAGAAGATACGTCTACTAACAGGAGTATCTCTTACACCCTTCCTGAGCTTGTCCTACATGAAAATATCTGTTCACGCCTCTCTTCGTGAAAAGCTGTGACACTTTTCTCAGATCAGCCCTTTATGTACACTGTATTTCGAGTGGCATGAACTAAAGGTACAGTACGTACAGCTGAAAATACCCACGTATGAGCTGATTCAGTGTTGGACAGGTGCAAGCGGCGGCCTTTGCATACAGCTCGTGCATCTATGCATTTTTGTGCATGTCCACCCTATTCTAAAATGAATGCAACTTGACTGGATCTGTGTTTCCATTCAAATTCGGAGTTTTAGGCCTGGTTTGAACATTCCCGGTGAGGATAATTCACTGATTAGCAATCGTTGTTTGCTCCAAATAATGAGTATGTTCTAATCCCAGAGATATTGAACGTCCGGAGTCATATGATTTTCCCAGTGGAAGGATTCTAGTGATTATTAAATATCATAGATCTTTACAATATAACTGGGACTGTGGTTTACTGATCATATAATCATTAGGAAGTTCAATCAATTTAGATAGGCTGTTAAGTTGATCAATATAATTGATGCATATTGTGGGGGAATATTTGCAGTATCACTTTTATGAGCTTTAGATACAATTGTTGTCTTTTAATGAGATGTTTAGGTTATATTAAAATTGTATCCACTGTGCACAGTTGTGTCTCTAAAGTGTTACAGGGACAAAAGGAGTCCTTGAAACACTTTATGTCCATTATTGGACTCATTAATAAAAGATACCTTTTGGCTTAGTATTTAATGTGGATGTATTTATTATTTTTGATTTTTAAAAACTAATTTTAATGAAATACTCTTTAAATTTGGACAGCGCTTTCAACATATTTTTTGTCTTTTGTGCTATAAAATATTGGGATTCAAGTTTCAACACCCCAATTATTTGAGGGCAGCAGTCCATCTTTGGGAGGAATTGATTTGTAAAGATCAGGAGGGTTGGATAACCGACACACACTATTCAGTATAGCGCTTTCATATATATATATATTTTCTTACGTTTTAGGCGTTTCACTGGGCAGCGACAATGTGAGCACACAGAACCAATCTGTCTTCTGGGATTGTTGTGGGCTTGTATATATAGCTCCGTGCTATTCTGAGTCCTGCGTACGGGGAAGGGAAGCCTTACTCTGATGCATCTCTTGCGCCTAGCGTGGGGCTGATATACAGTAAGTGCAGATACCAGAAGAGACAGTTGTGGTGGCTGGCCTACAATCAGAGGACTGCACAGTTTCCGTTTGCAGTCAAATGCAGAAATCGGGTCACAGTAAAAACGAGATCCACATTAAATGGGCGTTGTTGTATATGGGCATGAGGAGTCATAAACTCTCCTTATATAACTGCTTATAAATGGCAACACAGTAACTATGGATTAAACACATACTCTTACAAATTCAGGACACCAAAATGGGCATATTTTATGTGACAATAGGCGGAGTTTCAACCGAAACTGGTCGCTTGGGAGTGGATCTGGGTGTGAATTCTGCAGAGCAGGGTTCTATCTTGTTGTGTCCCATTTCTGCATATCACAATATTGGGAGATATGGGGTAAGAATCTTATAATTAATCTGGCTTTCATAATTTCGGAAGCACATTCAGGGACACCCAATAGCACCAGAAATAACATCATAGGCAAATGCCGGGAGGTGGTGGTGATGGTGGGGGTGGGGTGGGGTGAATCAATATCAAACATTTGGAAACCCCCTCCAGAAACCCTGCGTTTGCCATTGAACACGCCTTCCCCCCAATACATTTGGATCTTACACAGGGTGAAATACACACAGGAACCATTTCCGACTTGTCCTGCTTGTCTGGATTCAGCCGAGGCTTACGTTATGGAAAACAAGTATCATGATTAGAAATTGGGCAGAAAAAGGTGGGACACTCAGGAGCCCTCTTTGTTCTATATATTACTAGCATGTGTTTGGTGCAACCTGCAGGATCCAGTCATCAACTCAACAATAAAAATATCGTCACCACAGTGTTGGCAATTATAATGTTGTTAAAAATGTTGACAGGCAACATGTCGACATTCCCAGAATGCTGAAATGTTCACAATGTTGACGTGTGAAATCACATCATCATTCTCTGGATGTCGACATTAAGATTAGGCTTTGGGGTGGTGGAGAGGGAGTTTAGGGTTAGGCACTGGGGGGGGGGGGGATAGGGACAGTTTACTAATTATAAGCACGTTGTTATGAATGTTGGCTATCATACCGCACCCGTAACCTTCGCTGCTTTATGGGGGGGATTCAGACCCGATCGCTGCTGTGCGTTTTCGCACATCGGGTGATCAGGTAGTAACTGCGCATGCGTATGCACCACAATGGGCATACGTTTTGGACAACAACAAAGGGCATCGCCGGTCAGCAACAGGATGGTGCGAAAAATCCAATTGCACGGGCGTTTGCAAGGTGATTGACAGGAGGAAGCCGTTGTGGGTGGTAACTGACCGTTTATTGGAAGTATCCAGAAAAACGTAGGTGTGTCAGAGCGTTTTCAGGGAGGGTGTGTGACGTCAGCTCCGGCCCCGATCAGCCTGTTCTCATCGCACTGGAGGAGTAAGTACAGGGCTGCGCACAGACAGGACAAAGTGTTTTTTTGCAGCTTTTGTGCACACATGGGCTCGCACATTTGCACAGCAAATTTATCCTCCCCCTGGAGGGGGTGACTATCTGAACGCAGGACTGCAAAATTCACAGCCCAGCAATCAGGTCTGAATCACCCTCTATATCTCTGTATAAGGTCAGTCTCCCCTAAGAGTGCTATAACTATATTGTTCGATGTTCCCCTCATGTTTTTTGGGGGCAACTGCAGCAATATATTTTCATTAATCATATTAAAATATAAACATATTAACAGGTTTAAGCTTATCGCATGATATGGTACAAAGAGCAGTGTGGTGCTGTAACCCCTGGTAACCAATAATAAATTGGCTTATCTCTGCTATCTGATTGGATAACTATATATAAGCAATGCTTCTTGTTTTTGCATTTGAAAGTCTGTGGCAAACTGATGTTCTCTCCGGTAACAGAGCGCTTTGTCCAGCGCACAATGACATACTGTATGTAAACATTCACATTTTGTCTCAGGAGTTATTTTTGAACGTCCACTGTCTTGTCAGAACTCAGAACTATTCCATTAATCTGCCGTCCTTTCCTGGAAGCAGCCTGATTGAATAATGAAATGTTTCTGAGTCTGCAGACCTGCATTATGGAGAGCAGGACCTGGCATTTCCTCCTGCTGCTCTGGTGTTAAGATCGTTTGATATATTTACACTCGGCACAGTTTTATTTCCTCTGTCAGGCTTCCCTGAAAGGCATTTTGGCACCAAACTATTGCACGGGTCACCCTCAGCCTGGGCGTGACAGTAATTAGGATCCACTTAAATCATCCAGGATGATATTATCATTTGGGCTCTAAACTGTGAATGAAAACTGCCTTACGTATACATCTAGCCAATGGAAATGTCACATTGTCCTTCATCTATTGTAAATACAGTCAGCAGCAGCAGTAATCCTGGTACTTACTGGCTGCGGTTCTGAGCGATCCGTCATCAGACTGACCAAATTGCCTGCTCTTTCTGGGGCCCGTTTATCATTGAATATTGGGGGTCATTCCGAGTTGTTCGCTCGTTGCCGATTGTCGCTATGCTGCGATCTGTTGCTAACTGCGCATGCGCATGGTACGCAGAGAGGATGCGCTAAGTTATTTAACACAAAACTTAGTAGATTTGTTGGTGTTTGAACAACGATTTTCAGTCGCTCTGCTGATCGTCCGGAGCTACTCAGAAACTGCAAGGAATTATTTAGTAGCAGTTTTGTTAATCTTTCGTTCGCAATTCTGCTAAACTAAGATACACTCCCAGAGGGCGGCGGCCTAGCGTGTGCAATGCTGCTAAAAGCAGCTAGCGAGCAAACAACTCGCAATGAGGGCCATTCCCCGTAAACACCCATTTTCTGTGAATAACAGCAGATATTTATTATGCCCTGAATGTATCACAGAAGGACTGCTTCAGATATCAGAGATATCTGACGCAATCCCTCCATTCCCACCAGCAGGCGCAACCCCCATGGTGCCATATTTACCAAGCTCCGGAATGCATCTGAAACTGGAATTATCCTGATGTAGCTAATGGGCTACACATCGCAAACTTAGCCAGGAGAGGATTCCCCTGGAACCCTCTCCGGCAATGGCCGCCCTGCATGCGAGGTCAGCAGGACTACGCAGGAACCCCAACACCACACTGAGATCATCGCAGTAAAGGACTCCCCTGTCCCTGCTGGTGTAAAGTGATTCATCCTGCAATGCAATTCTGGGCGCTTATCTCATGCCCAGATTACAGATGCAATTCTTCATATATGGGCCCCTCAATCTCCAACTGTGTGCGATTGCTTTCTACAACACATGTGCCGTTTGCAAATATCCACGTGTCCTCATTTGGCAATGCGTCCAACTTAGAATCAAGTTCTCAGTGAGTCCACATAGAAATGTAAATGGTGACATAATAATAATACATCATTTAATAGTTATCCATACTCAGGGCTGTCTGAAAGGCCAGGTGAGCGCTTGTGGAGCTGGGTCCATGGGGGGCATAATGTGTAAGGGACAATACAGCATGTGTCATAATGTGTAAGGGACATTATGGTGTGTGGCATAATGTGTAATGGGCATTGTGTTGTGTGGCATATTGTATAAAGGGCATTATGGTGTGGTGCATAATGTGTAAGGGCCATTACGGTGTGTGGAATATTGTGTAAAGTGCATTATGGTGTGATACATAATGTGTAAGTGGCATTACAGTGTGTGGCATATTGTGTAATGGGCAATACGGTGTGTGGCATAATGTGTAAGGGGCATTACAATGTGTGGCACAATGTGTAAGGCGCATTACTGTAAGGGGCAAAAATAAGATTTTTTTTTTTCCTGTGGTGGCCAATTTCTGGGGGTGCAGGGTGCAAAACTGGGGTGTAAGGTAGTCTTTTCCTGCTAGACCACTCCCCTTGCAGTGATGCCACACCCCTTTTGTGCAATCGCTTCATTTTTAATGTCCATGGTGGGGTTTGAGGCCCATTTTTACTATTTGCACTGGGAGCCAAATTATCTCCAAATGGTCCTGTCCATACTGCTTCGGTCCCATTTGCACCCCTTCACACATTCCAGTTTTCATCTTTTATTTGCGAGGCCGATCTTCATCATGTCTTGTAAAACACAAGTCTGTTTGCTGGGATAAAGAAACAGGCAGCAGTTCTGTTAAAAGCCCACATTTTAGGTTTTGTGGGGGCTAATGCTGCACCAGGGGCCTGACTGTAGCAATATTACTGGTCATCTCTACGGCTGTATGGAAAATCAGCACTGAAACAGGCGTCCCTTTTGTGCCCGTCCGCACTCTACAGATGATTACAGAAGTGTATGGATAGTGGTGACACTTACAGCCCTGCTTATGGACAAATTTACCCTGCAAGCCTGTGTTCAACTCTCCATCAGCCCCACTGGCCACTGCAAATTCCAGCTCTAGTAAGTCAACTTCATTTGACTTTACAAAATAGACATAACATGTTACAGAAGTAAATGAGGTATTTGCAGCATAGTAAATCTGTATAATATGTCTTGGAGTGGGTGTCTGAGTGCAGGAAGCAAGTTCTGGCAATGATGCCGCAACCCTGATGTCCGGGGATTTGTGCTTGGCGTGTGTAAGGGAAAATAAAGGTATTGATTGGACGTGTAAGACTGGACAAAGCCAGAGGAAGGAGAAAGAGATGACACAATGGGGTTATGGAGGCGTTTATGGGGGCAGCGGAGGGGGAAATTTGCAAATTGCAATCAGTGCTTTTACACTGACGGAACAAATAAATTATTATAGAGAATTTAAAGTGGTTGTTCTATCATTCATACAATTTTTTCAGATATTAACCAAAACCTAGGGGTAGAGTTACTAAAGTGGGGATTTTTAAATGTGGAAATGTTGCACACAGCAGCGAATCAGATTCTACTTAACATTTATCTAGCAACTTCTAGAAGATAATAGCCAGAATCTGATTGGTTGCTATGGGCAACATCTCCACTTTTGTAAATCCCCACTTTAGTAAATATACCCCTTAGAGTCAGCGTAATAACTCAATAGGGAATAAATAATAGTGAAAGTTTTCATTAATCAAATTTTGTATAGGAACAGGCAGGTAGATACTGTAGAAATTGAATGTTCCAACAATACAACCTCCAAATTCTGCATTTTCTTCACCATTCCATGCAATGGCCATCTCCAGTTGAGTCCAGCTGAGCATTACTAGCATATGCGTCATTTGCACGCCAGGAGTAAACAGCCCAGCCTAGAGTAGAGTGTGTAGAGTGCCAGCCAGCAGAGGGCACTGTGAGGAAGCTGCTCAGCCCTGCACAGCCACCTGACCATAACTCAGCCCCCAGCGAGCCCGCAAACACAACAGATCACTTCCCCATCCCGGAGATCTTGGGGTTCCCCTTGGCAACAAAGAGACACTAGTGCGATGTGCTGCTGCCTACTACATTAAATAGGGTTGGTCCGCCCCGAAGAGTAACAAGCTTACCGTCCACAATAGCTTAGTGATAGTGTACAGATTGGCTTGATGTTTCACATTGGCGTTATACGAACGGTGTGCAATAAGTTTCTGGATGCACAAGAAGCATTATATTTACAATGAAAGCGAAAATTTAATTTTTCAAAGTATTCGCCAGAGGAGTCTATGCAAAATTACATGCCCCCAAACCAATTGATGAAGCAGCTGGACCAGTCCAAAGCAGGTATGTCTTTTCAACATGCTGGATGAAGGTCTCCACTGTAGCTTTCCGGTGGCTCAAAACAAAACCCACGCATCTTGCGCTTAATTTGTGTGAAGTCGCAGGGGCCAAGTCTGGACTATATGGTGGATCACCAAGCTCCTGGATGCTTTCATGGACCAGAAAATCTACCACTTTCCTGGACTTGTGTGCAGGTGCATTCTCGTGATGGAGAAGGACACCACAAGTGTGAGTTCTTGGATGGCACCTGGAGGCTTCCAGAAATTGCAGCATGTATTGGTTTGCGTACCAGTCCCCAGTAATGTTGTGCTGCTGCACAAGTGGTAAGGTATTTCCACGACCAGTCTTGGCCATAAAAACAACCACCATCTGCTTGTTCATGCTGCGCTCATGTTGGAACTTCTGTGGCGGTGCTCTCCAACCAGGGTCCACTGGGCCAACTGTTGTTTGGTTTCAGGGTCAAAACTGTAGATCCAGGATTCATCACCACTCATTACTGTAATTCCCAAACAGAGTTTGAGCAACCGCCATCAAACCTGTCCAGCGTGTTGCGACACTAAGTCACCTGAGCCTTCTTCTGCTCTCAAATCAGCTGTTGGTGTACCCAGCGTGCTGAAACCTGGCTCAGGCCAAGTTTTTCATGGAGTATCAAGTGGATAGATTCCGATGAGATACTTATCTCATTCTCTAACTGTGATATGGTCACCCTTGTGTCCACCTCAACTATGGCCCATACAGCAGCAATGTTGTCCTCAGTGATAGTGGACACAGGACAGCCACAGCACTCCTGGTCTTTCAGGGTCTCCTATGATGAAATTCTGCAAACCACTCAAACACAGTGGTTCGGGATAATGCTTTCTCCCCAAAAGCAGCTTGAAGTTGATCAAAACTCTCCTGCGGTTGCAGACCATTTATGTAATCATAGAAGATCATGGCTCTCTAGTGGCCTCCCTTGAGCTCCATAATGAGTTTGTGAAGGAACATGATACTTATTTGCTGTGCAGCCCTGCATACATGGTGGGATTTCAAAATTCTGTGAGGACGTCCTGTCATAAGTAGGCAGCATGATTTGTTGTATCCCTCCTAAGAACCCACTATATGTACAGATGCGTCCTCCTATACAGATTCAGACACAGTCACACACAGATATGCAAGTGTCATATATCACATTAATGAGCACAGTCTCCTCGTGGGTTTTAGTCGCATTGTGCCTAAGATGCATTAGCGGCAAAAAAAGAAGCAAAAAATATGCCAGACATTAAAAGATTCTCATGTGACATGGCGTGCCAATAGGGACTGTTTGGCGTGACTACAGCAAAGATGTATGAGGTAGAGATGTGCACTTGAAATTTTTCGGGTTTTGTGTTTTGGTTTTGGGTTCGGTTCCGCGGCCGTGTTTTGGGTTCGACCGCGTTTTGGCAAAACCTCACCGAATTTTTTTTGTCGGATTCGGGTGTGTTTTGGATTCGGGTGTTTTTTTTTAAAAACACTAAAAAACAGCTTAAATCATAGAATTTGGGGGTCATTTTGATCCCAAAGTATTATTAACCTCAAAAACCATAATTTACACTCATTTTCAGTCTATTCTGAATACCTCACACCTCACAATATTATTTTTAGTCCTAAAATTTGCACCTAGGTCGCTGGATGACTTAGCTAAGCGACCCTAGTGGCCGACACAAACACCGGGCCCATCTAGGAGTGGCACTGCAGTGTCACGCAGGATGTCCCTTCCAAAAAACCCTCCCCAAACAGCACATGACGCAAAGAAAAAAAGAGGCGCAATGAGGTAGCTGTGTGAGTAAGATAAGCGACCCTAGTGGCCGACACAAACACCGGGCCCATCTAGGAGTGACACTGCAGTGTCACGCAGGATGTCCCTTCCAAAAAACACTCCCCAAACAGCACATGACGCAAAGAAAAAAAGAGGCGCAATGAGGTAGCTGTGTGAGTAAGATAAGCGACCCTAGTGGCCGACACAAACAACGGGCCCATCTAGGAGTGGCACTGCAGTGTCACGCAGGATGTCCCTTCCAAAAAACCCTCCCCAAACAGCACATGGCGCAAAGAAAAAAAGAGGCGCAATGAGGTAGCTGTGTGAGTAAGATAAGCGACCCTAGTGGCCGACACAAACACCGGGCCCATCTAGGAGTGGCACTGCAGTGTCACGCAGGATGGCCCTTCCAAAAAACACTCCCCAAACAGCACATGACGCAAAGAAAAAAAGAGGCGCAATGAGGTAGCTGTGTGAGTAAGATAAGCGACCCTAGTGGCCGACACAAACACCGGGCCCATCTAGGAGTGGCACTGCAGTGTCACGCAGGATGGCCCTTCCAAAAAACACTCCACAAACAGCACATGACGCAAAGAAAAATTAAAGAAAAAAGAGGTGCAAGATGGAATTGTCCTTGGGCCCTCCCACCCACCCTTATGTTGTATAAACAGGACATGCACACTTTAACCAACCCATCATTTCAGTGACAGGGTCTGCCACACGACTGTGACTGAAATGACGGGTTGGTTTGGACCCCCACCAAAAAAGAAGCAATTAATCTCTCCTTGCACAAACTGGCTCTACAGAGGCAAGATGTCCACCTCATCATCATCCTCCGATATATCACCGTGTACATCCCCCTCCTCACAGATTATCAATTCGTCCCCACTGGAATCCACCATCTCAGCTCCCTGTGTACTTTGTGGAGGCAATTGCTGCTGGTCAATGTCTCCGCGGAGGAATTGATTATAATTCATTTTAATGAACATCATCTTCTCCACATTTTCTGGATGTAACCTCGTACGCCGATTGCTGACAAGGTGAGCGGCGGCACTAAACACTCTTTCGGATACACACTTGTGGGAGGGCAACTTAGGTAGAATAAAGCCAGTTTGTGCAAGGGCCTCCAAATTGCCTCTTTTTCCTGCCAGTATAAGTACGGACTGTGTGACGTGCCTACTTGGATGCGGTCACTCATATAATCCTCCACCATTCTTTCAATGTTGAGAGAATCATATGCAGAGACAGTAGACGACATGTCCGTAATCGTTGTCAGGTCCTTCAGTCCGGACCAGATGTCAGCATCAGCAGTCGCTCCAGACTGCCCTGCATCACCGCCAGCGGGTGGGCTCGGAATTCTGAGCCTTTTCCTCGCACCCCCAATTGCGGGAGAATGTGAAGGAGGAGATGTTGACAGGTCGCGTTCCGCTTGACTTGACAATTTTCTCACCAGCAGGTCTTTCAACCCCAGCAGACTTGTGTCTGCCGGAAAGAGAGATCCAAGGTAGGCTTTAAATCTAGGATCGAGCACGGTGGCCAAAATGTAGTGCTCTAATTTCAACAGATTGACCACCCGTGAATCCTTGTTAAGCGAATTAAGGGCTCCATCCACAAGTCCCACATGCCTAGTGGAATCGCTCCGTGTTAGCTCCTCCTTCAATGTCTCCAGCTTCTTCTGCAAAAGCCTGATGAGGGGAATGACCTGACTCAGGCTGGCAGTGTCTGAACTGACTTCACGTGTGGCAAGTTCAAAGGGCATCAGAACCTTGCACAACGTTGAAATCATTCTCCACTGCGCTTGAGACAGGTGCATTCCACCTCCTATATCGTGGTCAGATGTATAGGCTTGAATGGCCTTTTGCTGCTCCTCCAACCTCTGAAGCATATAGAGGGTTGAATTCCACCGCGTTACCACTTCTTGCTTCAGATGATGGCAGGGCAGGTTCAGGCGTTTTTGGTGTTGCTCCAGTCTTCTGTACGTGGTGCCTGTACGCCGAAAGTGTCCCGCAATTCTTCTGGCCACTGACAGCATCTCTTGCACGCCCCTGTCGTTTTTTTAAAAATTCTGCACCACCAAATTCAAGGTATGTGCAAAACATGGGACGTGCTGGAATTTGCCCATATTTAATGCACCCACAATATTGCTGGCATTGTTCGATGCCACAAATCCACAGGAGAGTCCAATTGTGGTAAGCCATTCCGCGATGATCTTCCTCAGTTGCCGTAAGAGGTTTTCAGCTGTGTGCGTATTCTGGAAAGCGGTGATACAAAGCGTAGCCTGCCTAGGAAAGAGTTGGCGTTTGCGAGATGCTACTGGTGCCGCCGCTGCTGTTCTTGCGGCGGGAGTCCATACATCTACCCAGTGGGCTGTCACAGTCATATAGTCCTGACCCTGCCCTGCTCCACTTGTCCACATGTCCGTGGTTAAGTGGACATTGGGTACAACTGCATTTTTTAGGACACTGGTGAGTCTTTTTCTGACGTCCGTGTACATTCTCGGTATCGCCTGCCTAGAGAAGTGGAACCTAGATGGTATTTGGTAACGGGGGCACACTACCTCAAGAAATTGTCTAGTTCCCTGTGAACTAACGGCGGATACCGGACGCACGTCTAACACCAACATAGTTGTCAAGGCCTCAGTTATCCGCTTTGCAGCAGGATGACTGCTGTGATATTTCATCTTCCTCGCAAAGGACTGTTGGACAGTCAATTGCTTACTGGAAGTAGTACAAGTGGGCTTACGACTTCCCCTCTGGGATGACCATCGACTCCCAGCAGCAACAACAGCAGCGCCAGCAGCAGTAGGCATTACACTCAAGGATGCATCGGAGGAATCCCAGGCAGGAGAGGACTCGTCAGAATTGCCAGTGACATGGCCTGCAGGACTATTGGCATTCCTGGGTAAGGAGGAAATTGACACTGAGGGAGTTGGTGGGGTGGTTTGCGTGAGCTTGGTTACAAGAGGAAGGGATTTACTGGTCAGTGGACTGCTTCCGCTGTCACCCAAAGTTTTTGAACTTGTCACTGACTTATTATGAATGCGCTGCAGGTGACGTATAAGGGAGGATGTTCCGAGGTGGTTAACGTCCTTACCCCTACTTATTACAGCTTGACAAAGGCAACACACGGCTTTACACCTGTTGTCCGCATTTCTGTTGAAATACTTCCACACCGAAGAGCTGATTTTTTTGGTATTTTCACCAGGCATGTCAGTGGCCATATTCCTCCCACGGACAACAGGTGTCTCCCCGGGTGCCTGACTTAAACAAACCACCTCACCATCAGAATCCTCCTGGTCAATTTCCTCCCCAGCGCCAGCAACACCCATATCCTCCTCATCCTGGTGTACTTCAACACTGACATCTTCATTCTGACTATCAGGAACTGGACTGCGGGTGCTCCTTCCAGCACTTGCAGGGGGCGTGCAAATGGTGGAAGGTGCATGCTCTTCACGTCCAGTGTTGGGAAGGTCAGGCATCGCAACCGACACAATTGGAGTCGGACTCTCCTTGTGGATTTGGGATTTCGAAGAACGCACAGTTCTTTGCGGTGCTACTGCTTTTGCCAGCTTGAGTCTTTTCATTTTTCTAGCGAGAGGCTGAGTGCTTCCATCCTCATGTGAAGCTGAACCACTAGCCATGAACATAGGCCAGGGCCTCAGCCGTTCCTTGCCACTCCGTGTGGTAAATGGCATATTGGCAAGTTTACGCTTCTCCTCCGACAATTTTATTTTAGGTTTTGGAGTCCTTTTTTTACTGATATTTGGTGTTTTGGATTTGACATGCTCTGTACTATGACATTGGGCATCGGCCTTGGCAGACCACGTTGCTGGCATTTCATCGTCTCGGCCATGACTAGTGGCAGCAGCTTCAGCACGAGGTGGAAGTGGATCTTGATCTTTCCCTAATTTTGGAACCTCAACATTTTTGTTCTCCATGTTTTAATAGGCACAACTAAAAGGCACCTCAGGTAAACAATGGAGATGGATGGATACTAGTATACTTATGGATGGACTGCCGAGTGCCGACACAGAGGTAGCTACAGCCGTGGACTAACGTACTGTGTCTGCTGCTAATATAGACTGGATGATAATGATATGAAATCAATATATATATGTATGTATATATAATATCACTAGTACTGCAGCCGGACAGGTAGATAATATATTTATTAGGTAATGATGACTGATGATGGACCTGCTGGACACTGTCAGCTCAGCAGCACCGCAGACTGCTACAGTAAGCTACTATAGTAGTATGTATAAAGAAGAAAGAAAAAAAAAAACCACGGGTAGGTGGTATACAATTATGGATGGACTGCCGAGTGCCGACACAGAGGTAGCTACAGCCGTGGACTACCGTACTGTCAAAGTCAGAAAAATATCTCTATACACACTGCCATATTTGCACCTCATTCAAGTCCGCGCTGCGCATGCGTGCGCTCTCCCGTGAATGCGTATACCCGCTGTTGCGTGCACCCGCGGGCGCACGGTGTGCGTATTTACGGTAGAGTTTATGTAATCGTAGCGTGCGACTCATTCATTACATATTTTCACTAATAAGGTATTTTATAGATCATGGTCCCTTTGATAGATTCTGAAAGTTTGGTTAACATAGCATGTTCCTGGACGGAGAGATTCCTCTTTGTATTGTACGAAGGGTCTAACAGGGGTCATACAGTAGTGTTTGGTACCCATCGGAAGAGTATTTAAATAGCAATATTCCGGTGTTGGTTTGGAGCGGATTAATCGCTCGTGCGAATAGTTATGGACATAAGAAGTTTATGTCCATTTACTATTATTTGTTCTTACTTAATCATGCGGCGGGAAACCCAGTGTCCCACCCACCTAAACAGTTGGAAACAGTCACAGCCCACCTGTATGAATCAACCTATGACCTTTTGTTATAATGCGAAGCCGAATTCCTGTGTCCAATGGACAATGAGATTGTAGGGACCATTGAATTGTATTGTGTGTGGGGCATAAATAGGCAAGCCGACCATATCCAACTTCACTCTCATCAACGGTTCTCATTGCTGATAATCGGGAGCTGGATATCGAGGCGCATGCGATCATTTCCCCTTGTGCGTAAGTTTTCTCCGTAATCATATTGTCTTACTGTGAGCCATCATCTCTCTCTCTATCATCTCTCTCTCTCCCTTCTCTTTCTCTCGTATTTTCCCTTGATTGTATTGTATAGTATTGTATTGTATTTCTTGTATAGTTATCTGGTTAGTTGGTTTATGTTATATTGTAGTGTATCATTTGTACTGTGATTCTTTTTTGCAAGTATAATAGTCATAATACATATAATAGGTTTCGGACCCTAAGCCCAGGTATCTGTGTATTCACTATAGTGTTAAGTATTCTCTGAGCGTCGGTGACGCTCAAGCAGCTTTGTAGTTAATCAGGTTACACCAGGTTGCACTTACACTCTGTCTCTACACTAAGGTTTACTGTGTATCTCATTGTTAAAGGTATAGATATAAAGGTTTAACGTTGTGAGCGTCTGCATCGCTGGTGATCTCCTCGTGGTCCCGAGCGTCCGCTACGCTATAGCGAAACATTACGTTAGTCGGCAGCCAATAGTGTGCCTGCCTGTGATCACTGGGCCGTAAGCGAACGTGACGCTCGAGCGTCTCGACTACGGCCGAGCGATCGCTACGCATCTTGCGTACCCTTAAGGTACTTCTTACGTAGATAGCGTACAGCGTTCTTAGACCTCTTAAAGTGTTTTATATACGATAAATATTCAGCTTTATCAATTGGCGGCTCGCCCGTCCTTCACATATCTGCACTAGGTAGATCAGCAGACATTATCCCTCAGCAAAGGGCGGGAGGTTATATCCTTCGTAGTGCTGACGGGATAAGCGTCTGCTTCGCTTAGGTAAAGAGTGCTGAAGGAATCCGGGAACCGGAGGTAAGAACAAAACGCTAGTGTCTTTTAAAACTGTTTATTTTTCTGTCTTGCGTACACACGCACGCACACATATATATCTGCATTTCTTTTTCATTTTCGTATATCACTCTCCTGTCTGCCAATTTTATAGTTGATAGAAGTGCTAAAAGAGATTTGCCGTTATTTCATAGTTTAAGAATAGATAACATAGTTAAAGGATAGACAAACACACAGTTTTGCCTGGGAGATAAGGCAAAGTCTGTGTTGTGTGGTAGATGATCAAGGATCATCTACATTGATAAAAGTATAAATTGTGTTACGGTGGATCTTTGCTTTGCGTACACGTGTCTCTAACAAAGACTTGTGTACGCAATCCAAAGGCCGACGCACGCAGCGTACATTACGCAACGGAGCGTCCGGTTACGCCCACGTAGCTCAAGTCACGATAAATAACGCAACGCGATAAATAACGCAAAGCGGTAAATAGCGCAACAGGCGATAAATAACGCAAGTCTATTTTTGGGTATCCGAAATTTAATTAACAGATCCTGCTCCTAATTGGTAACACACCTGATCTGAAGAAAAATTTCTGCGCAGAAATAGAAATAGAAACAAAAGTGTACATGTGATGAGTGAGTGTTTACACAATTTTTAAAGGTTGAACCACAAGAAAAGTCGAGTACTCGTGAGGTACATGCGTGTAAGTGACGTGCACGGTGGCTAGGGAGGCATCTCTGGTTAAATATACAATTTTGAGCATTAGAGTATAGCAGACCAGGAGGTCATACTGTAACAAGACCAGGAGGTCATAACAGACCAGGAGGTCCAGGTACAGCCGACAAGGAAGTCCGCTATACAGTTCACAGGCACAACACCAAGAAAGGGTTGGTGCAACACCCATATAGGCCATATAAGCTCTGGCTGAAGGAATTCGCAGTCGTAAGTTTCGATTCCATTGGTCTTTCCGTACATAAACTTAGTTGTTTGTGTACTGAACGACTGGACCGCACGTAATTGTGTGCAGTAGTTAGTAATCTGACCTAATACCATTAGAGTAAAGGGGTCACAAACGCTATTTGTACACTCTAACGTGATTTGTGTAATTTTTTTATTTTAAGGGAAGTTTGCTGCTCACTCAGGAACTATCCAGCAACCAATAGTTACTGGAAAGAGTAAGTGTTCTTCGGATAACCCTCGCAGGTTCCAGTAAATAGAGGTTCAGGTCGCAGGGGCCCTAGGTCGAGTACGCCAGCACCATATCGGTGTGATCAGGTCGTATAGGTCGGCGTGGGCGAGTGAGTGGGGTACTCGGTAAACCGCCACCGTCAGCCTATTGTTGACATTTGGTTTTACGTAAAGGGTTGGCTAAATAAGGCAACACTTTCGAATTATGGGGGCCACTTGTTCAGGTAGGGGGCGATCAACCTCGGTTCGGGTTGATTCAGTGGTCCGGCCAATTGGGTCGGCCAGGTATATAATGTGTGAAAAATACGGAAGTCACACAGAAACTTTATGTGATGAATGGGAGAGAATGACTGTACATGACGGGGAGAAATTCCCAAGAGTAGGTAGCTTCAGCTCGGAAGTGTTACAAAATTTAAGGAGGAGGATATGTCTCATAAAATCAACAAAGAGACGAATCCAGCATTATGATTATTTACAGTTGTGGCAACAGGAAGGTGAGATACAGAGAGGTTTGGCTCAGGCGGCAGGATCTGGCTCTAACAGAAAACTGATTGCCACGGCCCCGCCGCCACCATATATATCAGGAGAGAAGTTGATTGCGGAGAAAGACGCACTAAGGGGTAAAACACAATCACTTAGTAACTGTGTAAATGTTAATGATAATGTTAACCCATTAACCCATGCAAGTATTAACCCGTGCAAGTTGTACCCTGTTTTGAACTTTCCTCAGGAATGTGATCAAGAGGACGAATCGGCAACAATTTCAGCGCTCTCTATAGCAGCCACCATAGCAGAGACCACAGTAGGCACAGCTCCACCCACGAGATTAGTAAAGGCCCCTAGCGGAGGGATAGGTGAGGTCGTATCAACTGGTAAGTACGGCACCATGCATTATGCTGAAACTATTTCACCACAGCCTGTAGAATCTACACAGAATGAGGTTGTTAGAATTACACCTGTTAGAGTAATAGCAGTGCCAAATGGGAAAACAGAGGCATCAGGAGCCACTCCCATCAGGAACATTGCCATGTACACCCCATTTTCCCGAATGGAATTAAGGACCATAGTGTCTGAATTTCCTGACCCTAGAAAAGATTTAGTTGCCAGTCAAAAATACATCAGAGACTTAGGTAACACTGTAGAGCCCAACAATAAAGACTGGCAAATATTGCTGAGAGCATGCTTACCCTCAAATGTCGACGCAACTCAATTATTAGCTGATTGCGGAGTAGATCATGATGTACCTCTTACAGATGCGTACAACCAAGATAATGTGAAAAGAATAAACTTGCAGTTAAAAGAGTATTTCCCAGCGGTAGCTAAGTGGAATAAGATATTCTCCATTAAACAGAGGGAGTCAGAGACAGCTGCAGAGTATTTTCACAGAGCATTATTAGAAATGGAAAAATACACAGGCATAGAGGACATTAAGACAGACACAAACCATCGGGAAGTAGCAGTATCGGTACTGATGGATGGTTTAAAAGAGTCATTGAGGACTAGGGTGCAGACCACACAACCATGTTGGCGAGGTCTGTCTGTGGCTACTTTGAGAGAGGCTGCTATTGATCACGATAGAAACATCACCAGACACAGGGAACAACAAGGTGATAAATTAATGGCAGTAAGTATACAGGCCTTGACCACAAGGCAGCCTTTGTTTGTATCACCAAACCCTGTGGGTAAGTCAAGTATGGTTACTTGTTATTCGTGTCACAAACAGGGACACATGGCACGAGATTGTAGAGTAAAGAATCCACGAAACTCATACCAACCCCCTAGACAACGACACGACACACGACATTGGGAGTGGAGTCCGCAGAAACGGAGTTATGAGCCACATACAGGGGAAACAAAAAGATATCCCCCGAACAGAGACTGGCATGCCTCTGGTAGTTCCCAACTATCTCCCTCACAAGTAGTTGCTGCCAGCGGGATTCAGGAAGGTCACCATACCCAATAGGGGTGTGGCCATACCTGTAATCTGCAGCCAGTAAAACTGATTGCCAATCTTGGAAGTGAACCTGAGATCGCAATTAATGTAGCTGGTAAAACTTTAAACTTTCTTGTAGACACAGGAGCGGCCAAGTCAGTGATAAATTCGACAGTGGGCATGAGAACCACTGGTAGGACAGTTCCAGCTATGGGAGTAACAGGAGTAGTCCAGCACTACCCTGTTAGCAAACCAGCCGAGATTACAATAGGGCCTTTGCATACCAAGCATTCCTTTTTGCTGGCTGCATCGGCACCAACCAATCTCCTGGGAAGAGACTTACTGTGTAAAATGGGGTGCGTCATTTATTGTACTCCTGAAGGTGTATTCTTGGACATACCTGAGAATCACGCTCAGGAAGTGCGAGACATGTTAGACTCCCCATCAAAATTAATGTCACATACCATTATGACAAATAGGAATCCATCCCAAATAGAAGAAATGACATCTCAGATACCAGAGTCACTTTGGACAAAAGACGGACAGGACACTGGATTAATGGCAAACGTAGCTCCAGTAGTTGTACAAGTAAAAGATGGTAGGATAGCTCCAAAAATCCCACAGTACCCTCTGAAGCCAGAGGTGGAGTTAGGAGTTTTTCCAGTAATAGAGCGCTTGCTACAACAGGGCATTCTGGTAAGAACGTCCAGCACTGCTAATAGTCCCATCTTCCCTGTTAAAAAGAGTGGGGGGAGGGGTTACAGGCTAGTGCAGGATCTATGGGGGATTAACAAAATAGTTGAGAGTCAGTTCCCCGTAGTGCCAAATCCAGCTGTCATCCTAATGCAAATCCCTCCCACTGCCAAATTTTTCACTGTTATTGACCTCTGCTCCGCTTTCTTTTCGGTACCTCTGCACCCTGACAGCCAATATTTGTTTGCATTCACATACAGAGGAGTCCAATACACGTGGACTCGGTTACCCCAAGGTTTCATAGATAGTCCAAGTATATTTTCTCAGGCTTTGCATGATTGTTTACAGTCTTTCCAACCAGAGAGTGGATCAGTATTGATACAGTATGTGGATGATTTACTGCTGTGTTCAGATTCACTGGAAGCATCTCTGAAGTATACGAAACAGCTCCTGTTTCATCTTTCAGACACAGGACACAAGGTTTCCAAAGACAAGTTGCAATTATGCCAAACTAAGGTAAAATATTTGGGACACTGTCTAACACAAGGACTGAGACACCTGACCGCTGATAGAATCCAAGCAATTAGAGACATGACTCTGCCACAAACCCAGCAACAGATCAGAACGTTTTTAGGAATGTGTGGGTATTGCCGTAATTGGATCCCAGGGTTTTCCATTTTGGCGTTACCTTTGCAGGAAATGGTCTCCTCAAACAAACCTGATCGGATTTCGCATATAGACGAGTCCGAAACAGCATTTGAGAGACTCAAACAGTGCCTAACGCAGGCACCAGCACTAGGTATGCCAGACTATGGGAAACCCTTTGAACTATACGGAACAGAAAGTGCTGGTTGCGCGGCAGGCGTACTAACCCAAAAACACGGTGATGCCAGCAGGCCAGTTGCATACTACAGCGCTCAGCTAGACACGGTAGCGCGATCCCTCCCCACATGCTTGCGAAGCGTTGCTGCGATAGCATTGCTAGTGACAAAAAGCGAAGATGTCGTGCTAGGCCACAACCTCACAATCCATACGCCACATGCAGTATCAGCCTTATTGAATTCTGCCCAAACCAGACACGTCTCATCAGCAAGGTTTACAAGATGGGAATTGGCACTAATGGCCCCCGTAAACATCACCATAAGGAGATGCAGTGCATTAAATCCTGCAACATATCTCCCAGGTGTGCCTGGTCAGGCACAAAGGGTGGAAGGTGAGAGTGATGGGGAAGGAGGATTTAATACAAAGGAAGATACACATGATTGTATGGAATATTTGACCCAAAATTCTACCGCAAGGCCTGACATCAGTGACAACCCACTGGAAGATGCAGAACTCACGTTCTACACGGACGGTAGTTGTCATAGACAGTCAGACTCGGGGGACTTGTGTACTGGATACGCAGTCGTAGATGACCAAGACACCATAGAAGCGGAACCGCTAGGCCCACCTCACTCAGCCCAGGTTGCTGAACTGGTCGCCCTAACCAGAGCATGTGAATTGGCTAAGGGTAAGTCAGCCAATATCTACACCGATTCTAGATACGCGTTCGGGGTAGTTCATGATTTCGGAGCCCTATGGCGCCTCAGAAATTTCATGACGGCAGCTGGTACACCGGTAGCGCATGCAGCTCACATAAAAAGGCTTCTAACAGCGATACAGGAACCCGACAGAGTGGCTGTTATCAAGTGTAAAGCACACACATATAGCCAAGACCCAGTATCACTTGGTAACAGCCGAGCAGACGAAGCTGCTAAACTAGCAGCTGCGACCCCCATACAGACAGACACAACACAACTGATGGTATTCAATACCATCAACACACAGAAGTTGTGTGAAATGCAGAATTTGTGTTCCACACAGGAAAAGGCAGTCTGGAAGGCAAAGGGATATGGCCAGGAGTCCTCAGGGCTCTGGACGGATGGACATGGTAAACCAGTGGCCCCCAGGGCATATCTTCCATGTCTGGCTGAAGCAGCTCACGGGCTGACTCATCTAGGCAAGGAAGGGATGTGCAAATTGGTAAGAGCATATTGGTGCGCCCCAGGATTCTCCTCTCATGCGAGTAAAAGAGCAATGTCATGCCTTACTTGTTTGAGAAAGAATATTGGAAAGGCAATACCTACAGAACCATCCCATATCCCACCTGCCGGCGGCCCTTTCCAGGTAATACAAATTGACTTCATACAATTACCCCCTTGTCGGAATTTGAAATATGTACTTGTTTGTATAGATGTTTTCTCAAATTGGGTCGAAGCATTTCCTGCGGCTACAAATACTGCTATGTTTACAGCTAAGAAAATTGTGCAGGAATTTGTATGTAGATATGGTATCCCTAGAATAATCGAAAGTGATAGGGGTACCCATTTTACAGGTGATGTCTTTCAAGGAATGTGTAAGTTGATGGGAATTGATAGCAAGCTGCACACTCCGTACCGTCCACAGGCGAGTGCGAAGGTCGAAAGAGTGAACAGCACTATTAAAAATAAATTGAGTAAAGTGATGGCAGAGACAGGATTGACATGGCCAGAAGCTTTACCCATTGTATTGTACAGTATCAGAACCACTCCCAGGTCCCCTCTTAATCTGTCTCCCTTTGAAATCTTGTTTGGTCGACAACCGCATGTCATGAATAACCCTCAGGATGATTTGAAATGTAACAATGAAGTAACTGTAAAGTACTTGATTAACATGAGTAAACAGTTAAGGAATCAAAATGATAATCTAAAGTTGGTGATTCCCGATCTACCAGATAGTAATTGTCATGACATTGAACCTGGGGATTATGTAATGATACGGAATTTTCTACGCTCAGGTTGCCTTGTTGACAGATGGGAAGGACCATACCAGGTCTTATTGACTAGCACTACAGCATTGAAGGTTGCTGAGAGAGAGACTTGGGTCCATTCATCCCACTGCAAGAAGGTTGCTGATCCAGAGAAGTCCCGTGATAAGGAACAGACGGTAGAGGTTGTATCACTGGAGTGTCTGTTCCAGGAGGACTGAGGCGGCACCTGAGCCTTGAAGACCGAAAGCAGTTGTCGATTCCCTGTTCCCTTTTATTGTTTTTCTCCATTTCCCATCCCCTCTCCCTCAAAATTTCTTTTTCCCCCTTCTCATTCTTCTCCGTTTCCTCCTATAAGATGGACTTGCCCCAAGAGACTGTGATCCGGATTTTTCTGTTAACCATGATGTTGACCAGAGCAGTCTGTTCCGGCGAGAGTACCATGGAGGTCGAGAGAGGTTCTGGAATGGGTTCTGATGATGATAAAGATGGAGGCGTAGTTTTCCAAGATCAACCTAACCAACAAGCAAAGGCGAGTATCAGAAAACGATCCGATAGCATTGATCATAGAAGAAATTGTGATGGATTGTTAGCGGAAGAAAACTGTATCTGCAGGCTCTGTAACAATGTCATTGAGGATGGGTGCATTAAGAAATGCCAATCCAGTTTTAATATCCATATGGACCGGCATCCATTGAGTGACTATCACTCCTTAGTGGGTAATGTGTTAAACAAAACAGATTGTTGGGTATGCTCTCAAGTACCTCAAGGTCATAGCAAATCAGGGCTAGTACCATTTCCTTTAACAATAGGGGAGGTACTTGAGTTAAATGGTGGGAGACCGGTGGACAGGAGGTTTAATATCTCCAGCCCTCCTAGTTTAAAGCTCCACCAATACCACGTGGATAGGTCCCTATTATGTTTCAACATCTCCAATCCCAGAAAGCCGGGAAATTGGGAAGTGTCATGGAGTAACCACACCATGACCTTTTCGCATAGAGCAGATAGAATGCCTACAGATACAGAGCTTGTACGCCACATAGCCAGTAGAGGAAAATCTTTCCGGTATAGGTACACCTTAGGAAATAGGATTACTAGAGTTGGAGAAGTATCACCAGGATACTGTGCACATATCGTACAACCTGATACGTGCATTAAGCAGATGGAAGAATTAGGGCTAGGAGATTTCACCTGGAAGGTGTGTAATATGGTCATGTCCTTCTCCGTCCCATACGTTCTCCCCGATGATGCATATTTCATATGCGGGAGAAAGGCGTACAAGTGGCTTGCCCCAAACTCTGAAGGATTGTGTTATATTGGAAAAGTACTGCCTGAAGTAATGACTGTGTCACATGACAAAATGAAAGACATACACCGTGGTGCCCAAGCTCCTTATACTCACACCCATTACGAGCACATAGTTAAAAGGCACCTGATAGAGAAGACAGAGCATCCGGCCTCTGATCTGATAAGTGAATCCACCGGGATTCAATTTTTAATCGCGTTAGATTTCACCCGCACCGCTAGAGGAGTGCTAAATTACAAATACATATCAGCGCTCGCAAATTTGTTAGATAATATCACTGAAATGTATGACGACACGTTTAGATATACTGGAAGGGAACTTCAAGCTTATAAAACAGAACTGGTACAGCATAGAATGGTTCTTAATTACCTCACTGCAGTAACAGGCGGATATTGTGTTACATTGGCAACACAATACGGCGTGAAGTGTTGCACGTATATCACGAATAGCACCGAGGATCCGGTCGAGGTCATAGACCAAAAGATGGACGATATTCTCCAATTGAAGTGGGAATTTCGCCGAAAACACAATCTCACCCTTGCTGCTGTAGGTAATGAGCTGACTGGTTGGGTGTCATGGTTGAACCCGCGAAATTGGTTCTCCGGTTTAGGAGACTGGGCTCAAGGAGTCATAATGGATGTTGGGAAGTTTCTCCTATGTATCTTAGGTGTTGTCATATCGATTGGATTGATATTTAGATGCGGTCAGGCTTTAATGAAGTGCAAACATCGTACAAGGGTAATGAGTTTGAGGAGTGAGGAAACTGTAATTAACCTGGATTTGATTTATGACCCAACAATAGAAACAATGATGTGATGAAAATGCGATTATACGGTCCGTTTCTTTCACCTGTTTTTCTGTTTTTTTCTCCAAGATAACAAGACCCCCTTGGACGAGGAAGTTGACAAGACGCTATACAGACAACGGATAGACCAAAGAAGAAGTTTTGACCACTTGAGAAACGGACATTTGATGAACTTTGCCATGGATCCCCAGTTTCCCTAGAATTCTTAAACTTACGCTAGCCCAACATTTTTTGTAAATCTAATGGCATTGACAAAGCTTTTTGCTCACGCCTAATGGGCAAAACAGCGCAAAGAAGACGACTTTCAACTGATACCGAACAAAACTTCAACCGACAGATGTACATTAACCTGACATAGAATACCACTGCATTTTCCATAAGTGTTCTTTATCTTCATCTCTACAACCCTCAGGTAATGACACACATAGTCGATAGGGAATACAAGCACAAATATCAGCAGCCACATACCTTCCCTATTCATGTATCATCAACTAAAATGTGCTTCCCCATTTTGTTACAACTGAAAGCCGAAATGAGCTCGGTAGAGTTTGACAGCCCATCCACAGACCCTTAATACGGGATAAGAAGGAATTCAAATGTATACTTCGCAATACCTCGAAGCTTGATTTACAACACGTACGGCACGATGATACATGACCCCCCAAACATGGACTCATACACACATGCTTCTACTATCTCACTAGGTCATACCCTCTTCACACCTACTCCTCTCTCCTCCCAACCCAACCATGGAAATGAATTAACCCCTGACATATATTTTTCTCCTTTTGAAATGTTTTAGAAGGTGGCAGTTATTATTGACTGCCAAAGGGTGGACTGTCAAAGTCAGAAAAATATCTCTATACACACTGCCATATTTGCACCTCATTCAAGTCCGCGCTGCGCATGCGTGCGCTCTCCTGTGAATGCGTATACCCGCTGTTGCGTGCACCCGCGGGCGCACGGTGTGCATATTTACGGTAGAGTTTATGTAATCGTAGCGTGCGACTCATTCATTACATATTTTCACTAATAAGGTATTTTATAGATCATGGTCCCTTTGATAGATTCTGAAAGTTTGGTTAACATAGCATGTTCCTGGACGGAGAGATTCCTCTTTGTATTGTACGAAGGGTCTAACAGGGGTCATACAGTAGTGTTTGGTACCCATCGGAAGAGTATTTAAATAGCAATATTCCGGTGTTGGTTTGGAGCGGATTAATCGCTCGTGCGAATAGTTATGGACATAAGAAGTTTATGTCCATTTACTATTATTTGTTCTTACTTAATCATGCGGCGGGAAACCCAGTGTCCCACCCACCTGAACAGTTGGAAACAGTCACAGCCCACCTGTATGAATCAACCTATGACCTTTTGTTATAATGCGAAGCTGAATTCCTGTGTCCAATGGACAATGAGATTGTAGGGACCATTGAATTGTATTGTGTGTGGGGCATAAATAGGCAAGCCGACCATATCCAACTTCACTCTCATCAACGGTTCTCATTGCTGATAATCGGGAGCTGGATATCGAGGCGCATGCGATCGTTTCCCCTTGTGCGTAAGTTTTCTCCGTAATCATATTGTCTTACTGTGAGCCATCATCTCTCTCTCTATCATCTCTCTCTCTCCCTTCTCTTTCTCTCGTATTTTCCCTTGATTGTATTGTATAGTATTGTATTGTATTTCTTGTATAGTTATCTGGTTAGTTGGTTTATGTTATATTGTAGTGTATCATTTGTACTGTGATTCTTTTTTGCAAGTATAATAGTCATAATACATATAATAGGTTTCGGACCCTAAGCCCAGGTATCTGTGTATTCATTATAGTGTTAAGTATTCTCTGAGCGTCGGTGACGCTCAAGCAGCTTTGTAGTTAATCAGGTTACACCAGGTTGCACTTACACTCTGTCTCTACACTAAGGTTTACTGTGTATCTCATTGTTAAAGGTATAGATATAAAGGTCGCTGGTGATCTCCTCGTGGTCCCGAGCGTCCGCTACGCTATAGCGAAACATTACGTTAGTCGGCAGCCAATAGTGTGCCTGCCTGTGATCACTGGGCCGTAAGCGAACATGACGCTCGAGCGTCTCGACTACGGCCGAGCGATCGCTACGCATCTTGCGTACCCTTAAGGTACTTCTTACGTAGATAGCGTACAGCGTTCTTAGACCTCTTAAAGTGTTTTATATACGATAAATATTCAGCTTTATCAGTACTGTGTCTGCTGCTAATATAGACTGGATGATAATGATATGAAATCAATATATATATGTATGTATATATAATATCACTAGTACTGCAGCCGGACAGGTAGATAATATATTTATTAGGTAATGATGACTGATGACGGACCTGCTGGACACTGTCAGCTCAGCAGCACCGCAGACTGCTACAGTAAGCTACTATAGTAGTATGTATAAAGAAGAAAGAAAAAAAAAACCACGGGTAGGTGGTATACAATTATGGATGGACTGCCGACACAGAGGTAGCTACAGCCGTGGACTACCGTACTGTGTCTGCTGCTAATATAGACTGGATGATAATGAGATGAAATCAATATAATATCACTAGTACTGCAGCCGGACAGGTATGTATATTTATTATGTAATGACTGATGACGGACCTGCTGGACACTGTCAGCTCAGCAGCACCGCAGACTGCTACAGTAAGCTACTATACTATAGTAGTATGTACAAAGAAGAAAGAAAAAAAAAAACCACGGGTAGGTGGTATACAATTATGGATGGACTGCCGAGTGCCGACACAGAGGTAGCTACAGCCGTGGACTACCGTACTGTGTCTGCTGCTAGCTGTCACGATCCGGGTATCTGGACGCCATTTCTTACCCATCAGATGCCTCCTAAGGCTGGCTCAGCGCTCCAGGACCGGATCCCATCTGTTATCCTAATGTTCACATTCCTGCATCCTCTCCTGTCTCTCTGAGACGCTGTCACAGTAACGCCTTATTACATCTGGCATGGCGTCTCCCGCGGCCTCCGCCGCCGTCCCTGAGCTTCTGCATGCAGAGTGTCAGAGTGGCGATTACGTCAGCCGCGGCCTCCGCTGTGTCCGCGTGGTTGGATGTGCACTTGTCAGCCTGGCGTCTCCTGTCTCCAGTGGCCGGCGCCGCCATTACTGTTTTCATTACCACATGGATTACAAACCAAACTTCCCTCCAAGTGTCTGCATGGGCGCAGCCATCTTGGATTCTGTCAGCTGATCATTTCCTCCAATCTGTTGTCAGTACTGTTAATCTGCATAATTGCCTAGCCAATCCCTTCCTTGCTGCAGGTATAAATACACTGTGCCTGAGCAAGGAAGGCGTCAGTGCTTTGGTTGTCAAACCTAGTTCCTGTTTGTCTCTCTCCTGTGATTGTCTTCCAGGTTCCAGCTCCTGTCTCAAGACTTCCACCATAGAGACCCGCACCAGCATTCCACCTGCGGTGTAGCCTGACTCTCCAATCCATTGTGGATTCATCTGTTTCCAGCTACAACATTACCTGCTTCCAGCTCAGCTTCCAGCAGAGTACAGCTTCCCTTAAAGGGCCGGTGTCCTTTCTACACTTTACCACTCTCCACCGGTATTATTATTTCTCCGCCCTCAAGTTCTACATTTCAGTTCATATTTCATCGCTCCCAAGTTCATTTATTATTTAACTGGTTCCAGCCAGTATCCACTCCGTGCTAACAACAGTCTGGTTCCAGCCAGTATCCACAGCAGCTGTTTTACCTTCAGCAACCCAGCTTTTCCTGGAACACCAGCTGGCACAATCCTGGGTTATCTCCATAGCTACAGTCGGGCCTGGTAAGGACTTTCCATCTAGAAGATCATAAGAACTATCTCACACTACCAGTGCCCTGTGGCTCCTGCCATCCTGTAGTACCCAGGAACTGTATTTATTATTTGCTGACTTTTACGTTTTCTTTTACTGCTGCTGTGTTGCGGAGTTGTCATAATAAACATCATTGACTTTTATCCAAGTTGTCGTGGTCACGCCTTCGGGCAGTTATTATTCATGTTACTTACATGTCCAGGGGTCTGATACAACCTCCCAGGTTCCGGTACATCTCAGCCCCTACAACTGAGGCTGCCTCCCGTCAGCTCAGGCCCTCAGTTGTGACAGTAAGCACTGACCTAATGAATCCAGCCGGAGACCAGGATCAAGCGGCCAGGCCGATGCAAGAACTGGCAGCCCGACTAGAACATCAGGAGGCTGCACAGGGCCACATCATCCGCTGTCTCCAGGATCTCTCTACTCGGCTGGATGGGATTCAGACAACTCTCCGTGGATCAGGCGCATCTGGTGCGTCAACCACAGTGACTCCAGCTATAACCCCACCCACCTTACCCATTTCTGCTCCACGTCTTCATCTTCCAACGCCAGCAAAATTTGACGGATCTCCAAGATTCTGCAGGGGATTTCTCAACCAGTGTGAGATTCAGTTTGAGCTACAACCTGGCAATTTTCCCAGTGACCGTACAAAAATTGCCTACATCATCTCTCTTCTCAGTGGCTCCGCCCTTGACTGGGCATCACCGTTATGGGAGAGGTCCGACACCCTGCTATCTTCTTACACTGCATTCGTGTCAACATTCAGGCGCATCTTCGACGAGCCAGGCCGGGTAACCTCAGCTTCATCCGAGATTCTCCGTTTACGCCAGGGGTCACGTACTGTAGGACAATATCTGATACAGTTCCAGATCCTGGCATCCGAACTGGCATGGAACGACGAGGCCCTGTATGCTGCATTCTGGCATGGCTTATCTGAGCTTATTAAAGATGAGTTAGCTACCAGAGACTTACCTTCTAAGTTAGATGAGCTAATCTCACTCTGCACGAAAGTTGATTTACGTTTCAGAGAGAGAGCAACTGAGCGTGGAAGATCATCTGCTCCAAAATCTTCTGCTCCTCCTCCTCGTCAACTGTCACCATCTAAAGATGAGCCCATGCAAATTGGCCGTTCCCGTTTAACTCCTGCTGAGCGCCGAAGACGTCTCTCTGAGTCTCTTTATCTTTACTGTGCAGCTCCGTCTCACACCATCAATGCCTGTCCCGAACGTCCGGGAAAACTCCAAACCCTAGCTCGCCCAGGAGAGGGCCGGCTAGGAGTAATGATCTCCTCTCCATCTCCTCATGATTGTAATCTCCCAGTCTCGCTTCAAGTTGCTCAACGTTATCGGAACGTCATTGCTCTCCTTGATTCCGGAGCAGCTGGGAACTTTATTACTGAAGCCTATGTTAAACGGTGGTCCCTACCCACCGAGAGACTTCCTTCCTCCTTTTCCTTAACTGCCGTGGATGGCAGTAAAATTTTTGATACTGTTATTGCTCTAAGGACTCTACCAGTTCGTCTGAGAGTGGGAGTTCTTCATTCCGAACTTATTTCACTTTTAGTGATTCCAAGAGCCACACATCCTGTGGTCCTGGGCCTTCCATGGCTCCGTCTTCACAATCCTACAATTGATTGGACGACTACGCAAATCCTGGCATGGGGTTCCTCCTGTGCAGAGACATGTTTGTTTAAAGTATTGCCTGTCTGTTCTTCCTCCCCCAGGTCGTCTGATGTTCCACCTCCTCCATATCAAGATTTCACGGATGTGTTCAGTAAAGCTTCTGCTGATATCCTTCCTCCTCATAGAGAATGGGACTGCCCGATTGATCTCGTTCCAGCGAAGGTTCCACCTCGAGGCCGAACTTATCCGTTGTCTCTGCCTGAGACGCATTCTATGGAGGAATACATTAAAGAGAACCTAGCAAAGGGGTTCATTCGACCTTCTTCTTCCCCAGCCGGCGCAGGCTTCTTTTTTGTAAAAAAGAAAGATGGTGGTCTGCGGCCGTGCATCGACTACAGAGGTTTGAACGACATTACCATCAAGAACCGTTATCCTTTACCCCTGATTACTGAGCTCTTTGACAGAGTTAGCGGAGCTACCATCTTTACAAAGCTGGACTTGCGAGGTGCATACAATCTCATCAGGATCCGTGAGGGTGACGAGTGGAAGACCGCCTTTAACACCCGTGACGGACATTATGAGTACCTCGTCATGCCCTTCGGATTGAGCAATGCTCCAGCTGTCTTCCAGCATTTTGTCAATGAGATTTTCAGAGACATTCTATACCGTCATGTCGTGGTCTATCTAGACGATATCCTCATTTTTGCCAACGATTTAGAGGAACATCGTTTTTGGGTTAAAGAGGTTCTGTCCCGTCTCCGTGTCAATCATCTCTATTGCAAATTAGAAAAATGCGTCTTTGAAGTCAAGTCCATTCCGTTTCTAGGGTACATTGTGTCCGGTTCCGGACTAGAGATGGATCCTGAGAAACTACAAGCAATTCAGAATTGGCCGGTACCCTTAACCCTCAAAGGGGTCCAGAGGTTCTTAGGGTTCGCCAATTATTACCGAAAGTTTATACGAGACTTTTCCACCATTGTGGCGCCTATTACTGCTTTCACCAAGAAGGGTGCTAACCCGTCCAAGTGGTCTCAAGAAGCCATGCAAGCTTTTCATCTTTTAAAACAGAGGTTCATCTCTGCGCCTGTCCTGAAACAGCCTGACATCGACTCTCCTTTCATCCTAGAGGTGGATGCCTCCTCCGTTGGAGTAGGAGCGGTGTTATCTCAGAGGGCTAAAGATGGCCATTTACATCCTTGCAGTTTCTTCTCCCGGAAGTTCTCCCCAGCTGAGCGCAACTATGCCATTGGCGACCAGGAGTTGCTAGCCATCAAGCTCGCTCTAGAAGAGTGGAGGTATCTGTTGGAGGGAGCTTCTCATTTAATCACCATACTTACAGACCACAAGAACCTTTTATACCTGAAGGGCGCACAATGTCTCAACCCTCGTCAGGCCAGATGGGCACTTTTCTTTTCCAGGTTCGACTTTAAACTCCAGTTCTGTCCGGGCTCTCAGAATCGCAAGGCCGATGCCCTTTCCCGCTCATGGGAGCAAGAAAATGAGTCAGAGTCTTCAGACAAGCATCCTATTATAAATCTGTTGGCATTCTCCACGGTAGGGATGGACTCTACGCCCCCATCAGGGAAAAGTTTTGTGAAGCCGATGCTAAGGAAGAAGCTCATGCATTGGGCCCATGCTTCCCGTTTTGCCGGACATACAGGTATCCAAAAAACCCTGGAGTTTATCTCTAGGTCCTATTGGTGGCCAACTCTGAAAAAGGACGTCTTGGAGTTTATTGCATCTTGCCCAAAGTGTGCCCAACATAAAGTATCCCGCCAGTCGCCTGCGGGGCAACTGGTTCCACTATCCGTTCCCCGTCGACCATGGACCCACTTGTCGATGGATTTCATTACAGACTTACCCATGTGCAACAAGTTCAATACCATCTGGGTGGTAGTTGACCGGTTCACCAAGATGGCACACTTCATTCCTCTCACCGGTCTTCCGTCAGCTTCCAAGTTGGCTCAAGTATTCATACAAGAGATCTTCCGACTCCACGGTCTTCCTGAAGAAATTATCTCAGATCGAGGAGTTCAATTCACAGCCAAATTCTGGCGAAGTTTATGTCAAGTCCTCCAAGTCAAGCTAAAGTTTTCCACGGCTTACCATCCTCAGACCAATGGTCAAACCGAGAGGGTGAATCAGGACTTGGAGGCCTTCCTCCGCATCTATGTGTCCTCCTCTCAAGATGACTGGGTTCAATTACTTCCCTGGGCCGAGTTCTGTCATAACAACCAGTATCATTCTTCATCTGCTTCAACACCATTCTTCACTAACTTTGGATTCCACCCTAAAGTTCCTGAGTTCCAACCGCTTCCAGCAACTTCTGTTCCCGCAGTGGATATCACCTTGCATCAGTTTGCCAATATCTGGAAGAGCGTACGATCAGCTCTGCTCAAGGCATCGTTCAGGTACAAGAAGTTTGCGGATAAGAAGCGTCGAGCAGTTCCTGCTCTCAAGGTGGGTGATCGGGTATGGTTATCCACGAAGAATTTGAGGTTAAGAGTTCCCAGTATGAAGTTTGCACCTCGCTATATCGGTCCTTTCAAGATTGAACAAGTCATCAATCCTGTTGCTTACAGACTCCAGTTGCCTCCCTTCTTAAAAATACCCAGGACATTCCATGTTTCCCTGTTGAAACCGCTGATCTTGAATCGGTTTCATTCCTCACTTCCTCCAACTCCGAAAGTCCAAACTCAACGAGGCGTTGAGTATGAAGTGGCCAAGATCCTGGACTCACGTCACCGTTACGGTCAACTACAATATCTTATTGACTGGAAGGGTTATGGTCCTGAGGAACGTTCATGGACCAATGCTTCTGATGTCCATGCTCCTGCCTTGGTCCGGAGATTCCATTCCAAGTTTCCTCAAAAGCCAAAGAAGTGTCCTGGGGCCACTCCTAAAGGGGGGGGTGCTGTCACGATCCGGGTATCTGGACGCCATTTCTTACCCATCAGATGCCTCCTAAGGCTGGCTCAGCGCTCCAGGACCGGATCCCATCTGTTATCCTAATGTTCACATTCCTGCATCCTCTCCTGTCTCTCTGAGACGCTGTCACAGTAACGCCTTATTACATCTGGCATGGCGTCTCCCGCGGCCTCCGCCGCCGTCCCTGAGCTTCTGCATGCAGAGTGTCAGAGTGGCGATTACGTCAGCCGCGGCCTCCGCTGTGTCCGCGTGGTTGGATGTGCACTTGTCAGCCTGGCGTCTCCTGTCTCCAGTGGCCGGCGCCGCCATTACTGTTTTCATTACCACATGGATTACAAACCAAACTTCCCTCCAAGTGTCTGCATGGGCGCAGCCATCTTGGATTCTGTCAGCTGATCATTTCCTCCAATCTGTTGTCAGTACTGTTAATCTGCATAATTGCCTAGCCAATCCCTTCCTTGCTGCAGGTATAAATACACTGTGCCTGAGCAAGGAAGGCGTCAGTGCTTTGGTTGTCAAACCTAGTTCCTGTTTGTCTCTCTCCTGTGATTGTCTTCCAGGTTCCAGCTCCTGTCTCAAGACTTCCACCATAGAGACCCGCACCAGCATTCCACCTGCGGTGTAGCCTGACTCTCCAATCCATTGTGGATTCATCTGTTTCCAGCTACAACATTACCTGCTTCCAGCTCAGCTTCCAGCAGAGTACAGCTTCCCTTAAAGGGCCGGTGTCCTTTCTACACTTTACCACTCTCCACCGGTATTATTATTTCTCCGCTCTCAAGTTCTACATTTCAGTTCATATTTCATCGCTCCCAAGTTCATTTATTATTTAACTGGTTCCAGCCAGTATCCACTCCGTGCTAACAACAGTCTGGTTCCAGCCAGTATCCACAGCAGCTGTTTTACCTTCAGCAACCCAGCTTTTCCTGGAACACCAGCTGGCACAATCCTGGGTTATCTCCATAGCTACAGTCGGGCCTGGTAAGGACTTTCCATCTAGAAGATCATAAGAACTATCTCACACTACCAGTGCCCTGTGGCTCCTGCCATCCTGTAGTACCCAGGAACTGTATTTATTATTTGCTGACTTTTACGTTTTCTTTTACTGCTGCTGTGTTGCGGAGTTGTCATAATAAACATCATTGACTTTTATCCAAGTTGTCGTGGTCACGCCTTCGGGCAGTTATTATTCATGTTACTTACATGTCCAGGGGTCTGATACAACCTCCCAGGTTCCGGTACATCTCAGCCCCTACAACTGAGGCTGCCTCCCGTCAGCTCAGGCCCTCAGTTGTGACACTAATATAGACTGGATGATAATGATATGAAATCAATATATATATGTATGTATATATAATATCACTAGTACTGCAGCCGGACAGGTAGATAATATATTTATTAGGTAATGATGACTGATGACGGACCTGTTGGACACTGTCAGCTCAGCAGCACCGCAGACTGCTACAGTAAGCTACTATAGTAGTATGTATAAAGAAGAAAGAAAAAAAAAACCACGGGTAGGTGGTATACAATTATGGATGGACTGCCGAGTGCCGACATAGAGGTAGCTCCAGCCGTGGACTAACGTACTGTGTCTGCTGCTAATATAGACTGGATGATAATGAGATGAAATCAATATAATATCACTAGTACTGCAGCCGGACAGGTATGTATATTTATTATGTAATGACTGATGACGGACCTGCTGGACACTGTCAGCTCAGCAGCACCGCAGACTGCTACAGTAAGCTACTATACTATAGTAGTATGTACAAAGAAGAAAGAAAAAAAAAAAACCACGGGTAGGTGGTATACAATTATGGATGGACTGCCGAGTGCCGACACAGAGGTAGCTACAGCCGTGGACTAACGTACTGTGTCTGCTGCTAATATAGAGTCTAGACTGGATGATAAATTATTGATAATGAGATGAAATCAATATAATATCACTAGTACTGCAGCCGGACAGGTACTATATATATTTATTATGTAATGACTGATGACGGACCTGCTGGACACTGTCAGGTCAGCAGCACCGCAGACTGCTACAGTAAGCTACTATAGTAGTATGTATAAAGAAGAATGAAAAAAAAAAAACCACGGGTAGGTGGTATACAATATTATATATATATATATATATTATATACAATTATATATATATATATATATATATATTAAACTGGTGGTGATTGATTATTAAACTGGTGGTCAGGTCACGTTGCAACTAGTACTCCGAGTCCTAAGCAGACAATCACAAAATGTATTATACTGGTGGTCAGTGTGGTCACAACAATGGCAGTGTGGCACTGACTCTGGCAGCAAAAGTGTGCACTGTACGTTATATGTACTCCTGAGTCCTGCTCTCAGACTCTAACTGCTCCCCACTGTCAGTGTCTCCCCCACAAGTCAGATAATTAATACAATACAGTCACACTATCTAATCTATATCACTTCAGCAAGTAGTAGTAGTATAGTAGTACTCCTCCTAATAATGCTCCCCAAAATTACTACTACTGTGTCTCTCTCTACTGTCTCACTCTCTTCTCTAAACGGAGAGGACGCCAGCCACGTCCTCTCCCTATGACTCTCAATGCACGTGTGAAAATGGCGGCGACGCGCGGCTCCTTATATAGAATCCGAGTCTCGCGATAGAATCCGAGCCTCGCGAGAATCCGACAGCGGGATGATTACGTTCGGGCGCGCTCGGGTTAACCGAGCAAGGCGGGAAGATCCGAGTCGCTCGGACCCGTGAAGAAAAAACTGAAGTTCGGGCGGGTTCGGATTCAGAGGAACCGAACCCGCTCATCTCTAGTATGAGGACACATCTGTACTACTGCGCAAACCAATGAAAGAGAACCAAGGAATAAACTTTGTAGCCACATATATATTGCAGCTGAACTCCCCATTGCCACAAACTGGAAGCAAACTACTGCTCCCTGCCCCTTTCTCTGCTAATAAGGATTGGTACTCTGCCTTGATGGAGTACATTACGGTTGTGTCTATGTAACCTTCATGATCAGGACCGGGAAGTGACAGCACGAGAGGGCAGTAGATAACTTCCGTCCTTACAGCACCTAAATGTTTCCTCCGTTTTCCGTTCGTTTGAGGTTATTTTTTTTTCTATGCATCATTGGACCCTCGCAGGCTCACTTCGCTCGCCCCGCTTTGGGCTCGATGTCTCGCTCCACTCTGCTCGCCACAGGTTACTATTCCAAATAGTTTGTGACATGGACCCAGGGGCTTATGGGAAAGGTCCTCTCCACGAAGGGAAACTAGACGCTACCAGTACATTACTGCCCAACTTCACAACACGTTTCATACAGTATGGGATCCTTGGATCACTCACTTTAATAGACAGTTATTATTACTTACATTTATTCTTAGAGATATCGCAATGTTTCATAATCATGGTCTACACTACTGTACACCATCCCGGCTCTCTGTACTGCTCGGCCACCCGACTTACAGAACACATGAGCAAGCACCTTCTGGAGCGTGCGGCCATTACTCTGCCACTGAGTCCCGCCCTGCTCAGTGGTATGAAACAAGGTTGCCCATGGTGGATCCTATTATAACTTTGGATCCCCTCTAGGCCCACCAGATGAGCTCAGGCTATCAGTACTCTCCCTTGGCACCCTGCACACTTCACCTGTCAGTTGGGTTGGGTGTCTCTAATTGCAATGTTACGTTGAATGACAATTCTGATCGCCTGTATTCTCATACTGCATGTGTAGTGTGTTTCTTTAATGTGTATTATGTTGGTCATGCAGGGCCGGTTCAAGGGCACTCTGCGCCCCGGGCAGGATATGGGGTGTGGCCTAATACTGGGGGCGTGGTCAGTTACGCCCCCCTGTACATTGCTAGGGCCGCTTGAATGCTAAGCGGTGCGCGATGACGTCATCGCGCACCGCACAGCAAAAGGTCCTCTCCACGAAGGGAAACTAGACGCCATGCGTCTAGTTCCCTTCGTGTAGAGGACCTTTGCTGTGCGGTGCGCGATGACGTCATCACGCACCGCTCAGCAAAGTTACTCTTCACGAAGGGAAACTAGACGCATGGCGTCTAGTTCCCTTCACACTGGCGGACGGGGACGGCAGCGGGCAGCAGAGGCGGCGGGGGACACAGCGGGCAGCAGTGGCGGATCTTGCCACGGTGCGGCGCCCTCCGGAAGGCGCCAGCGCCCTCCGGAAGGCGGCGCCCCGGGCAAAAGTCCTGCTTGCCCGTGGCAAGATCCGCTACTGTGGTCATGGTAATGTTTTATGTTCTAATTGTTGTGCCATTTGCTGGTGAGTTTTGAGTTGTACTCTCATGTGATATTCATGTATGTTTATATTTTGTTATCTTTGTTTTTTGAGCATCAATAAGAATTGTTGGAAAGATAAAATGTTCTCCAGCCAGTGTCCCACACTTATTTTATTCTTTTTTCTTTTGCATGAGAAGAACGTCAACATCAATGTAATTCCTGAGCTGCGGTTCCCTCACAATAAACTTGGGAGTCACCCAGTGGGCAGGGATACAGAAGCAATAGGTTGCGAGCGGGTAGCTGAGGAAATACAGCAATTAACTATGGCTGATAAGTGCTACGGCAGTGGCGGCTTACAAGAGTCCTTACACCATCACTTCTGTCCGGTGATTGCCTTTAGTGTTCATTTAAAGGCAGAGAAAGAGTCAGCTATCAGTGGAATGTTAATCTGGAGTAGGTGCCTCTCATATGATGAGGAAAACATTGTGTGGGACAGACAGATATGTTGTAACTGGCAGTGGCTGGAGATGACAGCGCCTCACATACCAGGGCTGACACACGTCAGGCAGGGTGGGATGGGGATGGATAGATATGAAGTGTAGAGGATGCTTTGCTAGTGAGGTATTGTATTCAAAGCTTGATAAGAAAAAGAGAATTCTCTTGTGGGACAGTCACTTTATGTAGTGTAATTGTTAACTCATAAGCATTAGTTATTATTATTATTATTATTATTATTATTATTATTATTAAAATATTATTATTATTTATAACCTATTATAATTAAAATATTTAATCTATTATAAGTTATTATACAGCCTGGGATGGGATCCGGTTAGCATAACGGCGTTTTGGGTGCTGGCAGTCAGAATACCGATGACAGAATCCTGACACTGGTCAGAAGACCGACGCCGGGATCCCGACATCGGGGTTAGGCTGCAGGGGGAGGATAGGTTTAGGCACCTGTGTGAGTCATTGCAGAGGGAAGATATTGGTAAGGAAAAGCTGTCCTGTATAAATGCATTTTTCTGCCAAACTGAAGACAGCAGAGAAATCATTTTAAAGCATTCTGAGGCAGATGTATTAACCTGGAGAAGGCGTAAGGAAGTGATAAACCAGTGATATGTGCAAGGTGATAAAGCCACCAGCCAATTAGCTCCAATATGTAAATTAACAGTTAGGATCTGATTGGCTGCTGCCTTTATCACCTTGCACATATCACTGGTTTATCACTTCCTTATGCCTTCTCCAGGTTAATACATCTGCCCCTCTGTTAGGCCTTAACCTCTTCAGTGGCATGCCTGGAAATCTTCCGGGCTTGCCAGCGATGACAGCACTGGCAACCCCGGAAGTTTCCCGGGCATACTACTGACTGAGATCCCAGGGACAGCTGTGCAGCGTGCACGGCGCCTGGGAATCAGTATACTCCATTATGGAGTTTAATCCGCCCCCCCCTGACGCCTATTGGCCAGGGGTGGGGGGAAACAGCAAAATGCCTTATGCGGGAATCAGCGCTGGGGCTGGCGATCCCCACGGGCGATGCCCTCAGGCGTTCGTCAGACGATTAACTCGCACTGCCCCGACAGTTGCCACCCCTGCACTTTAATTTAAAAACACCCCCCCAAAGGTGTGTTTTTAAATTAAAAACTTGCCACTGAGGGGATTAATCTTGAAAGAATTGCCCATAGTTTTTCACCTTGTACGTCATTGCAGAGGGGAGATATTGGTAAGGAAAATCTGTCCTATGGAAATGCATTTTTCTCCCAAACTGAAAACAGCAGAGAAATAATTTTAAAGCATGGTGTGGTGACACCCGGTGCGCACTCGTGGCAAAAAGGTGACATGACCACAATTAAAGGGGGCGTGGCCTCACGGGATCGTCACTCTGGGGGCGTGCCCAGCATCTCTGGAGATGCTGGGCTGTACTGGTGCCATCCCCGGAGACTGTCTGCAGCGCTGTCGGCTTCTCTTCTATTACAGGAGCCAGGTGCTGTAGCAGACTTTCACACTGCAGCGCTCGGCTCCTGTCACTGCGGAGGA
This sequence comes from Pseudophryne corroboree, assembly GCF_028390025.1. Lineage (NCBI taxonomy): Eukaryota > Metazoa > Chordata > Amphibia > Anura > Myobatrachidae > Pseudophryne > Pseudophryne corroboree. The sequence goes on along the minus strand of NC_086452.1, from coordinate 424,385,977 downwards.
GCCCACAGATTGGTGTCACCCCTTCCAGGCGTCACACCCGGGTGCGGCCTGCACTTCCCGCACCTGCCTTGTGACGCCACTGTTAGGCACTACAGGGAGGGTTAGGATTAGGCTGTGGGGGGTGAGGGGGGGTAGGGTGAGGTACTAGAAAGGGAGGGTTAGGCACTATGAGGAGGGTTAGGCTGAGGGGAGGGTTAGGCTACGGCAAGTGAGGTAAGGGGGTAGAGGGGAGAGTTAGATTACTAACTTAGCAGGTGTAGGAATTCTATGTTTCAGAATGCCGCTGTTGGTCTTCTGACCACCGGTATCCCAATTGTCGGGATCACGATGCCAGCCTCCTAGGATAGCATATTCTGTATGTTAAGTGTAGCAAGGGCGTAGCTAACATAGGTGCAGATTCTGCACTATAGCTGTGGTATACAGCGCCGCTGCTGATCTGGATGCACTGCCAGCGCATATAAAGTATTACATACATCTATACATGTATGTATGTCTATATGTGCTTAGTCTCCCCCCTGCACAAGATAGCTGCAGCGGGTCTGGGACTCAGGGTCGACAGCACAAAGGTCGACACACTTTAGGTCGACGCCAATTGGTCGACACACATTAGGTCGACAGGGTCAAAAGGTCGACAGGGTCAAAAGGTCGACAAGAACAAGGTCGACATGGAAAAAGGTCGACATGAGTTTTTTATGTTTTTTTTGGTGTCGTTTTCTTCGTAGAGTGACCGGGAACCCGAATTAGTGCACCGCGTCCCCTCGCATGGCTCGCTTCGCTCGCCATGCTTCGGGCATGGTGCCTTCGCTCCGCTACCGCTTCGCTCGGCACACTTTACCGTTCCAATCGTAGTCCACGTGGATCGTTAAGTATGAAAAGGTTCAAAAAAAGAAAAAAATCGTGAAAAACTCATGTCGACCTTTTTCCATGTCGACCTTGTTCCTGTCGACCTTTTGACCCTGTCGACCTTTTGACCCTGTCGACCTAATGTGTGTCGACCAATTGGCGTCGACCTAAAGTGTGTCGACCTTTGTGCTGTCGACCTGGAGTCCGGATACCAGCTGCAGCCACCACTGACTGTAACACTCATGAATAATTACCACTGACCACGCATTCAGTACCTCTCGCAGCCCTCCATATACAGTATGCACTGGTCACTCTGTCAGTTCCGGGTCCTGCAATTTCTGATGGCACTCCTGCTCAGATCATCAGACCAGTAATAGTTAACAAAACAATTGTTTTGCAGTGAAACCCCTGATTAGTTTATTGACAAAGGGGGTCATTCCGAGTTGTTCGCTCGTTGCCGATTTTCGCTATACTGCGATTAGTCGCTTACTGCGCATGCGCAAGGTTCGCAAAGCGCATGCGCTTAGTTATTTTACACAAAAGTTAGGTATTTTACTCACGGCATAACGAAGCTATTTCATCACTGTGCTGATCGGAGTGTGATTGACAGGAAGTGGGTGTTTCTGGGCGGAAACTGGACGTTTTATGGGTGTGTGAGGAAAAACGCAGGCGTTCGAGTTGCAAAACGCAGGAGTGGCTGGAGAAACGGGGGAGTGGTTGGGCAAACGCTGGGTGTGTTTGTGACGTCAAACCAGGAACGAAAAGGACTGAACTGGTCGCAATGGCTGAGTAAGTCTGGAGCTACTCAGAAACTGCTAAGAAATTTCTATTCGCAATTCTGCTAATCTTTCGTTCGCACTTCTGCTAAGCTAAGATACACTCCCAGAGGGCGGCAGCCTAGCGTGTGCAATGCTGCTAAAAGCAGCTAGCGAGCGAAAAACTCGGAATCACCCCCAAAACTACTATTAGTGGCTATGCTGTGTAGGTACAATCTGTGCTGTGTAACATCATTCTAACACTCCACAAAGCGAATTCACGCTGAAGTCAGGAACATTGCCTGTCCTCTACTGCCCTCTTGTGGAAGAAACATTAGAAGGGGAGAATTGTGCTATTTAAAATTCTCAAAGAGAGGCTATTTATTAAACTTATATTGTATAAGAATCCCTGAGATGTAAGATGATATCTGCTGGATTTCCTCTATTTCCAACTGAAAAAGCAGCCCCCATAGACGCTATGGGTGCTGTTTCAATGTTCAGACTTACCAAGCTCTTTGGACAGTGTCAGTCCATCGCAGCCTATTGGCTACTCTCTAACAAGAGTCTTTTCAGAGCGTGATACTCCATCGACCTCTATTAGCCCCCATTGATGTATACGCAGTACATGTGCTGGATCCAAACCCTATCACCTAGCAGCTATGCTTTCAGCCCTGATTTAATGTGCTACCAGTTATGACCCATGTAATGTGGCCAAATATGTGCTAAGAACCTCATTTATACTCCATGATAACTGTAGTGTTTATCATACTTGCTTTGACTGCCAGTGTAGGGGTGTGCACCGTGCCATTTTTGGGGTTTTGTGTTTGTGTTTTGGATCTGTATTGGTTTTGCCAAAACCGCCCTTAGCGGGTTTTGGTTTTGGATCTGGATTTCAAAAAAATCATATAAACAGCTAAAATAACAGAATTTGGGGGTGTTTTTGTTCCTACAGTTTTATTAACCTCAATAACATTAATTTCCAATAATTTTGAGTCTATTCTGAACATCTCACAGCTCACAATATTGTTTTCATCCAGTTTAGGCCAAAAGGTTGCACTGAGGTAGCTGGATGACTAAGCTAAAGGGCCCCATACACTCGTCCAACCTCATGTCGGAGGCGATCGCAGGCGATCACCCCGGCAGCCTCCAGGATACATCGGATGCTGTCCTTTTGAATCCGATGTATCCTGGGCGATCCCAACCATGCCCCCAGGTCGGACCAGATTGATTGTGCAACACATTCAATTGGAGGATCCTATCCGATGCTCAGTGGCACTGCAGTGGCAGACAGGATATCAGTTTTATAAACTATGCCCCAAAAATGCTCCAAAGAGCACATAATGCAATGAAAAGAGGTGCAAGATAGCCACCCTTATGCTGTATTAAACATGACATACAAAGTTTAAAATAACAATAATTTCAGTGACAGGGACTGTCATTTGTGGCTGAAAAAACTGGTTTGTTTGGACCCCTACAAAACAAGCTGGCAATGGGCGTTAGTACTTTAAATAGGCACAATGTCATCATCAGCATCCGATTCCTCATCCCCATCACTGTGTACATCATCCTCCTCAGAGAGTATTATTTCGTCCCCGCTGGAATCCACTATCACGGTCCCTCTGTACTTTTTGGAGGTAAATGCTGGTTAAGGTCAGGCAGTACAGATGGTTAGCATTACTGCCTCACAGCACTGAGGTCATGGGTTCGATTCCCACCATGACCCCCTAACTGTGCGGAGTTTGTATATTCTCCCTGTACTTGTGTGGGTTTCCTCCGGGTACTCCGGTTTCCTCCCACACTCCAAAAATATACAGGTAGGTTAATTGGCTCCCAACAAATATTAACCCTAGCATGAATGTGTGTGCGTGTGCATGTGATAGGAATATAGATTGTAAGCTCCACTGGGGCAGGGACTGATGTGAATGGGCAAAATATTCTCTGTAAAGCGCTGCGGAATATGTGTGCGCTATATAAATAACTGGCAATAAATAATAAATAAGGTCTTCCTTGTGGAATTTGTAATTCATTTTGATGAACATCATCTTTTCCTCATTTTGGGTAAGTAACCTCCAACGCCGATCACTGACAAGGTTACCGGCTGCGCTAAAAACTCTTTCTGAGTACACACTGGAGGGTGGGCAACTTAAGAAAAACAAAGCCAGTTTGTGCAAGGGCCTCCAAATTGCCTCTTTTTCCTGCCAGTATTGAAATGGACTGTCTGACGTGTCTACTTGGATGCTATCACTGAAATAATCATCAACCATTCTTTCAATGGTGACAGCATCATACGCAGTGACAGTAGACATGTCAGTAATTGTAGGCAGCTCCTTTAGTCGGGACCAGATGTTAAAACTTGTTCCTGACTGATCTGCATCACCGCCAGAGGGTCTCTTTGGAAAATGCAGTTTTCTCCTCGCATCTGCAGTTGCCAGAGAAAATGAAGGAGGGGATGTTGCCTTGTCACGTTCCGCTTGAGCTGACAATTTTCTCACCAACAGCTCTTTGCACCTCTGCAGATTTGTGCCCGTTGGAAAGAAAGACACAACGTATGACTTAAACCTAGGCTCAAGTACGGTCGCCAAAATATAGGGATCTGATTTCAAGAGATTGACGACCCTTGAATGCTGGCGAAGCGAATGAAGTCCGACATACTTAGAGGAATAGCTCTGTTTCAGCTACTCCTTCACTGTCTCCAGCCGCATTTGCAAAAGCCTGATGACGGGAATCACCTGACTCAAGCTGGCAGTGTCCGAACTAACTTCACATGTGGCAACTTTGAAGGGTTTGAGAACCTTGCACAATACGGAAATTTTCTCTATCGTCCTAAGTGGATGCTGGGGTTCCTGAAAGGACCATGGGGAATAGCGGCTCCGCAGGAGACAGGGCACAAAAAAGTAAAGCTTTACTAGGTCAGGTGGTGTGCACTGGCTCCTCCCCCTATGACCCTCCTCCAGACTCCAGTTAGATTTTGTGCCCGAACGAGAAGGGTGCAATCTAGGTGGCTCTCCTAAAGAGCTGCTTAGAGAAAGTTTAGTTTAGGTTTTTTTCTTTACAGTGAGTCCTGCTGGCAACAGGATCACTGCAACGTGGGACTTAGGGGGAAAGTAGTAAACTCACCTGCATGCAGAGTGGATTTGCTGCTTGGCTACTGGACACCATTAGCTCCAGAGGGATCGAACACAGGCCCAGCCGTGGAGTCCGGTCCCGGAGCCGCGCCGCCGACCCCCTTGCAGATGCTGAAGCGTGAAGAGGTCCGGAAACCGGCGGCTGAAGACTCCTCAGTCTTCATAAGGTAGCGCACAGCACTGCAGCTGTGCGCCATTTTCCTCTCAGCACACTTCACTGGGCAGTCACTGAGGGTGCAGAGCGCTGGGGGGGGGCGCTCTGAGAGGCAAATATAAACCTTATACAAGGCTAAAAATACCTCACATATAGCCCATAGGGGCTATATGGAGATATTTAACCCCTGCCTGACTGGAAAAATAGCGGGAGAAGAACCCGCCGAAAAAGGGGCGGGGCCTATCTCCTCAGCACACGGCGCCATTTTCTGTCACAGCTCCGCTGGTCAGAACGGCTCCCAGGTCTCTCCCCTGCACTGCACTACAGAAACAGGGTAAAACAGAGAGGGGGGGCACATTAATGGCTATATATATATATATTAAAGCAGCTATAAGGGAGCACTTAATATAAGGATATCCCTTGTATATATAGCGCTTTGTGGTGTGTGCTGGCAGACTCTCCCTCTGTCTCCCCAAAAGGGCTAGTGGGTCCTGTCTTCATTAGAGCATTCCCTGTGAGTTTGCGGTGTGTGTCGGTACGTGGTGTCGACATGTATGAGGACGATATTGGTGTGGAGGCGGAGCAATTGCCAAATATGCAGATGTCACCCCCCAGGGGGTCGACACCAGAATGGATGCCTTTATTTGTGGAATTACGTGATGGTTTATCTTCCCTTAAACAGTCAGTTGAGGACATGAGGCGGCCGGACAATCAATTAATGCCTGTACAGGCGCCTCAAACACCGTCAGGGGCTGTAAAACGCCCTTTGCCTCAGTCGGTCGACACAGACCCAGACACGGGCACTGATTCCAGTGACGACGGTAGAAATTCAAACGTATTTTCCAGTAGGGCCACACGTTATATGATTTTGGCAATGAAGGAGACGTTACATTTAGCTGATACTACAGATACCGTAAAACAGGGTATTATGTATGGTGTGAAAAAACTACAAACAGTTTTTCCTGAATCAGAAGAATTAAATGACGTGTGTGATGAAGCGTGGGTTGCTCCTGATAAAAAGTTGATAATTTCAAAAAAGTTATTGGCATTATACCCTTTCCCGCCAGAGGTTAGGGCGCGCTGGGAAACACCCCCTAAGGTGGACAAGGCGCTCACACGCTTATCCAAACAAGTGGCGTTACCCTCTCCTGAGACGGCCGCACTTAAGGATCCATCAGATAGAAAGATGGAAGTTATTCAAAAGAATATATACACACATGCAGGTGTTATACTACGACCAGCTATAGCAACTGCCTGGATGTGCAGTGCTGGAGTAGTTTGGTCAGAATCCCTGATTGAAAATATTGATACCCTAGATAGGGACAATGTTTTACTGTCGTTAGAACAAATAAAGGATGCATTTATCTATATGCGTGATGCACAGAGGGATATTTGCACACTGGCATCTCGGATGAGTGCTATGTCCATTTCAGCCAGAAGAGCCTTATGGACACGACAGTGGACAGGCGATGCGGATTCAAAACGTCACATGGAGGTTTTGCCGTATAAAGGGGAGGAGTTATTTGGAGTTGGTCTATCAGACTTGGTGGCCACGGCTACTGCCGGGAAATCCACTTTTTTACCTCAAGTCACTCCCCAACAGAGAAAGGCACCGACCTTTCAACCGCAGCCTTTTCGCTCCTACAAAAATAAGAGAGCAAAGGGCTTGTCGTACCTGCCACGAGGCAGAGGAAGAGGGAAGAGACACCAACAGGCAGCTCCTTCCCAGGAACAGAAGCCCTCCCCGGCTCCTGCAAAAACCTCAGCATGACGCTGGGGCCTCTCAAGCGGACTCGGGGACAGTGGGGGGCCGTCTCAAAAATTACAGCGCGCAGTGGGCTCACTCGCAGGTAGACCCCTGGATCCTGCAGATAATATCTCAGGGGTACAGGTTGGAATTAGAGACGGATCCTCCTCATCGTTTCCTGAAGTCTGCCTTACCAACCGTCTCTTCCGAAAGGGAGAGGGTGTTGGAAGCCATTCACAAGCTGTACGCTCAGCAGGTGATAGTCAAAGTACCCCTATTACAACAAGGAAAGGGGTATTATTCCACTCTATTTGTGGTACCGAAGCCGGATGGCTCGGTAAGGCCTATTCTAAATCTGAAGTCCTTGAACCTCTACATAAAAAAGTTCAAGTTCAAGATGGAGTCACTCAGAGCAGTGATAGCGAACCTGGAAGAAGGGGACTTTATGGTATCCTTGGACATCAAGGATGCGTATCTACACGTTCCGATTTACCCCGCACACCAGGGGTACCTCAGGTTCATTGTTCAAAACTGTCACTATCAGTTTCAGACGCTGCCGTTCGGATTGTCCACGGCGCCTCGGGTCTTTACCAAGGTAATGGCCGAGATGATGATTCTTCTTCGAAGAAAAGGCGTATTAGTTATCCCATACTTGGACGATCTCCTAATAAGGGCAAGGTCCAGAGAACAGCTGGAGACAGCTTTAGCACTATCTCAAGAGGTGCTAAGACAACACGGGTGGATTCTGAATATTCCAAAATCCCATTTAATCCCGACAACTCGTCTGCTGTTCCTAGGAATGATTCTGGACACGGTTCAGAAAAAGGTTTTCCTTCCAGAGGAAAAAGCCAAGGAGTTATCCGATCTGGTCAGGAACCTCCTAAAACCAGGAAAAGTGTCAGTACATCAATGCACAAGAGTCCTGGGAAAAATGGTGGCTTCTTACGAAGCAATTCCATTCGGCAGATTCCATGCAAGAATATTCCAAAGGGATCTGTTGGACAAATGGTCAGGGTCGCATCTGCAGATGCACCTGCGAATAACCCTGTCACCAAAGACAAGGGTGTCACTTCTGTGGTGGTTGCAGAAGGCTCACCTATTAGAAGGCCGCAGATTCGGCATTCAGGATTGGATCCTGGTGACCACGGACGCCAGCCTGAGAGGCTGGGGAGCAGTCACACAAGGAAGAAACTTCCAGGGAGTATGGACGAGTCTGGAAAAGTCTCTTCACATAAACATTCTGGAACTAAGAGCAATCTACAATGCTCTAAGCCAGGCGGAACTTCTCCTGCAAGGAAAGCCGGTGTTGATTCAGTCGGACAACATCACGGCGGTCGCCCATGTAAACAGGCAGGGCGGCACAAGAAGCAGGAGTGCAATGGCAGAAGCTGCCAAGATTCTTCGCTGGGCGGAGAATCACGTGATAGCACTGTCAGCAGTGTTCATCCCGGGCGTGGACAACTGGGAAGCAGACTTCCTCAGCAGACACGATCTTCATCCGGGAGAGTGGGGTCTACATCCAGAAGTCTTCAACATGTTAATAGACCGTTGGGAAAGACCAATTGTAGACATGATGGCGTCTCGCCTCAACAAGAAACTGGACAAATATTGCGCCAGGTCAAGAGATCCACAGGCAATAGCTGTGGACGCACTGGTAACTCCTTGGGTGTACCAGTCAGTGTATGTGTTTCCTCCTCTGCCGCTCATACCAAAGGTATTGAAGATCATACGGCAAAGAAGAGTAAGAACAATACTAGTGGTTCCGGATTGGCCGAGAAGGACTTGGTATCCGGAACTTCAAGAGATGCTCACGGACGAACCGTGGCCTCTACCTCTGAGAAGGGACCTGCTACAGCAGGGTCCCTGTCTTTTTCAAGACTTACCGCGGCTGCGTTTGACGGCATGGCGGTTGAACGCCAGATCCTAAAAGGGAAAGGCATTCCAGAAGAAGTCATTCCTACCTTGATTAAGGCACGGAAGGAAGTCACCGTGAAACATTATCACCGCATTTGGCGAAAATATGTAGCGTGGTGCGAGGATCGGAGGGTTCCGACGGAGGAATTCCAACTGGGTCGTTTCCTACATTTCCTGCAATCAGGATTATCTATGGGTCTCAAATTGGGATCCATTAAGGTTCAAATTTCGGCCCTGTCAATATTCTTCCAAAAAGAATTGGCCTCTGTCCCTGAGGTCCAGACTTTTGTCAAGGGAGTACTGCATATACAGCCTCCTGTGGTGCCTCCGGTGGCACCGTGGGATCTAAATGTAGTTTTAGATTTCCTCAAATCCCATTGGTTTGAACCATTGAAAAAGGTGGATTTGAAATATCTCACATTGAAAGTGACTATGTTACTAGCCCTGGCCTCTGCCAGGAGAGTATCTGAATTGGCGGCTTTATCTTATAAAAGTCCTTATCTAATCTTCCATTCGGATAGGGCAGAACTGCGGACTCGTCCGCATTTTCTCCCTAAAGTGGTATCAGCATTTCATCTGAACCAACCTATTGTGGTGCCTGCGGCCACTAGCGACTTGGAGGACTCCAAGTTGTTGGACGTTGTCAGAGCCTTAAAAATATACATTGCAAGGACGGCTGGAGTCAGAAAATCTGACTCGCTGTTTATATTGTATGCACCCAACAAGTTGGGCGCACCTGCTTCTAAGCAGTCGATTGCTCGTTGGATTTGTAACACAATTCAACTTGCACATTCTGTGGCAGGCCTGCCACAGCCTAAAACTGTAAAAGCCCACTCCACAAGGAAGGTGGGCTCATCTTGGGCGGCTGCCCGAGGGGTCTCGGCATTACAACTCTGCCGAGCAGCTACGTGGTCGGGGGAGAACACGTTTGTAAAATTTTACAAATTTGATACCCTGGCAAAGGAGGACCTGGAGTTCTCTCATTCGGTGCTGCAGAGTCATCCGCACTCTCCCGCCCGTTTGGGAGCTTTGGTATAATCCCCATGGTCCTTTCAGGAACCCCAGCATCCACTTAGGACGATAGAGAAAATAAGAATTTACTTACCGATAATTCTATTTCTCGGAGTCCGTAGTGGATGCTGGGCGCCCATCCCAAGTGCGGATTATCTGCAATACTTGTACATAGTTATTGTTAACTAATTCGGGTTATTGTTAAGGAGCCATCTTTAAGAGGCCCTTTCTGTTGTCATACTGTTAACTGGGTTTAGATCACAAGTTGTACGGTGTGATTGGTGTGGCTGGTATGAGTCTTACCCGGGATTCAAAATGCCTCCCTTATTGTGTATGCTCGTCCGGGCACAGTACCTAACTGGAGTCTGGAGGAGGGTCATAGGGGGAGGAGCCAGTGCACACCACCTGACCTAGTAAAGCTTTACTTTTTTGTGCCCTGTCTCCTGCGGAGCCGCTATTCCCCATGGTCCTTTCAGGAACCCCAGCATCCACTACGGACTCCGAGAAATAGAATTATCGGTAAGTAAATTCTTATTATTCTCCACTGCACTTGACTCGGGTGCATTCCCGCTACTTTCCCTATTATGACATACAGTGTCCCCAGTTCATATTATGTCACATTACAGTAGCTCCTGTTCAGATTATGCCTATAGTCCTATTCTTCATATTGTGCCACTGTAATGAGTCGTGGAGATAGGCAGCTTCCTCCTGGCATGTGTGGCACATACACATAGTTTAAAAGTTTCAAAGGAGGATGAATTTAAGCTGGGAAAGTTCCTTTATGAAGAAAAGTAAATTATAATGATAATTATTTATACTGTTTGATTCAAATGTTAAATAGCGCCTCTGCCACACGAAGAAAGGTAATCTTTAGAAAAGTAACAATATAACAGAAAATAAAGTATATTTCAGCATTTGCGATCTACAGTATCTTTGTTGTTTTTTCTGTTTTACCGAAAATCCCTCCCCCTCCATGGTAACTGTCCTAGGTCACATGGCTACAGCCCAATTCAGATAAGAGATTTCCCTGGAAACAGTGACTGATACGAATGTATTTCTGGATGAATGAGCAGCACAGCGCATTTGTTTTGGTTCATATTTTGCACTATAGAACATAGGGGGAATTCTGTTGTTTTGTGAGCGCCAAAAACGTAACAGACGCCCATTGGAACAATTCAATTGTTCCCTCCATAGGGTACGACGGCTGTGTGTGCGCACCTTGAAGTAAAGTCTAAAGTAAACCAGTCTGAAGTAATGCTTTGGGCACACAAACTCCCATTTGGGCACCCAATGTGCAGCACCTGAACGGAGCAACAGTTGAATTGCTCTGTCGGTCGCCATCTAGTGGCAGCCGCAGTGTAAAGCAGTAGAATCACGCCCATGCAGCTGTTCTTACTGTGCAGGACTTTAAGCTTTTATCTTACTTTTATGCTATCCAACGTTTATTCTAATGTTTTATAGGGAGAGACTATTTTTCTACATTAGTAATTCTATTTTACTATGAAGTGCAGGATTATACTGCAATCTAATTGATACTCGGTAATGTATTTAGGCCCTCATTCCGAGTTGTTCGCACGCTAGCTGCTTTTAGCAGCATTGCACACGCTACACCGCCGCCCTCTGGGAGTGTATCTTAGCTTAGCAGAATTGCAACCGAAAGATTTGCAATATTGCGAATAGACACTTCTTAGCAGTTTCTGAGTAGCTCTGGACTTACTCTGCCACTCCGATCAGTTCAGTCAGTTTCGTTCCTGGTTTGACGTCACAAACACACCCAGCGTTCACCCAGGCACTCCCCCATTTCTCCAGCCACTCCCGCGTTTTTCCCAGAAACTGTAGCGTTTTTTCCCACACACCCATAAAACGGCCAGTTTCCGCCCAGAAACACCCACTTCCTGTCAATCACATTACGATCACCAGAACGAAGAAAAAACCTTGTAATGCCGTGAGTAAAATACCTAACTGCATAGCAAATTTACTTGGCGCAGCCGCACTGCGGACATTGCGCATGCGCAGTAAGCGGAAAATCGTAATATAACGAAAATCGGCAATGAGCGAACAACTCGGAATGACCACCTTAGTATAGTGTGGGCTACTGCCTTGATTGAGATCTTGCAATTCAGTGTAGTATGTGATGTAGGCTGCCACGGGTTGGGTATGTTTTACCAGCGGCCGGGATGTCAGCAGTCAGCATCCCGACGCCGGGATCCCGGCTGCAGAATGATGCCAGCGAAGGGGGGGCAAGCACAACAAAGCTCCTTGCGGGCGCGCTGTTGTCACCGTTATGCGGGCTCGGTGGCGAGCTACGCTCACCACAGGTTCTATTACCACTCTATGGGTGTCATGGACACCCACGAGTAGGAATAGTCTCTTTTAGTCGGCATGCTGACTGTCGGCTTTGTGAGGCTTCGGGATGTAGGGGGAGGTATTGTGACCGGCGGACTCCTGACTGCCGGTCACATAACTACATCCCAGCCTCTACATAACACTGGCGACCAAGATGGCTGCCTCACCTTTTGTATGCTCCTGATCATCTTCATAAAACAGCTTAAATTCACCACAACTGACCTATGAATCATCATAAATATCCAAGGACTTACCTTTAACTTGTACTACTCTACGCGGACATCTCATCAAAACCAACGGATTGCATTCCTGCGCTGAGATACACACTGGATTGAATCCTGCACTGAATCCTCTGCATATCTCCACTGAGAAATCCTTCAGTTTAGCAGCTGCTGTAGTCTGCATTGGACATTACTCCTTCACATTCTCCCGCAACTGGGGGTGCGAGGAAAAGGCTCAGAATTCCGAGCCCACCCGCTGGCGGTGATGCAGGGCAGTCTGGAGCGACTGCTGATGCTGACATCTGGTCCGGACTGAAGGACCTGGCAACGATTACGGACATGTCGTCTACTGTCACTGCATATGATTCTCTCACCATTGAAAGAATGGTGGAGGATTATATGAGTGACCGCATCCAAGTAGGCACGTCACACAGTCCGTACTTATACTGGCAGGAAAAAGAGGCAATTTGGAGGCCCTTGCACAAACTGGCTTTATTCTACCTAAGTTGCCCTCCCACAAGTGTGTACTCCGAAAGAGTGTTTAGTGCCGCCGCTCACCTTGTCAGCAATCGGCGTACGAGGTTACATCCAGAAAATGTGGAGAAGATGATGTTCATTAAAATGAATTATAATCAATTCCTCCGCGGAGACATTGACCAGCAGCAATTGCCTCCACAAAGTACACAGGGAGCTGAGATGGTGGATTCCAGTGGGGACGAATTGATAATCTGTGAGGAGGGGGATGTACACGGTGATATATCGGAGGATGATGATGAGGTGGACATCTTGCCTCTGTAGAGCCAGTTTGTGCAAGGAGAGATTAATTGCTTCTTTTTTGGTGGGGGTCCAAACCAACCCGTCATATCAGTCACAGTCGTGTGGCAGACCCTGTCACTGAAATGATGGGTTGGTTAAAGTGTGCATGTCCTGTTTATACAACATAAGGGTGGGTGGGAGGGCCCAAGGACAATTCCATCTTGCACCTCTTTTTTCTTTAATTTTTCTTTGCGTCATGTGCTGTTTGGGGAGTGTTTTTTGGAAGGGACATCCTGCGTGACACTGCAGTGCCACTCCTAGATGGGCCAGGTGTTTGTGTCGGCCACTAGGGTCGCTTATCTTACTCACACAGCTACCTCATTGCGCCTCTTTTTTTCTTTGCGTCATGTGCTGTTTGGGGAGGGTTTTTTGGAAGGGCCATCCTGCGTGACACTGCAGTGCCACTCCTAGATGGGCCCGGTGTTTGTGTCGGCCACTAGGGTCGCTTATCTTACTCACACAGCTACCTCATTGCGCCTCTTTTTTTCTTTGCGTCATGTGCTGTTTGGGGAGGGTTTTTTGGAAGGGCCATCCTGCGTGACACTGCAGTGCCACTCCTAGATGGGCCCGGTGTTTGTGTCGGCCACTAGGGTCGCTTATCTAACTAACACAGCTACCTCATTGCGCCTCTTTTTTTCTTTGCGTCATGTGCTGTTTGGGGAGGGTTTTTTGGAAGGGCCATCCTGCGTGACACTGCAGTGCCACTCCTAGATGGGCCCGGTGTTTGTGTCGGCCACTAGGGTCGCTTATCTTACTCACACAGCTACCTCATTGCGCCTCTTTTTTTCTTTGCGTCATGTGCTGTTTGGGGAGGGTTTTTTGGAAGGGCCATCCTGCGTGACACTGCAGTGCCACTCCTAGATGGGCCCGGTGTTTGTGTCGGCCACTAGGGTCGCTTATCTTACTCACACAGCTACCTCATTGCGCCTCTTTTTTTCTTTGCGTCATGTGCTGTTTGGGGAGGGTTTTTTGGAAGGGCCATCCTGCGTGACACTGCAGTGCCACTCCTAGATGGGCCCGGTGTTTGTGTCGGCCACTAGGGTCGCTTATCTTACTCACACAGCTACCTCATTGCGCCTCTTTTTTTCTTTGCGTCATGTGCTGTTTGGGGAGGGTTTTTTGGAAGGGCCATCCTGCGTGACACTGCAGTGCCACTCCTAGATGGGCCAGGTGTTTGTGTCGGCCACTAGGGTCGCTTATCTTACTCACACAGCTACCTCATTGCGCCTCTTTTTTTCTTTGCGTCATGTGCTGTTTGGGGAGGGTTTTTTGGAAGGGCCATCCTGCGTGACACTGCAGTGACACTCCTAGATGGGCCCGGTGTTTGTGTCGGCCACTAGGGTCGCTTATCTTACTCACACAGCTACCTCATTGCGCCTCTTTTTTTCTTTGCGTCATGTGCTGTTTGGGGAGGGTTTTTTGGAAGGGACATCCTGCGTGACACTGCAGTGCCACTCCTAGATGGGCCCGGTGTTTGTGTCGGCCACTAGGGTCGCCCAGCTTAGTCATCCAGCGACCTAGGTGCAAATTTTAGGACTAAAAATAATATTGTGAGGTGTGAGGTATTCAGAATAGACTGAAAATGAGTGTAAATTATGGTTTTTGAGGTTAATAATACTTTGGGATCAAAATGACCCCCAAATTCTATGATTTAAGCTGTTTTTTAGTGTTTTTTAAAAAAAACACCCGAATCCAAAACACACCCGAATCCGACAAAAAATATTCAGTTAGGTGTTGCCAAAACGCGGTCGAACCCAAAACACGGCCGCGGAACCGAACCCAAAACCAAAACACAAAACCCGAAAAATTTCCGGCGCTCATCTCTAGTTTGTGCAAGGGCCTCCAAATTGCCTCTTTTTCCTTCCAGTATTGAAATGGACTGTCTGATATGCCTACTTGGATGATATCACTGAAATAATCATCAACCATTAGGTCAATGGTGACAGCATTATACGCAGTGACAGTAGACCTGTCAGTAATTGTAGGCAGCTCCTTTAGTCGGGACCAGATGTTAAAACTTGTTCCTTACTGATCTGCATCACCGCCAGAGGGTCTCTTTGGAAAATGCATTTTTCTCCTCCCATCTGCAGTTGCCAGAGAAAATGAAGGAGGGGATGTTGCCTTGTCACGTTCCGCTTGAGCTGACAATTTTCTCACCAACAGCTCTTTGCACCTCTGCAGATTTGTGCCCGTTGGAAAGAAAGACACAACGTATGACTTAAACCTAGGATCAAGTACGGTCGCCAAAATATAGTGATCTGATTTCAAGAGATTGACGACCCTTGAATGCTGGCAAAGCGAATGAAGTCCGACATACTTCGAGGAATAGCTCTGTTTCAGCTCCTCCTTCACTGTCTCCAGCGCATTTGCAAAAGCCTGATGAGGGGAATCACCTGACTCAAGCTGGTAGTGTCCGAACTAACTTCACATGCGGCAACTTCGAATGGTTTGAGAACCTTGCACAATACAGAAATTATTCTCCACTGCACTTGACTCGGGTGCATTCCCGCTACTTTCCCTATTATGACATACAGTGTCCCCAGTTCATATTATGTCACATTACAGTAGCTCCTGTTCAGATTATGCCTATAGTCCTATTCTTCATATTGTGCCACTGTAATGAGTCGTGGAGATAGGCAGCTTCCTCCTGGCATGTGTGGCACATACACATAGTTTAAACGTTTCAAAGGAGGATGAATCTAAGCTGGGAAAGTTCCTTTATGAAGAAAAGTAAATTATAATGATAATTATTTATACTGTTTGATTCAAATGTTAAATAGCGCCTCTGCCACACGTAGAAAGGTAATCTTTAGAAAAGTAACAATATAACAGTAAATAAAGTACATTTCAGCATTTGCGATCTACAGTATCTTTGTTGTTTTTTCTGTTTTAACGAAAATCCCTGCCCCTCCAGGGTAACTGTCCTAGGTCACATGGCTACAGCCCAATTCAGATAAGAGATTTCCCTGGAAACAGTGAATGATACGAATGTATTTCTGGACGAATGAGCAGCACAGCGCTTTTGTTTTGGTTCATATTTTGCACTATAGAACATAGGGGGAATTCTGTTGTTTTGTGAGCGCCAAAAACGTAACATATGCCCATTGGAACAATTCAATTGTTCCCTCCATAGGGTACGACGGCTGTGTGTGCGCACCTTGAAGTAAAGTCTAAAGTAAACCAGTCTGAAGTAATGCTTTGGGCACACAAACTCCCATTTGGGCACCCAATGTGCAGCACCTGAACGGAGCAACAGTTGAATTGCTCTGTCGGTCGCCATCTAGTGGCAGCCGCAGTGTAAAGCAGTAGAATCACGCCCATGCAGCTGTTCTTACTGTGCAGGACTTTAAGCTTTTATCTTACTTTTATGCTATCCAACGTTTATTCTAATGTTTTATAGGGAGAGACTATTTTTCTACATTAGTAATTCTATTTTACTATGAAGTGCAGGATTATACTGCAATCTAATTGATACTCGGTAATGTATTTAGGCCCTCATTCCGAGTTGTTCGCACGCTAGCTGCTTTTAGCAGCATTGCACACGCTACACCGCCGCCCTCTGGGAGTGTATCTTAGCTTAGCAGAATTGCAACCGAAAGATTTGCAATATTGCGAATAGACACTTCTTAGCAGTTTCTGAGTAGCTCTGGACTTACTCTGCCACTGCGATCAGTTCAGTCAGTTTCGTTCCTGGTTTGACGTCACAAACACACCCAGCGTTCACCCAGGCACTCCCCCATTTCTCCAGCCACTCCCGCGTTTTTCCCAGAAACTGTAGCGTTTTTTCCCACACACCCATAAAACGGCCAGTTTCCGCCCAGAAACACCCACTTCCTGTCAATCACATTACGATCACCAGAACGAAGAAAAAACCTTGTAATGCCGTGAGTAAAATACCTAACTGCATAGCAAATTTACTTGGCGCAGCCGCACTGCGGACATTGCGCATGCGCAGTAAGCGGAAAATCGTAATATAACGAAAATCGGCAATGAGCGAACAACTCGGAATGACCACCTTAGTATAGTGTGGGCTACTGCCTTGATTGAGATCTTGCAATTCAGTGTAGTATGTGATGTAGGCTGCCACGGGTTGGGTATGTTTTACCAGCGGCCGGGATGTCAGCAGTCAGCATCCCGACGCCGGGATCCCGGCTGCAGAATGATGCCAGCGAAGGGGGGGCAAGCACAACAAAGCTCCTTGCGGGCGCGCTGTGGTCACCGTTATGCGGGCTCGGTGGCGAGCTACGCTCACCACAGGTTCTATTACCACTCTATGGGTGTCATGGACACCCACGAGTAGGAATAGTCTCTTTTAGTCGGCATGCTGACTGACGGCTTTGTGAGGCTTCGGGATGTAGGGGGAGGTATTGTGACCGGCGGACTCCTGACTGCCGGTCACATAACTACATCCCAGCCTCTACATAACACTGGCGACCAAGATGGCTGCCTCACCTTTTGTATGCTCCTGATCATCTTCATAAAACAGCTTAAATTCACCACAACTGACCTATGAATCATCATAAATATCCAAGGACTTACCTTTAACTTGTACTACTCTACACGGACATCTCATCAAAACCAACGGATTGCATTCCTGCGCTGAGATACACACTGGATTGAATCCTGCACTGAATCCTCTGCATATCTCCACTGAGAAATCCTTCAGTTTAGCAGCTGCTGTAGTCTGCATTGGACATTACCCAGATAAGGTACTGTGGATTACAACCTATCTTTGGCTACATCCAGCCCCTCACTTAGACATCATCCACCCCTGTTCTCTGAGCAACAAATAACTGATTTATTGCATTAATCTACTAATATCAGTATATTCAGGCTATGAATTGCTGAAGGCTCACTGTTTCAACTCAGGATCCATTTCCCAGGACTTGTTATCACTACCCGCACCCAAGAAATCTACTTCAAAGGCCTCTCACACTGAGACTTTTCACACCTACACAGTAGGAACTGGCTTCTAACACCTTTCCAAAAGTCTGCCTATCCTAGGATAATTGACTAAATCAGCAGTTATTTTATTTATCACTTGCTTCAAATACACCCAATAGGTTATAGCAATAATTTTGTTCATAAACCCATTATAATTTTGGATCACATACCGAATTGGGGGAAAACAAAACACAATAAGGGGACCCCCCCAAAAAAAAAAACCAACTGCTTTCTCTCCCTCTCTCATCATCATCATATGCAGCTCACACTTATAGTAACCTGTCATTGATGACCAAATGTATAAGTATTGCTCCAGCTTCATTCTTTCACTCCGCCCACCACGTTCTGCAGTTCCTATCACACCATCACAGGCTTCTATTCTCCAATCCCTTGGCATTTTAAAAAGAAAACACAGGCGCATTCGTGGGAAGTGAGCAGGACGGAAATGTATTTCCCCCGGTAGCCATCTACGTCCTTTGCCCACCTGCTCACCCCCATACTCAAAGAACAATCAAATAGAAGTTGTCAAAGTCAGAAAAATATCTCTATACACACTGCCATATTTGCACCCCATACTGGTCCGCGCTGCGCATGCGTGCGCTCTCCCGTGAGTGCGCATACCCGCTGTTGCGTGCACCCGCTGGTGCTCGGTATGCGTATTTACGGTAAAGTTTGTGTAGTCGTAGCGTGCGACTCAATCATTACATATTTTCACTAATAAGGTATTTTATAGATCATGGTCCCTTTGATAGATTCTGAAAGTTTGGTTAACATAGCATGTTCCTGAACGGAGAGATTCCTCTTTGTATTGTACGAAGGGTCTAACAGGGGTCATACAGTAGTGTTTGGTACCCATCGGAAGAGTATTTAAATAGCAATATTCCGGTGTTGGTTTGGAGCGGATTAATCGCTCGTGCGAATAGTTATGGACATAAAAAGTTTATGTCCATTTACTATTATTTGTTCTTACTTAATCATGCGGCGGGAAACCCAGTATCCCACCCACCTGAACAGTTGGAAACAGTCACAGCCCACCTGTATGAATCAACCTATGACCTTTTGTTATAATGCGAAGCCGAATTCCTGTGTCCAATGGACAATGAGATTGTAGGGACCATTGAATTGTATTGTGTGTGGGGCATAAATAGGCAGGCCGACCATATCCAACTTCACTCTCATCAACGGTTCTCATTGCTGATAATCGGGAGCTGGATATCGAGGCGCATGCGATCGTTTCCCCTTGTGCGTAAGTTTTCTCCGTAATCATATTGTCTTACTGTGAGCCATCTCTCTCTCTCCCTTCTCTTTCTCTCGTATTTTCCTTAAATTGTATTGTATTGTATTTCACGTGTAGTTATCTGGTTAGTTAGTCTATGTTATATTGTAGTGTATCATTTGTACTGTGATTCCTTTTGCAAGTATAATAGTTATAATACATATAATAGGTTTTGGACCCTAAGCCCAGGTATCTGTGTATTCTTTATAGTGTTAAGTATTCTCTGAGCGTCGGTGACGCTCAAGCAGCTTTGTAGTTAATTAGGTTACACCAGGTTGCACTTACACTCTGTCTCTACACCAAGGTATACTGTGTATCTCATTGTTAAAGGTATAGATATAAAGGTTTAACGTTGTGAACGTCTGCACCGCTGGTGATCTCCTCGTGGTCCCGAGCGTCCGCTACGCTATAGCGAAACATTACGTTAGTCAGCAGCCAATAGCGTGCCTGCCTGTGATCACTGGGCCGTAAGCGAACGTGACGCTTGAGCGTCTTGACTACGGTTGAGCGATCGCTACGCAACTTGCGTACCCTTACGGTACTTCTTACGTAGATAGCGTACAGTGTTCTTAGACCTCTTAAAGTGTTTTATATACGATAAATATTTAGCTTTATCAATTGCGGGCTCGTCCGGTCCTTCACATATCTGCACTAGGTAGATCAGCAGACATTATCCCTCAGCAAAGGGCGGGAGGTTGTATCCCTCGTAGTGCTGACGGGATAAGCGTCTGCTTCGCTTAGGTAAAGGGTGCTGAAGGAATCCGGGAACCGGAGGTAAGAACAAAACGCTAGTGTCTTTTAAAACTGTTTTATTTTTCTGTCTTGCGTACACACGCACGCACACATATATATATCTGCATTTCATTTTCGTATATCACTCTCCTGTCTGCCAGTTTTATAGTTGATAAAAGTGCTAAAAGAGATTTGCCGTTATTTCATAGTTTAAGAATAGAGGTAATATAGTTAAAGTGTAGACAAACACACAGTTTTGCCTGGGAGATAGGGCGAAGTCAGTGTGGTGTGTGGTAGATGATCAGGGATCATCTACATTGATAAAAATATAAATTGTGTTACGGTGGATCTTTGCTTTGCGTACACGTGTCCCTAACAAAGACTTGCATACGCAATCCAAAGGCCGACGCACGCAGCGTATATTACGCAACGGAACGTCCGGTTACGCCCACGTAGCTCAAGTCACGATAAGTTGATAAGTAACGCAACGCGATAAGTAGCGCAAAGCGGTAAATAGCGCAACAGGCGATAAATAACGCAAATCTATTTTTGGGTATCCGAAATTTAAATTAACAGATCCTGCTCCTAATTGGTAACACAGCTGGTCTAAAGAAAAATTTCTGCGCAGAAATAGAAATAGAAACAAAAGTGTACATGTGATGAGTGAGTGTTTTTGTATTACATAAGTTTATATAACTTGGAGGTTGAACCAAAAGAAATCACCGAGTACTCGTGAGGAACATACGTGTAAGTGACATGCACGGTGGCTAGGGAGGCATCCTTGGTTAAACATACAATTTGAGCATTAGAGTATAGCGGACCAGTATAGAACAAGACCAGGAGGTCAGACCAGGAGGTCGTATAGAACAAGACCAGGAGGTCATAGTAGACCAGCAGGTCCAGGTACAGTAAACAAGGAAGTCCGCTATACAGTCCACAGGCACAACACCGAAAAGGGTTGGTGCAACACCCATATAGGCCATACAAGCTCTTGCTGAAGGAATTCGCAGCCGCAATTTTCGATTCCATTGGTCTTTCCGTACATAAGCTTAGTTGCTTGTGTGCTGAACGATTGTACCGCACGTAATTGTGTACAGTAGTTAGTAATCTGACCTAGTACCATTAGAGTAAAGGGGTCACAAACGCTATTTGTACATTCTGACGTGATTTGTGTAATTTTTTATTTTTAAAAAGGGAAGTTCGCTGGTCACTCAGGAACTATCCAACAACCCCACCTTTACTGGAAAGAGTAAGTGTTCTGCGGATAACCCTCGCATGTTCCAGTAAACAAAGGTTTATAGGTGCCCTGGGTCGAGTGCGCCAGCACCATATCGGTGTGATCAGGTCGCATTGGTCGGCGTGGGCGAGCGAGTGGGGTGCTCGGTAAACTTCACCGTCTGCCTATCGTGAATATTTTGGTTTTCTGTAAGGGTTCGCTGAAGACCCTGATATAGAGATCAGAGGTAGAGCAAGTAACACCTGCAGATTATGGGGGCCAGTTGTTCAGGAAGGGGGCGATCAACCTCGGTTCGGGTTGACTCTGTAAACCGACCAGTAGGATCGGCCAGATATGTAATGTGTGAGAAATATGGAAGTCACACAGAGGTTTTATGTGATGAATGGGAGAGAATGACGGTACATGACGGGGAGAAATTCCCAAGAATAGGTAGCTTCAGCCCAGAGGTGTTACAAAATTTAAGGAGGAGGATATGTCTCATAAAATCAACAAAGAGACGAATCCAGCATTATGATTGTTTGCAGTTGTGGCAACAGGAAGGTGAGATACAGAGAGGTTTGGCTCAGGCGGCGGGATCTGGCTCTAACAGAAAACTGATTGCCACGGCCCCGCCGCCACCATATATAGCAGGAGAGAAGTTGATTGCGGAGAAAGACGCACTAAGGTGTAACACACAATCACTTAGTAACTGTGTAAATGTTAATGATAATGTTAACCCATTAACCCATGCAAGTATTAACCCGTGCAAGTTGTACCCTGTTTTGAACTTTCCTCAGGAGTGTGATCAAGAGGACGAAGCGGCAACGATTTCAGCGCTCTCTCTAGCAGCCACCATAGCAGAGACCACAGTAGGCACAGCTCCACCCACGAGATTAGTAAAGGCCCCTAGCGGAGGGATAGGTGAGGTCGTATCAACTGGTAAGTACGGCACCATGCATTATGCTGAAACTATTTCAACACAGCCTGTAGAATCTACACAGAATGAGGTTGTTAGAATTACTCCTGTTAGGGTAATAGCAGTTCCCAATGGGAAAACAGACGTATCAGGAGCCACTCCCATTAGGAACATTGCCATGTACAGCCCATTTTCCCGAATGGAATTAAGGACCATAGTGTCTGAATTCCCTGACCCTAGAAAAGATTTAGTTGCCAGCCAAAAATACATCACAGACCTAGGAAACACTTTAGAGCCCAATAATAAAGATTGGCAGATATTGATAAGAGCTTGTTTACCCTCCAATGTCGACTCAGCTCAATTCTTAGCTGATTGTGGACTAGATCTGGATGTACCTCTTACAGATGTGTACAACAAAGATAACGTAAAAAGGATAAACTTACAGTTAAAGGAGTATTTCCCAGCAGTTGTTAAGTGGAACAAAATATTCTCCATTAAACAAAAAGAGTCAGAAACAGCTGCAGAATATTTTCACCGGGCACTATTAGAAATGGCAAAGTACACTGGTATAGAGGACATTAGGACCAATCCAAACCATCAAGAAGTAGCAGTATCTGTACTCATGGATGGTTTAAAGGAAACATTAAAGGCAAGGGTACAGACCACGCAACCATGTTGGCGAGGTCTGTCAGTGTCCACTTTGAGAGAGGCTGCTATTGATCACGACCGAAACATCACCAGACACAGGGAGTCGCAAAGTGATAAGTTAATGTCAGTAAGTATACAGGCCCTGACCACAAAGCAGCCCGCGTATGTACCACCAAACCCTGTGGGTAAGTCAACTGTGGTAACATATTATTCTTGTCACAAACAGGGACACTTTGCACGAGACTGTAGATCAAGAAATATGCAAAAATCTTACCAACCCCCTAGACAACGACACGACACACGACATTGGGATCAGGGTCCACAGAGACGGAGTTATGAGCCACATACAGGGGAAACAAAAAGATATCCCCCGAACAGAGACTGGCATGCCTCTGGTAGTTCCCAGCTATCTCCCTCACAAGTAGTTGCTGCCAGCGGGATTCAGGGAGGTCACTATACCCCATAGGGGTGTGGCCATACCTGTAATCTGCAGCCAGTAAAATTGATTGCAAGCCTTGGAAGTGAACCCGAGATCGCAATTAATGTAGCTGGTAAAACTTTAAACTTTCTTGTAGACACAGGGGCGGCCAAGTCAGTGATAAATTCGACAGTGGGCATGAGAACCACTGGTAGGACAATTCCAGCCATGGGAGTAACAGGAGTAGTCCAGCACTACCCTGTTAGCAAACCAGCCGAGATTACAATAGGGCCTTTGCATACCAAGCATTCCTTTTTGCTGGCTGCATCGGCACCAACCAATCTCCTGGGAAGAGACTTACTGTGTAAAATGGGGTGCGTCATTTATTGTACTCCTGAAGGTGTATTCTTGGACATGCCTGAGAAACACGCTCAGGAAGTGCGAGACATGTTAGACTCCCCATCAAAATTAATGTCGCATACCATTATGACAAATAGGAATCCATCCCAAGTAGAAGAGATGACATCTCAGATACCAGAGTCACTTTGGACAAAAGACGGACAGGACACTGGATTAATGGCAAACGTAGCTCCAGTAGTTGTACAAGTAAAAGATGGTAGGATAGCTCCAAAAATCCCACAGTACCCTCTGAAGCCAGAGGTGGAGTTAGGAGTTTTTCCAGTAATAGAGCGCTTGCTACAACAGGGCATTCTGGTAAGAACGTCCAGCACTGCCAATAGTCCCATCTTCCCTGTTAAAAAGAGTGGGGGGAGGGGTTACAGGCTAGTGCAGGATCTAAGGGGGATTAACAAAATAGTTGAGAGTCAGTTCCCCGTAGTGCCAAATCCAGCTGTCATCCTAATGCAAATCCCTCCCACTGCCAAATTTTTCACTGTCATTGACCTCTGCTCCGCTTTCTTTTCGGTACCTCTGCACCCTGACAGCCAATATTTGTTTGCATTCACATACAGAGGAGTCCAATACACGTGGACTCGATTACCCCAAGGTTTCATAGATAGTCCAAGTATATTTTCTCAGGCTTTGCATGATTGTTTACAGTCTTTCCAACCAGAGAGTGGATCAGTATTGATACAGTATGTGGACGATTTACTGCTGTGTTCGGATTCACTAGAAGCATCCCTGAAGGATACGAAACAGCTCCTGTTTCATCTTTCAGACACAGGACACAAGGTTTCCAAAGACAAGTTGCAATTATGCCAAACTAGGGTAAAATATTTGGGACACTGTCTAACACAAGGACTGAGACACCTGACCGCTGATAGAATCCAAGCAATTAGAGACATGACTCTGCCACAAACCCAGCAACAGATCAGAACGTTTTTAGGAATGTGTGGGTATTGCCGTAATTGGATCCCAGGGTTTTCCATTTTGGCGTTACCTTTGCAGGAAATGGTCTCCTCAAACAAACCTGATCGGATTTCGCATACAGACGAGTCCGAAACAGCATTTGAGAGACTCAAACAGTGCCTAACGCAGGCACCAGCACTAGGTATGCCAGACTATGGGAAACCCTTTGAACTATACGGAACAGAAAGTGCTGGTTGCGCGGCAGGTGTACTAACCCAAAAGCACGGTGATGCCAGCAGGCCAGTTGCATACTACAGCGCTCAGCTAGACACGGTAGCGCGATCCCTCCCCACATGCTTGCGAAGCGTTGCTGCAATAGCATTGCTAGTGACAAAAAGCGAAGATGTCGTGCTAGGCCACAACCTCACAATCCATACGCCACATGCAGTATCAGCCTTATTGAATTCTGCCCAAACCAGACACGTCTCATCAGCGAGGTTTACAAGATGGGAATTGGCACTAATGGCCCCCGTAAACATCACCATAAGGAGATGCAGTGCATTAAATCCTGCAACGTATCTCCCAGGTGTGCCTGGTCAGGCACAAAGGGTGGAAGGTGAGAGTGATGGGGAAGGAGGATTTAATACAAAGGAAGATACACATGATTGTATGGAATATTTGACCCAAAATTTTACCGCAAGGCCTGACATCAGTGACAACCCACTGGAAGATGCAGAACTCACGTTCTACACGGACGGTAGTTGTCACAGACAGTCAGACTCGGGAGACTTGTGTACTGGATACGCAGTCGTAGATGACCAAGACACCATAGAAGCGGAACCGCTAGGCCCACCTCACTCAGCCCAGGTTGCTGAACTGGTCGCCCTAACCAGAGCATGTGAATTGGCTAAGGGTAAGTCAGCCAATATCTACACCGATTCTAGATACGCCTTCGGGGTAGTCCATGATTTCGGAGCCCTATGGCGCCTCAGAAATTTCATGACGGCAGCTGGTACACCGGTAGCGCATGCAGCTCACATAAAAAGGCTTCTAACAGCGATACAGGAACCCGACAGAGTGGCTGTTATCAAATGTAAAGCACATACATATAGCCAAGACCCAGTATCACTTGGTAACAGCCGAGCAGACGAAGCTGCTAAGTTAGCAGCTGCTACCCCCATACAGACAGACACCACACAACTGATGGTATTTAATACCATCAACACACAGAAGTTGTGTGAAATGCAGAATTTGTGTTCCACACAGGAAAAGGCAGTCTGGAAGGCAAAGGGATATGGCCAGGAGTCCTCAGGGCTCTGGACGGATGGACATGGTAAACCGGTGGCCCCCAAAGCATATCTTCCATGCTTAGCTGAGGCAGCTCACGGGTTGACTCATCTGGGTAAGGAGGGAATGTGCAAATTGGTAAGAGCATATTGGTGCGCCCCAGGATTCTCCTCTCATGCGAGTAAAAGAG
This sequence comes from Pseudophryne corroboree, assembly GCF_028390025.1. Taxonomy (NCBI): domain Eukaryota; kingdom Metazoa; phylum Chordata; class Amphibia; order Anura; family Myobatrachidae; genus Pseudophryne; species Pseudophryne corroboree. Next base: position 424,360,110 of record NC_086452.1, on the reverse strand, counting down.
CAATGTCATGCCTTACCTGTTTGAGAAAGAATATTGGAAAGGCAATACCTACAGAACCATCCCATATCCCACCTGCCGGCGGCCCTTTCCAGGTAATACAAATTGACTTTATACAATTACCCCCTTGTCGGAATTTGAAATATGTACTTGTCTGTATAGATGTTTTCTCAAATTGGGTCGAAGCATTTCCGGCGGCTACAAATACCGCTATGTTTACTGCTAAGAAAATTGTGCAGGAATTTGTATGTAGATATGGTATCCCTAGAATAATCGAAAGTGATAGGGGTACCCATTTTACAGGTGATGTCTTTCAAGGAATGTGTAAGTTGATGGGAATTGATAGCAAGCTGCACACTCCGTACCGTCCACAGGCGAGTGCGAAGGTCGAAAGAGTGAACAGCACTATTAAAAATAAATTGAGTAAAGTGATGGCAGAGACAGGATTGACATGGCCAGAAGCTTTACCCATTGTATTGTACAGTATCAGAACCACTCCCAGGTCCCCTCTTAATCTGTCCCCCTTTGAAATCTTGTTTGGTCGACAACCGCATGTCATGATTAACCCTCAGGATGATTTGAAATGTAACAATGAAGTGACTGTAAAGTACTTGATTAACATGAGTAAACAGTTAAGGAATCAAAATGATAATCTAAAGTTGGTGATTCCTGATCTACCTGATAGTAATTGTCATGACATTGAACCTGGGGATTATGTAATGATACAGAATTTTCTACGCTCAGGTTGCCTTATTGACAGATGGGAAGGACCATACCAGGTCTTATTGACTAGCACCACAGCATTAAAGGTTGCTGAGAGAGAGACTTGGGTCCATTCATCCCACTGCAAGAAGGTTGCTGATCCAGAGAAGTCCCGTGATAAGGAACAGACGGTAGAGGTTGTATCACTGGAGTGTCTGTTCCAGGAGGACTGAGGCGGCACCTGAGCCTTGAAGACCGAGAGCTGTTGTCGATTCCCTGTTCCCTTTTATTGTTTTTCTCCACTTCCCATCCCCTCTCCCTCAAATTTCTTTTTCCCCTTCTCATTCTTCTCCGTTTCCTCCTATAAGATGGACTTGCCCCAAGAGACTGTGATCCGGATTTTCCTGTTAACCATGATGTTGACCAGAGCAGTCTGTTCCGGCGAGAGTACCATGGAGGTCGAGAGAGGTTCTGGAATGGGTTCTGATGACAAAGATGGAGGCGTAGTTTTCCAAGATCAACCTAACCAACAAGCAAAGGCGAGTATCAGAAAACGATCCGATAGCATTGACCATAGAAGAAATTGTGACGGATTGTTAGCTGAAGAGAACTGTATCTGTAGGCTCTGTAACAATGTCATTGAGGATGGGTGCATTAAGAAATGCCAATCCAGTTTTAATATCCATATGGACCGGCATCCATTGAGTGACTATCACTCCTTAGTGGGTAATGTGTTAAACAAAACAGATTGTTGGGTATGCTCTCAAGTACCTCAAGGTCATAGCAAATCAGGGCTAGTACCATTTCCTTTAACGATAGGGGAGGTACTTGAGTTAAATGGTGGGAGACCGGTGGACCGGAGGTTTAATATCTCCAGCCCTCCTAGTTTGAAGCTCCACCAATACCATGTGGATAGGTCCCTATTATGTTTCAACATCTCCAATCCCCGAAAGCCGGGAAATTGGGAAGTGTCATGGAGTAACCACACCATGACCTTTTCGCATAGAGCAGATAGGATGCCTACAGATACAGAACTTGTACGCCACATAGCCAGTAGAGGAAAATCTTTCCGGTATAGGTACACCTTAGGAAATAGGATTACTAGAGTTGGAGAAGTATCACCAGGATACTGTGCACATATCGTACAACCTGATACGTGTACTAAGCAGATGGAAGAATTAGGATTAGGAGATTTCACCTGGAAGGTGTGTAATATGGTCATGTCCTTCTCCGTCCCATATGTTCTCCCCGATGATGCATATTTCATATGCGGGAGAAAGGCGTACAAGTGGCTTGCCCCAAACTCTGAAGGATTGTGTTATATTGGAAAAGTACTGCCTGAAGTAATGACTGTGTCACATGACAAAATGAAAGACATACACCGTGGTGCCCAAGCTCCTTATACTCACACCCACTACGAGCACGTAGTTAAAAGGCACCTGATAGAGAAGATAGAGCATCCGGCCTCTGATCTGATAAGTGAATCCACCGGGATTCAATTCTTAATCGCGTTAGATTTCACCCGCACCGCTAGAGGAGTGCTAAATTATAAATACATATCGGCGCTCGCAAATTTGTTAGATAATATCACTGAAATGTATGATGACACGTTTAGATATACTGGAAGGGAACTTCAAGCTTATAAAACAGAACTGGTACAGCATAGAATGGTTCTTAATTACCTCACAGCAGTAACAGGCGGATATTGTGTTACATTGGCAACACAGTACGGCGTGAAGTGTTGCACGTATATCACGAATAGCACCGAGGATCCGGTCGAGGTCATAGACCAAAAGATGGACGATATTCTCCAATTGAAGTGGGAATTTCGCCGGAAACACAATCTCACCCTTGCTGCTATAGGTAATGAGCTGACTGGTTGGGTGTCATGGTTGAACCCGCGAAATTGGTTCTCCGGTTTAGGAGACTGGGCTCAAGGAGTCATAATGGATGTTGGGAAGTTTCTACTATGTATCTTAGGTGTTGTCATATCAATTGGCTTGATATTTAGATGCGGTCAGGCTTTAATGAAGTGCAAACATCGTACAAGGGTAATGAGTTTGAGGAGTGAGGAAACTGTAATTAACCTGGATTTGATTTATGACCCAACAATAGAAACAATGATGTGATGAAAATGCGATTATACGGTCCGTTTCTTTCACCTGTTTTTCTGGTTTTTTTCTCCAAGATAACAAGACCCACTTGGACGAGGAAGTTGATGAGACGCTATACAGACAACGGATAGACCAAAGAAGAAGTTTTGACCACTTGAGAAACGGACATTTGATGAACTTTGCCATGGATCCCCAGTTTCCCTAGAATTCTTAAACTTACGCTAGCCCAACATTTTTTGTAAATCTAATGGCATTGACAAAGCTTTTTGCTCACACCAAATGGGCAAAACAGCGCAAAGAAGACGACTTTCAACTGATACCGAACAAAACTTCAACCGACAGATGTACAATTAACCTGACATAGAATACTACTGCATTTTCCATAAGTGTTCTTTATCTTCATCTCTGCAACCCTCAGGTAATAACACACATAGTCGATAGGGAATACAGGCACAGATATCAGCAACCACATACCTCCCCTATTCATGTATCATCAACTAAAATGTGCTTCCCCATTTTGTTACAACTGAAAGCCGAAATGAGCTCGGTAGAGTTTGACAGCCCATCCACAGACCCTTAATACGGGATAAGAAGGAATTCAAATGTATACTTCGCAATACCTCGAAGCTTGATTTACAACACGTACGGCACGATGATACATGACCCCCCAAACATGGATTCATACACACATGCTTCTACTATCTCACTAGGTCATACCCTCTTCACACCTACTCCTCTCTCCTCCCTTACCCAACCATGGAAATGAATTAACCCCTGACATATATTTTTCTCCTTTTGAAATGTTTTAGAAGGTGGCAGTTATTATTGACTGCCAAAGGGTGGACTGTCAAAGTCAGAAAAATATCTCTATACACACTGCCATATTTGCACCCCATACTGGTCCGCGCTGCGCATGCGTGCGCTCTCCCGTGAGTGCGCATACCCGCTGTTGCGTGCACCCGCTGGTGCTCGGTATGCGTATTTACGGTAAAGTTTGTGTAGTCGTAGCGTGCGACTCAATCATTACATATTTTCACTAATAAGGTATTTTATAGATCATGGTCCCTTTGATAGATTCTGAAAGTTTGGTTAACATAGCATGTTCCTGAATGGAGAGATTCCTCTTTGTATTGTACGAAGGGTCTAACAGGGGTCATACAGTAGTGTTTGGTACCCATCGGAAGAGTATTTAAATAGCAATATTCCGGTGTTGGTTTGGAGCGGATTAATCGCTCGTGCGAATAGTTATGGACATAAAAAGTTTATGTCCATTTACTATTATTTGTTCTTACTTAATCATGCGGCGGGAAACCCAGTATCCCACCCACCTGAACAGTTGGAAACAGTCACAGCCCACCTGTATGAATCAACCTATGACCTTTTGTTATAATGCGAAGCCGAATTCCTGTGTCCAATGGACAATGAGATTGTAGGGACCATTGAATTGTATTGTGTGTGGGGCATAAATAGGCAGGCCGACCATATCCAACTTCACTCTCATCAACGGTTCTCATTGCTGATAATCGGGAGCTGGATATCGAGGCGCATGCGATCGTTTCCCCTTGTGCGTAAGTTTTCTCCGTAATCATATTGTCTTACTGTGAGCCATCTCTCTCTCTCCCTTCTCTTTCTCTCGTATTTTCCTTAAATTGTATTGTATTGTATTTCACGTGTAGTTATCTGGTTAGTTAGTCTATGTTATATTGTAGTGTATCATTTGTACTGTGATTCCTTTTGCAAGTATAATAGTTATAATACATATAATAGGTTTTGGACCCTAAGCCCAGGTATCTGTGTATTCTTTATAGTGTTAAGTATTCTCTGAGCGTCGGTGACACTCAAGCAGCTTTGTAGTTAATTAGGTTACACCAGGTTGCACTTACACTCTGTCTCTACACCAAGGTATACTGTGTATCTCATTGTTAAAGGTATAGATATAAAGGTTTAACGTTGTGAACGTCTGCACCGCTGGTGATCTCCTCGTGGTCCCGAGCGTCCGCTACGCTATAGCGAAACATTACGTTAGTCAGCAGCCAATAGCGTGCCTGCCTGTGATCACTGGGCCGTAAGCGAACGTGACGCTTGAGCGTCTCGACTACGGTTGAGCGATCGCTACGCAACTTGCGTACCCTTACGGTACTTCTTACGTAGATAGCGTACAGTGTTCTTAGACCTCTTAAAGTGTTTTATATACGATAAATATTTAGCTTTATCAAAGTGATACCCAAAAGACGGCCCTATGTTTGGAAGGACAGAACTGTCAACTCTTGCTTTGTGACCCCCATACCCAGAGCTCCTGCACTTAACATAAAGAAAACTGAAGGCCCTCTGGTATGCCCAATCAGGTCAGTTCTTTGTAATGCCAGATCTATAAGAAACAAGACTGCAACAATTTCTGACCTTATTGAATCTGCAGATCTAGCCTGTATTACAGAGACCTGGCTAGATGAAAATGCAGCACCTATATTGGAGGCTGCAGTACCAACAAACTACTCGGTCATCCACAACCCAAGACGGGACCGCAGGGGTGGCGGGGTGGCTATCTGCTTCAAAAAATAACTTAAACTTAGGGTCCACCGTATTGAAATTACTCGCTCATTCGAGTGCATTGCTGCCCGGAGTTCGACAGGATTAGGTTTCAGAGTACTTCTCATTTACCGGCCACCTGGAGATGGAAAGATATTTCTACAAGAAATTGCAGACACTGTTGCTGGCCTGGTTCTGGAACATCAAAGATGGCTCATCCTCGGGGATTTCAATGCATGGGTGGATGATGAGCTCTCACACCTTGGCCAAGACCTCCTGTGCACAATGAATGGTCTGGGCTTCACACAGGTCATTCCCTCTGCCACACATAAAAGTGGTCACACTCTTGATCTTGTCTTTCAGATTGGATTAAAAGTCACTGACCTAAAAATAAACCCAGTCATCTGGTCAGACCACTACTCCCTCTGGTTCTCAGTTGCAACCCCTCAAATAAGATCTCTGCCTGTGGAGTTGACCAGGTATCGTCCAAGGAGGGGTATGACTCCCCAGGCTCTTGCAGCAAATCTGGATCTCTCTGCTATACTGGGTGCCTGTGAAGATCCCTGTTCCCTAGTCCGTTATTATAATAGGGATGTTATGGCTGCAATTTATATTATCGCCCCTGTGCGTATAAGACCTCGCAAACCACAACGTCAAGCTCCATGGTTCGACAACAGTGTTAGTGAGCTCAAGAAAAGGGGGCGTAGACTGGAAAGACGATGGAGGAAGACTAACCTAGTGGATGACAAAATAAAACTAATAAAGCATAACGAAGAATATCAATCGACAATCACTCTTAAGAAATCACAGTTCCTGTCAAATGAGATCACAGCAGCAAACAATAGGCAAGCTCAACTTTTCCGCACAGTGGAGATGCTTTGCAAGCCAGCATGCCTGCAGACTGATGAGACCCTTTCCCAGGCAAGATGCAACGAGTTTGCAAACTTCTTTGCAGATAAAATATCCACCATCCGGGTTGGAATCTCCACAGTGCCATCAAAGGAGTGCCAAACTACAAAGCCTGCCAATATAAGCTACCTGCCTTCATGGACCAGCTTTGACCCAGTGGATGTAAAGGACACTGCTGAAATTTTGCATCCCACCACCTGTGGTCTGGACCCAGCCTCAACCAAGCTTCTAATAGGTTGTATGGATATAATTGGTCTTGTGCAGAGAGATATAGATTTGGGTGTGGTGAGTTCAATCTGCAATCTAAATTGCAGTGTCAAAATAAATCGGCCAGTATTTACCCTGCACAGAAACAAAATAACCCACCCAAATTTAACTCTCTCTGCAAATGTTATATCTGCCCCCCCTGCAGTGCACATGGTTTTGCCAAACTGCTAAAAAATTTCCTGCTGCGATCAACTTGGAATTACCCCCCAAGGTCCTGCTGCGATCAACTCAGAATTACCCCCCATGTCAGATGACGGAGTGGCTGAAGCAGACGTACTCTCTCTCTCTCTCACACACACATGCCACTGCTTATGGAAGTTCGGGATAACAATCCTGACGACTACGGCAACTTCCTGCACATAGATGACGCCACCTTTCAGGAGTTGCTGAGTCTGGTGATGTCTTACATCCGGAGGCAGGATACTAAGCTGCTGAGGGCCATAGCTGCTGAGGAGAGGCTGATTGTTATCCTGCACTTCCTGGCATGTCCCTGGCAGACCTGGAATTTGGCTGCCTTATCTCCCCTCAAGCTTTGGTCCCCATCATACCAGAGACCTGCTTAGCCATCATTACATTATTTCTTGTGAAACATTTTTTTTATATAACTATATTATTATGATATAATATATTTTGTAAAACAAATAACATAAAATATTCTAAACATTGCAGAAGGCACATTGTAGTGCAAATAGAAACCAAATATTACAAACACATAAAATTATAAACTATAAAACTGGGGATCAGCCTGAGTTGGAGCCTCCATGTCAAGTATTGAAAATGAAATATATATTCTGCTTGAACTGCTTGTGTAGGGATAGGTGTTTGGGGGCTGAGGAATTGTTGGTGTCTGAGCCATCATGCCTGTAACAGAGGGATAGGTAATTGGGGGCCGAGGGATTGTTCGTGTAGTGGTGGGGGGCCTGGTTTGTGGCTTCACCTACTGATAACTGCACCATTGCATCAATCTCCCACATTCGACAAGCTAGGTGGGACCCCAAAATATCAAACTTATCAAAGGGGTGGGTGGGTGGGTGGGGGGTTTGGAGGACTTGCTCTGCATTTTTAATGAAGCATTCCGTTGAAGTTGGAGTTGTGGTGGTCCGTTTGGGTGGCAAACTCCTTTTCTTCTTGGCGGGTGACTGGGGTGTGCTATCGGCCTCGCTTTCCTATATTTCAGTAGGCTCGTTGGTGGCAGTGTCAATGTCCAAGTCCGCTGTTGATGTCTGTAAAAGAATAAAGTTATAGAAATACCTCATGTATTTACTGTTTTTTTATTCACGTTTCCTACAACCGTGGAGGAATGGAAAAGCATTGCTGAGGAGTTTGAATCATGATGGAACTTCCCTAACTGTGGGGGAGCCATTGATGGTAAACGTGAGGATAACCCCACCTGCCAACATTGGATCCTTGCTCTACAACTACAGGGGATTCTTCAACATTGGTATGATGTCCATTGTCAATGCTAACTATACATTTCTATTTATGGACGTTGGCAAGAATGGCCGTGCTTCGGATGGTTGATCCTTGAAGCAGATGGCTTTCTACGAAAAGGCTCATCTCAAAAACACTCAATTTGCCATCTTCTGAGGAAATCAAGCGCAGCCTACATTTTGTGTTTGTTGGTGACGAGGCCTTTGAAATGCATGAGCCTTATGAGCAAAGGAAGCTGACCAAGGATAAGCATTTCTTAAACTATAGGCTTTCAAGGGTACGATGTGCTGTGGAGAACATGTTTGGCATTGTCAACAATTGTTCACGATATTCCACACAGCCATCAATCTTCGTGTGGACAAGATAGATTGTTGTGTTGGCATGCTGTGCCCTGTATTATTTTCTGAGGCGGAGGACCAGCCAAAAAAATGCATCAAGTCCAGCTATGCCAGATGACCCAGACCACATAGAGTGTATGGATTAGTGGTGCTCTATGGCGGCATCAGGGGTTCTACAATTGGCCTCTGGATGCACAAAAAAAGTCAGGGAGGAATACCTAACCTCTTAATGGAGTGGAGGGGTTCCTGTCTATAGACATACAGTTAAAAGATAGACAGTCCTTAGTTAGACACTATATGGTCGACAGTCAAAAATCAGACAGGGTCAAAAGTCAGACAGGGTCAACAGTCAGACAGTCAAAAGTCAGGCACCAAAAAATATATATTTTTTTTTTCTGTGTTTTTTTACAACTTTTGCCTCATTTACTATCCATGTCACAAACTATTACCTCTTTGTAAAGTTGTGGCGATCGAAGCGGACCGAGAAACCGAGCCCGAAGCGTGGCGAGCATACTGACTTTTGACCCTGTCTGACTTTTGACCCTGTCTGACTTTTGACTGTCTGACTTTTGACCCCGTCTGTTTTTTGACTGTCAACCATATAGTGTCTAACTAATAACTGTCTATCTTTTAACTGTCTATGAGCTATACCACACCCGGAGTGGAGGCAATGCCATGGCAGAAAGAGTGCATAAAGTAAACTATCCCCCCAAAAAATCAAACATTAAGTAGGGACTACTGAACATTTAGACAGTGTTTTTCACTGTGTCTCTAGTTACAAAATCTACACTGTCCATTTCCTCTTCTTCCACCTCCTCTCCCAAATGTGTGTCCAACGTGGAATGAGATTGGGATACAGGCTCCTTTTCCAATGTGAACTTTAACAGTTTGTAGTACCACAAGGATGTCTAGTGTACATCATCTGTCCCCGCTCCAGATCTTAGAGATTTCTTTCACTTTTTGTATTCTTTTAGGAAAACTGTGCAAAGATTTGGGATATTTTTACAAACCCAATTGACGTCTCCATCAATGGTGAGGCTGCTGCTCTATTGCACCAACTCTTGGAAGGCCTGGTTTTTCTTCACTTTGTTTGAATAGCCCTTTGCCTTAATTTACCAGAAGCTCTCTCTCTCTCTCTCTCTCTCTCTCTCTCTCTCTTGGTACATGTAGATGAAACTGAACAAAAATTCCTGGTTCTTCTCCGTAGCCATATCTGTGAAAAAATGTTAAAAATGTAAACTGTGTACCATGAATGAAGACGGAACTTTTAACACGAAAATAAAATTAGTTCAATTTAAAAAAAGACATATAAACTATAGATTGTAATGATGAGACATTATTGGTGCATCAGCCATCATGCCTGTACTGTAATATGGATTATTTAAGTTAATATGGCTATCCCTGGTAAGGAGGTTGCCCTTTACACGTATGGGGTGGCCTCCAATCAATGGATGCCTTTTTAAAGAAATAATTTTAAATATCTAAACTTTTTTTTATAATGGTTCTGTTTTGTAGTGTTGTTATATGTTAATGTTAAACTTGTTATGTTAATGTTTTGTTATTTATTTTATTCAAGTATTTAATAGTTTAGTGATGTTTTTAGAAAAAAATATTTTTAGTGTTTACGTATTGTTCGTCGTTGGTAGCGTACACACTGGAGGATTTGCACCTAGTCGTTAGCGACATTTTTGATATTGAGCTGCATGTACAGAAGGCAGAGGACCTCGCTAGCGACCAGCAAGAAGTGTGCATTGCTAGTGATATAGGGGGTCATTCCGACCCGTTTGAATGCTGCTGTTTTTTGCAGCGGTGCGAATGGGTCGGTTCTGCGCATGCACAGTGGCCGCAATGCGCAGGTGCATCGTTGCCCAGTGCCAGCAATGACAAGAAGAACCAAGAAAGCGATCACTGCTGCGATCGCAAGAAGATTGACAGGGAGAAGGTGTTCCGAAGCGTCAACTCACCGTTTTCTGGGAGTGGTGCGGTGAACGCAGCCGTGTCCAGGCGTTTGGACGGTGGATCTCTGATGTCAATTTCCGGGACCTGCAACGCTGGATTCATTGCACAGGATAAGTCTTACCCTAGTCTTGTTCTACACAAAACTTTTTTCTCTGACGTCCTAAGTGGATGCTGGGGACTCCGTCAGGACCATGGGGATTAGCGGCTCCGCAGGAGACAGGGCACAAAATTAAAAGTTTGACCACTAGGTGGTGTGCACTGGCTCCTCCCCCTATGACCCTCCTCCAAGCCTCAGTTAGGTTTTTGTGCCCGTCCGAGCAGGGTGCAATCTAGGTGGCTCTCATAAAGAGCTGCTTAGAAAAAGTTTGTTAGGTTTTTTATTTTCAGTGAGTCCTGCTGGCAACAGGCTCACTGCAACGAGGGACTTAGGGGAGAAGAAGTGAACTCACCTGCGTGCAGGATGGATTGGCTTCTTAGGCTACTGGACACTAGCTCCAGAGGGACGATCACAGGTACAGCCTGGATGGGTCACCGGAGCCGCGCCGCCGACCCCCTTGCAGATGCCGAAGAGAGAAGAGGTCCAGAAACCGGCGGCTGAAGACTTCTCAGTCTTCATGAGGTAGCGCACAGCACTGCAGCTGTGCGCCATTGCTCTCAGCACACTTCACACCAACGGTCACTGAGGGTGCAGGGCGCTGGGGGGGCGCCCTGGGCAGCAATGATAATACCTATTTCTGGCTAAAAATACATCACATATAGCCCCTGGGGCTATATGGATGTATTTAACCCCTGCCAGGTCTCAGGAAAACCGGGAGAAGAGCCCGCCAAAATAGGGGGCGGGGCCTATCTCCTCAGCACACAGCGCCATTTTCCTACACAGCTCCGCTGCTAGGAAGGCTCCCAGGCTCTCCCCTGCACTGCACTACAGAAACAGGGTAAAAAACAGAGAGGGGGGGCACTTATTTGGCGATATTAATAATATTTAAGCTGCTATAAAGGAAACAACACTTATGTAAGGTTGTCCCTATATATTTATAGCGCTTGGGTGTGTGCTGGCAAACTCTCCCTCTGTCTCCCCAAAGGGCTAGTGGGGTCCTGTCTTCTATCAGAGCATTCCCTGTGTGTCTGCTGTGTGTCGGTACGTGTGTGTCGACATGTATGAGGACGATGTTGGTGTGGAGGCGGAGCAATTGCCAGTAATGGTGATGTCACCCCCTAGGGAGTCGACACCGGAATGGATGGCTTTGTTTATGGAATTACGTGATAATGTCAGCACGCTGCAAAAGTCGGTTGACGACATGAGACGGCCGGCAAACCAGTTAGTACCTGTCCAGGCGTCTCAAACACCGTCAGGGGCTGTAAAACGCCCTTTACCTCAGTCGGTCGACACAGACACCGTCACGGACACAGAATCTAGTGTCGACGGTGAAGAAACAAACGTATTTTCCAGTAGGGCCACACGTTATATGATCACGGCAATGAAGGAGGCTTTGCATATCTCTGATACTGCAAGTACCACAAAAAGGGGTATTATGTGGGGTGTGAAAAAACTACCTGTAGTTTTTCCTGAATCAGAGGAATTGAATGACGTGTGTGATGAAGCGTGGGTTACCCCCGATAAAAAACTGCTAATTTCAAAGAAGTTATTGGCGTTATACCCTTTCCCGCCAGAGGTTAGGGCGCGCTGGGAAACACCCCCTAGGGTAGATAAGGCGCTCACACGCTTATCAAAACAAGTGGCGTTACCGTCTCCAGAAATGGCCGCCCTCAAGGATCCAGCTGATAGGAGGCTGGAAAATACCCTAAAAAGTATATACACACATACTGGTGTTATACTGCGACCAGCAATCGCCTCAGCCTGGATGTGCAGTGCTGGGGTGGCTTGGTCGGAATCACTGACTGAAAATATTGATACCCTGGATAGGGACAATATTTTATTGACTATAGAGCAATTAAAGGATGCATTTCTTTATATGCGAGATGCACAGAGGGATATTTGCACTCTGGCATCAAGAGTAAGTGCGATGTCCATATCTGCCAGAAGAAGTTTATGGACGCGACAGTGGTCAGGTGATGCGGATTCCAAACGGCATATGGAAGTATTGCCGTATAAAGGGGAGGAATTATTTGGGGTCGGTCTATCGGATTTGGTGGCCACGGCAACAGCCGGGAAATTCACCTTTTTACCTCAGGTCACCACCCAGCAGAAAAAGACGCAGTCTTTTCAGCCGCAGTCCTTTCATTCCTATAAGAACAAGCGGCCAAAAGGACATTCATATCTGCCCCGAGGTAAAGGAAAGGGTAAGAGACTGCAGCAAGCAGCTCCCTCCCAGGAGCAGAAGCCCTCCCCCGCTTCTGCAAAGGCCTCAGCATGACGCTGGGACCTTACAAGCGGACTCAGGGGCGGTGGGGGGTCGACTCAAGAATTTCAGCGCACAGTGGGCTCACTCGCAGGTGGACCCCTGGATCCTGCAGGTAGTATCTCAGGGTTACAGGTTGGAATTCGAGACGTCTCCCCCTCGCCGGTTCCTAAAGTCTGCTTTGCCAACGTCTCCCTCAGACAGGGCGACGGTATTGGAAGCCATTCACAAGCTGTATTCTCAGCAGGTGATAGTCAAGGTACCCCTTTTACAACAGGGAAAGGGGTATTACTCCACGCTATTCGTGGTACCGAAGCCGGACGGCTCGGTAAGACCTATTCTAAATCTGAAATCTCTGAACCTGTACATACAAAAATTCAAGTTCAAGATGGAGTCACTCAGAGCAGTGATAGCGAATCTGGAAGAGGGGGACTTTATGGTGTCCTTGGACATCAAGGATGCTTACCTCCATGTCCCAATTTGCCCTTCACACCAAGGGTACCTCAGGTTCGTGGTACAAAACTGTCATTATCAGTTTCAGAAGCTGCCGTTTGGATTGTCCACGGCACCCCGGGTCTTTACCAAGGTAATGGCCGAAATGATGATCCTTCTGCGAAGAAAAGGCGTATTAATTATCCCTTACTTGGACGATCTCCTGATAAGGGCAAGGTCCAGAGAACAGCTGGAGGTCGGAGTAGCACTAACCCAAGTAGTGCTCCAACAGCACGGGTGGATTCTGAATTTTCCAAAATCCCAACTGATCCCGACGACACGTCTGCTGTTCCTAGGGATGATTCTGGACACTGTTCAGAAAAAGGTGTTTCTTCCGGAGGAGAAAGCCAGGGAGTTATCCGAACTTGTCAGGAACCTCCTAAAACCAGGAAAAGTGTCTGTGCATCAATGCACAAGAGTCCTGGGAAAAATGGTGGCTTCTTACGTAGCGATTCCATTCGGCAGATTCCATGCACAAAATTTTCAGTGGGATCTGCTGGACAAATGGTCCGGATCGCATCTGCAGATGCATCAGAGGATAAACCTGTCGCCAAGGACAAGGGTGTCTCTGCTGTGGTGGTTGCAGAGTGCTCATCTATTAGAGGGCCGCAGATTCGGCATACAGAACTGGGTCCAAGTGACCACGGATGCCAGCCTGAGAGGCTGGGGAGCGGTCACACAGGGAAGAAACTTCCAGGGCGTGTGGTCAAGCTTGGAGGCGTATCTTCACATAAATATACTGGAACTAAGAGCAATCTACAATGCTCTAAGCCTGGCAAAACCTCTGCTTCAGGGTCAGCCGGTGTTGATCCAGTCGGACAACATCACGGCAGTCGCCCACGTAAACAGACAGGGCGACACAAGAAGCAGGAGGGCAATGGCAGAAGCTGCAAGGATTCTTCGCTGGGCGGAAAATCATGTGATAGCACTGTCAGCAGTGTACATCCCGGGAGTGGACAACTGGGAAGCAGACTTCCTCAGCAGACACGATCTTCACCCGGGAGAGTGGGGACTTCATCCAGAAGTCTTCCACATGATTGTGGTCCGTTGGGAAAGACCAATGGTGGACATGATGGCGTCCCGCCTCAACAAAAAACTGGACAGGTATTGCGCCAGGTCAAGAGACCCTCAGGCAATAGCTGTGGACGCTCTGGTAACACCGTGGGTGTACCAGTCAGTGTATGTGTTTCCTCCTCTGCCTCTCATACCCAAGGTACTGAGAATTATACGGCAAAGGGGAGTAAGAACGATACTCGTGGCTCCGGATTGGCCAAGAAGGACTTGGTACCCGGAACTTCAGGAGATGCTCACGGAAGATCCGTGGCCTCTACCTCTAAGAAGGGATCTGCTTCAGCAGGGACCTTGTCTATTCCAAGACTTACCGCGGCTGCGTTTGACGGCATGGCGGTTGAACGCCGGATTCTAAAGGAAAAAGGCATTCCAGAGGAAGTCATCCCTACCCTGATTAAAGCCAGGAAGGAAGTGACCGCACAACATTATCACCGCATTTGGAGAAAATATGTTGCGTGGTGTGAGGCCAGGAGGGCCCCGACGGAGGAATTTCAACTGGGTCGATTCCTACATTTCCTGCAAACAGGATTGTCTATGGGACTCAAATTGGGGTCTATTAAGGTTCAAATTTCGGCCCTGTCGATTTTCTTCCAGAAAGAATTGGCTTCAGTTCCTGAAGTCCAAACTTTTGTCAAAGGAGTACTACATATACAGCCCCCGGTTGTGCCTCCAGTGGCACCGTGGGATCTCAATGTAGTTTTGGATTTTCTCAAATCCCATTGGTTTGAGCCGCTCAAATCGATGGATTTGAAATATCTTACATGGAAAGTAACCATGCTACTGGCCCTGGCTTCGGCCAGGAGAGTATCAGAATTGGCGGCTTTATCGTACAAAAGCCCATATCTGATTTTCCATTCGGACAGGGCAGAACTGCGGACGCGTCCTCAGTTTCTCCCTAAGGTGGTATCAGCGTTTCACTTGAACCAGCCTATTGTGGTGCCTGCGGCTACTAGCGATTTGGAGGATTCCAAGTTGCTGGACGTTGTCAGAGCATTAAAAATATATATTTCAAGGACGGCTGGAGTCAGAAAGTCTGACTCGCTGTTTATACTGTATGCACCCAACAAGCTGGGTGTTCCTGCGTCTAAGCAGACGATTGCTCGTTGGCTTTGTAGCACAATTCAACTTGCACATTCTGTGGCAGGCCTGCCACAGCCTAAATCTGTCAATGCCCACTCCACAAGGAAGGTGGGCTCATCTTGGGCGGCTGCCCGAGGGGTCTCGGCATTACAACTCTGCCGAGCAGCTACGTGGTCAGGGGAGAACACGTTTGTAAAATTCTACAAATTTGATACCCTGGCTAAGGAGGACCTGGAGTTCTCTCATTCGGTGCTGCAGAGTCATCCGCACTCTCCCGCCCGTTTGGGAGCTTTGGTATAATCCCCATGGTCCTGACGGAGTCCCCAGCATCCACTTAGGACGTCAGAGAAAATAAGAATTTACTCACCGGTAATTCTATTTCTCGTAGTCCGTAGTGGATGCTGGGCGCCCATCCCAAGTGCGGATTGTCTGCAATACTTGTACATAGTTATTGTTGCAAAAATCGGGTTATTATTGTTGGAAGCCATCTTTTCAGAGGCTCCTCTGTTATCATACTGTTAACTGGGTTCAGATCACAAGTTGTACGGTGTGATTGGTGTGGCTGGTATGAGTCTTACCCGAGATTCAAAATCCTTCCTTATTGTGTACGCTCGTCCGGGCACAGTATCCTAACTGAGGCTTGGAGGAGGGTCATAGGGGGAGGAGCCAGTGCACACCACCTAGTGGTCAAACTTTTAATTTTGTGCCCTGTCTCCTGCGGAGCCGCTAATTCCCATGGTCCTGACGGAGTCCCCAGCATCCACTACGGACTACGAGAAATAGAATTACCGGTGAGTAAATTCTTATTTTTGTATAGCAGGGCTGCACAAGCAATCGCAGCCTTGCTATGCAAAAATGCACTCCCCCATGGGGGTCATTCCGAGTTGTTCGCTGGCTAGCTGTTTTTAGCAGCCGTGCAAACGCTAAGCCTCCGCCCTCTGGGAGTGTATCTTATCTTAGCAGAAGTGCGAACGAAGGAATCGCAGAGCGGCTACAAAAAAAAATTGTGCAGTTTCTGAGTAGCACCAGACCTACTTCAGACTGTTCAGTTCCGGATTTGATGTCACAAACACGCCCTGCGTTTGGCCAGCCACGCCTACGTTTTTCCTGGCAAGCCTGCGTTTTTTGGAACACTCTCTGAAAATTGTGAGTTGACACCCGGAAACGCCCCTTTCCTGTCAATTACTCTGCGGGTGCCATTGTGACTGAAAAGCGTCGCTAGACCTTGTGTAAAAATACATTGCTGTGATAGTACGTCGCGCGTGCACACTGTGCCGCATATACATGCGCAGAAGTGCCGCTTTTGCACTTAATCGCTGCGCTGAGAACATTTTTCATTAGCGATCAACTAGGCGGCGTCTAGTTGATCGCACGGGCTGCAAAAAGTTGCATCGTGCGATCAACTCGGAATTACCACCTTAGGGCCTAATTCAACGTTGAACGCAAATGTATTAGCAAAAGCAAAATTGCAAACTTTTGCAAAGTGAATGCAAATCTGCACAAAACAAAAACATGCCCACAGTGCAAACTAACAAAAAAATCCAAATACACAAGAGGAGTCACCCTGAAAGCTAAGCAAACTAGCGTTAGAAGCAATTACAGTATCCTGCAGTTTCTTTGCAGATTAGCGTTCATTTTCACTAGGAGAACCTCTGATTTATGTAGCCCAAACACTTGTACAATATTGCATACAATCCTTCGATTTCGATCGCATCTGTGGGATCAATCGCATGATTGTATGCACATATTGAGTACCCTGCGATGCGATGCTCGGGCACACCGCTCGAATATCGCATCGCAAAATAGTAAGTGCTGCACTTAATATTTATCGCATGGCAGTGCGATTGCATCGCAGAGGACGCTCCCACTTGGCGGTGACATGCCCATCACGTGATTACCATGTGATCTATCGCATGACCTCATGGTAGTCCCTTTGGCCTGAACTGCTGGTGCGATGCCCCGCGATGTCGCGTCGCGGGGCATCGCACAAGTGTATGGGCACCATTATACCCCTTTCAGACAGAGAGTAATTTCCCGGCTCCTAAAGGGTCGACCCGGGATTTTTTTCTGTCTGAAAGGGTCAACACGGGACTGAGTTCCCGGGAATTCGACCCAGGAATTTACCTGGGTTTTTCCCGGGTCTTACACGGGTTGCCGGCTGTCTGAAAGGGTCCGACCCGGGATTTTAGAAACGGGTTGTGGCTGACATCGCTTATTGGCTGAGCTGGCAGGGCACTGGCGATTGGCTGAGCAGCAGGGTCTCTCTGATTGGCTGAGCGGGCGTGGCACTGGCGCTGGCGTCTGAGGTCATCATTATGCTGCAGCAAATACCTCCTGTGCAAATACCGGCGAGTGCAAATGAGCCCCTTGTGGGCTCGTTACGCTGTGGGCACGGTGCCACGCTATCTATTCTGCCTACATGGGGGTCGTGGACCACCAAGAGGGAGAAAAAGTGTCAGTATGCCGGCTGTCGGGATTCCGGCGCCGGTATACTAGGCGCGGGGATCCCGAGAGCCGGCAAACTGAAGACCACCCGATCAATCACTACCCACTTTCATGACCTCATCTCTGTGTGCCATAAAAACAGTCCATTTTTTATGATACACAAGTCTTTTGCAGGGCTGACATGGGTTCTGTCTGAAAGGGGTCAACCCGGGAATTTTCCGGGTTTTTTGAGCTGTGTGAAAGGGGGTAAGGGCTGAAACACACTACACGTTTTTTGCCGGCCGGGAAAAAGCCGGACGGCTTTTTCCCGTGCCGGCATTGTAGTTAACAGTGTGAGGGGTAGGGTCCCTTCACACTGCACGGCCCCGGCCCGGCTGCCGGGTTGCAGCCGGGTCTCACCACTGGAAGGTCCGGCGGCCGGGCGGTCGCCGGGCCGTCCTTGGAGCCAGTGAACCGTGTGTGTGAAGGGGAGCTTTCACACACAACGGTTTTTTCTGAAGCCGTGTCTGATGCTGCGCATGCGCACCGCATCACACACGGCTCAAAGCCGTCCTGTGTGACAGACACTGCCGGTTTCTCCCGGATGGCAAAAAGCCGGACAAACTTTGTCCGGCTTTTTGCCATCCGGGAAAAACCGGAGTGTGTGTTACAGCCCTAAGGGACTGTAACCTAGGTTTTTCCCGGGAACACAAACCTGTGAAAAATCCGGGTTTTTGAGATTTTTCTTTCTGAAAGTGGTATTAGTGTTTCCAGTAACAGGGTAATATGCATGTGTTACTAATGTCCTAAATTGTAATGCATGAACAGTTTGAATGATGCACTTACCAACATAAGCTAAACAAAGGAATAAACCTGAAATTCATAATGAGGCAGCACACGAGCTATGTGTGATTTTACCAAACATCGGGGGTAATTCCAAGTTGATCGCAGCAGGATTTTTGATAGCAATTGGGCAAAACCATGTGCACTGCAGGGGGGGGGGGGGGGGGGCAGATATAACATTTGCAGAGAGAGTTAGATTTGGGTGGGTTATTTTATTTCTGTGCAGGGTAAATACTGGCTGCTTTATTATTACTAGTTTGCAGATTGAACACACCCCACCCAAATCTAACTCTCTCTGCACATGTTATATCTGCCCGCCCTGCAGTGCACATGGTTTTGCCCAATTGCTAACAAAAATCCTGCTGCGATCAACTTGGAATTACCCCCATCATCTGTGTGTAAATATTTGCTAATTGTTCAGTTCAGCAACCGCATGAACTATTGATGTTATTGCTGCCATTATAGTGACTTGCAGAGTGTGCGTAGCTTTAAATCTGCCCAGGATCTGCATTGACATTTTTTGTACTTTTTGCTTGACTATGGGGGTAATTCCAAGTTGATCGCAGCAGGAAATTTTTTAGCACTTGGGCAAAACCATGTGCACTGCAGGGGAGGCAGATATAATATTTGCAGAGAGAGTTAGATTTGGGTGGGTTATTTTATTTCTGTGCAGGGTAAATACTGGCTGCTTTATTTACACTGCAATTTAGATTGCAGATTGAAATCACCACACCCAAATCTATCTCTCTCTGCACATGATATATCTGCCTCCCCTGCAGTGCACATGGTTTTGCCCAACTGATAAAAAAATTCCTGCTGCGATCAACTTGGAATTTCCCCCTTTCTGCAGATATGCGTGTGCACCACCCAGGACCCAGGTACATACTCCCACTACATGACCCTTTTACACGCCCAGTTTTGTAACCTTGCGGAGACTGCCCAGTGCCCACAGACTCTCCTCCTTTTTTACATTGTTTAATGCAGGGATTGTTTTTCTGTGTAAGTTTGCAGAATAATTTAGCGGTGTTGAGTTTTCCTCTATTCCAAATGCAAATATAGCGGCGGACATGCGCTGTGCGAATTTTGCGCATGCGCAGTATATCGATTATCGGCAACTGCAAACGCATTTGCGTTCAACCTTGAATTAGGCCCATAATGCGTACACAATGGATGATAAAACAAATTTGTCATAACAAATGGTCGTTATCTGCAAATTTGTTTAAAATGTTATCTAGTGCGTAGTGCGTACCCAGCTTTACTGTAGTTCTATACAAATCCCTTACTAAACTGCAGGCATCAGTGGGATCCCGGCGAGTCTGCCTGTTGGTTTAAAGTAGCAATCATTTAAAAGTCTGAAAGACAAGACAAAATGGGTAATTACAAGTTGATCGCAGCAGAATTTTTTTAAGCAATTGGGCAAAACCATGTGCACTGCAGGGGGGGGGGCAGATATAACATTTGCAGAGACAGTTAGATTTGGGTGGGTTATTTTGTTTCTGTGCAGCGTAAATACTAGCTGCTTTATTTTGACTCTGCAATTTAGATTGCAGATTGAACACACCCCAACCAAATCTATCTCTCTCTGCACATGTTATATCTGCCTCCCCTGCAGTGCACATGGTTTTGCCCAACTGCTATCAAAATTCCTGCTGCGATCAGCTTGGAATTACCCCCAAGGTTTGTTTTATCTTTTAAATAATTGCTAGTTTTAAACATTGTGGAGACTCACCGGGAATCCATGTATGCAGTTCACAGGCTATTACATATATATACCCTTATCCTGTAACATTTACCTTTGATGATTGGTTTATACCAGATTATGTAATAAACCTAGTTATTGTTTTGCATATTATCTGGGCCCTAATGTCTGTTAGCCTAGGGGGTGGTGGTGGGGGGAGGGAGCCTTGCCTCTCTGCTGGGGCAGGGTAGAGCAGGAAAGTGCAGTATTTGTAGAAGAGAAACATCATACTTGAAGTAGCCTTAATACCGTATGCACAGCACCCACTGTACCCCACAAGCCACTGTGATATCACAATGTGATAGCCGAGCAGCAGCCGGGTCCATCAGTGATTTTAAAAAGCATTGTCACGCCAGGCCATGTCATCACATAAGCAAGCAGTTTATTCACAGTTCAGACAGGGTTATCACGACAGTAACATTTAACTCTTTGTTCTCCTCTCCAGCGCAATATTCATATGGGTTACATCAAGTTACATCTCCTTTCATTTGCTTCACGGGCAATAACAGCATTTACAGTGATGTGACATCATTACAGTACAGTACATACCAGCGCAGTCTCTGGGAATCAGTAGTGCGGCTTTCGCAAACTGAAATTCATTTTAGTGTGCTCTCCCCCATTCGCTAGGGGCTCTATCTAAACGGGATCTCATGTACACGTTACTGGGGGCCTTCCGCCAAACGTGGTTCCTACCACTCACCCAGCTCGTCCTATCCCGCAGACTCACACCTCCCGTCCTGCTTCTTGGGTACCCCTGAAGGTCCTTTGTTCCTGGTTCCTTTCACTGTACTCTGCATACTGTGGCTCTCACACTGCACTCTCCATCTCTCACTGAAGCTGCTGGCTCTCCTGTCACACTGCAGATATGGGCTCTCCCTCTCTTCATAGCAACACCCACACGGTGCTCTTCTCTCCATCATGCCAGGGACTGTGGAGTGCCATTCTTGTTCCACAGTCCCCAGCCTGCATTTCTCCTGGACACTAGCCTGTGCCCTCCATCCTCAGTCCTCAGCTCACACTGAACTGTCCTGTGCTTTGTTCCTTGTCTAAAATCCCCCTCCACTTCCTGTCCTAAACCTCTAGATGTGGCAGGGTCTGCAAGAACTGCTTTGGGACCATAAAACTCCCCCACTCACTGATAAGAACTAAATGGCTTTTGGAACTTTCCAATATCTCTTGTCTCCTAACATTCCAGTATGCCACAACAACGCCTCCGTTATACATACAGTATGCTTGATATTATAGACATTATCACTTCACACTTGCTCCAGTTGTGTATGAATCTCCTGTACATCTGTCCATTCGGTTCCTGAGCATGCGCAGTGTAAGTGCAGCTTGGCACAGACATTTAGCGAGCCTGAATCTAAATAATAGCCAAGTATCACTCAAGCTTTAAAACACTAAAATGGCCAATAATGGGCAGGTCAATATAAATAGGTCTGAAGCTCAGCTTGGAGGGATGTCGCTCTTTTACAAGTATGTGCATAGTAAGGAAAGCGCTATATGGTTTCCTTAGCAAAAATCTGAATCTTTCTGCTAAGGGTCTTAGTAATGCTCAGGTGTTTTTTAAATATTTCGCAGAAGTCAACCCATAGGACATGAACTAGAACATGTCATTATTTTTTTAAGATATGAATTAAAAGTTATATTTTACTAAAAATGTACACATTTGTGCACCAAAAACACAGATCCTGTTCTTTTTTTCCTTTTAATGCTCAGGTTATCATGCAAAAGTTTCCATCTGTTTCTAGGTAAGGATAGGAAGTGACAGGAGAAGGCCTACTATACATGAAGTCCAGGGCCGGTTCTTGCCCTTTTGGCGCCCCGGGTGGGGAAGAGGGGCGTGGCTTCACACAGGGGGTGTGGTCAGTTACGTCCCCTGTACAGTAGAGTAGCGCCGCACCGCTGAAAATGAAAAAAAAAAAAAAGAATACTTACTATCCCCGCTCCCGACCGCTGCATACGCGTAGCGTCTTGTTCCCTTCACAGTGGGGAACCAGGTGGACACAGCGGGGGGCACAGCACTAGCGGATCTTGTCATGGTGCAGCGCCCTCCGGAAGGCGGCGCCCCGGGCAAAAGTCCTGCTTGCCCGTGGCAAGATCCGCTACTGATGAAGTCTACCTAGGCCTGATTTAGAGTTAATCTGCAAACTTCCTCAGGTGCAGGGATCCCAGGGCCAATTGTATGATCACCAACACCATCATGTTTCTCCATATCTATAGAATCATGTTCCTGCATGTTCCTCCATATCAATTCCCTATAAATCATTATCATCCCCTATATTGTCATCCCACCTAAATCACCTCACCTTGTCATCATATCATTATGCTCCCAATACCCATCCTGCCCTCTAATCACAATAACCCTTCCAACATCCTTATTAGAATGAGAGTTAATCCCATTTTATTCACCATTATGCCCACCCTCAATATTATCATTAACCTGGCACTGTTATTAAAACGTCCATGACCCTCTGTCATTGTTACCTCATCATCATTCATCACCCTCATCACTAATCCTGTCATCGTCACCATCTATATATAACCCCACTCTGTGCTGTAAGCACTGGCAACATATGGAGTCAAGTCCACACAGCAGATTTGGCTTAAACGGGATGTTGGTTTATTAACCAGTTAGAGATACAGGAGGCTGTAGACACAGGGTTACATTGGTGCAGGTTAGCTGGATGCTAGATGCCGCCTGAAGTGATTGGGTGTGCTGGGTGTTGTAGTGTGCCAGGTGGTGTCACAACTGAGGGTTTAGGCTGACGGGAGGAAGCCTCAGTTGTAGGGGCTGAGATTAAATTAAACTTGGGAGGATTAATCAGACCCCTGGACATGTAAGTGCAGAATGATTACCCGAAGGTGTGACCATGACAACCAGTTTAAAATTCAAAATAAAAGTTTATTAACAGACTCCGTGTAATGACAAGCAGCATTCAAGGTTAGCAATGACAGTGGCAAATAATACAGTTCCTGGAACACGTAACCATAGAAGGTATCACAGAGCACTGGTAGGTTCAGAACAGATGTTATGGTCCTTTGATGAAATAACCTTACCAGGCCTGGTTGTAGTAGTGGAGATAGCCGAGGAACATGCCAGTAGTTGTAACAGGTGAAACTGGTAACTTGAGTAAGCTGCTGTATCAGCTGGATGGAACCAGCCAGGTGGTAAGACACGGAGTGGATGCTGAATGGAATCAGCCAGGTACTGAAGTCACGGAGTGGATGCTGGATGGGACCAGCCAGGTGATGAAACACAGAGCGGATGATGTGAGATGCTTGGGAGCGTAGAAACAGATTAGCTGATAGATGATTACCAGTGGTAGTGGATACTGCTGGTAAGATAGGATCCGCTGGATCTGCACCGGTGTTTAGTAGGAGCTGGAATCTGTTGAAAGCTGGCTGCTGGAAGCAGATAGTAGATAGCTGGAAACTGGACAGCCACGGAGGACTGTAGAGTCAGGCTGCACCGCAGGATGGAAAGCAGGTGCGGGTCTCTTTGTGGATGCTGGAGACAGGAACTGGAACCTGGAGAAACAAGCCACAGGAAAGAGAGACTGGAACAAGGTATGACATTCAAAGCACTGACATCTATCTGGCCCAGACACAGAATACTTATACCCGCTGCTATGCAGGCATTGGCTGGGCAATTATGCAGATTCCAGAGACGGTGGATTGGAGGAATTGGAGCATGTGATCAAATCCAACATGGCTGCGCCCATGCTGGAACCTGGAGGGAAAACTGGTTTGAAATGAAATGTGCAAACATAGTGATAATGGCGGCGCCGGCCGCAGAAGACAGGAGACGCCAGATGACAGTTACATGCCGAGACACTTGGAGGGCAACAGAGGCCGCGGCAGGCATGATACACGATTCTGAGAACCTGCAGCAATAACACAGGAACGGCGACGGAGGCCGTGGAGGACGGGAGACGCCATGTTGGATTCAAACATGGTGCCGCTGTGGTAGTGTCTCAGAATGACAGGAGGGATGTGCAGAGTGTTGACACAGATGAGATCCGGACTTGGAACGCTGGGCCAGTCTCAGAAGACACCTGAACGGCAGGTAATGGCATCCAGATACCCGGATCATGACAGGTGGTAATGAATCATGCACCCTCCTACTAGGTAGCGATATGCTCCTCTGTGTAAGTGGTATGTAAGCACAGTGTAACAGGGAACCTGTGGGGTCTTGAGTGGCTCTGTAATGCTGGGGAGATGCATTAACAGGGCAAATGGAGGAGCTGCTCGTATTTGCCAATCAGCTTCTAGATAACATATACTGGTACAGTCTACATAGTGATAGCTAAAATCTGATTGGTTATTACTTCTTATTGGCAAATTCTTAAACTTATCCTCATTGGGAGGTTCGATCCAATTAGCATTGTATTCGTGGTATCATAATTACCCTACTCAGAGTGCCGGAAGACACAGTGATCCAGATTAAGAGGTGGACGCAGAAGCTGCTTTATGCAAATGCCGCTACAAAGCCCTTCTCTGGTGTACATCCATGTGTACGAATGTGCAAGGATAGAGACACCCACTGCCAGCATCTATACATCAGTGATGTGCGGTGAGGTCAGTGGCTGGGGAGGCACACATGGGATGGGTCTGAGGGGTAATAATGAGGCACAGCATATAAAATGCTCAAAAGTACTCAATGTTGCCAATATGATGCTTTGTAGGAATGATACAAAGTCTCAATCCTGGTAATATTTATTTGCAATTTATACCTAGTTTATTACTGTATCCTTGCTTCTTAGAGCCATAAAATTAGTGTACCTGTGGAGCTCAATCTCCTCACTAAAATAATCCTCCGTCACCAATGTAAAAACAATAACTTAGAAAATAGTTCCAGTGATACAGCCGTCTGGCTTGCTCACCTGTAACCCTGTATGTGGAGCTGCAGCTGTGGTGATCCAAATTTCTCAACACCCCACAATAGGGAGATCTAGGGGACTAGCATGAGCCGAGAAGAGGACCAGTGTTAATTGGTATATAGAAGATCAGCACAAGGAGTACAAAATTGCAGACTGGCCAACACGTTTGTAGCTTGGAATCTGAGCTCCCCTGGCAAAGTAAATGACTGGCGCGCTAACCACACCCCTGCCCATATTTTCGGCAGAATTTAACTCTGCAAAACACTACAGCACAGGCTTTCTGCTAGAACTTTTACACTGATAATATTACTGGTCCTTTGTGCCACCCCCCCTCCCCCTCCCCACCTTGCCTGGCACACCACTTACTTGCCCCTAGGCCGGACACGGCAGTATTTGTCCCCTCCTCTTCCTGCTCACAGAACAAGGATAATATCCCCTCTGAGGACAAAGGGGCCCATTTATCAAAGTTTTTTTGCGGCTATATCCCCGAAAAACACACTACTAAATTTACCAATATCCGGAATGCTTTGAATTCACAATATTGGTCCCCGGGGCTACTGCCACCTGAAGATTGCTGTAGATCATTGAAGCCTATGGGCTACACATCACACTTGTGGCCAGGCAGAGGGTTCCCCCCGGAACCCTCCCTGGAAGTGGCCACTCTATAGCACTGTCAGAGCTGACTGTGCATGCGGAGACCCCCTGGCAGCCAGCACAGCACATCACAGGGTTGCTTTCAGAGCCCTTGTCCCTGCATGAGGCAGTACGGATGGTGTAATGGTTAGCATTACTGCCTCACAGCGCTGAGGTCATGGGTTCGATTCCCACCATGGCCCTAACTGTGTGGAGTTTGTATATTCTCCCCGTACTTGCGTGGGTTTCCTCCGGGTACTCCGGTTTCCTCCCACAATCCAAAAATATACTGGTAGGTTAATTGGCTCCTAACAAAATTAACCATAATGTGAATGTGTGTGCGTGTACATGTGATAGGGAATATAGATTGTAAGCTCTACTGGAGCAGGGACTAATGTAAATGAGCAAATATTCTCTGTAAAGCGCTGCGGAATATGTGTGCGCTATATAAACAACTGGTAATAAATAAATAAAATAAATGTGCTGGATCATGCATTGGGATCGCATATTGCAATGCGATCCTTGGCGGTAAGATGCCGCCCAGATCACATTCAATTTGCGATCAATGGAAAATGGGCCCTTGAGTGATGCTTACACCATGAGTCTCAGGGTAATGCTCTACCTGCTGGGTCAGTGCCCTTATCCTCTCTCCTGCCCTGGGGCTAATACTATTAACCCCTTATCTCGCTTGGGTGAGCGGATATTTCGCCCACCTAGTTGGGGCTAAGTGTAGTTCCTCTATCTGCCAAGGGTAAAGGTGTCCCCTGCTCCCGACTGGAAGCCTCTCAGTGTGTCTCCAGTTGCTGGTGTAGCTGGTGTATACCGTGGTCCAGCACTGCTAGCTGCTTCATGCGCCTCAGTAAATCTGCTGCTGCCCCTGTGCCCTATCCCATTCTTCCTCGCTGGCTGCTCGGTATACCCGGCTCTGTCCCCTCCTGCTCTTGCTGCTGAAATGCAGACACACATCCAGCAGGGGCATGTGATGTGAGGAGTCCCGGCGGGGGAGTGCTCCTTTCCTGCAGCGTGGTCTCACTCAGACAGCGATTGAGACAATGAGCCCTGGACAGCACTGGAAATACAGGCAGAGGAGAGAGCTGGAGAGTAGGTGTCTGGGGAAAGGGGGTGAGGAAAGGGGACCATGGAGGAGAGTGAAAGAGAGAGGGCAGAGGATCGGAGGTACTATGGACACAGGGAAGAACCCTGAGTGACACAGCCAGGCTCTTCATCACCATTTGCAGCACAGCTACTGCATGGGCAAGGGCTGTGCTCTGATTGGTTCTCACTTTCTTAGAGAGCCAATCAGAGCTAGCAATCTGCTCTGTTGCCTTGCAGCAGCCAGGGAGAGGACCTCATCCTGAGGGAGGTGGAGATCATTGCCTAGGAGAAGGTGGATGAGAAGAGAAAGGCCTTTCTGCAGAATATGATAAGTTTGAAGCTGGATAAATTAAGTCTGGAAGAGGGGTGTGGTTCAAAAGATCTACAATCAATAGGTCGACCCCAAATGGTCGACATGCAAAAGGTCAACAGGCTCAAAAAGTCAACAAGGTCAAAATGATGACATGGAGAAGGCAGACAGTAGAAAGGTCAACAGGGTCAAAAGGTCAACACAAAAATGGTTGACAGTTTTTTTTCCCTGTCATTTTGTATGCTTCATCATCACTAAGCCAAATTAGTGGAAATGTGTACCCTCGCATGCTCACTTTGCTCACCATGCTTCAAGCAAGGTGCCTCACTCTGCTGTCACAAATTACTATTCCTAATCGTTGTTATCATGGATGGTAGCTTTTTTTTAAAAAACAATGTTGACCTTTATAAACTGTTGACCATAAGTACTGTCTACCTTTTGCAAGTTGACCTTTTGCATGTCGCCCATTTGGGGTCAACCTATTGACTGTCTATCATTTTACTGCTGATCTATCAACTGGATACCCTGGAAGAGACTCGCAGACAGGAACACGTCAGAGCATGTGTGGCATCATAATGCACTGCAAACATTAACCGAGAGAAAAGAGAGCGGAGAGGTGCATGAGTGGGGAGAGCCGTAACTAGACTTTTTGGTGACCTGTGCCATAGAGAGATTTGCCCTTCCCCCTCCCCACCATTTTTCCATTAGGGACATATGGCGCATGCCACGCGGGGAAGGGTCATAGTGAAGGGGGTAATAGTGCTGACGTGTGAGGTTGAAGGGGTTCATAGTGCTTACATATGTCAAGGTAGGTGGCAATAGTGCTGACATGTGGGGTGCAAGGGGGTTATAGTGCTGACATGTGGCATGAAAGAGGGTAATAGTGCTCACATCTGGTGTGGAAGGGGGTAATAGCGTTTCTATGTGGGGTGGAAGAGTGTAATAGCGCTGACATGTGGGGTGGAAGGTGGTAATAGTGCTGACATGTGGGGTGGAAAGGGGTAATAGTGCTGACATGTGGGGTGGAAGGGGGTAATAGTACTGACATGTGGGGTGGAAGGGGGTAATAGCGCTTATATGTGGGGTGGAAGGGTGTAATAGCACTGACATGTGGGGTGGAAGGTGGTAATAGTGCTGACATGTGGGGTGGAAAGGGGTAATAGTGCTGATATGTGGGGTGGAAGGGGGTAATAGTACTGACGTGTGGGGTGGAAGGGGGTAATAGTGTTGACATGTGGGATGGAAGGGGGTAATAGTGCTGACATGCGCGGTAGAAGGGGTTAATAGTGCTGACATGTGGGGTGGAAGGGGGCAATAGTGCTGACATGTGGGGTGCAAGGGGGTTATAGTGCTGACATGTGGCATGAAAGAGGGTAATAGTGCTCACATCTGGTGTGGAAGGGGGTAATAGCGTTTCTATGTGGGGTGGAAGAGTGTAATAGCGCTGACATGTGGGGTGGAAGGTGGTAATAGTGCTGACATGTGGGGTGGAAAGGGGTAATAGTGCTGACATGTGGGGTGGAAGGGGGTAATAGTACTGACATGTGGGGTGGAAGGGGGTAATAGCGCTTATATGTGGGGTGGAAGGGTGTAATAGCACTGACATGTGGGGTGGAAGGTGGTAATAGTGCTGACATGTGGGGTGGAAAGGGGTAATAGTGCTGATATGTGGGGTGGAAGGGGGTAATAGTACTGACGTGTGGGGTGGAAGGGGGTAATAGTGTTGACATGTGGGATGGAAGGGGGTAATAGTGCTGACATGCGCGGTGGAAGGGGTTAATAGTGCTGACATGTGGGGTGGAAGGGGGCAATAGTGCTGACATGTGGGGTGGAAGGGGGTAAAAGTGCTGACATGTGGTGTGGAAGGGGAAAATAGTGCTGACATGTGGGGTGGAAGGGGGTAATAGTGCTGACATGTGGGGAAGAAGGGGGTGAAAGTGCTGACATGTGGGGTGGAAGGGGGTAATAGTGCTGATATGTGGGGTGGAAGGTGTACTAGTGCTGACATTTGGGGTGGAAAGGGGTAATAGTGCGGACATGTGGGGTGGAAGGGCGTAATAGTGCTGACTGACATGTGGTGTGGAAGGGGTTAATAATAGTGCGGACATGTGGGGTGGAAGGGGGTAATAGTGCTAACATGTTGGGTGGAAGGGGGTAATAGTACTGACATGTGGTGTGGAAGGAGTTAATACATAGTTGCCTACTTTTGAAAAAGTATTTCAGGGAGACTGTGAAAGTAACATCTATTAGCATGGACGTGAGCTGCTACATCTGAGAGGCGTGTCATAAAAATTACTTACAATACATCAAAATGTATATGAGCCCCAAAGTTATACCCCTGTTGCACCGCCTGAAATATCCTGGGATTTTAGCCCTCATTCCGAGTTGATCGCTCACTAGCTACTTTTTGCAGCGCTGCGATCAGATAGTCGCCGCCTATATGGGAGTGTATTTTTGCTTTGCAAGTGTGCGAACGCTTGTGCAGCCAGGCGGTACAAAACAGTTTTGTGCAGTTTCTGAGTAGGTTTGAACGTACTCAGCCGCTGCGATCACTTCAGCCTGTCCGGTCCCGGAATTGACGTCAGACAACCGCCCTGCGAACGCCTGGACACGCCTGTGTTTTTCCAAACACTCCCAGAAAATGATCAGTTGACACCCACAAATGCCCTCTTCATGTCAATCTCCTTGCAATTGCCCATGCGAAAAGTTTCTTCGTACAATCCATCGCTGGGCACCAATCTGCTTTGTACCCATCCGACGCGCCTGCGCATTGCGGTGCATATGCATGCGCAGTTGTGACCTGATCGTTGCACTGCGAAAAACGGAACTGTGCGATCAGGTTGGAATGACCCCCTTTGCACAGGAGAGCGCAAAATCCCGGGACTGCAAGCGGTGTAAAAGGGTCCTTCTCCAAAACCCAGGGTCCATTATTCTGGGAATCCAACCCGGCTTGCGTGCAGGGTTGGACACGGGTAAGACCCGGGAAAGGAGGCGGTGTAAATGGGTAAGCCAGGTCAACCGACCCGGTACCCATTTACAGCATGGCAGACCTCCCGAACCGCAGTGTCCGGCAGGCGGTCGGGATGCTGGGGTCACAGCGCACGCTGTTTATGCTGACAGCAGCTCCGTGCTGGTTGCCATGCAATGCCTGAGGCTGGGGACACGGCAGGCTGCAGTGCCGTGTCGGGTGCCTGGAAGTGCTGGAAGCTGGGGCAGCACAGCAGCTTCCAGATTGCTGGACTTGCCCCCAGCTTGACCCTCCAGAGTCCCAAGCTGCCGGGTTTACCAGCGATTGGAGATGATGTCATTTCTAAGTGCTGGCCCAAAAGACACTGCACCCTGGGGCAGGGTAAACGGTGCGGATCGGGGCATATCCTGGATCGGCACTGCGGTATTAAAGGGGGGAGCCCCGGTTCTGACCCGGCTTGGAACCGTGTTTCAAATGTACGACGACAGTGACACAGGGATACCTACCACTCTGATAAGTGGAGCAGATTCTGGAATCTGGGTACAATACAAAGTATGGGGATACCTGAGATGTAGTCCTTCAAGTTCAGGCAGCACCCTTCAAATGGTTAGCAGTAGAACACTACCCATAAATGCGCAATAAATCTCCTATATATTAGCCCAGATCTGTGACTTTGTGCCTCATTTGCTAACGCTGGGCAGAGTCACAACACTGGGCGGAGTTAGTCAAATGAGTCACAGATCTGGGCAAATCTATAGGAGACTAGGAGCAGAAGCAGATGGTATGGGCATGGCACAGGCAGGGGTGCATACCTCCCAGCTTTCTTCAGGCAGAAGGAGGGACAAACGCATGGTGAAAAGGGGGCGTGACCAACAAAAGGGGAGTTCCTTCGTGGGAGGACCCACAATCGCGAGCCACGCCTCCGTTTTTCGTCAGTGAGGGGGCATGCCCAGCGCTCTGTGAGCTGTTGGCATGCCCCCAGGGTCGGATTTTAAGTCCAGGGGGCCCAGGGCACTTGAGACAGGGGGGGCCCTATCTCATTGCTGTGCCTGCTGTGGGTTAGGGGCGTGGCCTAATTGCGCCCCACGTGGCCACACCCGCTTATGCAAATTCCGTTTAAAAAAATGTGATTTTGGCCGCTCAGCTAGGGGTAAATCCAGAGGAGCTCCCCCCTACACACCCGCACAGGCAGAAGAATAAAATTGGGACAGTTGGGAGGTATGGGGGTGTGTGAGGAGGTATGCCATACAGACAGACGGGCACCGGCTCACTGTGTACTTGACCCCCCCACATCAGCATACTCAGCAGGCACTCTCTGGCGCGTAGGAGCGTCACTTTCTGGCACACTCCACGCTTCTTAACTGCAGTTTTGTGGGGCACCTGCCGCTGTGCAGGTTCCGTACTGCCTCTGTTATCTCCAGCCCCGGCAACCCCACCGCTAGCTGCAGTGCTGCCGCCCGCAGTGAGGTGCGCCCAGCTCCTTCACACACTTTAGCCGGCGGGCAGTGCTGCAGAAGTCCGCGCTGCTTGCAGGTTCCGACCCCCTCCTCCCTCCAGTCGCAGTGTCTCCTGGAGGCTGACCAGTCACTCCCAGTCTCCCCTTACCACAGTGCCCGGCAGCCGCGAGGTCCGCGCCACGTGCATGCTATGACCTCCTCCTCCCTCCAGCCGCAGCGTATCCTGGAGGCTAACCAGTCACTCCCAGTCTCCGGACAGGCAGAGGAAGCAGGACTCCATCCTGAGAGAGTCAGCCATGCCAAGTCTCCACCAGCAGCAGATCCCAACAGGTTGGAGTGGAACAGCAGCAGCCAGCAGCAGTTACTCCGGTAAGACACATCTGTCAGTCACCACTGTTTTGTCCCTAATGCCAATCTTTCCTGTGCCCTGTGTTCTGTCATGTCCCTGTCACCCCTGGCCTTGCCCTGTCATCCCTGGCCTTGCCCTGTCATCCCTATCCTGGCCCTGACACCCCTGTCCTGGTCCTGCTACCCCTACCCTGGCACTGTCACCCCTATCCTGTCCCTGTCATTTCTGTCCTGGCCCCGTCGCCCCTGTCCTGGCCCCGTCACCCCTGTCCTTACCCCGTTACCCCTGTTCTGACCCTGTCACCCCTGTCCTGGCCCCATCACCCCTGTCCTGGCCCTGTTACTGCATACCCTCCAACTACCTTTTTGGCAGGTACTGTACCCGCAGCGCCTCCAGACCCCTCCCCAATGCACCATACCTCTGCACCTTCCCCTCCACCACATGCGGCACTCCACCCCTCCCCCACACGCTGTGCCTCCAGACCCCCTACACCACCCGCGGCTCCCACTCCCCCGCCCCTCCACCACCCACAGCACCTCCAGACCCCTTCACCATCCACCCCCACACCTGCCCCCCCCTCCACCCGCAGCATCTGCAGACACCCTCCTCCATCCGCAGTCCCCCCCCTCCCCCACCCACGGCACCCTCGCACCCGCCCCTCCACCACCTGCAGCGCCTCCGGACCCCTTCCCCATCTGCCGCACCTGCCCCTCCCCCACCCACGGCGCCTCTGGACCCCAGAAAGGCATGCAAGGGTTAAGGGTGTGAAGAGCGCCCATAGGGTGCGATGAAGCACCTAGTAGTATTATAGTTGATGATATAAAAAATGCGCACTTGCAGAGCGTCCTATAAGGTGTAAACATCCTGAGGTTATCTAAGCTAACTTACATATGCTGAGTCCCAATGCTTTGGTGCATCTCTAATAAGACACACAAGTAATTCATCAAGCCTTGCCCCAAAGTCCGTAGCTGTGAAGATTTTATTCTATGTGTGATGTGGTTGAGGCTAGTGAGAGCTCTGCCCTGATATAGTGCACTGCTGCTGCGTTCCGAGTGCTGTCAGAGCCTCAGCTACATAGATACATAGCTATGACAAACGGGGCCCCATAGCATAACTCCATGCCGCGGCACAGCCCCCCCCCTCCTGGTGGATCACTCAAATAACCCCTTCCCCACAGCAATCACCAGTGGGGCTGCACTGCAACCTCATCCGCTCTCCCGGCCGGCCCGGCTCCAGCTCATGTCTCCTCACAGACGCTGGGAGGAGGCGTGGCCGTGGTCCAGGGATGTCCCTGCAGACTCAGGCACGCCTCCTCCCAGCATTAGTTAGTACTCAGGAGAGGCGGAGCTGGCGGCCGAGTGAGCAGGTGTGGCTGCAGTGCAGCAGCACACTTGTAAAGGTAAAATATGCCAGCGCCCTGGCTCACTCAACATGTAGGTGCAGGGGAAGGCTCGGGCCCCAAAGCAGTAGCATCCCCTGCACCTATGGTAGCTACGCCCATGCGTAGAATGTGATGACAGATAAGAACCACTTGGCCCATCTAGTCAGCCTTTTCATTTATTTATTTTTAAATTCCATATATTTATTGGTTTTGTGCAGAATCAACAATAGAAAACACTGAAAAACAGAGAACAAGCCAGAGCAGACATAGATATAACATCACGACAAGAAGAAATCAGATACTACAACACCCAGCAATAACCATACGCTCCAGGCTGCTTCTACACTGCTGTTACACCTGTTATATCCCTGTGCCTTCTGCTACTTGTTATTCTACCTGGTTTAATAAACCTAAGAACTGGTAAACATTACCTGTCACGATCCGGGTATCTGGACGCCATTACCTGCCGTTTAGGTGTCTTCTGAGACTGGCCCAGCGTTCCAAGTCCGGATCTCATCTGTGTCAACACTCTGCACATCCCTCCTGTCATTCTGAGACACTATCACAACGGCGCCATGTTTGAATCCAACATGGCGTCTCCCGTCTTTCGTGGCCTCCGCCGCCGTTCCTGTGTTATTGCTGCAGGTTCTCAGTATAGTGTATCATGCCTGCCGCGGCCTCTGCTGCCCTCCAAGTGTCTCAGCATATAACAGTCATCTGGCGTCTCCTGTCCTCCGCGGCCGGCGCCGCCATTATCACTATGTTTGCACATTTCATTTCAAACTAGTTTTCCCTCCAGGTTCCAGCATGGGCGCAGCCATGTTGGATTTGATCACATGCTCCAATTCCTCCAATCCACCGTCTCTCTGGAATCTGCATAATTGCCTAGCCAATGCCTGCATAGCAGCAGGTATAAGTATCCTGTGTCTTGGCCAGATAGATGTCAGTGCTTTGAATGTCATACCTTGTTCCAGTATCTCTCTCCTGTGGTTTCTCCAGGTTCCAGTTCCTGTCTCCAGCATCCACAAAGAGACCCGCACCTGCTTTCCATCTTGCGGTGCAGCCTGACTCAACAGTCTTCCATGGCTGTCCAAGTTTCCAGCTATCTTCAATCTGTTTCCAGCAGCCAGCTTTCAACAGATTTCAGCTTATACTAAACACCGGTGCTGATCCAGCGGATCCTATCTTACCAGCAGTATCCACTACCACCGGTAATCATTTATCAGCTATTCAGTTTCTACGCTCCCTAGCATCTCACATCATTCACTCTGTGTTCATCACCTGGCTGGTTCCATCCAGCATCCACTCCGTGACTTTAGTATCTAGCTGATTCCACTCAGCATCCACTCTGTTTCATCACCCGGCTGATTCCACTCAGCATCCACTCCGTGTCTTACCACCTGGCTGGTTCCATCCAGCTGATACAGCAGCATATTCAAGTTACAGATTCACCTGTTACAACTACTGGCATGTTCCTTGGCTATCTCCACTACTACAACCAGGCCTGGTAAGGTGATTCCATCAAAGGACTTTTACATCTGTTCTATACCTACCAGTGCTCTGAGATACCTCCTATGGTTATGTGATCCAGGAACTGTGTTATTTGCCACTGTCTTTGATTTACTTTGAATGCTGCTTGTCATTTCACGGAGTCTGTTAAATAAACTTTTATTTTGAATTTTAAACTGGTTGTCATGGTCACACCTTCGGGTAATCAATCTGCACTTACATGTCATGGGGTCTGATTAAACCTCCCAGGTTTAACTTCATCTCAGCCCCTACAACTGAGGCTTTCTCCCGTCAGCCTGAACCCTCAGTTGTGACATTACCACTAAGGTGGCCAATATCAGGCCATTTTTGCAATCCCAGGAGTCAGGATTAAAAAATAAAAAATCCCGGGATTCCTGAGATTGGTTCCCTTGCGATGACCGACGCCGCTGTACCCCACTCCCCAGCCCTGACATAATGACATAACCTCATCTGACTTGGTGGGAGGGTGGGTCCACCTGCTGATTCCATTCAGCATCCACTCTGTTTCATCACTCGGCTGATTCCACTCAGCATCCACTCCGTGTCTTACCACCTGAATTGCAGGCCGGTGCAGGTGCTGATGTCCGTGCAGCAGGCAGTGAGCGGCTGCCTGCGCAGCGTGATCTCTGACTTCATGTCCTGCTGCGCACTTAGCACAGCCGGGGGCAGGGGGAGGTGAGCAGGGGGAGCGAGGCAGCGGCTGAGCCTCCTGAGGATGCTCAATGCTGCCTGGCATTGAAAACACAAAGGGGCTTCCTAATCCCGAAATCCCCGGGAAGCTCCAATCCCGTGATTGAATACCGGTCAATTTTTGCCCGAGATCCCGCTGATCCCGGGATTGGCCACCACAATAACCACATGTGGCCAAAACACAACCAGCACCAAATAGGCCCTACACACATGCCGATATTCTGAAAGATATGAACGATCTCGTTCATAAATGAACGAGAACTCGTTCATATCTTTCAGTGTGGAGACTCCAGCGATGAACGATGCGCGGCCCCGCGCTCGTTCATCGCTGGTCCCCCGTCGGCTGTGCATGCAGGCCAATATGGACGATCTCGTCCATATTTGCCTGCACTTCAATGCAGCCGGGTGACGGGGGGAGTGAAGAAACTTCACTCCCCCCGTCACTGCCCCCCCGCCGCCGGGTTGCTCGTCGGCCGTATCGGCCGTCGGGCACCTCGGCGGCGCATCGCTGAGTGTGTAGGGCCCCAAACACTGCGCAAACACATCTAACATGACATATACTCTGGCCCAGTGTGTTTTATCCTAAATGGTAATATCCCTGTATAATAAAGGGGTGCATTTAGCATCCTGGCTGTTGCGATGCCGTCAGTCATGTGACCAATGCCAGGAATCATGAAAATAGTTAGGAGACCGGCGCCGGATCACAGACAGCTAACACCCTGTATTGGGGTACAGGTTAGGGCCCAGTGGAGGGGGGTCAGGGTTAGGCTTCAGGGGGATTAGCCCTTGCCGCCACCCC
Organism: Pseudophryne corroboree; assembly: GCF_028390025.1. Lineage (NCBI taxonomy): Eukaryota > Metazoa > Chordata > Amphibia > Anura > Myobatrachidae > Pseudophryne > Pseudophryne corroboree. The sequence continues at coordinate 424,323,764 of NC_086452.1, read as the reverse complement.
CCCGAGGGTTAGGGTAGGGGACGGGGGGTTAGAAATACTTACCCCCACTGTATCCACGGTATCTTCAGTGTCGGGATGCTGCGGTCGGTCGTGTGATCGCTGGCATCCCAACCGCTGGGATACAGTATGTATTCCATAATAAATATATCTAACATTCCATTGCACTGCACATTGCTAGGCTACTCTGCTAATACTATAACATGCACATTAATCACATTAATAAAAGAGAGAAAGGATTTATCTATGTGGAGGTTTCCTATGTTTTTGGCCTAATGTAACACCAGGATTGGGAAATAATACATTTATTATACTGATAGTCACTGCGCCAGTTTGCAGGATGCTTTGCTGAATTGTATTATTTATATTACAAAAATAAATATTTACTCCCAGCAGGACAGTTACTAATTAATGTCTCCAAAAACTTCTGCACACAACTGGCATGGGAGAAGGTTTCCCTGGAAAACTCCTCCTCTGATATTTCACAATGTGTTAATATCCACACGTTATAAAAGTCGCATGTTGTACGACAATCCCAATATCAGAGGAGGAAAGTCTGCCAGAGGCACTGCCAGCATGGGGAATCTGTGGCTTCCAATTGTTCTGCTACTAGGGCTGAAGATTGACGCAGGTGAGGTTGTTGTACTAAAGGCTACATTTAAGTCATAATTGCCTACCTGACCCTCTCCATGAGGGAGAAAATGCTCTGTTCCTGGACTTTCCTGGTAATGTATGATTGCCATCACCTGTGGTGAAACACCTTTCTTATCAATTAACTAGCTCACCACAGGTGATGGCAATCATACATTACCAGGAAAGTCCAGGAACAGAGCATTTTCTCCCTCATGGAGAGGGTCAGGTAGGCAAGTATGATTTAAGTTGTCTTTGTACCACTACAAGAAAATTTTATAAAACAGTTGTCTTTCAATTAGGTGGAGCTATAAACAGTACCCAGACATTATTAAACTATTAGTTTAAAACTAATATACACCATTGGTTTATATTTAATATACACAATTCATACCTCCCACTATGACCCATTCCAGAAGGGACAACATGCTCTCTACCTGGACTTCCTTCTTAATTTATGATTGCAATCACCTGTTTGAAATACCTTTCTTATCAATTAAATAGTTCAACACAGGTGATGCCAATCATATATTAAGAGAGAAGTCCAGGTAGAGAGCATTTTGTCCCTCCTGGAATGAGACATGTTGGGCGGGGGGGGGGGGGTTATGCACAATGTAATATACACCCTCCCCCATAGTCTACTAGGGCCCCCCTGTCTTAAGTGCCCTGGCACCCCCAATGCTTAATCCAGCCCTGAGTAAGTGGGTATGTGTGGCAGCGAGGGGTAAATGGGTATGTGTGACAATGAGTAGGAATGTATTACAGTGATTGGGTATGTATGAGTTACCTGGAAGCCCCCATCCTCTTGGCAAGTGGCTCAAATTCTAACAATAGCAATGGTATATAAAATGATCACTAGAATTGCCGCCACATCATGCAGTTTAAGGGCCAGAGCAGAGCTGATGTACATGCCCAGTGGTAGCGGCTTCTTCTACCAAGTTTAATGTGTGTGTGAGTCCTCAATCCTCAATCAGTGTACTGGACCAAAGAGTATCTAACAGGAAAAAGAGAAGGAGCCTTACCAGATGGTGGGAGAATGTGTGCTTAATTAGTTCAGTACTGGTTCTATTGTTTGCGTATTTATCATTGTATGTTTAACCTTTTCATGACCACTTATTTATATTATTTAAATGTTTGATACAGCCTATACGATAGACCATCTATAGTGTTAAATGTTAATACTGCATTCCATACAGCATACCTCCCAACATGACCCTCTCCAGGAGGGACACAATGCTCTGCTCCTGGACTTTTCTCTTAATTTATGATAACCATCACCTGTGCTGAAACACCTTTCTTATCCATTAACTAGTGATGAGCACCGGAAATTTTTCGGGTTTTGTGTTTTGGTTTTGGGTTCGGTTCCGCGGCCGTGTTTTGGGTTCGAACGCGTTTTGGCAAAACCTCACTGAATTTTTTTTGTCGGATTCGGGTGTGTTTTGGATTCGGGTGTTTTTTTTCAAAAAACCCTAAAAAACAGCTTAAATCATAGAATTTGGGGGTAATTTTGATTCCATAGTATTATTAACCTCAATAACCATAATTTCCACTCATTTTCAGTCTTTTCTGAACACCTCACAATATTATTTTTAGTCCTAAAATTTGCACCAAGGTCGCTGGATGACTAAGCTCAGCGACCCAAGTGGCCGACACAAACACCTGGCCCATCTAGGAGTGGCACTGCAGTGTCACGCAGGATGGCCCTTCCAAAAAACACCCCCCAAACAGCACATGACGCAAAGAAAAAAAGAGGCGCAATGAGGTAGCTGTGTGACTAAGATAAGCGACCCAAGTGGCCGACACAAACAACTGGCCCATCTAGGAGTGGCACTGCAGTGTCACGCAGGATGGCCCTTCCAAAAAACCCTCCCCAAACAGCACATGGCGCAAAGAAAAAAAGAGGCGCAATGAGGTAGCTGTGTGAGTAAGATAAGCGACCCTAGTGGCCGACACAAACACCGGGCCCATCTAGGAGTGGCACTGCAGTGTCACGCAGGATGGCCCTTCCAAAAAACACCCCCCAAACAGCACATGACGCAAAGAAAAAAAGAGGCGCAATGAGGTAGCTGTGTGACTAAGATAAGCGACCCAAGTGGCCGACACAAACAACTGGCCCATCTAGGAGTGGCACTGCAGTGTCACGCAGGATGGCCCTTCCAAAAAACACCCCCCAAACAGCACATGACGCAAAGAAAAAAAGAGGCGCAATGAGGTAGCTGTGTGACTAAGATAAGCGACCCAAGTGGCCGACACAAACACCTGGCCCATCTAGGAGTGGCACTGCAGTGTCACGCAGGATGGCCCTTCCAAAAAACACTCCCCAAACAGCACATGTCGCAAAGAAGAAAAAAAAGAGGCGCAATGAGGTAGCTGTGTGAGTAAGCTAAGCGACCCTAGTGGCCGACACAAACACCTGGCCCATCTAGGAGTGGCACTGCAGTGTCACGCAGGCTGGCCCTTCAAAAAACGACTCCCCAAACAGCACATGACGCAAAGAAGAAAAAAAAGAGGCGCAATGAGGTAGCTGTGTGAGTAAGCTAAGCGACCCTAGTGGCCGACACTAACACCTGGCCCATCTAGGAGTGGCACTGCAGTGTCACGCAAGCTGGCCCTTCCAAAAACTACTCCCCAAACAGCACATGACGCAAAGAAAAATGAAAGAAAAAAGAGGTGCAAGATGGAATTGTCCTTGGGCCCTCCCACCCACCCTTATGTTGTATAAACAGGACATGCACACTTTAACCAACCCATCATTTCAGTGACAGGGTCTGCCACACGACTGTGACTGAAATGACGGGTTGGTTTGGACCCCCACCAAAAAAGAAGCAATTAATCTCTCCTTGCACAAACTGGCTCTACAGAGGCAAGATGTCCACCTCATCATCATCCTCCGATATATCACCGTGTACATCCCCCTCCTCACAGATTATCAATTCGTCCCCACTGGAATCCACCATCTCAGCTCCCTGTGTACTTTGTGGAGGCAATTGCTGCTGGTGAATGTCTCCACGGAGGAATTGATTATAATTCATTTTAATGAACATCATCCTCTCCACATTTTCTGGATGTAACCTCGTACGCCGATTGCTGACAAGGTGAGCGGCGGCACTAAACACTCTTTCGGAGTACACACTTGTGGGAGGGCAACTTAGGTAGAATAAAGCCAGTTTGTGCAAGGGCCTCCAAATTGCCTCTTTTTCCTGCCAGTATAAGTACGGACTGTCTGACGTGCCTACTTGGATGCGGTCACTCATATAATCCTCCACCATTCTTTCAATGGGGAGAGAATCATATGCAGTGACAGTAGACGACATGTCCGTAATCGTTGTCAGGTCCTTCAGTCCGGACCAGATGTCAGCATCAGCAGTCGCTCCAGACTGCCCTGCATCACCGCCAGCGGGTGGGCTCGGAATTCTGAGCCTTTTCCTCGCACCCCCAGTTGCGGGAGAATGTGAAGGAGGAGATGTTGACAGGTCGCGTTCCGCTTGACTTGACAATTTTCTCACCAGCAGTTCTTTGAACCCCTGCAGACTTGTGTCTGCCGGAAAGAGAGATCCAAGGTAGGTTTTAAATCTAGGATCGAGCACGGTGGTCAAAATGTAGTGCTCTGATTTCAACAGATTGACCACCCGTGAATCCTTGTTAAACGAATTAAGGGCTCCATCCACAAGTCCCACATGCCTAGCGGAATCGCTCTGTGTTAGCTCCTCCTTCAATGTCTCCAGCTTCTTCTGCAAAAGCCTGATGAGGGGAATGACCTGACTCAGGCTGGCAGTGTCTGAACTGACTTCACGTGTGGCAAGTTCAAAAGGTTGCAGAACCTTGCACAACGTTGAAATCATTCTCCACTGCGCTTGAGACAGGTGCATTCCACCTCCTATATCGTGCTCAGTTGTATAGGCTTGAATGGCCTTTTGCTGCTCCTCCAACCTCTGAAGCATATAGAGGGTTGAATTCCACCTCGTTGCCACTTCTTGCTTCAGATGATGGCAGGGCAGGTTCAGGCGTTTTTGGTGGTGCTCCAGTCTTCTGTACGTGGTGCCTGTACGCCGAAAGTGTGCCGCAATTCTTCTGGCCACCGACAGCATCTCTTGCACGCCCCTGTCATTTTTTAAATAATTCTGCACCACCAAATTCAAGGTATGTGCAAAACATGGGACGTACTGGAATTTGCCCAGATTTAATGCACACACAATATTGCTGGCGTTGTCCGATGCTACAAATCCACAGGAGAGTCCAATTGGGGTAAGCCATTCTGCGATGATCTTCCTCAGTTGCCGTAAGAGGTTTTCAGCTGTGTGCGTATTCTGGAAAGCGGTGATACAAAGCGTAGCCTGCCTAGGAAAGAGTTGGCGTTTGCGAGATGCTGCTACTGGTCCCGCCGCTGCTGTTCTTGCGGCGGGAGTCCATACATCTACCCAGTGGGCTGTCACAGTCATATAGTCCTGAGTCTGCCCTGCTCCACTTGTCCACATGTCCGTGGTTAAGTGGACATTGGGTACAACTGCATTTTTTAGGACACTGGTGAGTCTTTTTCTGAGGTCTGTGTACATTTTCGGTATCGCCTGCCTAGAGAAATGGAACCTAGATGGTATTTGGTACCGGGGACACAGTACCTCCAACAAGTCTATAGTTGGCTCTGCAGTAATGATGGATACCGGAACCACGTTTCTCACCGCCCAGGATGCCAAGGCCTCAGTTATCCGCTTTGCAGCAGGATGACTGCTGTGATATTTCATCTTCCTCGCAAAGGACTGTTGGACAGTCAACTGCTTGGTGGAAGTAGTAAAAGTGGTCTTACGACTTCCCCTCTGGGATGACCATCGACTCCCAGCAGCAACAACAGCAGCGCCAGCAGCAGTAGGCGTTACACGCAAGGATGCATCGGAGGAATCCCAGGCAGGAGAGGACTCGTCAGAATTGCCAGTGACATGGCCTGCAGGACTATTGGCATTCCTGGGGAAGGAGGAAATTGACACTGAGGGAGTTGGTGGGGTGGTTTGCGTGAGCTTGGTCACAAGAGGAAGGGATTTACTGGTCAGTGGACTGCTTCCGCTGTCGCCCAAAGTTTTTGAACTTGTCACTGACTTATGATGAATGCACTGCAGGTGACGTATAAGGGAGGATGTTCCGAGGTGGTTAACATCCTTACCCCTACTTATTACAGCTTGACAAAGGCAACACACGGCTTGACAAATGTTGTCCGCATTTCTGTTGAAATACTTCCACACTGAAGAGCTGATTTTTTTGGTATTTTCACCAGGCATGTCAATGGCCATATTCCTCCCACGGACAACAGGTGTCTCCCCGGGTGCCTGACTTAAACAAACCACCTCACCATCAGAATCCTCCTGGTCAATTTCCTCCCCAGCGCCAGCAACACCCATATCCTCCTCATCCTGGTGTACTTCAACACTGACATCTTCAATCTGACTATCAGGAACTGGACTGTGGGTGCTCCTTCCAGCACTTGCAGGGGGCGTGCAAATGGTGGAAGGCGCATGCTCTTCACGTCCAGTGCTGGGAAGGTCAGGCATCGCAAACGACACAATTGGACTCTCCTTGTGGATTTGTGATTTCGAAGAACGCACAGTTCTTTGCTGTGCTTTTGCCAGCTTAAGTCTTTTCATTTTTCTAGCGAGAGGCTGAGTGCTTCCATCCTCATGTGAAGCTGAACCACTAGCCATGAACATAGGCCAGGGCCTCAGCCGTTCCTTGCCACTCCGTGTGGTAAATGGCATATTGGCAAGTTTACGCTTCTCCTCCGACGATTTTATTTTAGATTTTTGAGTCCTTTTTTTACTGATATTTGGTGTTTTGGATTTTACATGCTCTGTACTATGACATTGGGCATCGGCCTTGGCAGACGACGTTGATGGCATTTCATCGTCTCGGCCATGACTAGTGGCAGCAGCTTCAGCACGAGGTGGAAGTGGATCTTGATCTTTCCCTATTTTTGGAACCTCAACATTTTTGTTCTCCATATTTTAATAGGCACAACTAAAAGGCACCTCAGGTAAACAATGAAGATGGATGGATACTAGTATACTTATGGATGACGAGTGACTGCCGACACAGAGGTAGCTACAGCCGTGGACTACCGTACTGCGTCTGCTAGTATAGACTGGATGATAATGATATAAAAAATATATATATATCACTACTGCAGGACAGGTATATATTATATAATGACGGACCTGCTGGACACTGTCAGCACTGCAGACTCCTAAACTACTAGTATGAAGAAGATAGAAAAAAAAAACCCAGCACAGGTAGGTATACAATTATGGACGAGCGACTGCCGACACAGAGGTAGCTACAGCCGTGGACTACCGTACTGCGTCTGCTAGTATAGACTGGATGATAATGATATAAAAAATATATATATATCACTACTGCAGGTATATATTATAATATAATGAATGACGGACCTGCTGGACACTGTCAGCAGAATGCGTTTATAGAATTTAAAAAAAAAAAACACACGAGTGTTTAACTTTTTCAGGCAGACAATATACTGGTGGTCACTGGTCAGTCACACTGGCAGCAAAAGTGTGCACTGTTAAATATGTACTCCTGCTATAACTGCTCCCCAGTCTCCCCCACAATTAAGCTGTGTGAGCAGTGAGCACTCAGCACAGTCAGATATACATAGATGATATTATCATGCAGCACACTGAGGCTGAGCACAGATATGGTATGTGACTGTGTATCTTTTTTTTCAGGCAGAGAACGGATTATATTAAATAATAAATAAAACTGGTGGTCACTAGTATAACTATCAGCAAAACTCTGCACTCTCTGAGTACTCCTAATGCTCCAGTAAATCAAGTGTCTCACTCTTTATCTAAACGGAGAGGACGCCAGCCACGTCCTCTCCCTATCAATCTCAATGCACGTGTGAAAATGGCGGCGACGCACGGCTCCTTATATAGAATCCGAGTCTCGCGATAGAATCCGAGCCTTGCGAGAATCCGACAGCGGGATGATGACGTTCGGGCGCGCTCGGGTTAGCCGAGCAAGGCGGGAAGATCCGAGTCTGCCTCGGACCCGTGTAAAAAGGCCGAAGTTCGGGGGGGTTCGGTTTCCGAGAAACCGAACCCGCTCATCACTACCATTAACCTGTTCAAAACAGGTGATGGCAATCATATATTAGGAAAAAAGTCCAGAAGCAGAGCATAGTGTCCCTCCTGGAGAGGGTCATGTTGGGAGGTATGCATACAGTATCCAGTGTATAAAAAGATCAATGTTTACATTAATATTCAGGGTCATTACTAGGTTCTTCTACTGCTCCCCATGACTCCTGCACTTGCTCCAATGTTCTACAGAGTGGGAGATTATGGATTGCACATGTAAACCCCTCTATAGAAACCATGCATTTACCACTGCACCTCAGTAAGAAAAACTAAAAAGAATTCCCTAGTAAGTAGCACAGATTTAAAGCAAAATATATCTCAATAGGAAATCCACCCACACATTTGCCATTATCAAATATCAAGGCTGAATAATATACATGAAAGTGTCCCCTTTAAATACACACCAAATTCCGGGGCAGACCCGGGTTCAGTGTAAATGCATTCCTGGATTTTTGGTGTAGTGTGAATAGGGTCTCAGACTAAGACCCAGGAAATTCCTTCGTTGATAGACCTGGGTCGTACCTGTGTATTTCCTGGATCTTATGTCTGAAAGGGTTACTAATAGAGATGAGCGGGTTCGGTTCTCCGAGAACCGAACCCCCCCGAACTCCACGTATTTTACACGGGTCCGAGCCAGGCTCGGTTGTTCCCGCCTGACTCGGAAAACCCGAACGAGGCAAAATGTCATCATCCTGCTGTCGGATTCTCGTGAGATTCGGATTCCATATAAAGTGCCGCGCGTCACCGCCATTTTCACTTGTGCATTGTAGAGGGTACAGAGAGGACGTGGCTACTATGGTGGCCAATCCCGGGATCGGGATAGGCGGGATCCCGAGATTTAGGCCCAAAAATGGCCTGGATTCAATCCTGGGATTGGAGACTCCAATCCCGGGGATTGAGGGATCAGCGTTGAGCGTCCACAGGACGCTCAAATGCTGCCCGGCTTCCTGCTTACGGGTCCCCAGCGCAGCGTGAGAGGTCATGCTGCACTGTCAGCTGCTGGTGGGAGACTCCAGCAGTGTTCACAGGATGTTCCCCTCCCGCTCGCACCCGGTTAATGGTGAGTTATATGTACGGGGCGGGCGGGGCGGGGTGGGGCAAGAGGGCGGCCACCTAGGTAAAAGCCAATCCCGGGATTGGTTTCCCTAGTGGCTACGTTCTCTCAGTAGCAAATCTCAGTATCAATGCTTATTGCTGCTCATTAATACTAGTACAGTGTCTCTCTTGTGCTGCATTTTGCTGCTGTAGGGTGCTGTGGTAGTAGTGTCCTGTGACTGCATCGGTCATCATTATTCCAGTCACAGTGGTATCTGGGGGGTGACAATTCCAGAGTGCTTTTGTGCTAGAGATGAGCGGGTTCGGTTCGTCGAGATCCGAACCCCCCTGAACTTCACCTATTTTACACGGGCAGCCTCGGATCTTCCCGCCTTGCTCGGTTAACCCGAACGCGGACGAACGTCATCATCCCGCTGTCGGATTCTAGCGAGATTCGTATTCTATATAAAGAGTTGCGCGCCGCCGCCATTTTCACTTGTGCATTGGAGATAGAACGGAGAGGACGTGACTACGTTCGCTGCCTGAAAAGCTCCATATCTGTGCTCAGTGTGCTGCTAATATATATGCTTATTGTGCTGCAAATATCTGTGCTCAGTGTGCTGCATTTTGGTGACCAACAGTATATAGTTGTACAGTACAGTAGGCCATTGCTGTATCTTGCAACTCAGTGTCACTGCAAGTATCCATTCCATATCTGTGCTGCATTTTTGTGAGCAGTATATATAGTAGTACAGTGCAGCATTTTGGTGACCACCAGTATATAGTTGTACAGTACAGTAGGCCATTGCTGTATCTTGCAGCTCTGTGTCACTACAAGTACCCATTCCATATCTGTGCTGCATTTTTGTGAGCAGTATATGTAGTAGTACAGTGCAGCATTTTGGTGACCAATAGTATATAGTTTTACAGTATAGTAGGCCATTGCTATATCTCAGAGGCATAACTAGGGTTTTTGTAGCCCAGGGCAAGATGGAAAATGGCGCCCCCCCCTCCCCTCCCCCCCAAAAAACACAAAAAGAAGCATGTGCGCGCGGCGAAGGCCCCACAGTGACGTATACATTGCCCCACAGTGCCGGATACATTGCCCCACAGTGCCAGATACATGCCCCACTCAGTGCCAGTTACATTGCCCCACAGTGCCAGTTACATTGCCCCACAGTGCCAGGCCCCATTTGGTGCCAGTTACATGCCCCATTTGGTGCCAGTTACATGCCCAACAGTGTCAGTTACATGCCCCACAGTGCCAGATACATGCCCCACAGTGCCAGGCCCCACTCAGTGCCAGTTACATGCCCCATTTGGTGCCAGTTACATGCCCCACAGTGCCAGATACATTGCCCCACAGTGCCAGATACATGCCCCAGAGTGCCAGTTACATTGCCCCACAGTGCCAGTTAGATTGCCCCACAGTGCCACATACATTGCCCCACAGTGCCAGATACATTGCCCCACAGTGCCAGATACATTGCCCCACAGTGCCAGATACATGCCCCACAGTGCCAGATACATGCCCCACTCAGTGCCAGATACATGCCCCACAGTGCCAGTTACATTGCCCCACAGTGCCGGATACAATGCCCCACAGTGCTGGATACATGCCCCACAGTGCCAGTTACATGCCCCACAGTGCCAGATACATTGCCACACAGTGCCAGTTACATGCCCCACAGTGTCAGGCCCCACTCAGTGGCAGTTACATGCACCATTTGGTGCCAGTTACATGCCCCACAGTGCCAGATACATTGCCCCACAGTGCCAGTTACATGCCCCACAGTGCCAGATACATGCCCCACAGTGCCAGTTACATGCCCCACAGTGCCAGATACATGCCCCATTTGGTGCCAGTTACATGCCCCACAGTGCCAGGCCCCACTCAGTGCCAGTTACATGCCCCATTTGGTGCCAGTTACATGCCCCACAGTGCCAGATACATTGCCCCACAGTGCCAGATACATGCCCCACAGTGCCAGATACATGCCCCACGGGGCCAGTTACATGCCCCATTTGGTGTCAGTTACATGCCCCACAGTGCCAGATACATAGCCCGACAGTGCCAGTTACATGCCCCACAGTGCTAGTTACATTGCCCCACAGTGCCAGATACATGCCCCACAGTGCCAGGCCCCACTTGGTGCCAGATACATGCCCCGCCGCTTGTTGCTATGTGAGGGGAAGAGAGCGCAGCGCAGCACCTCTCCTTCCCCTCGCCGCTCCAGGTCTCCGGCGGCTGTCTGGCGCCGGTTCGCTAGCCAATCAGAGCTCGCGGACCGGCAGCCAATCAGGAGCCGGTCCGCATGCTCTGATTGGCTAACGCCGGAGACCGGACACAGCAGCGTGCTGGCAGCGCTGCTAGTGCTGGCAGCGGCGGTGAGGGGAGGGAGTGACGCTGCGCTCTCCTCCCCTCACATTTAGGGTTGACGGGGGCGAGTGGGGCATGATGCCCTGGACGCCGGCGGCGCCCCCCTCTCCTGGGCTTGCCAAGGCGCCCAGGGCATGTGCCCCACTCGCCCTACCCTAGATACGCCTCTGCTGTATCTTGCAGCTCCGTGTCACTGCAAGTATCCATTCTATATCTGTGCTGCATTTTTGTGAGCAGTATATATAGTAGTACAGTGCAGCATTTTGGTGACCAACAGCATATAGTTATACAGTACAGTAGGCCATTGCTGTATCTTGCAGCTCCGTGTCAATGCAAGTATCCATTCCATATCTGTGCTGCATTTTTGTGAGCAGTATATATAGTAGTACAGTGCAGCATTTTGGTGACCAACAGTATATAGTTGTACAGTACAGTAGGCCTTTGCTGTATCTTGCAGCTCTGTGTCACTGCAAGTATTCATATTGATGGTGTAAAGGCTTTCTTAGCTTAGCAAATATATTGATTCAAGCTTTTTCACTTTAACTAAGATATTTACTGCTGCTCACAAAAATAGGTTCGTGTTTCCTTAAAAGCTTCACAGATATTTCATAAGCAACATTGTATTCAAAGCATGAATTGTTCATTGTTATAACGCCAGATGTATCCAAGGCCAGTCAAGCATATCGCCAAAAGTTCTGAACATCGAGGAGGATTTTGACCTGTCCTGACCTCCAGAAAGGATGTTCCGGGAAAAACTGATAATCGCAAAGCAATAAATATATTTTAATTGCAAATTATAATCTTGTTTGACAAATGATGTGTTTCAGTTTTCAAGACATACATGGTGTATTCTGATTGGCTAAATGTATTGGCACACATGAATCCTTTGTTCTTTTGCTATAAAATAAAGCTTATATGGCCCCTAAGACAGATCAACTATGAACTGCTTAGGTTACACAATGTTCCTGTGTCACCTTTTCATTCACTGATCTCCAACCGGTTGCAAAAGGAAAACAGAATTCTGACTGATGACTGAAGAGAGTTTATAATCAGACCTGAATAGGTTAACATACCCTATCATTTTGGGATCTCGTCCGGCATATTCCAGCATCTCCTCCACTGGCAATAAATCCTCTGATCTTTCAGGAACCGCTGATAACAAAAAACCGGTAAGTGAGATTTATTGTGTAGATTTCTACCTGCTCACTTGAATCAGCGCTTCTTGTGTAAATCAAGGGGAAGTCCAGTCGGGAAGGTCAGAGAATATCTTAAAGAGCCCAGCGTCAGTCAGAAGAAATTTTTTTAAGGTACCATACATGTATGTTATATTGTTGAAGTATGTTATATTGTTGAATTGTGTTATATTGTTGAATTGTGGGTAAATAATTTCAGATAAATTGTCACAAGTGCACAGGGGGAATTAATCAAGTATGCAGAAAACTTTTAAATTGTGCAAGTACTAATGCATGTTTATTAAGAAAATAGAGCCGTTTTATAAAGGTGGCGCATGGCCAAGATATGTTCTAATGCTGATAACCAGTTTGAATTGTTAAATAACCAAAGAGGTATATGCAAATCTTGTACCTGTGTTGTTGTGTTAAGAAAATACAAAGGGTCTGTAGCACCAAGATTGCTGGCAATTACAAGCACTGCAGTCTCATTTGGTTATGTGGAAAATGATGATGAATTTTATTGTACAATGGGTTGTCATTTGAAAAGAGAATTGTTGGAACATTACATTGAAAATGATTGATCTAACATCATAACCTATTGGCCTAGGAACCACATAATCCCAGGTTTAAGACCCATGTGCCCGTGCAGCCTCAAACAGCTGCCGTGCACACAGATAACAGATAAAGCATTTGTCATCCTTGTTTTTGTATCCTTGCACTGTTATATGTACTCTGTTGATATGCTTTTGGAAAGGTGGGGGGAGTTGGCTGTCTGCGAAAACACTGAAACCAGAGCCAGTAACTAGAGTCTCCTACACACACTGATAGGTATTTCTCACATCCAAGCAGTCCCCGGTGTTAGCTGTTACTTTCTGAAGAGAAACAAGCATTAAACTAAATGGTAGACCCGATAGCAAGGAGTTTACCGAGAACAACAGGGATACTGATACAAGCAGGAGTCCATATAGGCAGGGGGATAGACCCTTGGAGTAACTTAACAATAATATTAGGGACGCATCTCAGTGATCCAAAAGAAATAATCTATTATGCAGGTCTCACTTGGGGAGCAGTACTAACAGATCTTCCACAAAAGCAGGGAGGAAGGGGCAACACTACAACCTCAGTCATTTGTCCACAGACGGATTTAAGAAGCTCTTTAGGTACAAGGATAGAAGAGATTCTTCAGAGTCAGCGTCTCACAAGGAGATTTTAATTAAGGAGTTACTAAAATACCACATCAGGATGGGTTCAAACCCGTGGATATTGTTAATAACAAGGAGGGAAGAAAAGCTTTAAAAGGAGATTTTAAGTCCCTCATAAGGAGTTACTAAAATACCACATCAGGAGGGGTTCCGCGCACGTTCACCCAGGCATGGGAGCGCGGTCTGTAAAGATGTCAGGGCCCGACAAACCCGTGGATATTGTTAATGACAGGGAGGGCAGTAAATCTCTGAAAGGAATAAGTAAAATTTTCAAAAGAGCAGGCTTCCAGTCAGAAGGGACACTTGACCTAGAGAAATGGGAAAAATTTGCCTCCTGTAACAAAAGTTGGATAATTAAGCATAATAGTAGAGATCAAGCATCCATCTGGATCACTGTAGCAAAAGAATTAGGAGCAGAGAATAGAAGAAGAGATGAGGAAAATGATTTCCCCATTGTACCAGAGTACTCAATAGCACCACAACCAGCGTTAAACTCACTGCCTGTAATTGCAGCAACAGCACCTGCACACTATACCCCACCCCTATACCCAGAATCATGCACACCAAGGTACCCATAGTATGAACAGAATGAAATCATCTGCAAGCTCACTAACAGTAAAATTGAAAAAAAGATGAGCCAGGAAAAGAGTGACGAATAATCAGCCCTATCTTAGAAGGATCTGTGGTTGAAAATCCGAATGATTTACCTGAGCTATGTGTACAGAGTATGCCCCAGTGTCCTGATACTTTATCACAAGAAACCCCAACAAGACCAACCAAAGAAACTAGCCACCTAATGCTTCCCTCATGCTTAAACGAGTGGTAGACACCTGGAATCAAGCTGAGTCCAGTAAACAATTGTCCACAATCAGGAACTATAGGCGAAAGGGTGCAAATCAGGTGAAGAGGAGAAACAAGGGATCAAGACACAGCCCCTACAGCTTTTCATGCCCAGGTGCATAATGTACAGAATAAACTGACATGTTTTCCAGAAAGATTGTGTCCGGTATGTCAGTTTTGCGTTCCAGAAGGATATGAACATTGCCCAAATTGTGAAAACTGGATTTCACACCATGAACCACCATGCCAAGATATCTATGCGACTAGAAATACTGAAAGACGGTCATCATTGCCTATTTCTCTGTATCCAGCACAAGTACAGAGAATACGCAACCCAGATAATGCAGCCAGGACGAACGAACCATACATCGTACAGCAGGGGCGTGCGGTGAGCTAAATAGCTCAGGAGGCACTGGCTAGAACCAGAGCCAGATTTATATGCATTTTTTGAGCCAAAGGGTACATCTGGGCATTATACACAGGTGCAGCAGTATAAACTCCTGGAAATGTGGTGAGTTTTGATCAGAGATGTGCGGAAACTTTAGCCAGGTGAGGCACTGCCTCGCCTGCCATAGACTTTTTACTCAAGAGTTTTGGCTATAAAAAGTATTAGAATAATGCAAAGATGATATTTCTAACATATTCTTTGTATTGTTCATATACTTTATACAGTCAAAACTCTAGCACAAACGTTGGTATGACAGGAAAGGCTCTGCCTCACCTGCCTCACCCCACCGCACGTCACTGTCGTACAGAGCCAACACCACAAACCATGGTATGGCAATGACCTCGCAAATATAGTTGCAGAGTCCCCAGATCCTAGGAAAAAAAAAAAAAAAAACCCAATAGCAGTTTATGCCTATATGGAAAGAATTCAAACCATATGGACACCGGCATGGGTCGACTACCACCAGTTGTGTGAGGCTATACTAGGACCAGCAACTGCCCAAACAGTAAGCACCATGTTAAAAGCAGATGCAGTAGATGATTGCCCAGCCATAACGGACGTTCCGACAGAGAAAAATAGAACAACGTTTGAAAGTGGAAAGATGTACATGAGAAGACTTAAGAGATGGTGTCATGCACAGACACTCAGGGCACCAGCAGCCCCAGATTTGAAACAGGAAAAGACTGAGTCCATCAGAACTTACTATGATAAAGTCACTATACGACACACAAGATGATAGAATATGAAGGTGTGCAACTCCTGTGTCGGCAACAGTGTACTCAGTCACCACTGGCAGTTCGATAAAAGTGACTTTACCCACAGGAGACCCAAGGGTTTCAAGAGCTGTTTTTATGCACAACCAGATTCCTCTACGTTTACTTACAGATCAAGCCATTGCAACGACTGGATTGGGAGGTTAAGCCCTACCCCTGCAAGAAAGCAAAGATGTAACCTGAAATACAAGCTGCTATACAAGACTATCTCTCACTGGAAAAGTAAGACAAAGAGGAACAACAACTCCCAGCATAAACATCATTATGTTAAACACCAGCCTGGGTGGACTTGGACTAAGAAAATGACATGCCAGCAGCAGTGAGAACGAATATGCAAGTGAAGAAAGGACAAAGTATGAAGAATAATGAATGAATCATAAAGAGAGGTGATTGGAAAAAGAAAAGTTGAGAAACAATATGAAGGCCGCATGAAAGTTTGGAGACTAAAGGAAGTCTGCTTTAAGAAGGACAAAGAAAGACATCTGACAAGTGGTCAGTACTACCTGGCAATATTACAGAGATAATGCCATGATTTAAAGCAACAGAAGCTCCGGGGTTTAAAGCAAATACTAAGGAACAAGACAGAAAAAGTTCCAGAAAACAAATGAATGATGCTTCTTCTGCCAATATGAAGTACAAGCTTCTTTAGGTACTCCCCAGTGAACATAATGTCTCCAGAGGAAACAGCAGAAGGTATGATTACAGTCACCTTGCCCACTGGAGAAATACGTCTGTGCCTAATGAATACTGGAGCCAGCACACGCAGAAGACAGCAGAGGGAGATACCACAAGAACTGATGATATCAGAAATTCTTAAAAGGACAGGAGATGAAAGAAATACGGTCACCAATACCAGCCCAATTCTTGACCTTGGAGTACATGTCCAGTGACTTTGCTGAAGCACAATGTACTAAAGCTTATCCAAGGAGAATACAGTACACACCAGCAGAAGTTTAACTTTCCAGCAACTTATCAAAGGAAAGAAAAAAAAGCCATTTAGAAGCAAGTTAAAACAGAAGTTCAGTATTGGCTCATTCCAGCAGTACCAGTTGTAGAAGAAAGGAAGCAATACTACTGGACCAGGATAGCTTTGTGGAGGGGCTATATCACCAAGGGATTTATCCACAAAACACACAGCTAAATACAGGATGTGAATGAACTGTTGATTGCCACCACCACTAAAAGAAGTACCAAGAAGGGGCAGTGTCCTTAGTGAAGTTTCTGGAAGAACAAGACTGCAGAGCCTCAGAAGGAGAAATTGCAGCTAGTCAAGCAAGAGTTAATCTTCCTAGGACACCCAAGGTACCCGACATCTAACAAAAGTGAGAAGGAAAAGATTCAGACTGCAAGCTAAGATGCCAACTAGTGTCAAGCAAGTCAGATGATCATTCCTGGGCCTAGTAGGACACTACAGAACACGGATACCTCTAGCACCAGTCTACATGCAAGCATTGTATGACAACACTGAAAGGGAGGAGGGTCCGCATCCTACATACAGCAACAGATGAATTAGGCTATTGAACAGTTGGAAACAGCAGTTGCCTCATCTCAAGCCCTAGAATTACCTGACTATTAAAGAAGGAGGCCATATATAGAAGTCCTTATGCAAAATCATGGACTGAGGTGAAGACCAGTGGCCTACAACTCAAGCAAGCTTGACAGCGGTAATCAAAGAGCACCTACCGGCATCAGAGCAGTGATAGCAGCAACAGTCCTAGAAGAGTATAAGAGCACAGACACAGTGATGAATCAGAAGTCCTAGAGGAAGACAAGAGCACAGGCATAGTGCTGAATCATGAACTTATCATCCAGTGTCCACATGCAGGTACAGAGAAGCTTCAACAAGCAAGAACCAAACACCTGTCAGTGGCAAGGCTGACCATGTTTGAAGTAGCACTGCCAAAGTGCGACAAGTAACCATCAGAAGATGTATTACCCTCAACGCAGCAACCCTTTTCCAACATTAATCAATAAAGGTGTTGAATCTCAAGATTCAAAAGGAGGGAAAAACAGATTATCTACTGATGAATGGGAAAGCCAGAAGTTTCTAATATTCACTCACGAAGGTAAACAATATGGTTGGACACACTTACCCCAAGGGTGAGCCACTAGTCCATCAGATTTCTCAGAGGCAATGGCATTAATCCTGCAGAAATGGAGACCACACTTTACAGACACCCAGTTAGTTCAATATGTCGATGATCTGCTTATTGCTGCACAGACAGAAGAGAAGTGCAAAAAGGAAACAGTATCACTACTCATCTTTTTGGCAGAAGAAGATTGCAGAGTGTCAAAAAGACAAGCTTCAGCTAGTACAGAAAAAAGTTGTCTTCTTAGGACACTGCATATCTCAAGGAACAAGGCACCTTACTGATGAAAGAACAAAGGCAATAACTCAAGCAAAAACCCCAAGAACATTAAAAGAAATCAGAGCTTTCCTGGGCCTTATTGGTTATTGCAGAGAATGGATACCCTCAGCCTCATTACTGATGCAACCCCTATATGAATTAACAAAGAAGGAGGCGTCAGCAGAAAACAGGGACACCATTGAAGAAGCAGTAAGACAACTAAAGCAAACCATAATAACAGCCCCAGCATTGGGATTGCCTGATTACAAAAAGCCTTTTAACCTATTCTGCCATGAAAACAGAGGGCATTCTTTAGGGGTGCTCACCCAGAAATACAGACCAAAACAAAGACCAGTGGCATACTGTTCAGCCCAGCTGGATCCGATTATCAGAGGAGCACCATCCTGTGTCCGAGCAGTTGCAGCAGCAGCAATACTGAAGGAAAAGGTGGCAGACATTGTGCTTGATCATCCACTGTGTATACAAGTACCGCACGCTGTAACAGAAATACTAAGTCAAGAAAATAGCAAGCATCTTTCTGCAGCCAGACTTACCAAATATGAAGTGATTGCCTAGCCCTCATGGAATTAGAGACTTTACCTCTTCCTAATGTCCAAGATACACCACTGGACAATCCAGACATGAACCTGTTCGTCGATGGATCAAGATATTATGATAATGGATCCCTACGGACAGGATATGCAGTAACAACTGAAACTGAAGTCATAGACTCTGGAGCATTGCTACCAAGTATGTCAGCACAAGAAGCAGAACTCATAGCAATGACCAAAGCCTGCATACATGCTGAGAATATGACAGCCAACATCTATACGGATTCACGCTATGCTTGGGGGGGTATCCCAAGATTACGCTGTTATATGGAAAAGTAGGGACTTCAAAAGTGCAAACGGAAAACCCATCAAACATGCCAGTTTGATTATGGAACTCTTCAGAGCATTGGAACTACCTAAAAGAATTGGAATAATCAAGGAACAAGCACATACTAAGAGCCAAACCATGGAAGCTAAAGGAAATGCATTTGCGGATGCAGAAGCCAAGAGAATTGCCTTACAATCAAAAGAACTTGAGCAAGTCTTAGTAGCTCAAGATGTGAAGCAAATGCCCAATGATCAAAATTCAACAACAAGCATCACAAGGAGAAAAAGAAAAATGGACACGACTGGGGGCAGAAGAAGATGAACATGGACTTTGGAAGTCAAGAGAATTGAAGTACTGTCTACCAGCAGCTCTATTTCCACCTATGTTACAAGTAGCTCATGGACAAGTACACCATTCAAAGGAAGCCATGGTGAATAGAGTACAAGAGCATTGGATAGCTCCAGGCTTCAATAAAGCTGCAACAAACTTTGTAGCAGGATGCTGGATCTGTGGAATCAGCAATCCAGGACAAAGAACCAAGACACCTCTAGGAACTATACCCAAAGCCTTTTACCCATTCCAGAGACTACAAATTGACTATATACAGTTGCCACGATGCGGTCCATATGAATATGTACTAGTAGCAACGGACATGTTCAGTCACTGGGCCGAAGCCTGGCCAGTAAGCAAAGTGAGCAAAAACCACTGCAAAGAAACTGATAGCAGAAGTAGTATGTAGATTTGGGATACCTGAGGTTATAGAATCAGATAGAGGTACACATTTCACGGGAGAAGTCATGCAGCATATAATGAAAGATTTGGGGGTACAGCAGGCCTTCCACGTGCCTTACCGGCCCCAGGCGAGTGGGAGGGGGGAACATCTGAACTTTGACCTTAAGCTAAAACTACAGAAAATGACAGAAACCAAAAGAACTTGGCCAGAATGCCTACCTATAGTCTTGTTTAATATTAGGACCACACCCATGAAACCTAGTAAACTGACTCCATATGAAATATTGTTTGGGTCAGCTCTAAGAACAGGTTGTTATTATCCACAACAGTTACAACATAATCATGGTGATTTAACAGGTTATGTACAGGAGATCTGTAAAACATTGACTTACCTCCATTGCCGAGTGTTTTCTTCCATTCCAGACCCAGAAGGATCAGCTACGCATAAGCTAAATCCAGGAGATTGGGTCTATTTAAAGAGACATGTGAGAAAGACCTTTGAACCAAGATATGATGGTCCATATCAAGTGCTGCTAACCATGTCTACCTTAAATTAAGGTGAAAGGTCGTGACATTTGGATACACGCCTCGCACTCGAAGAAGTTGACAGTGACTCTCCAGCCAGAAGAATGAAGTTGCTTATCCTTTGATTGTTGTTAGGGGTAATCCCCAAGGTTTGGACTATAAGTCCAGGGGACTGGTTTACTGAAAGAGAATAGTTCATGCCTTGTGTAGGTAGAATAGGGAGAAAAAGTGGAATCAAAAAGAGGGGAAATTATGGTGTAAAGGCTTTCTTAGCTTAGCAAATATATTGATTCAAGCTTTTTCACTTTAACTAAGATATTTACTGCTGCTCACAAAAATAGGTTCGTGTTTCCTTAAAAGCTTCACAGATATTTCATAAGCAACATTGTATTCAAAGCATGAATTGTTCATTGTTATAACGCCAGATGTATCCAAGGCCAGTCAAGCATATCGCCAAAAGTTCTGAACATCGAGGAGGATTTTGACCTGTCCTGACCTCCAGAAAGGATGTTTCGGGAAAAACTGATAATCGCAAAGCAATAAATATATTTTAATTGCAAATTATAATCTTGTTTGACAAATGATGTGTTTCAGTTTTCAAGACATACATGGTGTATTCTGATTGGCTAAATGTATTGGCACACATGAATCCTTTGTTCTTTTGCTATAAAATAAAGCTTATATGGCCCCTAAGACAGATCAACTATGAACTGCTTAGGTTACACAATGATCCTGTGTCACCTTTTCATTCACTGATCTCCAACCGGTTGCAAAAGGAAAACAGAATTCTGACTGATGACTGAAGAGAGTTTATAATCAGACCTGAATAGGTTAACATACCCTATCAATATCTGTGCTGCATTGTTGTGAGCAGTTTATATAGTAGTACAGTGCAGCATTTTGGTGACCAACAGTATATAGTTGTACAGTACAGTAGGCCATTGCTATTGATATAATAATATTACTGGCATATAATTCCACACATTAAAAAATGGAGAACAAAAATGTGGAGGGTGAAATAGGGAAAGATCAAGATCCACTTCCACCTAGTGCTGAAGCTGCTGCCACTAGTCAAGGCAGAGACGATTCAATGCTATCAACGTCGTCTGCCAAGGCCGATGCCCAATGTCATAGTAGAGAGCATGTAAAATCCAAAAAGCAAAAGTTCAGTAAAATGAACCAAAAATCTAAATTAAAAGCGCCTGAGGAGAAGTGTAAACTTGCCAATATGAGTGGCAAGGAACAGCTGGGGCCCTGGCCTATGTTCTGGCTAGTGGTTCAGCTTCACATGAGGATGGAAGTACTTATCCTCCCGCTAGAAAACTGAAAAGAGTTAAGATGGCAAAAGCACAGCAAAGAACTGTGCGTTCTTCTAAATCACAAATCCCCAAGGAGAGTCCAATTGTGTCGGTGGTTTCGATGCCTGACCTTCCCAACACTGGACGGGAAGAGGTGGCTCCTTCCACCATTTGCACGCCCCCTGCAAGTGCTGGAAGGAGCACCCATAGTCCAGTTCCTGATAGTCAAATTGAAGATGTCACTGTTGAAGTATACCAGGATGAGGATATCATTGACAATTTATAAATTGACAAGTTCAAAAACTTTGGGTGACAGCGGAAGCAGTCCACTGACAACTAAATCCCTTCTTCCTCTTGTACCCAAGCTCCTGCAAACCACACCACCAACTCCCTCAATGTCAATTTCCTCCTTAGACAGGAATGCCAATAGTCCTGCAGGCCATGTCACTGGCAAGTCTGACGAGTCCTCTCCTAACTGGGATTCCTCCGATGGATCCTTGAGTGTAACGCCTACTGCTGCTGTTGCTGTTGCTGCTGCTGGGAGTCGATCGTCATCCCAGTGGGGAAGTCGTAAGACCACTTGTACTACTTCCAGTAAGCAATTGACTGTCCAACAGTCCTTTGAGAGGAAGATGAAATATCACAGCAGTCCTCCTGTTGCAAAGCGGATAACTCAGGCCTTAACAACTATGGCCCTCATTCCGAGTTGTTCGCTCTGTGTTTTTCATCGCATCGCAGTGAGAATCCGCTTAGTGCGCATGCGCAATGTTCGCACTGCGACTGCGCCAAGTAATTTTGCTATGAAGATAGTATTTTTACTCACGGCTTTTTCATCGCTCCGGCGATCGTAATGTGATTGACAGGAAATGGGTGTTACTGGGCGGAAACACGGTGTTTTAGGGGCGTGTGACTGAAAACGCTACCGTTTCCGGAAAAAACGCAGGAGTGGCCGGAGAAACGGTGGGAGTGCCTGGGCGAACGCTGGGTGTGTTTATGACGTCAACCAGGACCGACAAGCACTGAACTGATCGCACAGGCAGAGTAAGTCTGAAGCTACTCTAAAACTGCTACGAGGTTTGTGATCGCAATATTGCGAATACATCGGTCGCACTTTTAAGAAGATAAGATTCACTCCCAGTAGGCGTAGGCTTAGCGTGTGTAACTCTGCTACATTCGCCTTGCGAGCGAACAACTCGGAATGAGGGCCTATGTTGGTGTTAGACGTGCATCCGGTATCCACCGTTAGTTCACAGGGACTTAGAGAATTGCTTGAGGTAGTGTGTCCCCGGTACCAAATCCCACCTAGGTTCCACTCCTCTAGGCAGGTGATACCGAGAATGTACACAGACGTCAGAAAAAGTGTCATCAGTGTCCTAAAAAATGCAGTTGTACCCACTGTCCACTTAACCACGGACATGTGGACAAGTGGAGCAGGGCAGACTAAGGACTATATGACTGTGACAGCCCACTGGGTAGATATATTGCCTCCCGTAGCAACATCAGCGGCGACACCAGTAGCAGCATCTCGCAAACGCCAACTCGTTCCTAGGCAGGCTATGCTTTGTATCACCGCTTTCCATAAGAGGCACACCGCTGACAACCTCTTACGGAAACTGAGGAACATCATCGCAGATTGGCTTACCCCAATTGGACTCTCCTGGGGATTTGTGATATCGGACAACGCCACCAATATTGTGCGTGCATTACATGGGGGCAAATTCCAGTAAGTCCCATGTTTTGCACATACAATTAATTTGGTTGTGCAGAATTTTTTGAAAAACGACAGGGGCATGCAGGAGATGCTGTCGGTGCCCCGTAAAATTGCGGGCCACTTTCAGAATTCAGCCACCGCGTGCCGAATACTGGAGCGCCAGCAAACACTAATGAACATGCCCTGCCACCAGCTGAAGCAAGAGGTGGAATTCAACCCTCTATATGCTTCAGAGGATGGAGGAGCAGCGAAAGGTCAGTCAAGCCTATACATCTGCCTACGATATAGGCAAAGGAGGGGTAATGCACCTGACTCCAGCGCAGTGGAGAATGATTTCGATGTTGTGCAAGGTTCTGCTGCCCTTTGAACTTGCCACACGTGAAGTCAGTTCAGACACTGCCAGCCTAAGTCAGGTCATTCCCCTCATCAGGCTTTTGCAGAAGCTGCTGGAGAGATTGAAGGAGGAGCTAAAATGGAGCGATTTCGCTAGGCATGTGGGACTTGTGGATGGAGCCCTTCATTCGCTTAACCAGGATTCACGGGTGGTCAATCTGTTGAAATCAGAGCACTACATTTTGGCCACCGTGCTCGATCCTAGGTTTAAAGCCTACGTTGTATCTCTCTTTCCGGCAGACACAAGTCTGCAGATGTTCAAAGACCTGCTGGTGATACAATTGTCAAGTCAAGCGGAACATGACCCGCCAACAGCTCCTCCTTCATTTTCTACCACCACTGAAGCTGCCAGGAATAGGATAATATTTCCAAAACCACCCGCTGTCGGTGATGCAGGGCAGTCAGGAGCAAGTGCTGACATCTGGTCCGGACTGAAGGACCTGCCTACGATTACTGGGGGGGTGATTCCGAGTTGTTCGCTTGCTAGCTGCTTTTAGCAGCATTGCACACGCTAAGCCGCCGCCCTCTGGGAGTGTATCTTAGCTTAGCAGAATTGCGAACAAAAGATTAGCAGAATTGCGAATAGAAATTTCTTAGCAGTTTCTGAGTAGCTCCAGACCTACTCACAAATAGCGATCAGTTCAGTCAGTTTCGTTCTGGTTTTACGTAACACACACGCCCAGTGTTTGCCCAGCCACTCCCCCGTTTCTCCAGACACTCCCGCGTTTTTCCCTGACACGCCTGCTTTTTTCCGCACACTCCCAGAAAACGGCCAGTTTCCGCCCAGAAACACCCACTTCCTGTCAATCACACTCCGATCACTTCAACGATGAAAAATCTTCGTTCGGACGTGAGTAAATCTACTAAGTTTTGTGCTAAAATACTTACCCCATGCGCACTGCGAACCATGCGCATGCGCATCTTTGCCTTAATTGCTCTGTTGCGAAAATCGGCAACGAGCGAACAACTCGGAATGACCCCCACTGACATGTTGTCTTCTGTCACTGCATATGATTCTGTCACCATTGAAAGAATGGTGGAGGATTTTATGAGTGACAGCATCACTGTAGGCATGTCAGACAGTCTGTACGTATACTGGCAGGAAAAAGAGGCAATTTGGAGGCCCTTGCACAAACTGGCTATATTTTACCTAAGTTGCCCCCTCTCCAGTGTGTTCTCTGAAAGAGTGTTTAGTGCAGCCGCTCACCTTTACCAGACATTTACCAGCAATTGCCTCCTGAAAGTACACAGGGACCTGTATTGGTGGATTCCAGTGGGGACGAATTAATACTCTGTAAGGAGGAGGATGTACACAGTGAAAGGGGTGAGGAATCGGACGATGAGGTGGACATCTTGCCTCTGTGGAGCCAGTTTGTGCAAGGAGAGATTGATTGCTTCTTTTTTGGTGGGGGCCCAAACCAACCAGTAATTTCAGCCACAGTCGTGTGGCAGACCCTGTGGCTGAAATGATGGGTTTGTTAAAGTGTGCATGTCCTGGTTATACAACATAAGGGTGGGTGGGAGGGCCCAAGGACAATTCCATCTTGCACCTCTTTTTTATTTATCTTTGCATCATGTGCTGTTTGGGGACTATTTTTTTTAGTGCCATCCTGTCTGACACTGCAGTGCCACTCCTAAATGGGCCAGGTGTTTGTGCCGCCCACTTAGGTCACTTAGCTTAGTCATCCAGCAACCTCGGTGCAAATTTTAGGACTAAAAATAATATTGTGAGGTGTGAGATGTTCAGCATAGACTGGAGATGAGTGGAAATTATGGTTATTGAGGTTAATAATACTATAGGATCAAAATTACCCCCAAATTCTATGATTTAAACTGTTTTTGAGGTTTTTAAAAAAAAAACCCACCAGAATGCAAAACGCAACCGAATCCGACAAAAATCTGAAAGGGTGGTTTTGCCAAAACGCGTCCGAATCCAAAACACGACTGCAGAACGAATCCAAAACCAAAACACAAAAAGTGCCCGCTGCACATCTCTAGTTACTAATAAACTGATAATTGTGTGTGTGTGTGTGTGTGTGTGTGTGTGTGTGTGTGTGTGTGTGTGTGTGTATTAGAATCTGTGAATTGTTTTTTAAGATTGCTGATGCATGGGGGCCTTTACATGTTTTAGACCATGTTGAAGGCATTTAATTTGTACCCTGTTCAGTTGTATGTGTGTTTCTACATGTTTATTTTGGGTAAAGTCAGTGCACACCCCCTGAAGGGCTATTCATCACTGATTATCTGTGGTTAATAATTAATATATTAGTATCTTTACATTATATATTAGTATCTTTACATTATGTTATTGGTCTGTCTCTGTTGTCTCTCCAATTCATTATATAAGTGTCAGAATATTAGGACTTCAATATTTGAATCATTGTTTATACTTACTCTGCTATATTTTCACCAGTACAAATTCACTAGATTTAGTGTGTATGACAAATGAATGTGACATAATGCAAAAATGTTAGCGTTACAATCATTACATTTGACTGATCATTTTTAAGAGTGCTCCAAAAAGGATTTACTTTCTTGATTAGCCACTGCTAATTTATGTTTTCTTCCTACAATTCAGATGAGGCAGGCTGTCATCATGATGTCAGCAACCAGAGCCGGCCTTAGGCATAGGCAAACTAGGAAAATACCTAGGGCATTTGGTATGCTTAGGGGCACCAGCTTCTGCTGATTAAAATGATATGCGGAATGCCTATATTCTGTGTGTGACTGCAGCTGTATCTACATACGAAATGCTACGTTGCAGTGTATTCCTGGAAATCACTGTAATGTAGCATTTTATATGCAGATACAACCGCAGTCGCACACAGAATATAGGCATGCTGCATATCATTTTAATCAGCAGAAGCTGCTTGTATGTCCTAGCCACATAGTAATGCAAATAAGATGCATTTTCATAAACAAAAGGCGCCCAACGTTAGCAGAGCTGCCAGCTGACTCATGCCAGGCATCTCCTGCAGAATTAGCGGCAGTGCTAGGGAGTTGATCGCCGCAGGAAATTTTTTAGCAGTTGGGCAAAACCATGTGCACTGCAGGGGAGGCAGATATAACATGCGCAGAGAGAGATAGATTTGGGTGTGGTGAGTTCAATCTGCAATCTAAATTGCAGTGTAAAAATAAAGCAGCCAGTATTTACCCTGCACAGAAACAAAATAACCCACCCAAATCTAACTCTCTCTGCAAATGTTATATCTGCCCCCCCTGCAGTGCACATGGTTTTGCCCAACTGCTAAAAAAAATTCCTGCTGCGATCAACTTGGAATTACCCCCAGTGACATTACATTTAGCATCTGTAGTAGTTTGTCATGTATAATAGGTGTTTATGCCTTTGACAAAGCACGTATATACTCTGTTTTGGGTCATTTGCTTGAATTATTTTTACATTAGACACAATATGCTGTACAGTGTAATATCTATTGTTTTGGTGTAATTATTTTGTTGCATCTTATTGCATTACCAGACTTTCTAGCACTTAAAATCCATTCAATCCTTTGAGGCATATTATTATTATTCACGTTCAGTGCGCTAATAACACTTGTTTTGTACCTTTGCTTCTCCAGGACAGACTCAGACAAAATATATCACAGCCTTCATGGAAAACTATGCCGTATCCACAGATACAACGTTCCAGCTGTATCTTTTGACATATAATAAGACAGCCTCAGTCACGGTCACGGTGTCCAATCCGCATTTCAGCAAGACGGTTTTCATTGAGAGGGAAAGCAGTGCACTAGTGAACTTTGACTACACATATATGATCACTGAAAGCCAAAAGACTTCCAAGGCTGTGCTGGTGACATCCGACGTTGACATATCTGTCTTTGCTTTCTACACACATATAATTTCTGCTGACGCCATGGCTTGCCTTAGTCTTGAAGACCTTGGAACAGAGTATTACATATCAACTACTGGACCAAGAACAAGCAATCAATTTGCTGTGGCCAATGGCCTAGAAGAAGTTGTCTCAGTGACTGTGACCATCTCTGGGTCCATCACCTTTAAAGGCCTCTCCTACTCCAGTGGAGATTCCTTCTCATTCCAACTTGAGTATCAACAAGTCGTTCAGTTTAAAAGTGCAGATGACCTCACAGTCACCAGGGTCTCATCCACAGCCCCAGTGGCTGTTTTCAGTGGCCATACATGCTTTTCCGGGATCAACAATGCATGTGATTCCTTGGCCGAGCAGCTACATCCTGTGAAGAACTGGGGGAGCTCTTTTGTTGTGTTTCCATTGTTGAACCACACTAAAGATGTCATTAAAGTTATATCTGCAAGTCCAGATACTACAGTGGATATTAATGGTCTGAACGGGGACACCCACCACAGCCTACAGAATGGATCCTATATCGAAATCACTGTAGACAAAGGAATGACTATTAAGTCCACCAAATCCATTATGGTGACATACATCTTCCAAGATTTTATACCAGGAGTAGTTACAGTGTATGACCCCTTTATCACTAACGTCCCACCCTCATTAGTCACAAGGATGTATTACAGATTTGTAACACAGGCAAGATACTACAACTTCCTCCTGATTGTATCCCAGGCATCTGCATCTGATGGGTTCTACCTGGACCACCGTCAGCTAAGTTCATACAGCGTTTCATTGAAAACTTTCAGTGGATTCCATGCTTGGGAGGTCTCTTTGGGTAAAACTGATGGACAACATGAAATATATCATGAGTCAATGCCGTTTACAATCTACGTTTACGGAATTGAGAACTATGTTTCCTATGGTTACTCAATGGGACAGGAAGCAATATATGCAGGTAACAGCAACTAATTTTTCTCTTCTGCCCTTATACTGGCACATTCAGGGAAGAATATAATTTGGGCATATGCAGACATAGCCTAAATATTTCAATATATCTAAAAAATATAAATAGTTGTCTTACAACTAGTGATGAGCGGGTTCGGATCCTCGGGATCCGAACCCGCCCGAACTTCACCTTTTTTTGCACGGGTCCGAGCAACTCGGATCCTCCCTCCTTGCTCGGTTAACCCGAGCGCGCCCGAACGTCATCATCCCGCGGTCGGATTCTCGCGAGATTCGTATTCTATATAAGGAGCCGCGCGTCGTCGTCATTTTTTACTCGTGCATTGGAGATGATCGTGAGAGGACGTGGCTGGCGTCCTCTCAGTTTCTATGTTCAGTGGGCTGCAAATATCTGTGCTCAGTGTGCTGCAAATATCTGTGCTCAGTGTGCTGCAAATATCTGTGCTCAGTGTGCTGCAAATATCTGTGCTCAGTGTGCTGCAAATATCTGTGCTCAGTGTGCTGCAAGTGCAAATATCTACGTTCTCTGCCTGAAAAACGCTCCATATGTGTGCTCAGTGTGCTGCAAATATCTGTGCTCAATGTGCTAATTGCTTTATTGTGGAGACTGGGGACCAGCAGTATTGTATAGTAGGAGGACAGTGCAGAGTTTTGCTGACCAGTGACCACCAGTATTATACATTCTCTGCCTGAAAAACGCTCCATATCTGTGCTGCATTGTAGTATATAGTAGGAGGACAGTGCAGAATTTTGCTGACCACCAGTATAACTATATATATATAGCAGTACGGTACAGTAGTCCACTGCTCTACCTCTGTGTCGTCAAGTATACTATCCATCCATACCTGTGGTGCATTTCAGTTTTGCACAGTTTGCTGACCACCAGTATATAATATATAGCAGTACAGTACAGTAGGCCACTGCTCTACCTACCTCTGTGTCGTCAAGTATACTATCCATCCATACCTGTGGTGCATTTCAGTTTTGCACAGTTTGCTGACCACCAGTATATAATATACAGCAGTACGGTACAGTAGGCCACTGCTCTACCTACCTCTGTGTCGTCAAGTATACTATCCATCCATACCTGTGGTGCATTTCAGTTTTGCACAGTTTGCTGACCACCAGTATATAATATACAGCAGTACGGTACAGTAGGCCACTGCTCTACCTACCTCTGTGTCGTCAAGTATACTATCCATCCATACCTGTGGTGCATTTCAGTTTTGCACAGTTTGCTGACCACCAGTATATATAATATACAGCAGTACGGTACAGTAGGCCACTGCTCTACCTACCTCTGTGTCGTCAAGTATACTATCCATCCATACCTGTGGTGCATTTCAGTTTGCACGGATTGCTGACCACCAGTATATAATATATAGCAGTACGGTACAGTAGGCCACTGCTCTACCTACCTCTGTGTTGTCAAGTATACTATCCATCCATACCTGTGGTGCATTTCAGTTTTGCACAGTTTGCTGACCACCAGTATATAATATATAGCAGTACGGTACAGTAGGCCACTGCTCTACCTACCTCTGTGTCGTCAAGTATACTATCCATTCATACCTGTGGTGCATTTCAGTTTTGCACAGTTTGCTGACCACCAGTATATAATATATAGCAGTACGGTACAGTAGGCCACTGCTCTACCTACCTCTGTCGTCAAGTATACTATCCATCCATACCTGTGGTGCATTTCAGCTTTGCACAGTTTGCTGACCACCAGTATATAATATACAGCAGTACAGTACAGTAGGCCACTGCTCTACCTACCTCTGTGTCGTCAAGTTTACTATCCATCCATACCTGTGGTGCATTTCAGTTTTGCACAGTTTGCTGACCACCAGTATATATAATATATAGCAGTACGGTACAGTAGGCCACTGCTCTACCTACCTCTGTGTCGTCAAGTATACTATCCATCCATACCTGTGGTGCATTTCAGTTTTTGTGCGCAGTATATATAGTAGTAGGCCATTGCTATTGATAAATATATTACTGGCATATAATTCCACACATTAAAAAATGGAGAACAAAAATGTGGAGGGTAAAATAGGGAAAGATCAAGATCCACTTCCACCTCATGCTGAAGCTGCTGCCACTAGTCATGGCCGAGACGATGAAATGCCATCAACGTCGTCTGCCAAGGCCGATGCCCAATGTCATAGTAGAGAGCATGTAAAATCCAAAAAACAAAAGTTCAGTAAAATGACCCAAAAATCTAAATTAAAATCGTCTGAGGAGAAGCGTAACCTTGCCAATATGCCATTTACGACACGGAGTGGCAAGGAACGGCTGAGGCCCTCTCCTATGTTCCTCATGACTAGTGGGTCAGCTTCACATGAAGATGGAAGTACTGATCCTCCTTCTAGAAAACTTAAAACTTAAGATGGCAAAAGCACAGCAAAGAACTGTGCGTTCTTCTAAATCACAAATCCCCAAGAAGAGTCCAATTGTGTCGGTTGCGATGCCTGACCTTCCCAACACTGGACGGGAAGAGGTGGCTCCTTCCACCATTTGCACGCCCCCTGCAAGTGCTGGAAGGAGCACCCGCAGTCCAGTTCCTGATAGTCAAATTGAAGATGTCACTGTTGAAGTACACCAGGATGAGGATATGGGTGTTGCTGGCGCTGGGGAGGAAACTGACAAGGAGGATTCTGATGGTGAGGTGGTTTGTTTAAGTCAGGCACCCGGGGAGACACATGTTGTCCGTGGGATGAATATGGCCATTGACATGCCTGGTCAAAATACAAAAAAAAAAATCAGCTCTTCGGTGTGGAATTATTTCAACAGAAATGCGGACAACTGGTGTCAAGCTGTGTGTTGCCTTTGTCAATCTGTAATAAGTAGGGATAAGGACATTAACCACCTAGGAACATCCTCCCTTATACGTCACCTGGAGCGCATTCATCAGAAGTCATTGACAAGTTCAAAAACTTTGGGTGACAGCGGAAGCAGTCCACTGCCAACTAAATCCCTTCCTCTTGTAACCAAGCTCCTGCAAACCACACCACCAACTCCCTCAGTGTCAATTTCCTCCTTAGACAGGAAAGCCACTAGTCCTGCAGGCCATGTCACTATCAAGTCTAACGAGTCCTCTCCTGCCTGGGATTCCTCCGAGGCATCCTTGAGTGTAATGCCTACTGCTGCTGGCGCTGCTGTTGTTGCTGCTGGGAGTCGATCGTCATCCCAGTGGGGAAGTCGGAAGACCACTTGTACTACTTCCAGTAAGCAATTGACTGTCCAACAGTCCTTTGCGAGGAAGATGAAATATCACAGCAGTCATCCTGCTGCAAAGCGGATAACTCAGGCCTTGGCAGCCTGGGTGGTGAGAAACGTGTTTCCGGTATCCACCGTTAATTCACAGGGAACTAGAGAATTGATTGAGGTACTGTGTCCCCGGTACCAAATACCATCTAGGTTCCATTTCTCTAGGCAGGCGATACCGAAAATGTACACAGACGTCAGAAAAAGAGTCACCAGTGTCCTAAAAAATGCAGTTGTACCCAATGTCCACTTAACCACGGACATGTGGACAAGTGAACCAGGGCAGACTCAGGACTATATGACTGTGACAGCCCACTGGGTAGATGTATTGCCTCCCGCAGCAACAACAGCAGCGGCGGCACCAGTAGCAGCATCTCGCAAACGCCAACTCGTTCCTAGGCAGGCTACGCTTTGTATCACCGGTTTCCATAAAAGGCACACAGATGACCACCTCTTACGGAAACTGAGGAACATCATTGCAGAATGGCTTACCCCAGTTGGACTCTCCTGGGGATTTGTGACATCGGACAACGCCAGCAATATTGTGCGTGCATTACATGTGGGCAAATTCCAGCACGTCCCATGTTTTGCACATACATTGAATTAGGTGGTGCGGAATTATGTAAAAACAACAGGGGCGTGCAAGAGATGCTGTCGGTGGCCCGAAGAATTGCGGGCCACTTTCGGCATTCAACCACAGCGTGCCGAAGACTGTGTTTGAAAAATGACAGTTAGTAGCTGATTGGCTGGCACTTTATCTCTGTCCACTTTATCTCCATATAATGCTTAGTAAATAGACCCCTTTATCTCTCGTGAAGGTTTGATACATCTCCATCTGAGTGTCATTTACAGAGCGTACCGCAACATAATGATATCCTACTTTACCCCCCGACAACGTAACATGTACCTTGTGATTAGGCTATGCCCACACACTATTGTATCGAGAGCGTATTATAGAGCATCAATTAGACTGACAAATGCTCTGAGAGAAAATGCTGGAATTACGGTAAGAAGTAGATAAATAATGGCAGAATGGTGACCTCTGCAGCTGGTTTACCAATTATATGCTAACAATATTGTTATACAATTATCTCTAAAGCGCCGTATTCACGGGCCGATTTGGGGAGAGATCTGTGCTGAGCAGTTTGCTCAAGCCACATCTCTCCCCCCCGCTCAGCACAACGCGATATGTGCTGAGCGCATGCGGGGAGACGGGGGGGGGGCGCTCATTTCACCCAGCGGCCAATCTAGCACTCAGAGCCGGCCCTAACCAATATGATGCCCTAGGCAAGATTTTGTCTGGTGCCCTCTAGCACCGCCGCTAGTTCTGCAGGAGATGCCTGGCATGAGTCAGCTGTCAGCTCTGCTAACGTCGGGCGCCTTTTGTTTATGAAAATGCATCTTATTATTTGCATTACTATGTGGCTAGGATGCACAAGCAGCTTCTGCTGATTAAAATTATATGCAGCATGCCTATATTCTGTGTGCAACTGTGGCTGTATCTGCATACGAAATGCTACAATACAGTGATTTCCAGGTATACACTGCAACGTAGCATTTTGTATGCAGATACAGCCGCAGTCACATACAGAATATAGGCATGCCGCATATCATTTTAATCAGTAGAAGCTGCTGGTGCCCCTAATCATACCAAATGCCCTAGGCATTTGCCTAGTTTGCCTATGCCTAAGGCCGGCTCTGCTAGCACTAGCGATAGCGATGCGCAGGGCTGCACATCTCTATCGCTGTGAGTGTTACACACGGAGTGATCGCTGCTTAAAATCTAAGCAATTTTTTTATTAAAATCTGAACTTAATTGTTCAAAGTAAAAGTCCTCTCCATGCAATGGCCTGAGACTTTTTCTGTATAAATCATTTTACTGCACAATTCTAGGACTGCAGTCAAGAAAATACATCCACAATCAGGGCCGTCTTTACGTATGGGCTCAATGGGCTCTTGCCCAAGGGCCCCAGGAGTATAAGGGCCCTAGGCTGATAGCTGAGGGTCCCCTCTTTCCAGGGGTACCAGATTTTTGAAAATCGGCCTTGGGGAACCGGAGATATTCAACGTGAAAGCAGTGGTCCCCATCCGAGCCTGTTAATTGCTCTTCCCAGCCAGATATCTCAGGTTCTGTCTGACATAGATTTTGGATTATACCCTCAGAAAAACTCTGAGACTCTCCCCTTTTGCTGGACACTGTCAGCTTGTCTCTACTGTGCCCAGAACCAGAGATATCAGCCTTCCAGCAGCTGGTCCCTGCTCCAGCTCCACACGCCTGGTATACAGTTTTATATATTCATTGGAGGATTGCTCTGGCTCCTGACCAGAGCCGGCCTTAGCTATAGGCAGGCTAGGCATTTGCCTAGGGCATTCAAGCATGTCTAGGGGCATCCAAGCATGTCCCTGCAGCATCTCATGCTGAGAGGGACAGTCCGCAAACTAACTGTTACTTTCCAAATGTATTCAATCAGTACTTGTATACACTGCTGTTTACATTTGTCCAAAAAAATGCACACTGTGCCTTAAACTTCCTCTGACATGCTTGAATGCCCCTGACTTGTGAGACCTCAGACAGACAGCAGAAGCCCAGTAAATGCAATTCCTGAACCTGTGACATTTTTACTGACTATATAAGGTTATTACTGGATGGCTTCTTATGATAACACATGTGTATTTTGGAAGACTGCTTCACAGAAACCTGACATCACCTATACTGCTTGTGCACATTGGGGAGGGGGACCCTGCCATCCTGTGTGTGTCCCTTATCCCTGTGCAAACCCCAGGTGTCTGCAGGGACATAACATGGGCAGTGTTCTCCCCACACTTTATTTCCTAGTCAGTCCATACCGTAAAATTCCCCTGCCATCTAGTACTGTAACGTGGTCAGTAAGTTGCGTTGTGCTATTTCTATATGAAACATCAGTGCAGCGTGACTTTTGGACACATCAGACTGGAGGGCAGAGCATTTAGCTCCCACAGTATAAAGTAAAGTGCATGCAGTTAACGGGAGTAACAGACACCAGCAAACACACTGAATAGTGAAGAGAATGGACAGTTTCTACATGTTTGATACTGATCTTTTTGTATAACCAGCAAGTGTGGCAGTATCTGTGGCAGTATATGTGTATTATGGGCATTACTAATGTGGGGCATATGTGTAAGGTGCATTACTGTGTGGCATTATGTGTATTATGGGCATTACTAATGTGGGGCATATGTGTAAGGTTCCTTTACTGTGTGGAATTATATGTATTATGGTCATTACTGTGTGGCATTGTGCAGAGTTGAACTGGCCCACAGGGTAACCCCCTGGTGGGCCCCACTACCTGAGCGTTGCAGGTACAGATGCAGAACTAGCGGCGGAGCTAGGGGGCACCAGACAAAATTTTGCCTAGGGCATCAAATTGGCTAGGGCCGGCTCTGCTCCTGACCTCTGATCCCCAAGTTCCCAGAACCTTCTGAAAGGTGGGACTCTCTAGTTTTTATTCAATTCAAAGCTAAGAAATATATTTTCAGGAACTTGAGATATCTGCAGTCAAGCAAACTGCCCTCCCACCAGAAAATTATAAATATTAAGCCCACTCCACTATCCACCCCTCCCCTGCGTATTAAACACCCCCTACCACCCCGGAAGTCATGTACCAGGGCTTTTTTATTCAGCCCAATGGCCCCTCTACAGTTTAGTCCCATCTGTGCAGTAAAGGAGTAATTAGCAGAAATTACTGCTCCAGGTCCTACATGCTGAGCGGAAGATAGAACACCCCCTACCGCCCGTGGGACATCAAAGCTGCCACTGATAGCACACCCCACCCCTACCGCTGGAGGGTGGGTAGGGGGCCCAATGCATTGCTGTGCCCAGGGGCCCACACTGCTGTTAAGACGGCCCTGTCCACAATTTCTCAAATACCCATATTTTCAATAAGCCACCATAATGCCTCATAGTTCCTATTTTGGCAAAACCACCTCCATTCTCAGACTCAGAAAGGGGTGTGGCTTCATGATACTGTTGCTATATGTGCTACATCTGGGCGTGGTTTGGGTATATTGGGGGTGTGGCTTGGACAGTTTATGGGAGGGAATTTTTCTGCCCCTATTTTGCTATTAAAAAATGTAAGGTATGAGGTCCATAAAGCTTTACTATGAAAATGTTATTAGGAGCTGATTTATATTAGTCAATTTGTATTTTAACTTTACTGAGCCTTTAACTTATATTAGGATTTTGAAACAGATATTACTCCCAGCTCATATAAAGAAATAACTGCAAAGCATACAATTAAGCCAGAAAGAGAAATTAATACATTGATACTGTACATTTAGCAGAAGCTGCAGGAACTGCATGTACAGTAGTAGAACATAATTCAAGGTATCAGAGTGTGAGCAACCACTGAAATATGCACTTACTGTAGTTATTAATGTGGGAAATATCTTTTTTTGTCAAATGAACTATCCCCAGCACCAACAGATGAACCAGCACCAACAGAAGACCCTGAACCTGAGGGCACACTAAGCTGTCTCTCTCGTGGGGCTGAATACCATCTACCCCTCAGCTTGGTGACTGAGGCCAATCTCAATGTGTCTGATATCCACCTGGAAGACCCTCTGTGTAAGGCGGAGCTGAAGGGAGATGTCACTCTTATTAAAATACCGTTCAGTAGATGTGGATCTGATGTCTTGGTGAGATTTACTGTACTACCAGCAATTGCTTTTATTGCTGAGTTATTCTAGCATTAATCTAAGATAAGATAAGATAAGAATAATTTATTGTCACTGTTCATAGCAGTGGCGTGCGGTGAGGCCAGTGGCTGGTGAGGCACTACAGCCATAATGTCCGCCGAATCTGCCGATGACCCCTACCGCCACCGAGCCAATGCCCGCTACTGACCCTAAGTCGATGCCCGCTGCCACCGCCACCGGCTTACAAACTCGGCCACCATAAACTGACCCATCCCTCCGCCACTAATTTGCATCTCACACCGATGCCGCCAATGCCCGCTGCCTGCCTGCTCATCATACTTGTGATATATTGTACATTTTTATAGAAAAAAAATTAAGAATTTACTTACCGATAATTCTATTTCTCGTAGTCCGTAGTGGATGCTGGGAACTCCGTAAGGACCATGGGGAATAGCGGCTCCGCAGGAGACTGGGCACAAAAGTAAAGCTTTAGGACTACCTGGTGTGCACTGGCTCCTCCCCCTATGACCCTCCTCCAAGCCTCAGTTAAGATACTGTGCCCGGACGAGCGTACACAATAAGGAAGGATTTATGAATCCCGGGTAAGACTCAAACCAGCCACACCAATCACACCGTACAACTTGTGATCTGAACCCAGTTAACAGTATGATAACAGAAGAGCCTCTGGATAGATGGCTCACAACAACAATAACCCGATTTAGGTAACAATAACTATGTACAAGTATTGCAGACAATCCGCACTTGGGATGGGCGCCCAGCATCCACTACGGACTACGAGAAATAGAATTATCGGTAAGTAAATTCTTATTTTCTCTGACGTCCTAGTGGATGCTGGGAACTCCGTAAGGACCATGGGGATTATACCAAAGCTCCCAAACGGGCGGGAGAGTGCGGATGACTCTGCAGCACCGAATGAGAGAACTCCAGGTCCTCCTCAGCCAGGGTATCAAATTTGTAGAATTTAGCAAACGTGTTTGCCCCTGACCAAGTAGCTGCTCGGCAAAGTTGTAAAGCCGAGACCCCTCGGGTCGCCGCCCAACCATGAGCCCACCTTCCTTGTGGAGTGGGCATTTACAGATTTTGGCTGTGGCAGGCCTGCCACAGAATGTGCAAGCTGAATTGTACTACAAATCCAACGAGCAATAGTCTGCTTAGAAGCAGGAGTACCCAGCTTGTTGGGTGCATACAGGATAAACAGCGAGTCAGATTTTCTGACTCCAGCCGTCCTGGAAACATAAATTTTCAGGGCCCTGACAACGTCCAGCAAATTGGAGTCCTCCAAGTCCCTAGTAGCCGCAGGTACCACAATAGGCTGGTTCAGGTGAAACGCTGAAACCACCTTAGGGAGAAATTGTGGATGAGTCCTCAATTCTGCCCTGTCCGTATGAAAAATCAGGTAAGGGCTTTTATAAGATAAAGCCGCCAATTCTGACACGCGCCTGGCCGAAGCCAGGGCCAACAGCATGACCACTTTCCATGTGAGATATTTCAAATCCACAGATTTAAGCGGTTCAAACCAATGTGATTTTAGGAACCCCAAAACTACATTGAGATCCCAAGGTGCCACTGGAGGCACAAAAGGAGGCTGTATATGCAGCACCCCCTTGACAAACGTCTGAACTTCAGGAACTGAAGCCAGTTCTTTCTGGAAGAAAATCGACAGGGCCGAAATCTGAACCTTAATGGATCCTAATTTTAGGCCCATAGACACTCCTGTTTGCAGGAAATGCAGGAATCGACCCAGTTGAAATTCCTCCGTTGGGGCCTTCCTGGCCTCGCACCACGCAACATATTTCCGCCAAATGCGGTGATAATGCTTTGCGGTCACATCCTTCCTGGCTTTGATCAGGGTAGGAATGACTTCTTCCGGAATGCCTTTTTCCTTCAGGATCCGGCGTTCAACCGCCATGCCGTCAAACGCAGGCGCGGTAAGTCTTGGAACAGACAGGGTCCTTGCTGGAGCAGGTCCCTTCTTAGAGGTAGAGGCCACGGGTCCTCTGTGAGCATCTCTTGAAGTTCCGGGTACCAAGTCCTTCTTGGCCAATCCGGAGCCACGAGTATAGTTCTTACTCCTCTCCGTCTTATAATTCTCAGTACCTTGGGTATGAGAGGTAGAGGAGGGAACACATACACTGACTGGTACACCCATGGTGTTACCAGAGCGTCCACAGCTATTGCCTGAGGGTCCCTTGACCTGGCGCAATACCTATCCAATTTTTTGTTGAGGCGGGACGCCATCATGTCCACCTTTGGGTTTTTTTCCAACGGTTTACAATCATGTGGAAGACTTCTGGGTGAAGTCCCCACTCTCCCGGGTAGAGGTCGTGCCTGCTGAGGAAGTCTGCTTCCCAGTTGTCCACTCCCGGAATGAACACTGCTGACAGTGCTATCACATGATTTTCCGCCCAGCGAAGAATCCTTGCAGCTTCTGCCATTGCCCTCCTGCTTCTTGTGCCGCCCTGTCTGTTCACGTGGGCGACTGCCGTGATGTTGTCCGACTGGATCAGCACCGGCTGATCTTGAAGCAGAGGTCTTGCTTGGCTTAGGGCATTGTAAATGGCCCTCAGCTCCAGGATATTTATGTGAAGTGATGTCTCCAGGCTTGACCACAAGCCCTGGAAATTTCTTCCCTGTGTGACTGCTCCCCAGCCTCGCAGGCTGGCATCCGTGGTCACCAGGACCCAGTCCTGAATGCCGAATCTGCGGCCCTCTAGAAGATGAGCACTCTGCAACCACCACAGGAGAGACACCCTTGTCTTTGGTGACAGGGTTATCC
The DNA here is from genome assembly GCF_028390025.1 of Pseudophryne corroboree. Classification (NCBI taxonomy): domain Eukaryota; kingdom Metazoa; phylum Chordata; class Amphibia; order Anura; family Myobatrachidae; genus Pseudophryne; species Pseudophryne corroboree. Next base: position 424,284,723 of record NC_086452.1, on the reverse strand, counting down.
GTTGATGCATCTGAAGATGCGATCCGGACCATTTGTCCAGCAGGTCCCACTGGAAAGTTCTTGCGTGGAATCAGCCGAATGGGATTGCTTCGAGGGAATCCACCATTTATCCCAGGACCCTTGTGCATTGATGCACTGACACTTGGCCTGGTTTTAGGAGGTTTCTGACTAGTACGGATAACTCCCTGGCTTTCTCCTCCGGGAGAAAGAACTTTTTCTGGACTGTGTCCAGGATCATCCCTAGGAATAGAAGACGTGTCGTCGGGATCAGCTGCGATTTTGGAATATTGAGAATCCAACCGTGCTGCCGCAACACTACTTGAGATAGTGCTACCCCGACTACCAATTGTTCCCTGGATCTTGCCCTTATCAGGAGATCGTCCAAGTACGGGATAACTAAAACTCCCTTCCTTCGAAGGAGTATCATCATTTCGGCCATTACCTTGGTAAAGACCCGGGGTGCCGTGGACAAACCAAACGGCAGCGTCTGAAACTGATAGTGACAGTTCTGTACCACAAACCTGAGGTACCCTTGGTGAGAAGGGTAAATTGGGACATGGAGGTAAGCATCCTTGATGTCCAAAGACACCATATAATCCCCTTCTTCCAAGTTCGCAATCACCGCTCTGAGTGACTCCATCTTGAATTTGAACCTGTGTATGTAAGTGTTCAAGGATTTCAGATTTAAAATTGGTCTCACCGAGCCGTCCGGCTTCGGTACCACAAACAGCGTGGAATAATACCCCTTTCCCTGTTGCAGGAGGGGTACCTTGATTATCACCTGCTGGGAATACAGCTTGTGAATGGCTTCCAATACCGCCTCCTGTCGGAGGGAGACGTCGATAAAGCAGACTTTAGGAAACGGCGAGGGGGAGTGCCTGAGTCCGCTTGTAAAGCCCCAGCGTCATGCTGAGGACTTGGCAGAAACGGGAGAGGGCTTCTGTTCCTGGGAACTGGCTGTTTGCTGCAGCCTTTTTCCTCTCCCTCTGCCACGGGGCAGAAATGAGGAGCCTTTTGCCCGCTTGCCCTTATGGGGCCGAAAGGACTGCGCCTGATAATACGGCGTCTTCTTATGTTGAGAGGCTACCTGGGGTAAAAATGTGGATTTCCCAGCAGTTGCTGTGGCCACCAGGTCTGATAGACCTACCCCAAATAACGCCTCCCCTTTGTAAGGCAATACTTCCATATGCCTTTTGGAATCAGCATCACCTGACCACTGCCTCGTCCATAACCCTCTTCTGGCAGAAATGGACAGCGCACTTACTCTTGATGCCAGTCGGCAAATATCCCTCTGTGCATCACGCATATATAGAAATGCATCTTTCAAATGCTCTATAGTCAGTAATATACTGTCCCTATCTAGGGTATCAATATTGTCAGTCAGGGAATCCGACCAAGCCACCCCAGCACTGCACATCCAGGCTGAGGCGATTGCTGGTCGCAGTATAACACCCGTGTGAGTGTATATACATTTTAGGATATTCTCCTGCTTTCTGTCAGCAGGTTCCTTAAGGGCGGCCGTATCAGGAGACGGTAGTGCCACCTGTTTTGACAAACGTGTGAGCGCTTTATCCACCTTAGGGGGTGTTTCCCAACGTGCCCTATCCTCTGGCGGGAAGGGGTATGATGCTAATAACCTTTTAGGAATTATCAGTTTTTTATCGGGGGAAACCCACGCTTCATCACACACTTCATTTAATTCCTCAGATGCAGGAAAAACTACAGGCAGTTTTTTCTCACCAAACATAATACCCTTTTTAGTGGTACTTGTATTATCAGAAATATGTAAAACATTTTTCATAGCATCAATCATGTAACGTGTGGCCCTACTGGAAGTCACATTCGTCTCTTCATCGTCGACACTGGAGTCAGTATCCGTGTCGGCGTCTGTATCTGCCATCTGAGGTAACGGGCGTTTTAGAGCCCCTGATGGCTTTTGAGACGCCTGGACAGGCACGAGCTGAGTAGCCGGCTGTCTCATGTCATCAACCGTCTTTTGTAAAGAGCTGACACTGTCACGTAATTCCTTCCATAAGCTCAGCCACTCAGGTGTCGACTCCCTAGGGGGTGACATCTCCATTACAGGCAATTGCTCCACCTCCACACCATTTTCCAATTTCCTCCTCATACATGTCGACACAATCGTACCGACACACAGCACACACACAGGGAATGCTCTGATAGAGGACAGGACCCCACTAGCCCTTTGGGGAGACAGAGGGAGAGTATGCCAGCACACACCAGAGCGCTATATATATACAGGGATAACCTTATAGAAGTGTTTTTCCCCTTATAGCTGCTGTTTTATTTATACTGCGCCTAATTAGTGCCCCCCTCTCTTGTTTTACCCTTTTCTGTAGTGCAGGACTGCAGGGGAGAGTCAGGAAGACGTCCTTCCAGCGGAGCTGTGAGGGAAAATGGCGCCCGTGTGCTGAGGAGATAGGCTCCGCCCCCTTCTCGGCTGACTTTTCTCCCGCTTTTTGCTGTATTCTGGCAGGGGTTAAAATACATCCATATAGCCCTGGGGGTTATATGCGATGTATTTTCGCCAGCCAAGGTGTTTCTATTGCTGCTCAGGGCGCCCCCCCCAGCGCCCTGCACCCTCAGTGACCGGAGTATGAAGTGTGCCTGAGGAGCAATGGCGCACAGCTGCAGTGCTGTGCGCTACCTTGGTGAAGACTGATGTCTTCTGCCGACGATTTTCCGGACCTCTTCTTGCTTCTGGCTCTGTAAGGGGGCCGGCGGCGCGGCTCTGGGACCGGACTCCGAGGCTGAGCCTGTGTTCGGTCCCTCTGGAGCTAATGGTGTCCAGTAGCCAAGAAGCCCAAGCTGGCTGCAAGCAGGCAGGTTCGCTTCTTCTCTCCTTAGTCCCTCGATGCAGTGAGCCTGTTGCCAGCAGGTCTCACTGAAAATAAAAAACCTAAAACTAAACTTTTACTAAGAAACTCAGGAGAGCCCCTAGTGTGCACCCTTCTCGGCCGGGCACAAAAATCTAACTGAGGCTTGGAGGAGGGTCATAGGGGGAGGAGCCAGTGCACACCAGGTAGTCCTAAAGCTTTACTTTTGTGCCCAGTCTCCTGCGGAGCCGCTATTCCCCATGGTCCTTACGGAGTTCCCAGCATCCACTAGGACGTCAGAGAAATAGTATTTGGGACTGGGAAGGGAGTGGGAGGAGGACATGAATGCAATTCTGTTGTCCAGGGCTTCCATTAACGTAATGGAGAAGGGTCTGAATGGGTTAAAAAAATTAAAAAAAAAAATGCGTGAGGTCCCCCCTCCTAAGTATAACCAGCCTCCGGCTGGTTGTTTAAATACTGGGGAAAAATTGGACAGGGGTTCCCCGTATTTAGACAACCAGCACCGGGCTCTTAGTCCAGTCCTGGTTCCAAAAATATGGGGGACAAAAGATGTAGGGATCCCCCGTATTTTTAAAACCAGCACCTGGCTCCACTAGCCAGGGACATAATGCCACAGCCGGGGGACACATTTACGTAGGTCCCTGCGGCCGTGGCATTACCCCCCTAACTAGTCACCCCTGGCCGGGGTTCCCTGGAGGAGTGGGGACCCCTTAAATCAAGGAGTTACAGAGGGGGAAAAGGAGAGAGAGAGAGAGAGAGAGAGAAAAAAAATACCTGCGTGCTGTTGTATGCGGACGGAGCAGCCGCCCGGAGAGAGCCACACAGAGTACAAGCAGTCAGCGGGAGGGGAGGACGGAGCCGACGGACTCTGGCAGCTGTCAGCTGCCCACAGGAAAGACGTCTGGTGCCTTTGTGCAGGAGGGGGGGACGGAGCCAGCGGAGCATGACAGGGGAGAGCAGCAGTCACTGCAGACCCACCGCTGCTGCTGCTCCAGTCCCAACTTCTGCCTCCCGCCGCGTCTTTTTGATTGGACAGCGGATCCAGTGCTGGATCCGCAGTCCAATCACATCTGCCTCGCTGACATGGGGGTGGTGTCCCTGTCAGCGAGGCACTTTTTTCAGTGCCGCTTTGCCACTGTATTTCAATGGGCTTTTACAGCCCGGTGCTAGGCTCCGCCCCTCGCTCTCTCCCCGTTCCTATTCTGTATGGGAGGCACTGCTAACAGTGCCTCCCAAAGTAATTTCACCCCCAAAAAAATATGCCATTACATAAGGAAGTTACTTATGACATAGAATATGTGTCATAAGTATCTTCTATGTATTCTTTTACTAATTAATCACAGGGGAGGCACTGCCTCCCCTGCCTCCCCTGACTGCATGTCCCTGGTTCATAGTCATATACAGCGAAATTACATACAGTTTCATGTGATATACATAATAAAATACATCACATAAGTTTAGCAAGGTTGAGAATTCAAACCAACAATCGCAGAAGGGAAAAAAATATTCCTTAGCCAGGTTAGCCTAGTGGTACGACATTTTAAACATTTACAACGTCTCCCCGATGGCAAAAGGGAAAAAAACGCATTACAGGGATGACCCCTATCTTCAATCATCCTGTTTGCCTTTGACAGACTCCTCACAGTGAGTACATCCACCAACCTAGGCAAAGGTTGGCCAATGATCCTCTCCGCGGATTTAATCACTCTTCCCAAGGCAATAAGATCCGAACACTTGGCATTACCATACCACACCGTGATCGCATAGGTCAGCAAGCTCTCAATCATACAGCGATAAAAGTTAACCAGAGTAGATTGCTGCAGACCTGCTACTCGTAAGAAAAAAAGACGCTGGTGAGCCTTCCTGACCACTGAAGTGATATGCAAGGACTATGATAAATCCTCCGTGAATTTAATCCCCAAAAATTTTACATTGGTGACCCTTTCCACCTCCTCACCATTCAAAAACAGCGGACGAATGCTGTTTTTTTAATTTTTTTTTAGATTTCCTAAAATCTATCACAACCTCCTTGGTTTTCTTACTGTTTAATAACAGGTTGTTTTTAACCCCCCACTCAGTGAGTCTTCTCACTTCCTCTCTGTAACTAGTCTCATCTCCACCGGTTATCAAACCCACCAGAGTGGTATCATCCGCAAACTTAATCACAGAGATTGTATCCGAATTAGACTCACAGTCGGAGGTATACAGGGAATATAAGAAGGGACTTAAAACACAACCCTGCGGAACTCCTACACTTAACACCAGTTCCGAAGACAAGTCATAGCCCAGTCTGACTGTCTGCGGACGATCCGACAAAAAATCCAACAGCCAATTACATATGGCCGCATCATATCCAATCCGTAAAAGCTTTTTTACTAACACCGCTGGCACTACCGTGTTAAAGGAGGAGCTATAATCCACAAATAACAATCTAGCATAGGTGTCTCTATTTTCAAGATGACAAAGTACTCTATGAAGCACCATAAGAGCTGCGTCCGTTGATCTGTTCGACCGATAGGCAAACTGATTAGGGTCAAATCCCAATGGGATGACACTTTTTAGATGGACCAAAACAACTCTCTCAAAACATTTCATAATCAATGAAGTGAGAGCAATCGGCCTATAGTCGTTCAGACCAATGACCGATGCAGACTTAGGAATTGGAACAATAATTGAAGTTTTGAAGCACCGTGGAACAGTGCATTGACTCAGGGAAAATCAAAAATGCCTGCCAGCTGATCAGCACACGCCCGTAATACTCTGCCTGGAATACAATCCGGGCCAGGAGCCTTCCTTACATTCGTTCTTTTAAAACAATCCCTAACTTCAACTTCAGTTAGGGTCAAAAAACTATCTGAATGAAATCTAAAAGGATTACCCATAGAAGAGTCAACCTCTTCAAAACGTGCATAAAAGTGATTTAGCTCATCAGCCAAGGGACCACCCATCCTGACAGGAGTAGACCTTTTGTAATCAGAGATACATTTAATTCCTCTCCACATCGTTCTTGCATCACCTGATTCTTTAAAATGGTTTTCAATCTTAACCGAATAAGCTTCCTTAGCAAGACGAATACCCTTTTTTAAGTTAAAACGGGCAGTCGTATAAGCTAATTTATCTTTTACTCTAAACGCCCTTTAGCTTTTAATTGGCTACTTCTGGTGCAAAGAGATACAAATTGAAGGCTACAACACAGTTCCACAAGAGCATTTGCCATTATTCCAATATTGGTGCCGATTTTTATAATTCCTTTTTACCACATGTGGCAATAAGAACTGAGGTATTGGCAGAATTACCGATAATCACATATTCCTGGTGGGCACCCATTCCTGCCATAAGTAAACGTAAAGTGATCTCTAATGTGAGCACCTTTCTTCTGGTATCAGACCCCAGCTGCGCTAATGCAGTAGTGTGGATGTGTAGATTACTAAGGGGTGACTTGGGATCCCTCTCTGGAAAACTTTGCATAACATATCCCACAGACTGGCAAAAGCCATTTAAAAATGGCATTCACTATCGGTGCCAAGCTGTTGAATATTTTCCTAATTTTGCAGCCCCCATAGAAATGGAGGGACAACTGCAGATATCTCTGACCCCCCTTCTTAAATGTTGGAGATACTGACATTTTGTGTTGATCCCCCCCCCCCCCAAAACTGCTGTTTACAAGGGATTTCCCAAAATATAGATTTTATAAATATAGGAAGGTAAAATTAAAATGTTCAAAAATAGAAATCACTTATATAAATCTTACTGTATTAGATGTACAGACTCCTTTAATATTACGTTAATGTCATTCTCTGCACACTGCAATAGTATAAAACCTCCTACTATCTGGATGCTTCCACAGAGTGAAGATGGGAAGACATACTATGTAAATACCATCTACGGAACAATCCCAGAGACCAGAGTACACCGCATTGAGATCCCAGTGAGGTGTGAAATAGAAACCAATGAGACCCTTGGGTTCCACTTTCACCCTAAAGTCACAGATGTGGTCTATAAGAGTCACTATAACGTCTCCCTGAAGCTCTATCAGAACAGCGACTTTACCAACCTGGTTACCAGGTATCCTTATGCGGTTGACATCCATGGTCATCTACACGTGGAGTTCAGAGTGGATTCAGGTGAAACGGGGATACAGATAATGGCAGAAAACTGCAGGGCTTCCCCGTCACTCGAGGATACAGAGAAGACATACAATCTCGTCCAGCACGGGTAATTATTACATACATGTAGACTTCATACATGTTGGGTAGTTCAAAAATAGGCGTAATATTACCATGCTGTGGGAGGTACACTAAATTGATCACGAAAATTAACAGTAGTAAACAGATCCCTTGGGGCCACTGATCCACCTAATGTGACATTGACAAAGTGAGGTTGGATGTACAGATGTAGCCATACTTATCGTGGCTACATCTAGGCACAAATGCGCCTCGTGTGCCGTGACCGTGTGCACGCTCAGCATGAGCACGCTCATTAAGAACGTATTGAGCAGCAATTGCCACAGCTAGGTGAAGCCAGGCGCGGGTGCGATTAGGTGCGCCCTGCATGCATGTATTGCCACGGGGAAACCACGATGAATGTGGCTACATCTGTATAAAGAGTTTAATGAAGAAAGGCGAAGATAGATGAATGTAAGGGAAAATAAGATTTTACTTACCGATAAATCTATTTCTCGGAGTCCGTAGTGGATGCTGGGGTTCCTGAAAGGACCATGGGGAATAGCGGCTCCGCAGGAGACAGGGCACAAAAAGTAAAGCTTTTCCAGATCAGGTGGTGTGCACTGGCTCCTCCCCCTATGACCCTCCTCCAGACTCCAGTTAGGTACTGTGCCCGGACGAGCGTACACAATAAGGGAGGATTTTGAATCCCGGGTAAGACTCATACCAGCCACACCAATCACACCGTACAACTTGTGATCTAAACCCAGTTAACAGTATGATAACAGCGGAGCCTCTGAAAGATGGCTTCCTTCAACAATAACCCGAATTAGTTACCAATAACTATGTACAATTATTGCAGATAATCCGCACTTGGGATGGGCGCCCAGCATCCACTACGGACTCCGAGAAATAGATTTATCGGTAAGTAAAATCTTATTTTCTCTATCGTCCTAGTGGATGCTGGGGTTCCTGAAAGGACCATGGGGATTATACCAAAGCTCCCAAACGGGCGGGAGAGTGCGGATGACTCTGCAGCACCGAATGAGAGAACTCCAGGTCCTCCTTAGCCAGAGTATCAAATTTGTAAAATTTTACAAACGTGTTCTCCCCTGACCACGTAGCTGCTCGGCAAAGTTGTAATGCCGAGACCCCTCGGGCAGCCGCCCAAGATGAGCCCACCTTCCTTGTGGAGTGGGCCTTTACAGATTTAGGCTGTGGCAGGCCTGCCACAGAATGTGCAAGTTGGATTGTGCTACAGATCCAACGAGCAATCGTCTGCTTAGACGCAGGAGCACCCATCTTGTTGGGTGCATACAATATAAACAACGAGTCAGATTTTCTGACTCCAGCTGTCCTTGCAATATATATTTTTAATGCTCTGACAACGTCCAGTAACTTGGAGTCCTCCAAGTCACTTGTAGCCGCAGGCACTACAATAGGCTGGTTCAGATGAAATGCTGACACCACCTTAGGGAGAAAATGCGGACGAGTCCGCAGTTCTGCCCTGTCCGAATGGAAAATCAGATATGGGCTTTTGTAAGATAAAGCTGCCAGTTCTGACACTCTCCTGGCCGAAGCCAGGGCTAGAAGCATGGTCACTTTCCATGTGAGATATTTCAAATCCACCTTTTTTAGTGGTTCAAACCAATGAGATTTTAGAAAGTCCAAAACCACATTGAGATCCCACGGTGCCACTGGAGGCACCACAGGAGGCTGTATATGCAGCACTCCCTTAACAAAGGTCTGGACTTCAGGGACTGAAGCCAATTCTTTTTGAAAGAAAATCGACAGGGCCGAAATTTGAACCTTAATAGATCCCAATTTGAGACCCATAGACAATCCTGATTGCAGGAAATGTAGGAATCGACCCAGTTGAAATTCCTCCGTCGGAGCACTCCGATCTTCGCACCACGCAACATATTTTCGCCAAATTCGGTGATAATGTTGCACGGTTACTTCCTTCCTTGCTTTAATCAAAGTAGGAATGACTTCTTCCGGCATGCCTTTTTCCTTTAGGATCCGGCGTTCAACCGCCATGCCGTCAAACGCAGCCGCGGTAAGTCTTGAAACAGACAGGGACCCTGCTGAAGCAAGTCCCTCCTTAGAGGTAGAGGCCACGGATCTTCCGTGATCATCTCTTGAAGTTCCGGGTACCAAGTCCTTCTTGGCCAATCCGGAACCACTAGTATCGTTCTTACGCCTCTTTGCCGTATAATTCTCAATACTTTTGGTATGAGAGGCAGAGGAGGAAACACATACACCGACTGGTACACCCAAGGCGTTACCAGCGCGTCCACAGCTATTGCCTGCGGATCTCTTGACCTGGCGCAATACCTGTCCAGTTTTTTGTTGAGGCGAGACGCCATCATGTCCACCATTGGTCTTTCCCAACGGGTTACCAGCATGTGGAAGACTTCTGGATGAAGTCCCCACTCTCCCGGGTGAAGAACGTGTCTGCTGAGGAAGTCTGCTTCCCAGTTGTCCACTCCCGGGATGAACACTGCTGACAGTGCTATCACATGATTCTCTGCCCAGCGAAGAATCCTTGCAGCTTCTGCCATTGCACTCCTGCTTCTTGTGCCGCCCTGTCTGTTCACATGGGCGACTGCCGTGATGTTGTCCGACTGGATCAACACCGGTTTTCCCTGAAGCAGAGGTTCTGCCTGGCTTAGAGCATTGTATATTGCTCTTAGTTCCAGAATGTTTATGTGAAGAGACGTTTCCAGGCTCGTCCATACTCCCTGGAAGTTTCTTCCTTGTGTGACTGCTCCCCAGCCTCTCAGGCTGGCGTCCGTGGTCACCAGGATCCAATCCTGTATGCCGAATCTGCGGCCCTCCAATAGATGAGCACTCTGCAACCACCACAGAAGAGACACCCTTGTCCTTGGAGACAGGGTTATCCGCAGGTGCATCTGAAGATGCGACCCTGACCATTTGTCCAACAGATCCCTTTGGAAAATTCTTGCGTGGAATCTGCTGAATGGAATTGCTTCGTAAGAAGCCACCATTTTTCCCAGGACTCTTGTGCATTGATGTACAGACACCTTTCCTGGTTTTAGGAGGTTCCTGACAAGCTCGGATAACTCCTTGGCTTTTTCCTCCGGAAGAAAAACCTTTTTCTGAACCGTGTCCAGAATCATCCCTAGGAACAGCAGACGAGTTGTCGGCATTAACTGGGATTTTGGAATATTCAGAATCCACCCGTGCTGTTTTAGCACTTCTTGAGACAGTGCTAATCCCATCTCTAGCTGTTCTCTGGACCTTGCTCTTATTAGGAGATCGTCCAAGTATGGGATAATTAATATGCCTTTTCTTCGAAGAAGAATCATCATCTCGGCCATTACCTTTGTAAAGACCCGAGGTGCCGTGGACAATCCGAACGGCAGCGTCTGAAACTGATAGTGACAGTTTTGTACAACGAACCTGAGGTACCCCTGGTGTGAGGGGTAAATTGGAACGTGGAGATACGCATCCTTGATGTCCAAGGATACCATAAAGTCCCCCTCTTCCAGGTTCGCTATCACTGCTCTGAGTGACTCCATCTTGAACTTGAACTTCTTTATGTACAGGTTCAAGGACTTCAGATTTAGAATAGGCCTTACCGAGCCATCCGGCTTCGGTACCACAAAAAGAGTGGAATAATACCCCTTCCCTTGTTGTAGAAGAGGTACCTTGACTATCACCTGCTGAGAGTACAGCTTGTGAATGGCTTCCAAAACCGTCTCCCTTTCGGAGGGGGACGTTGGTAAAGCAGACTTCAGGAAACGGCGAGGTGGATCTGTCTCTAATTCCAACCTGTACCCCTGAGATATTATCTGCAGGATCCAGGGATCTACCTGCGAGTGAGCCCACTGCGCGCTGTAATTTTTGAGACGACCACCCACCGTCCCCGAGTCCGCTTGAGAAGCCCCAGCGTCATGCTGAGGCTTTTGTAGAAGCCGGGGAAGGCTTCTGTTCCTGGGAAGGAGCTGCCTGTTGCTGTCTCTTCCCTCGACCTCTGCCTCGTGGCAGATATGAATAGCCCTTTGCTCTCTTATTTTTAAAGGAACGAAAGGGCTGCGGTTGAAAAGTCGGTGCCTTTTTCTGTTGGGGAGTGACTTGAGGTAGAAAGGTGGATTTCCCGGCTGTAGCCGTGGCCACCAAATCTGATAGACCGACTCCAAATAACTCCTCCCCTTTATACGGCAAAACTTCCATATGTCGTTTTGAATCCGCATCGCCTGTCCACTGTCGCGTCCATAAAGCTCTTCTGGCCGAAATGGACATAGCACTTACCCGTGATGCCAGTGTGCAGATATCCCTCTGTGCATCACGCATATAAAGAAATGCATCCTTTATTTGTTCTAACGACAGTAAAATATTGTCCCTGTCCAGGGTATCAATATTTTCAATCAGGGACTCTGACCAAACTACCCCAGCACTGCCCATCCAGGCAGTCGCTATAGCTGGTCGTAGTATAACACCTGCATGTGTGTATATACTTTTTTGGATATTTTCCATCCTCCTATCTGATGGATCTTTAAGTGCGGCCGTCTCAGGAGAGGGTAACGCCACTTGTTTAGATAAGCGTGTTAGCGCCTTGTCCACCCTAGGAGGTGTTTCCCAGCGCTCCCTAACCTCTGGCGGGAAAGGGTATAATGCCAATAATTTCTTTGAAATTATCAGCTTTTTATCAGGGGCAACCCACGCTTCATTACACACGTCATTTAATTCTTCTGATTCAGGAAAAACTATAGGTAGTTTTTTCACACCCCACATAATACCCTGTTTAGTGGTACCTGTAGTATCAGCTAAATGTAACGCCTCCTTCATTGCCAAAATCATATAACGTGTGGCCCTACTGGAAAATACGGTTGATTCGTCACCGTCACCACTGGAGTCAGTGCCTGCGTCTGGGTCTGTGTCGACCGACTGAGGCAAAGGGCGTTTCACAGCCCCTGACGGTGTTTGAGTCGCCTGGACAGGCACTAATTGATTGTCCGGCCGTCTCATGTCGTCAAACGACTGCTTTAGCGTGTTGACACTATCCCGTAGTTCCATAAATAAAGGCATCCATTCTGGTGTCGACTCCCTAGGGGGTGACATCCTCATATTTGGCAATTGCTCCGCCTCCACACCAATATCGTCCTCATACATGTCGACACACACGTACCGACACACAGCAGACACACAGGGAATGCTCCTAACGAAGACAGGACCCACTAGCCCTTTGGGGAGACAGAGGGAGAGTTTGCCAGCACACACCAAAAGCGCTATATATAACAGGGATAGCCTTATAATAAGTGCTCCCTTATAGCTGCTTTATATATATCAAAATATCGCCATAAATTTGCCCCCCCTCTCTGTTTTACCCTGTTTCTGTAGTGCAGTGCAGGGGAGAGACCTGGGAGCCGTCCTGACCAGCGGAGCTGTGAGAGGAAATGGCGCCGTGTGCTGAGGAGATAGGCCCCGCCCCTTTTCCGGCGGGCTCGTCTCCCGCTATTTAGTGAATCCAGGCAGGGGTTAAATATCTCCATATAGCCTCTGGGGGCTATATGTGAGGTATTTTTAGCCTTTATATAGGTTACATTTGCCTCCCAGGGCGCCCCCCCCCAGCGCCCTGCACCCTCAGTGACTGCGTGTGAAGTGTGCTGAGAGGAAAATGGCGCACAGCTGCAGTGCTGTGCGCTACCTTTAGAAGACTGCAGGAGTCTTCAGCCGCCGATTCTGGACCTCTTCTGACTTCAGCATCTGCAAGGGGGCCGGCGGCGCGGCTCCGGTGACCATCCAGGCTGTACCTGTGATCGTCCCTCTGGAGCTGATGTCCAGTAGCCAAGAAGCCAATCCATCCTGCACGCAGGTGAGTTCACTTCTTCTCCCCTCAGTCCCTCGTTGCAGTGATCCTGTTGCCAGCAGGACTCACTGTAAAATAAAAAACCTAAGCTAAACTTTTTCTAAGCAGCTCTTTAGGAGAGCCACCTAGATTGCACCCTTCTCGGCCGGGCACAAAAATCTAACTGGAGTCTGGAGGAGGGTCATAGGGGGAGGAGCCAGTGCACACCACCTGATCTGGAAAAGCTTTACTTTTTGTGCCCTGTCTCCTGCGGAGCCGCTATTCCCCATGGTCCTTTCAGGAACCCCAGCATCCACTAGGACGATAGAGAAATGCCTCTATAATTACATTATTTTATAGTAGAGGTAGACAGTCTCACTGTGGTGGAATTATAAGTACCAGCATGCCTTACCAGATGATGTTTTTTCATCACATTGTACCTCTTCTTGTTCTCAGGTGTTCCAGCGACTCTACCTTGCAGACTCACCCGGTCTCAAATCACAGGCTACAACGCTTCAGTGTCCATTAGGTTTTACGACTTCCAGGAGGTTTATCTGACCTGCAACGTCATCATCTGTCACAATGAAACTTCTCCAAACCACTGTACACAAGGCTGCAACATGCGGAGACACCGACGTGATACCCACAGCTCTGACAGGCAGCTAAACTCAGCCAGGCTATCTCAGGGGCCTATTCTGTTTAAGTCTGGTGAGTATGTTCTAGTACAGGTCTGGCAAACCTGTGGCTCTCCAGCTGTTGTGAAACTACAAGTTCCAGCATGCCATGCCACAGTTTTGTCATTAGGGAATGCTTAAACTGTGGCAGGGAATGCTCTGGTGTGTAGTTCCACAACAACTGGAGAGCCACAGGTTGGCCAGGCCTGTTCTAGATCATTTAGTTCATTTGTATTGTGCTGGTCTTGTGGTATTTGTCTATATAACCTATAAAAATCCAATTCCCAGCCAGAAAAACTAAGTAGTTCAGCGGCAATAGTGCCCAAACAGACATATAACATACATACATCAAACCAACATGAAAAAAAAGACATAAAAAACAGACATGCAGAATACATATATGCAACATACAGATATGTAACATACATGCAGCATACTGTAGGCAGATTTATGCCCCCGCCCCCCCCCCCCCCAACCCCCCCCGCCCATAACACACAGCACTAGCCTCACTCACTTAGCTGCTCCTGCAGGTGGCAGAGGTCAGGGGAGCTGCGGGAACCGGCCGGGACCTGGCTACACTGACCACACTCAGTACGGCAGTGTAGAGCAGCTGAGACAGCTGTCAGTCCATGCACCCGGATGGCGAGAGCAGGAAGAGGGATGGCATGGGATTTGTCTTTTTTTTTTTACTGATCAGACTCTAAGCAGTAAAAGATAAACTACAAATCCCATGATGTTACTTCCAGTCCGGGGTCTGACGTTCAGTCCATGGACACACGAACACTGGAGGCTGCTATTCTCACTTACAGCTACTAGGCATGGCGACAGACCATGCCAGCATGACAGCACAATACACACAGGCCCTCATTCCGAGTTGTTCGCTCGGTGTTTTTCATCGCATCGCAGTGAGAATCCGCTTAGTGCGCATGCGCAATGTTCGCACTGCGACTGCGCCAAGTAACTTTACTATGAAGAAAGTAAGTTTACTCACGGCTTTTTCATCGCTCCGGCGATCGCATTGTGATTGACAGGAAATGGGTGTTACTGGGCGGAAACACGGCGTTTTAGGGGCGTGTGGCTGAAAACGCTACCGTTTCCGGAAAAAACGCAGGAGTGGCCGGAGAAACGGTGGGAGTGCCTGGGCGAACGCTGGGTGTGTTTGTGACGTCAGCCAGGAACGAAAAGCACAGAACTGATCGCACAGGCAGAGTAAGTCTGAAGCTACTCAGAAACTGCTAAGTAGTTTGTAATCGCAATATTGCGAATACATCGGTCGCACATTTAAGAAGCTAAGATACACTCCCAGTAGGCGTAGGCTTAGCGTGTGTAACTCTGCTACATTCGCCTTGCGAGCGAACAACTCGGAATGAGGGCCACAATACACACCACCACACATAGAGGCAAAAGAAGATGTTTTAAGCATCCTCTGCATCCTTTAGAGCTTTCCAAGGAGGCCCTTGAAAGGCTCCTTTTGTTCCTGGCTGCACATCCTTTCCCTTATCTAAGAAGCATTTGGCACCAGCCACCCACACTTTCATTATTCCATAGTATACAGACTGTAGAGTTGAGATTACGCACGTTAGCCACACTGAGCAGCACCATGTCCAGACTCAAATAACGCCCTATGAATTACCCCAGCAAACTACAATGAAAATCTGTAACTTTATTTTCCACTTTTTCTGCAGGTCAATTCCAGGCGGCACGTACTGTCCCATCCTCCTTGTTTGTGGCTGTGGTTGGTGTTGTGGGCTTTTTGTCTGTGCTGGGGCTGGTGATTCAAAAACATCATTATAAGAGGCACAAATATACCCTGCTGGGAAACGGGTCTCACCAACAGTAAAACAGGACAGAAAATCCGCCAACATGTCCAATTAAAATTGAGTTTTCACAGTAATTATTGTGCTGAAACACATCATGTACTAAACGTGTTTATATTGCTACACTTGTGGTTGCTTTAGGTTACCAGTTCTGCTATGTACAGTTTCACCTTGTTTTATTAAAACTTTATATTGATTAAAGTGTTACCGTTGTTAGTTCTCTCATAAACTCAAACCAATAAATTAAAATAACTCTTTGATATTAGTAATAATAATAATAATAATAATAACAACACATTGATACTTGGGGACCCAGAAAAAATGGCACACTACCTCTTGGGGTCCAAGAACAATGGCATATTACCACTTGGGAACCCAGACCAATGGCATGCTACCTCTTCGGTAACCAGAACAATGTCACGCTACCACTATTGGACCCAGTACAATGGCACGCTACCACTTGGTAACCTAGAACAATTGCACGCTAGCACTTGGGGGACACAAAACAATAGCACACTACCAGTAGAGGACCTGTAATAATGGCACACTACCACTTAGGGACCCAGAAAAATAGCACACTAGGTGACACAAAACAATGGCACACTACAACTAGGGGAAACAGAACAATGGCACACTACCACTATGAAACTCAGAACAATTGGACACTACTTCTGTGGGATCTGTAACAATGACACACTACCACTTGGGGACCCAGAACAATGTCACACTACCACTTAGGTTACCAGAACAACAGCATGCTTACACTATTGGACCCAGTTCAATGGCACGCTACCACTAAGGGACCCAGAACAACTGCACGCTACCACCTGGGGACACAAAATAAAAGCACACCACCACTTAGGGACCCAGAACAATGACACACTACCACTAGGGGTCACAAAACAATGGAACACTACAACTAGGGGAAACAGAACATTGGTACACTACTATTTGGGAACAAAGAACAATTACACACTGGAAAAAGGGAACCCGGAACAGTGGCACACTACCACTTGGGATCCCAGAATAATGGCACACTACCACTTGGGGCCCCAAAACAATGACACACTACCACTAGGGAACCCAGAACAATGGCACACTATTGCTAGGGTACCCAGATTAATGGCACACTACCTCTTTGGGTCCCAAAACAATGGCACACTAAAACTTGGAAACCCTGAACAATGGCACACTAACACTAGGGGACCCAGAACAATGGCACACTACCGTTTGGGGACCCAGAACAATGGCACACTATCAGTCAGCGACCTAGAACAATGGTACACTACCACTTGGGGAGAGCAATGGCACACTACCATTTGGGGACCGAGAACAATGACACACTACCATTTGGGGACCAAGAACCATGGCACCCTAACAGTTAGGGACCCAGAACAACGACAAACTACCAATAAGGGACCCAGAACAATGGCACACTACCACTTGGGAACCCAAAGCAATGGCACACTAGCACTTGGGGACCCAGAACAATGACAATCCCACTAGGGAACTCAGAACAATGGCAGACTAGCATTAGGATGCCCAGAACTATGGCACACTACCTCTTGGGTACCCAAAGCAATAGCACACTACCACTAGGCGGCCCAGAACAATGGCACACTACCTCTTGGGGTCACAAAACAATGGCACACTACCACTTGGGGCCCCAGAACAATGGCAAACTACCACTAGGGGACACAAAACAATGGCACACCACAACTAGGGGAAATAGAACAATGGCACACTACCACTAGGGGACACAAAACAATGGCACACTACCACTAGGGAACTCAGAACAATTGGACACTACTTCTGTGGGACCTGTAACAATGGCACACTACCACTTGGGGACCCAGAACAATGTCACACTACCACTAGGGGACCCAGAACAATGGCACACTACTACCATGGGACCCAAAACAATGGCACACTACTACTTGGGGACCCAGAACAATGGCACACTACCATTAAGGGACCAAGAACAATAGAAAACTACCAGTATGGGACCCAGAACAATGGCACACTACCACTTTTAGACCCCAGAACAATGGCACACTACCACTTCGGTAACCAGAACACTGGCACACTACCACTTGGGGACCTAGAACAGTGACACACTACCATTTAGGGACACAGAACAATGGCACACTACCAAACAGGGACCCATAACAATGACACACTACCAATAAGGGACCCAAAGCAATGGCACACTACCACTTGGGGACCCAGAACAATAAAACACTACCACTAGGGAACACAGAAATATAGCACACTACCACTAGGGGGCCCAGAACAATGGCACACTACCTCTTGGGGTCCCAAAACAATGGCACACTACCACTTGGTGACCCAGAACAATGGCACACTACCACTTGGGGACCCAGAACAATGGCACACTACCACTAGGGGACCCAGAACAAGGGCACACTACCTCTTGGGGTCCCCAAACAATGGCACACTACTACCAGGGGACCCAAGACAATGGCACACTACTACTTGGGGACCCAGACCAATTGCACACTACTACTAGGGGACCCAGAACAATGACAGACTTCGACTACAGAACACAGAACAATGGCACACTACCAGTCAGGGACCCAGAACAATGGCACACTGCCTCTTAGGGTCCCAAAACAATGGTACACTACCACTTGGGCACCAAGAAAAATGGCACTTTACCACTAGGGGACCCAGAACAATGACACACTACCATTTAGGGGACCCAGAACAATGGCATACTACCAGTCAGGGACACAGAACAATGACACACTACCAGTAAGGAACCCAGAACAATGGCAAACTACCATTTTGGGACCCAGAACAACCACTTGGGGACCCAGTGGGGACACTGCCACTTGAGAACCCAGAACAATGGCACACTACCACCAGGGCACCCAGAACAATGGCACACTGCCCCAAGGGACCCAGAACAATGGCACACTGCCACTTGGTCATCTGGTTGGACATACTGTACAGATGTAGCCATGCTCATCTTTGCTGCGATGCAGCATGCTGCAACACTGCTTGCTACATGGCATGCCAGGGTGCGACTATTGGCAGACGGCGATTGCTCCATTAATTCCTAAATTAATGAAGCGATCGCTGACTGCGAACTTTCGCAGTCTGGCATGCCATGCAGCATGCCGCATTACAGTGAGATGAGCATGGCTACATCTGTATTTCCATTTTTATGCATAAAATGCATAGTTTTGAATTGTAGAAAAGTGCATATTGTTTCAGAATTGGCTTATTCCTTACTTGTGTGTCTTTAAGCCTGGAGAGGCAGAACTGTGGAGGGAAGGGGTTGGTAAGCATACTCTGAGGGCAGTGGGGGTGCGCTAATATAATTGCAAAATAATTAAAGGTGGGCCCAGATGTCAGGAGGATTATCTATTATAGGTGCTCAAACCCTGGATCACAGAAGGAGCTAAATCATTTTAAAATGCATGCCTATGCCCCAAGAGAGGTTAGATAAACACCAGCGCTCATAGCTTTGTTTGGTTACAGCCATAGGTGTCAGAATGGGGGGGAATGGGGGCAGCTCACACCCACCACGCGAATCCTCAAATATTTTAGAGGCCCCAGTCAATTTACTGGGTTCCAGGGCGCAGTGCGGCTTTCATCAAGGCTTACCACAGGCAGTGTCAGGATGGTGTTCATCCCCTTTCTGACAGCTCCACATTCTCCCTCCCCAAAGCCCCTCTCCACGCGCCTCCAGGGCACTCCTACCTGCAGCCAACTCCAGTCCCTACAATGTGGCTATTTATGGTTGGCTGGCCCCTCTTCAGGTACCAGCAGACCCGGTGACAGGGGGGGTCAAAGGGCACACTTGTACTGGGACCCAAGATTCGGAAGGGGCCCCAGACCAGTTCCTGTGTCCCCCTTGTCTGTCTGTGCCTCTGAAGCAGAGCCGCGCTGTATTAGCAGGAGGGAAAGGATCCTGCCTAAGCTGGCCACCAGTTAACGACAGTAGCGCAATAAAGTTTCTTTTGGACTGACTTGTGCGCATGACATCATAACGTTGCGCTGGTACAGCATAGTAGAGGAGCCGCCCGTCCTTCTGAGAACTGAATATGGAGCAGGAGGAGGTAAGTGTAAGGCTGAAAGACACAGCGGAGGCGGCTGAGAAAAGACTTAGGGCAGGATGTACTAAGCTTAGAAAAGTGATAATTTCACGGTGATAAAGTACCAGCCAATCACCTTCTAACTGTCATTTTTCAAACATAGCCTGTGACATGGCAGTTAGGAGCTGATTGACTGGTACTTTATCACAGTGAAATGATAACTTTTCTTAGCTTAGTACATCCCACCCTGAGAGACACGAGGAGGTTAGGAAAGGGGATGAGAGACATAGTGGCAGGCTGTGATACTCAATGGAAGACAGTGTAACGGGTAAGGGGAATGAGAGACACAGAGGAAGGCTGATATTCACAGATGGGGATACTGAGATACACAGGGATGGGAAGGATGTGAGACATGAGGGGGAGTGTTGCTGAGAGACATAGTGGGGGGGTTGCCTGAGAAGAGAGGAGGGAGCTGAGAGAGACAGGGAGGCTGAGAGAAACATAGGGGGGGGGGGGGATAGATAGATAGATAGATAGATAGATAGATAGATAGATAGATAGATAGAAAGATAGATAGATCTGTATACATAGATCTATATCTATCTTTACAAAAGAACAAGAAAATTAAATGTGGCGCTATTCTAAAAAAAATCTGTATAAATATCTCAGGTGGAAAAGTGTATAAATAAATACAGAACTGCTTAAATCCAAATGTAGGCTTACCAACATAAATCCACTTAGGAACAACACTAAAATACAAAACAAAGGAGCATTAATGTCCTGTAAGCCTGTCTACTTTAGTCGACCGCTAGTCTATCAAGAGCTGTCTCTCTGGGATTCGGTCTGAAGATCAACACTGTCTAGGTCGACAATGTTTAGGTCGACCACTATAAGTCGACAGTCACTAGGTCGACAGGGTTTCTATGTCGACATGTGCTAGGTCAACAGGTCGACATGATGTTAGGGTCTCCTGCCCTGTGCTGCCACGTCATCATGGCAACCGGGAGACAAGTGCTAGTGGAGTAACCTGAGCGCAGCTGATACTCCGGTTCGGGTCTTTTGCTGTGCAGTGGTTATAGGCTCTGTGCACGGCAGGGGATCCGGTGCTGGTTTTTGTGCTCACAGTCTGTGAGGTCTGAGTGGGGCGTGGACAGCACCTGCTTTATAAGGCCTCTTTTCAGGGTAAGCAGATGCTGCTGAATCTTTGTTGGTTAGTCAGTTCATGAAAGTTAGCCAGTACTGTGTAGCTTTGTATTTGTTTGTTGCTTACTGCAAATAGGCCTGGGGATTTGGTATTACACTCTGCCAATCCAGACCTAGCAGTAAGACTGGAGTCAGTCGTTTAGCTTGCTGGGGTTCTGTTACTACTCTGTGAACTTAGCAAGTTTGCGGCTGTATTCTAAGACTTGCCTGTCTAATCCTGTCTCACTGTGCTAGGTGTCAGGGGTCAGTTTAGTGGCAGTAAGCTAAAACCTGTGCACTGCAAGTGAGAATTAGGATTGTGGAGATTCTCCTTGTGTCTATCATTCCATCTCTGACCAAGGAGTTTACTGCCACACCCGTTGGTAACCCTTTAGGGTTTTGCTGTTGCCCTTAGCAACAGCATTTCAGGTTCTCTACGTATTAAAACACAACATCTTGCTTTTTTCCATCTGAGCAGTTCTAATACAAGGGAGATACCCAGTTCCTTAGCCTCTGGGCTTCTCTGTTCACTTTGTGTGTATTTTGTTACCCTATCACCTTCTGTGTACGTTATGTCATATTCCCCAGTTTGTCTGTGAGTCCATTTGTTTTGCATAACAGTTCAAACACCAGTACATTCCTGCAGACACTGGAGTGCATAACAGTTCTGACACCAGTACTTTCCTGCAGGCACTGGTGTGCATAACATATTCAGCAGCCTAATACTCCTGTTGAAATTTTGTGGGAATATGGAGCATACCCCTCAAAATACGTTGCAACAGGTGGTCGATCAGGTGCAGGTCCTGACTCGACAATTTAATAATTTGCCCATTAAAATGCACACCTCCCAGGCTGCAGGGGTTAAGGAGCCGAAAGTAAATATCCCGGATCGTTTTTCTGGAGATCGCTCGCAGTTCTTTTGTTTCAAGGAGAGCTGCAAGCTATACTTCCGGCTTAGGCCTCAGTCTTCTGGGTCGGAGATTCAGCGGGTGGGCATAGTGATTTCCTTGCTACAAGGAGACCCACAGGTCTGGGCATATGGGTTGCAGCCTGACTGTCCGTCGCTTAAAAGTGTTGATGCTTTTAATACAGCCGCAAACTTGCTAAGTTCACAGAGTAGTAACAGAACCCCAGCAAGCTAAACGACTGACTCCAGTCTTACTGCTAGGTCTGGATTGGCAGAGTGTAATACCAAATCCCCAGGCCTATTTGCAGTAAGCAACAAACAAATACAAAGCTACACAGTACTGGCTAACTTTCATGAACTGACTAACCAACAAAGATTCAGCAGCATCTGCTTACCCTGAAAAGAGGCCTTATAAAGCAGGTGCTGTCCACGCCCCACTCAGACCTCACAGACTGTGAGCACAAAAACCAGCACCGGATCCCCTGCCGTGCACAGAGCCTATAACCACTGCACAGCAAAAGACCCGAACCGGAGTATCAGCTGCGCTCAGGTTACTCCGCTAGCACTTGTCTCCCGGTTGCCATGACGACGTGGCAGCACAGGGCAGGAGACCCTAACAGTACCCCCCCTCTGACGAGGGGTCAAAGAACCCCTACCACCGGGTTTATCGGGGAACTGCGAGAAGAAAGAGCGTATCAGTCTGGGGGCATGAAGATCACAACTGCGCACCCACGACCGCTCCTCCGGGCCATACCCCTTCCAGTGCACCAAAAATGACAGCCGACCCCGAACCATCTTGGAGTCAAGAATCCTTTCAACAACAAACTCCCTCTGGCCACGTATCAGAAGAGGGGAAGGTCTTCCTCTGGAAGAAGGATTACTAATCGCCCGTTTTAAAAGGGAACAATGAAATGTTTTATTGATACCCAAAGAACGGGGCAGATCTAACTGAAATGCCACCGGATTGATAACCCTGGTGATCTTATAAGGGCCGATGAACCGGGGGCCTAACTTATGAGATGGCTGTCTCAACTTCAAATTCTTGGTAGACAACCAGACGAAGTCTCCTAATTTGAAGCTGCAGGGTCTTTTCCGCTTATCAAAAACCCTTTTGGTCACTAATGATACAGACACAAGGGCTTTCTTCACTTTCCTCCAAATACCTCTAAGGACCGAAACGACAGAGGAACCACCAGGCGTGGAGTCCAGGGGGTCAAAAGAATTTGCCTTAGGATGATGCCCATACACACAAAGGAAGGGAGAGATCCCTGTAGCAGAGTGAGCCGCGTTGTTATAGGCAAACTCCGCCATTGACAGATGAGCCACCCAGTCAGTCTGACACTTGGAGACATAACACCTGAGGAACTGCTCCAAGGACTGGTTCACCCTTTCAGTCTGCCCATTAGACTGCGGATGGTAGCCTAACGACAAGCTGACAGAAATCTGGAGATCAGAACAAAATGCCCTCCAGAATTTGGCCACAAACTGGGATCCGCGGTCAGAGACCACATCAAGTGGCAACCCGTGGAGACGCACAACATGCAGCATAAATAATTCAGACAGGCGTCTGGCCGATGGCAGCCCAACCAGTGGAACGAAGTGCGCCATCTTCGAAAACCTGTCAACGACAACCCAGATGGCTGTCATCCCCGAGGATTTGGGCAAGTCCACCACAAAATCCATTGAAATGTGGGTCCATGGCTTAGATGGAATAGAGAGTGGATGTAATGGGCCAACAGGAACCCCTCTAGGAGTCTTATTTCGGGCACAGATGTCACATGCCCGAACCCACTGATCCACATCCTTAGCCACCGAGGGCCACCACACCGCCCTAGATAGCAACTCCCGAGTTCTGGCAATACCCGGGTGACCTGCCGACTTCTTGGCATGGAATTCCAGGAACACTCGCTGTCTTAACCTAGGAGGCACAAACAAAAGACCTACCGGAATGTCTGGAGGAGCCTGCTCCTGTGCTCTAAGAACTAATGACAAGAGGTCCTGGGTAATGCCCACTTTAATACATGATGGGGACACAATGGGCAACGGCTCCTCGGTGGTGTCCTGGATTGGAGCAAAACTCCGTGAGAGCGCATCAGCCTTGATGTTTTTTGACCCAGGGCGATATGTTATCAAAAAATTAAAGTGAGCAAAAAACAAAGCCCATCGTGCCTGCCTGGCATTGAGACGCTTCACTGACTCTAAATATGCCAAATTCTTATGGTCGGTGAGAATTGAGACCACAAACTTAGCCCCCTCAAGCCAGTGTCTCCACTCCTCGAGTGCATCCTTAATAGCCAACAATTCCCGGTTACCCACGTCATAATTCATATCGGCAGGCGAAAATTTACGGGAAAAGTAAGCACAGGGATGAAGGCGATTATCAGACACTCCCATCTGAGAAAGCACTGCCCCAATACCCATCTCAGAGGCATCCACCTCCACCACAAAAGGACGCTCTGGATCTGGGTGACGCAGCACCTTGGCCGATACAAATGCCCTTTTGAGACGGGCAAAAGCCGCTTTAGCCTCACAAGACCAGTGAGCAACATCCGCCCCTTTCTTAGTGAGTGCCACCAAGGGCGCCACTATAGACGAAAATCCAGCGATAAATCGTCTATAAAAATTTGCAAAGCCCAGGAAACGCTGAAGCGCCTTCAAACTAGTGGACTGCACCCAATCCAGGACTGCCTGTACCTTGGAAACCTCCATTTGGAAACCTTCTGGGGAGATAATATATCCTAGAAATGCGATTTGCTGAACTTCAAATTCGCACTTCTCCAGCTTCGCCCCAAGCCGGTGGTCTCTGAGTTTCTGGAGGACTAAGCGTACATGCTTCTGATGTTCCTCCAGGGAATGGGAGAAGATTAGGATGTCATCTAAATATACAACTAAGAATCTATCCAAATATTCCCTGAGCACATCATTCATGAAATCCTGGAAGACTGACGGGGCATTACAGAGCCCAAAAGGCATCACCAAATATTCATAATGCCCTGAGTGGGTATTAAAGGCAGTCTTCCATTCATTCCCCTCTCTTATTCGGATTAGATTGTACGCACCGCGTAGGTCAATCTTAGAAAAAATGGTGGCAGTACGAAGCTGGTCAAACAAGACCGAAATGAGAGGCAGTGGGTATGAGTTTTTAATCGTGATACGGTTCAATTCCCTGAAGTCGATGCAGGGTCGCAACGAACCGTCCTTTTTACCCACGAAGAAGAACCCCGACCCAACTGGAGACTGTGAAGGTCTGATAAATCCCTTAGCCAAGTTCTCCTGAATGTACTCTGCCATAGCCTGAGTCTCAGGACGTGACAGGGAGTACAACCTGCTCTTGGGAAGCTTAGCATTTGGCAACAAATCAATGGCACAGTCATATGGGCGATGGGAACTCTGCAACTTTTTTGGAGAACACGTCCGCAAAATCTGCATAACACCCTGGCAATCCTGGCAAACTTAGCTGCGAGAGCCTGACTGGAAGGCTCAAGCAACTCCTGAAACAATCAGTACCCCAACTAAGAATCTCCCCAGAGACCCAGTCAAATTGAGGATTGTGGGCCCTTAACCAGGGTAACCCCAACACCAATGGGGCAAAAGTACAGACAGTCACATAAAAAGACAATTTTTCAGAGTGTGTGGCTCCAATAAACAAAGAAATCTGGCTAGTGCAAGAGGTAATTTTACCTTGGGATAATGGTTCCCCGTTTAACCCACAAATCTCAATTTCCGATGCCAAGGGTACTAAGGGAACAGAGTGTTTCAGGGCGAATTGGCGGTCCATAAAAACCCCGTCGGCCCCACTGTCCACAAAGGCCTCAGTCTTGACAGTTTGACCGAGGATCTTCAAGGTCACCGGAATGATAAAAGTCTTCTTGGGAAATTCTGACTTCTGGCCTGACAGGATATTTCCCATCACCCTCAGGCCCTGAAGTTTTCCGGCTTTTCTGGGCATGATACTACCACATGACCTTTATTCCCACAGTACAAACACAACCCCTGCTGTCTCCTCCGCGTCTTCTCACGCGAGGAGAGGCGGGTAGCCCCAATCTGCATAGGCTCCTCGGAAAATTCCTCAGAGTCTGAGGTTCCCTTGGGAAAGAAGGAAATCTCAGTCTCCCTTTCAAGCCTACGCTCTCTCAGCCGTCTATCCACCCGGATGGATAACTGCATGAGCTGATCCAAGCTATCAGGCAAGGGATATTGTACCAGTTGGTCCTTTATCTGGTTAGAAAGACCTCTTCGGTACTGGTGTCTCAGGGCTGGGTCATTCCACTGGGTATCATAGGCCAACCTCCGAAACTCCGTACAGTAAACCTCAACTGGCCTTCGCCCTTGCTTAAGGATCGAAATCTGAGCCTCGGCTGAGGCCGTCTTGTCAGGGTCATCATACAACATGCCCAGTGCCGTAAAAAAAGCATCAACACTTTTAAGCGACGGACAGTCAGGCTGCAACCCATATGCCCAGACCTGTGGGTCTCCTTGTAGCAAGGAAATCACTATGCCCACCCGCTGAATCTCCGACCCAGAAGACTGAGGCCTAAGCCGGAAGTATAGCTTGCAGCTCTCCTTGAAACAAAAGAACTGCGAGCGATCTCCAGAAAAACGATCCGGGAGATTTACTTTCGGCTCCTTAACCCCTGCAGGTGCTGCTGCTGCGGGAGCTCCGCCAGCAGCCTGGGAGGTGTGCATTTTAATGGACAAATCATTAAATTGTCGAGTCAGGACCTGCACCTGATCGACCACCTGTTGCAACGTATTTGAGGGGTATGCTCCATATTCCCACAAAATTTCAACAGGAGTATTAGGCTGCTGAATATGTTATGCACACCAGTGCCTGCAGGAAAGTACTGGTGTCAGAACTGTTATGCACTCCAGTGCCTGCAGGAATGTACTGGTGTTTGAACTGTTATGCACACCAGTGCCTGCAGGAATGTACTGGTGTCTGAACGGATAGGTATGCAAAACAAATGGACTCACAGACAGACTGGGGAATATGACATTACGTACACAGAAGGTGATAGGGTAACAAAATACACACAAAGTGAACAGAGAAGCCCAGAGACTAAGGAACTGGGTGTCTCCCTTGTATTAGTAATGCTCAGATGGGAAAAGCAAGATGTTATGTTTTAATACGTAGAGAACCCGAAATGCTGTTGCTAAGGGCAACAGCAAAACCCTAAAGGGTTACCAACGGGTGTGGCAGTAAACTCCTTGGTCAGAGATGGAATGATAGACACAAGGAGAGTCTCCACAATCCTAATTCTCACTTGCAGTGCACAGGTTCAGCTTACTGCCACTAAACTGACCCCTGACACCTAGCACAGTGAGACAGGATTAGACAGGCAAGTCTTAGAATACAGCCGCAAACTTGCTAAGTTCACAGAGTAGTAACAGAACCCCAGCAAGCTAAACGACTGAATCCAGTCTAACTGCTAGGTCTGGATTGGCAGAGTGTAATCCTGCAGGCCATGTCACTGGCAATTCTGACGATTCCTCTCCTGCCTGGGATTCCTCCGATGCATCCTTGCGTGTAACGCCTACTGCGGCTGGCGCTGCTGTTGTTGCTGCTGGGAGTCGATGGTCATCCCAGAGGGGAAATCGTAAGACCACTTTTACTACTTCCACCAAGCAATTGACTGTCCAACAGTCCAGTCTAACTGCTAGGTGTGGATTGGCAGAGTGTAATACCAAATCCCCAGGCCTATTTGCAGTAAGCAACAAACAAATACAAAGCTACACAGTACTGGCTAACTTTCAGGAACTGACTAACCAACAAAGATTCAGCAGCATCTGCTTAACCTGAGAAGAGGCCTTATAAAGCAGGTGCTGTCCACGCCCCACTCAGACCTCACAGACTGTGAGCACAAAAACCAGCACCGGATCCCCTGCCGTGCACAGAGCCTATAACCACTGCACCGCAAAAGACCCGAATCGGAGTATCAGCTGCGCTCAGGTTACTCCGCTAGCACTTGTCTCCCGGTTGCCATGACGACGTGGCAGCACAGGGCAGGAGACCCTAACAGTATCACGTATAGTCCTGGTCCAGACACAGGTAATACAGTGTGGGGGGCTGATGTAAGCCTTCCCAAGAAAAGTGACAGATTTATAAGTCCTTCAAATGATACTTTCATATGAACAGTACATAATGCATTTACATTAGAGATGTGCACCGGAAATTTTTCGGGTTTTGTGTTTTGGTTTTGTGTTCGGTTCCGCGGCCGTGTTTTGGGTTCGACCGTGTTTTGGCAAAACCTCACCGAATTTTTTTTGTCGGATTCGGGTGTGTTTTGGATTCGGGTGTTTTTTTCAAAAAACACTAAAAAACAGCTTAAATCATAGAATTTGGGGGTCATTTTGATCCCAAAGTATTATTGACCTCAAAAACCATAATTTCCACTCATTTTCAGTCTATTCTGAATACCTCACACCTCACAATATTATTTTTAGTCCTAAAATTTGCACCTAGGTCGCTGGATGACTAAGCTAAGCGACCCTAGTGGCCGACACAAACACCGGGCCCATCTAGGAGTGGCACTGCAGTGTCACGCAGGATGGCCCTTCCAAAAAACACTCTCCAAACAGCACATGACGCAAAGAAAAAAAGAGGCGCAATGAGGTAGCTGTGTGAGTAAGATAAGCGACCCTAGTGGCCGACACAAACACCGGGCCCATCTAGGAGTGGCACTGCAGTGTCACGCAGGATGGCCCTTCCAAAAAACACTCCCCAAACAGCACATGACGCAAAGAAAAATAGAGGCGCAATGAGGTAGCTGTGTGAGTAAGATAAGCGACCCTAGTGGCCGACACAAACACCGGGCCCATCTAGGAGTGGCACTGCAGTGTCACGCAGGATGGCCCTTCCAAAAAACACTCCCCAAACAGCACATGACGCAAAGAAAAAAAGAGGCGCAATGAGGTAGCTGTGTGAGTAAGATAAGCGACCCTAGTGGCCGACACAAACACCGGGCCCATCTAGGAGTGGCACTGCAGTGTCACGCAGGATGGCCCTTCCAAAAAACACTCCCCAAACAGCACATGACGCAAAGAAAAATTAAAGAAAAAAGAGGTGCAAGATGGAATTGTCCTTAGGCCCTCCCACCCACCCTTATGTTGTATAAACAGGAAATGCACACTTTAACCAACCCATCATTTCAGTGACAGGGTCTGCCACACGACTGTGACTGAAATGACGGGTTGGTTTGGACCCCCACCAAAAAAGAAGCAATTAATCTTTCCTTGCACAAACTGGCTCTACAGAGGCACGATGTCCACCTCATCATCATCCTCCGATATATCACCGTGTACATCCCCCTCCTCACAGATTATCAATTCGTCCCCACTGAAATCCACCATCTCAGCTCCCTGTGTACTTTGTGGAGGCAATTGCTGCTGGTCAATGTCTCCACGGAGGAATTGATTATAATTCATTTTAATGAACATCATCTTCTCCACATTTTCTGGAAGTAACCTCGTACGCCGATTGCTGACAAGGTGAGCGGCGGCACTAAACACTCTTTCGGAGTACACACTTGTGGGAGGGCAACTTAGGTAGAATAAAGCCAGTTTGTGCAAGGGCCTCCAAATTGCCTCTTTTTCCTGCCAGTATAAGTACGGACTGTGTGACGTGCCTACTTGGATGCGGTCACTCATATAATCCTCCACCATTCTTTCAATGGGGAGAGAATCATATGCAGTGACAGTAGACGACATGTCCGTAATCGTTGTCAGGTCCTTCTGTCCGGACCAGATGTCAGCATAAGCAGTCGCTCCAGACTGCCCTGCATCACCGCCAGCGGGTGGGCTCGGAATTCTGAGCCTTTTCCTCGCACCCCCAGTTGCGGGAGAATGTGAAGGAGGAGATGTTGACAGGTCGCGTTCCGCTTGACTTGACAATTTTGTCACCAGCAGGTCTTTCAACCCCAGCAGACTTGTGTCTGCCGGAAAGAGAGATCCAAGGTAGGCTTTAAATCTAGGATCGAGCACGGTGGCCAAAATGTAGTGCTCTGATTTCAACAGATTGACCACCCGTGAATCCTTGTTAAGCGAATTAAGGGCTCCATCCACAAGTCCCACATGCCTAGCGGAATCGCTCCGTGTTAGCTCCTCCTTCAATGTCTCCAGCTTCTTCTGCAAAAGCCTGATGAGGGGAATGACCTGACTCAGGCTGGCAGTGTCTGAACTGACTTCACGTGTGGCAAGTTCAAAGGGCATCAGAACCTTGCACAACGTTGAAATCATTCTCCACTGCGCTTGAGACAGGTGCATTCCACCTCCTATATCGTGCTGAATTGTATAGGCTTGAATGGCCCTTTGCTGCTCCTCCAACCTCTGAAGCATATATAGGGTTGAATTCCACCTCGTTACCACTTCTTGCTTCAGATGATGGCAGGGCAGGTTCAGGCGTTTTTGGTGTTGCTCCAGTCTTCTGTACGTGGTGCCTGTACACCGAAAGTGTCCCGCAATTCTTCTGGCCACCGATAGCATCTCTTGCACGCCCCTGTCGTTTTTAAAAAATTCTGCACCACCAAATTCAAGGTATGTGCAAAACATGGGACGTGCTGGAATTTGCCCATATTTAATGCACACACAATATTGCTGGCGTTGTCCGATGCCACAAATCCACAGGTGAGTCCAATTGGGGTAAGCCATTCCGCGATGATCTTCCTCAGTTGCCGTAAGAGGTTTTCAGCTGTGTGCGTATTCTGGAAACCGGTGATTCAAAGCGTAGTCTGCCTAGGAACGAGCTGGCGTTTGAGAGATCCTGCTACTGGTGCCGCCGCTGCTGTTCTTGCGGCGGGAGTCCATACATCTACCCAGTGGGCTGTCACAGTCATATAGTCCTGACCCTGCCCTGCTCCACTTGTCCACATGTCCGTGGTTAAGTGGACATTGGGTACAGCTGCATTTTTTAGGACACTGGTGACTCTTTTTCTGAGGTCTGTGTACATTTTCGGTATCGCCTGCCTAGAGAAATGGAACCTAGATGGTATTTGGTACCGGGGACACAGTACCTCCAACAAGTCTCTAGTTGGCTCTGCAGTAATGATGGATACCGGAACCACGTTTCTCACCACCCAGGATGCCAAGGCCTGAGTTATCCGCTTTGCAGCAGGATGACTGCTGTGATATTTCATCATCCTCGCAAAGGACTGTTGGACAGTCAATTGCTTGGTGGAAGTAGTAAAAGTGGTCTTACGATTTCCCCTCTGGGATGACCATCGACTCCCAGCAGCAACAACAGCAGCGCCAGCAGCAGTAGGCGTTACACGCAAGGATGCATCGGAGGAATCCCAGGCAGGAGAGGAATCGTCAGAATTGCCAGTGACATGGCCTGCAGGACTATTGGCATTCCTGGGGAAGGAGGAAATTGACACTGAGGGAGTTGGTGGGGTGGTTTGCGTGAGCTTGGTTACAAGAGGAAGGGATTTACTGGTCAGTGGACTGCTTCCGCTGTCGCCCAAAGTTTTTGAACTTGTCACTGACTTATTATGAATGCGCTGCAGGTGACGTATAAGGGAGGATGTTCCGAGGTGGTTAACGTCCTTACCCCTACTTATTACAGCTTGACAAAGGCAACACACGGCTTGACAAATGTTGTCCGCATTTCTGTTGAAATACTTCCACACCGAAGAGCTGATTTTTTTGGTATTTTCACCAGGCATGTCAACGGCCATATTCCTCCCATGGACAAGAGGTGTCTCCCCGGGTGCCTGACTTAAACAAACCACCTCACCATCAGAATACTTGTCAATTTCCTCCCCAGCGCCAGCAACACCCATATCCTCCTCATCCTGGTGTACTTCAACACTGACATCTTCAATCTGACTATCAGGAACTGGACTGCGGGTGCTCCTTCCAGCACATGCAGGGGGCGTGCAAATGGTGGAAGGTGCATGCTCTTCATGTCCAGTGTTGGGAAGGTCAGGCATCGCAACCGACACAATTGGACTCTCCTTGTGGATTTGGGATTTCGAAGAACGCACAGTTCTTTGCGGTGCTACTGCTTTTGCCAGCTTGAGTCTTTTCATTTTTCTAGCAAGAGGCTGAGTGCTTCCATCCTCATGTGAAGCTGAACCACTAGCCATGAACATAGGCCAGGGCCTCAGCCGTTCCTTGCCACTCCATGTGGTAAATGGCATATTGGCAAGTTTACGCTTCTCCTCCGACAATTTTATTTTAGATTTTGGAGTCCTTTTTTTACTGATATTTGGTGTTTTGGATTTTACATGCTCTGTACTATGACATTGGGCATCGGCCTTGGCAGACGAAGTTGCTGGCATTTCATCGTCTCGGCCATGACTAGTGGCAGCAGCTTCAGCACGAGGTGGAAGTGGATCTTGATCTTTCCCTAATTTTGGAACCTCAACATTTTTGTTCTCCATATTTTAATAGGCACAACTAAAAGGCACCTCAGGTAAACAATGGAGATGGATGGATACTAGTATACTTATGGATGGACGAGCGACTGCCGACACAGAGGTAGCTACAGCCGTGGACTACCGTACTGTGTCTGCTGCTAATATAGACTGGATGATAATGAGATGAAATCAATATATATATTATATCACACTAGTACTGCAGCCGGACAGGTAGATATATTTATTATGTAATGACTGATGACGGACCTGCTGGACACTGTCAGCTCAGCAGCACCGCAGACTGCTACAGTAAGCTACTATAGTAGTATGTATAAAGAAGAAAGAAAAAGAAAAAACCACGTGTAGGTGGTATACAATTATGGATGGACGAGCGACTGCCGACACAGAGGTAGCTACAGCCGTGGACTACCGTACTGTGTCTGCTGCTAATATAGACTGGATGATAATGAGATGAAATCAAAATATATTATATCACACTAGTACTGCAGCCGGACAGGTAGATATATTTATTATGTAATCACTGATGATGGACCTGCTGGACACTGTCAGCTCAGCACCACCGCAGACTGCTACAGTAAGCTACTATAGTAGTATGTATAAAGAAGAAGAAAAAAAAACCACGGGTAGGTGGTATACGATTATGGAAGGACGTGCGACTGCCGACACAGAGGTAGCTACAGCCGTGGACTACCGTACTGTGTCTGCTGCTAATATAGACTGGATGATAATGAGATGAAATCAATATATATTATATCACACTAGTACTGCAGCCGGACAGATAGATATATTTATTATGTAATGACTGATGACGGACCTGCTGGACACTGTCAGCTCAGCAGCACCGCAGACTGCTACAGTAAGCTACTATAGTAGTATGTATAAAGAAGAAAAAAAAAAAAAAAAACACGGGTAGGTGGTATACAATTATGGATGGACGAGCGACTGCCGACACAGAGGTAGCTACAGCCGTGGACTACCGTACTGTGTCTGCTGCTAATATAGACTGGATGATAATGAGATGAAATCAATATATATTATATCACACTAGTACTGCAGCCGGACAGATAGATATATTTATTATGTAATGACTGATGACGGACCTGCTGGACACTGTCAGCTCAGCAGCACCGCAGACTGCTACAGTAAGCTACTATAGTAGTATGTATAAAGAAGAAAGAAAAAAAAAACCACGGGTAGGTGGTATACAATATTATATATATATTATATACAATTATATATATATATATATATATATATATTAAACTGGTGGTGATTATTAAACTGGTGGTCAGGTCACTGGTCACACTATCAGCAACTTGCAAGTAGTACTCCTAAGCAGACAATCACAATATATATTATACTGGTGGTCAGTGTGGTCACAATGGCAGTGTGGCACTCTGGCAGCAAAAGTGTGCACTGTACGTTATATGTACTCCTGAGTCCTGCTCTCAGACTCTAACTGCTCCCCACTGTCAGTGTCTCCCCCACAAGTCAGATAATACAGTCACACTATCTATCACTTCAGCAAGTAGTAGTAGTAGTACTCCTCCTAATGCTCCCCAAAATTACTACTGTGTCTCTCTCTACTGTCTCACTCTCTTCTCTATAAACGGAGAGGACGCCAGCCACGTCCTCTCCCTATGAATCTCAATGCACGTGTGAAAATGGCGGCGACGCGCGGCTCCTTATATAGAATCCGAGTCTCGCGATAGAATCCGAGCCTCGCGAGAATCCGACAGCGGGATGATGACGTTCGGGCGCGCTCGGGTTAACCGAGCAAGGCGGGAAGATCCGAGTCGCTCGGCCCCGTGTAAAAAAAACTGAAGTTCGGGCAGGTTCGGATTCCGAGGAACCGAACCCGCTCATCTCTAATTTACATTCGGTGCTTTTTATTTTTTCACATAGATACACCTATAGACATAATTAGGGTTTTAATGAGGTACCATATACTACCCAGTGTGTACCCCAGCCACTTTGGGCAACTTCTCCACTTTATTTCTCTCCGTCGGCAGGATACATCAAGCATCTCATTGTGAATGTGACGCATCCCGCAATTCATTCTATGCATATCTGCATTTGTTAACTCATATGCATGAAGATTTCAGCAAAGGACAGCTCTCCCAATAGGCGGGGGTGTATTAAAACACATTGCCGCCCCTCGCTGTCCACCGATACGCAATGCAATGACATAGGCCCCCTGCTATACCTGTGAGAAGGCTTGCAGGGGTCTCTGTGGGGTCCGTCACCTCCCAGCTTCGGGAGGTGACATGTGCCGGGAGTCCACGGGCTCCTGCTCCTCCCCCCTGCAGCCAGAAGGACAAATGGCTGTGCTGCAGGGGAGGAGGAGGTGGGGGATCGTGGAGCACACCGGGATGCTGCCTGGACACAGGTGAGGGGGAGCGTGGTCGGCGGGTACGGCGCTGGGCGGTGCGTTGCGGAAAGAAGCTCATAGGCTTCTATAGGGTATCACCATAAAAAGATGGCGATACACTCTGCGTCGCAAAACGGGTGGTCGGGTCATTGTACATATGAAAATGCGGGACTTTCGGGGTTTATGACCCAGGAGACAATCTAGGTAAGGTAAACAAGCGTTACCTCTGAAAACTGCATTTCCAGAGGTTTGACTGTAAAATAGTGTTTGATGCCTTTCCCCGCCAAGGCTTGATACATCTTTCCTTTTGACTTGGCTACTCATGGGGATAGGCAGCTTCCTCCTGGCATGTGTGGCACATACACATAGTTTCAAAGTTTCAAAGGAGGCTGAATCTAAGCTGGGAAAGCTCCTTTATGAAGAAAAGTAAATTATAATGATAATTAATTATACTGAATGATTCAAATGTTAAATAGCGCCTCTGCCACATGAAGAAAGGTAATCTTTAGAAAAGTAACAATATAACAGTAAATAAAGTACATTTCACAATTTGTGATCTATCTTTGTTGTCTTTTCGGTTTTACCGAAAATATCCCCCCCCCCCCCCCCCCCCCCCTTCCAGGGTAACTGTCCTAGTTCACATGGCTACAGCCCAGATCAGATAATCTGCAAGAGATTTCCCTGGAAACAGTGAATGATACGAATGTATTTCTGGATGAATGAGCAGCACAGCGCATTTGTTTTGGTTCATATTTTGCATTACAGAACATAGGGGGAATTCTGTTGTTTTGTGAGCGCCAAAAACGTAACAGACGCCCATTGGAACAATTCAATTGTTCCCTCCATAAAGTACGATAGCTGTGTGTGCGCACCTTGAAGTAAAGTCTAAAGTAAACCCATCTAAAGTAATGCTTTGGGCACACAAACTCCCGTTTGGGCACCCAATCTGCAGCACCTGAACAGAGCAACAGTTGAATTGCTCTGTCGGTCGCCATCTAGTGGCAGCCGCAGTGTAAAGCAGTAGAATCACTCCCATGCAGCTGTTCTTACTGTGCAGGACTTTAAGCTTTTATCTTACTTTAATGCTATCCAATGTTTATTCTAATGTTTTATAGGGAGATACTATTTTTCTACATGAGTAATTCTATTTTACTATGAAGTGCAGGATTATACTGCAATCTAATTGATACTCGGTGATGTATTTAGTATACTGTAGTGTGGGCTGCAACCTTGAGATCTTGCAATTCAGTGTAGTGTGTGATGTAGGCTGCCACGGGTTGGGTATGTTTTACCAGCGGCCGGGATGTGAGCAGTCAGCATCCCATGCCGGAATCCCAGCCGCAGAATGCCAGCATGGGGGGCAAACACAATGAAACCCCTTGAGGGCACGCTGTGCTCACCGTTATGCGGGCTCGTTGGCGAGCTACGCTCACCACAGGTTCTATTACCACTCTATGGGTGTCATGGACACCCACGAGTAGGAATAGTCCCTTTTAGCCGGCATGCTGACTGTCGGCTTTGTGAGGCTTCGGGATGTAGGGGGAGGTATTGTGGCCGGCGGTCTCCTGACTGTCGGTCACATAACTACATCCCGGCCTCTACTGCATAACCTATATTACAGTTCTATTTAATGTAGAATGTTCAAATGTAATACATTGTTGTATATTGTGCACATCTGAGAAACTTAACCTTGTTGAACCAAAGTGTTACTTAAGCTGGGTACACACTAGACGACATGCAACTGATACAATGTTGCTCATAATTTGTCTTGAACTCCCGGACAAGTGATATTGAGCGATTTTACAAACGACCAAACAATATAAGAGTCATCCAACACTACCAAATTATTGGGTTTTAGCCTAAGTTAAATGCTGGGCAGGAGTTTCAGGGTGGGTGGAAAGGACTTCAGGAGGGGATAAATCGACTCTGGCCACTCTTTGGCTAGTTTGGTGAGGTTTATACCTGCTGAGCGCTGTTACATTGCTAGCTTGCTCTGCTATGTTAGTGGCTTGCCTTAACGAAGGTTGCCTACTTCATTCTCCTGTGATAGATCCTTTTTGCTATCAAGATATGGCATCATTTGCTGCAGGTGTGATGTTAGCTGATAGGGAGAGGGCTCAGAATAGGAAATACTTGAGATCATGTTAGATGATGGAGTGGCTGAGGCAGACATACTCTCTCTCTCTCTCTCTCTCTCTCTTTCTCACATGCCACTGCTTATTGAAATTCGGGATAACAATCCTGACGACTACTGCAACTTCCTGCACATAGATGACGCCACCTTTCAGGAGTTGCTGAGTCTGGTGATGCCTTACATCCGGAGGCAGGATACTAAGCTGCTGAGGGCCATACCTGCTGAGGAGAGGCTGATTGTTACTCTGCTCTTCCTGGCATGTCCCTGGCAGACCTGGAATTTGGCTGCCTTATCTCCCCTCAAGCTTTGGTAGTTTAAAAGTTTCAAAGGAGGCTGAATCTAAGCTGGGAAAGCTCCTTTATGAAGAAAAGTACTAAAACTAAACTAAACTAAACTAAAACTAAACTAAAACTCTAATCCATGCTCTCATTATCTCCCGCATTGATTATTGTAATAGTCTCCTGACCGGTCTTCCCAAACATAGGCTCTCACCACTACAATCCATTTTGAATGCAGCTGCGAGGCTAATCTTCCTTGCCAGACGTTCATCGTCTGCAGATCCGCTCTGTCAGTCCCTCCATTGGTTACCGGTATTCTACCGTATTAAATATAAAATACTTTTACTCACATATAAGGCTATTAACCAAACTGCACCAACATACATCTCTTCACTCATCTCAAAATATCTCCCTACCCGACCTCTCCACTCTGCACAAGATCTACGTCTCTCATCCACACTCAAAACTACAGGACTTTATCCGGGCTTCACCCACTCTGTGGAATGCCCTCCCACGCACAGTAAGACTCGCCTCTATTCTCCAGACCTTTAAATGTTCCCTGAAAACTCACCTCTTCGGACAAGCCTATCAAATTCCAGACCCACCCACATAACCTTCAGTGCTTCCCTATCTAATTACATCCTCTGTAGAGTATTCATAACATCACATATCTTGTCTTTCTTTAGTCTCACACCCTCCTGACACTTGGATAACTTTGTGGGGTATCATCATACAACCCATTAAGAACCTAGCAATCTGGTGGACCATTATGCAATAGTTAGCATCAATCCTTGTGTATTTATGCCTATTTCCCTATAGATTGTAAGCTTGCGAGCAGGGCCTTCCTACCTCTACCTGTCTGTTTTTACCGAGTTTTGTTCTATTACTGTTGTTCTAATTGTAAAGCGCAATGGAATATGCTGCGCTATATAAGAAACTGTTAATAAATAAATAATAATAAATAAAAGTAAATTATAATGATTATTATTTATGCTGTTTGATTCAAATGTTAAATAGTGCTGCTGCTGCATGAAAAAAGGTAATCTTTAGAAAAGTACCACTATAACAGTAAATAGATTATATTTTTAGCATTTGCAATCTACAGAATCTTTGTTGTTTTTTCTGTTTTACCGAAAATCCCTCCCCCTCCAGGGTAACTGTCCTAGGTCACATGGCTACAGCCCAATTCAGATAAGAGATTTCCGTGGAAACAGTGAATGATACGAATGTATTTCTGGACGAATGAGCAGCACAGCGCATTTGTTTTGGCTCATATTTTGCATTTTAGAACATAGGAGGAATTCAGTTGTTTTGTGGGCGCCAAAACGTAACAGACGCCCATTGGAACAATTCAATTGTTCCCTCCATAGGGTACGAGGGGTGTGTGTGCGCACCTTGAAGTAAAGTCTAAAGTAAACCAGTCTGAAGTAATGCTTTGGGCACACAAACTCCCGTTTGGGCACTCAATGTGCAGCACCTGAATGGAGCAACAGTTGAATTGCTCCATCGGTCGCCATCTAGTGGCAGCCGCAGTGTAAAGCAGTAAAATCACGCCCATGCAGGTGTTCTTACTGTGCAGGATTTTAAGCTTTTATCTTACTTTAATGCTATCCAACGTTTATTCTAATGTTTTTCAGGAAGAGACTATTTTGCTTAACCAATATTACAGTTCTATTTAATGTAGAATCTTTAATGTTCAAATGTATTACATTGTTGTATATGGGGGTCGGGAACGGTATGAAATACCTCCTATCAAAATCCCGACGGTCGAAATCCCGACAGCAATTGACCGATGGTTAAAATCCCGACAAGGTCAAAATCCTGACATGGACAAAATACCGACATTTAAAATACCGACAGGGTCAAAATACCAACATGTAAAATGCCGACAGGTCAAAATACTGACATGCGTTTTTCATTGTTGTTTTTTTGTGTACATCCTGATGACTACTGCAACTTACTGCACATAGATGACTCCACCTTCCAGCAGTTGCTGAGTCTGGTGATGCCTCAAATCTGGAGGCAGGATACTAAGCTGCAGAGTGCCATACCTGCTGCTGAGGAGAGGCTGCTTGTTACCCTGCACTTCCTGCAGGGCCGTCTTTTCATATGGGCTCAATGGGCTCTTGCCCAAGGGCCCCAGGAGTATAAGGGCCCTAGACTGATAGCTGAGGGACCCCTCTTTCCAGGGGTACCAGATTTTTTAAAATCTGCCTTGAGGAACCGGAGATATCCAAAGTGAAAGCAGTGGTCCCCATCCGAGTCTGTTAATTGCTCTTCCTAGCCAGATATCTCAGGTTCTGTCTGACACAGAGGTTTTCTGAGGGTATAATCCAAAAGCTGGGACTCTCTCCTTTTGCTTGTCTATACTGTGCCCAGAACCAGAGATATCAGCCTTCCAGCAGCCGGCCCCTGCTCCAGCTCCACACGCCTGGTATGCAGTTTTATATATTCATTGGAGGATTGCTCTGGCTCCTGACGTCTGATCCCCAAGTCCCCAGTACCTTCAGAAAGGTAGCACTCTGTAGTTTTTTTATCCCATTCAAAGCTAAGAAATATATTTTCAGGAACTTGAGATATCTGCAATCAAGCAAGCTTCCCTCCCACCAGAAAATGATGAATATTAAGCCCACTCCACTATCCACCCCTCCCCTGCATATTAAACATCCCCTACCACCCCGGAAGTCATGGACCAGGGCGCCTTCATTCAGCCCAATGCCCCCTTCTACAGTTTAGTGTTCTCCCTCCTGCCCCATCTGTGCAGTAAAGGAGCAATTAGTAGAAATTACTACTCCAGGTCCTACATGCTGAGCGGAAGATAGAACACCCCCTACCGCCCGCGGGACATCAAAGTTGCCGCTGATAGCACACTCCACTGCTACTGCTGGAGGATGGGTAGGGGGCCCAATGCATTGCTGTGCCCAAGGGCCTACACTGCTGTTAAGATGGCCCTGACTTCCTGGTGACTGGCAAGTGCCTGGCAGACCTGAAATGTTGCTCCCTTATCTCCCCTCACGCTTTGGGCCTCATGATACCAGAGACCTGCAAAGCGATCATTATTGTCCTCGAGCAGCAATACTTTAAGGTACAATAAGTAAAATACCACACGTTCATTTCATAACAAGATTATTATAATATATTTTGAAAAACAAATAACATAAAAAGTTCTAAACATTGCAAAAGGCACATTGTAGTGCAAACAGAAACTAAATATTACAAACACAAAATTATAAATGGTAAAACTGGGCATCAGCCTGAGTTGGAGCCTTCACGTCAAGTATTGCAGAATATATTCTGCTTGAACTCAGTGGCAAATGCAGATTTTCATAGGGGTTTTTTCTTGTGTATATATATATATATATATATATACAGGTTGAGTATCCCCTATCCAAAATGCTTGGGACCAGAAGTATTTTGGATATCGGATTTTTCCGTATTTTGGAATAATTGCATACCATAATGAGATATCATGGTGGTGGGACCTAAATCTAAGAACAGAATGCATTTATGTTTCATATACACCTTATACACACAGCCTGACTTTGTGCATTAAACATTGTGCATTAAACAAAGTGTGTGTACAGTCACACAATTCATGTATGTTTCATATACACCTTATACATACAGCCTGAAGGTCATTTAATACAATATTTTTAATAACTTTGTGTATTAAACAAAGTTTGTGTACATTGAGCCATCAGAAAACAAAGATTTCACTATCTCACTCTCACAAAAAAAAAAAAAAAACGTAATTCGGAATATTCCGTATTTCGGAATATTTGGATATGGGATACTCATCCTGTATATATAAAATAAAAACTCGTCACCATTCTGGGTAGAGTGCTGGTATATAAGTATGTTGCACAAGTGCAGTCTTTATAAATCAGCAGCAAAAAAGTGATTTAAAGTGCATAAAATAAACAGCCAAATGCATGACGGGTAACCAAGATATATACTTAAGAAGCATGTCAGGGTGGTCCATGTATCCAGCCCACCATCCTTTTTGGTGCCCCAAGTGCACCTTCATATATTTATGCATAGAAAATATAATTACAGCACTTCAGGATTTTTAAAAGCATACTTGTTTAATGAATTGCCGAACTATATGCAACATATATATATTAGAGATGAGCGGGTTCGGTTCCTCTGAATCCGAACCCGCCCGAACTTCATGTTTTTTTACACGGGTCCGAGCGACTCGGATCTTCCCGCCTTGCTCGGTTAACCCGAGCGCGCCCGAACGTCATCATCACGCTGTCGGATTCTCGCGAGGCTCGGATTCTATCGCGAGACTCGGATTCTATATAAGGAGCCGCGCGTCGCCGCCATTTTCACACGTGCATTGAGAGTCATAGGGAGAGGACGTGGCTGGCGTCCTCTCCGTTTAGAGAAGAGAGAGACACAGTATTTTTGGGGAGCATTATTAGGAGGAGTACTACTATACTCCTGTATACTACTATACTACTTGCTGAAGTGATATTATTTTATAGATTAGATAGTGTGACTGCAAGTGTATTATCTGACTTGTGGGGGAGACACTGACAGTGGGGAGCAGTTAGAGTCTGAGAGCAGGACTCAGGAGTACATACTACAATATAACGTACAGTGCACACTTTTGCTGCCAGAGTCAGTGCCACACTGCCATTGTTGTGACCACACTGACCACCAGTATAATAATATATTTTGTGATTGTCTGCTTAGGCCTCGGAGTACTAGTTGCAAGTTGCAATGTGACCTGACCACCAGTTTAATAATCAATCACCACCAGTTTAATATATATATATATATATATATATATATAGAATTGTATATAATATATATATATATATAATATTGTATACCACCTACCCGTGGTTTTTTTTTTTTCATTCTTCTTTATACTATTACATACTACTATAGTAGCTTACTGTAGCAGACTAGCAGTCTGCGGTGCTGTGCTGACCTGACAGTGTCCAGCAGGTCCGTCATCAGTCATTACATAATAAATATATATAGTACCTGTCCGGCTGCAGTACTAGTGATATTATATTGATTTCATCTCATTATCAATAATTTATCATCCAGTCTAGACTCTATATTAGCAGCAGACACAGTACGTTAGTCCACGGCTGTAGCTACCTCTGTGTCGGCACTCGGCAGTCCATCCATAATTGTATACCACCTACCCGTGGTTTTTTTTTTTCTTTCTTCTTTGTACATACTACTATAGTATAGTAGCTTACTGTAGCAGTCTGCGGTGCTGCTGAGCTGACAGTGTCCAGCAGGTCCGTCATCAGTCATCATTACCTAATAAATATATTATCTACCTGTCCGGCTGCAGTACTAGTGATATTATATATACATACATACATATTGATTTCATCTCATTATCAATCATCCAGTCTATATTAGCAGCAGACACAGTACGTTAGTCCACGGCTGTAGCTACCTCTGTGTCGGCACTCGGCAGTCCATCCATAATTGTATACCACCTACCCGTGGTTTTTTTTTTCTTTCTTCTTTATACATACTACATCTCATTATCATCCAGTCTATATTAGCAGCAGACACAGTACGTTAGTCCACGGCTGTAGCTACCTCTGTGTCGGCACTCGGCAGTCCATCCATAATTGTATACCACCTACCCGTGTTTTTTTTCTTCTTTCTTCTTTATACATACTACATCTCATTATCATCCAGTCTATATTAGCAGCAGACACATTACGTTAGTCCACGGCTGTAGCTACCTCTGTGTCGGCACTCGGCAGTC
Organism: Pseudophryne corroboree; assembly: GCF_028390025.1. Classification (NCBI taxonomy): domain Eukaryota; kingdom Metazoa; phylum Chordata; class Amphibia; order Anura; family Myobatrachidae; genus Pseudophryne; species Pseudophryne corroboree. The sequence goes on along the minus strand of NC_086452.1, from coordinate 424,242,335 downwards.
CATCCATAATTGTATACCACCTACCCGTGGTTTTTTTTTTCTTTCTTCTTTATACATACTACATCTCATTATCATCCAGTCTATATTAGCAGCAGACACAGTACGTTAGTCCACGGCTGTAGCTACCTCTGTGTCGGCACTCGGCAGTCCATCCATAATTGTATACCACCTACCCGTGGTTTTTTTTTTCTTTCTTCTTTATACATACTACATCTCATTATCATCCAGTCTATATTAGCAGCAGACACAGTACGTTAGTCCACGGCTGTAGCTACCTCTGTGTCGGCACTCGGCAGTCCATCCATAATTGTATACCACCTACCCGTGTTTTTTTTTTCTTTCTTCTTTATACATACTACATCTCATTATCATCCAGTCTATATTAGCAGCAGACACAGTACGTTAGTCCACGGCTGTAGCTACCTCTGTGTCGGCACTCGGCAGTCCATCCATAATTGTATACCACCTACCCGTGGTTTTATTTTTCTTTCTTCTTTATACATACTACATCTCATTATCATCCAGTCTATATTAGCAGCAGACACAGTACGTTAGTCCACGGCTGTAACTACCTCTGTGTCGACACTCGGCAGTCCATCCATAATTGTATACCACCTACCCGTGGTTTTTTTTTTCTTTCTTCTTTATACATACTACATCTCATTATCATCCAGTCTATATTAGCAGCAGACACAGTACAGTACGGTAGTCCACGGCTGTAGCTACCTCTGTGCCGGCACTCGGCAGTCCATCCATAATTGTATACCACCTACCCGTGGTTTTCTTTTTCTTCTTTATACATACTACATCTCATTATCATCCAGTCTATATTAGCAGCAGACACAGTACGGTAGTCCACGGCTGTAGCTACCTCTGTGTCGGCACTCGGCAGTCCGGGTTCACTACGGCTGGCCGGCGGTCGGGCTCCCGGCGCCCAGCATACCGGCGCCGGGAGCCCGACCGCCGGCTGACCGACAGTGTGGCGAGCGCAAATGAGCCCCTTGCGGGCTCACTGCGCTCGCCACGCTACGGGCACGGTGGCGCGCTACGCGCGCCACACTATTTTATTCTCCCTCTATGGGGGTCGTGGACCCCCACGAGGGAAAATAAGTGTCGGTATGCCGGCGGTCGGGCTCCCGGCGCCGGTATACTGAGCGCCGGGAGCCTGACCGCCGGTATACAGAAGACCACCCGGCAGTCCATCCATAATTGTATACCACCTACCCGTGGTTTTTTTTTCTTTCTTCTTTATACATACTACATCTCATTATCATCCAGTCTATATTAGCAGCAGACACAGTACGTTAGTCCACGGCTGTAGCTACCTCTGTGTCGGCACTCGGCAGTCCATCCATAATTGTATACCACCTACTCGTGGTTTTTTTTTTCTTTCTTCTTTATACATACTACATCTCATTATCATCCAGTCTATATTAGCAGCAGACACAGTACAGTACGGTAGTCCACGGCTGTAGCTACCTCTGTGTCGGCACTCGGCAGTCCATCCATAATTGTATACCACCTACCCGTGGTTTATTTTTTCATTCTTCTTTATACATACTACATCTCATTATCATCCAGTCTATATCAGCAGCAGACACAGTACGGTAGTCCACGGCTGTAGCTTCCTCTGTGTCGGCACTCGGCAGTCCATCCATAATTGTATACCACCTACCCGTGTTTTTTTTTTTCTTTCTTCTTTATACATACTACATCTCATTATCATCCAGTCTATATTAGCAGCAGACACAGTACGGTAGTCCACGGCTGTAGCTACCTCTGTGTCGGCACTCGGCAGTCCATCCATAATTGTATACCACCTACCCGTGGTTTTTTTTTTCTTTCTTCTTTATACATACTACATCTCATTATCATCCAGTCTATATTAGCAGCAGACACAGTACAGTACGGTAGTCCACGGCTGTAGCTACCTCTGTGTCGGCACTCGGCAGTCCATCCATAATTGTATACTAGTATCCATCCATCTCCATTGTTTACCTGAGGTGCCTTTTAGTTGTGCCTATTAAAATATGGAGAACAAAAATGTTGAGGTTCCAAAATTAGGGAAAGATCAAGATCCACTTCCACTTCGTGCTGAAGCTGCTGCCACTAGTCATGGCCGAGACGATGAAATGCCAGCAACGTCGTCTGCCAAGGCCAATGCCCAATGTCATAGTACAGAGCATGTCAAATCCAAAACACCAAATATCAGTAAAAAAAGGACTCCAAAACCTAAAATAAAATTGTCGGAGGAGAAGCGTAAACTTGCCAATATGCCATTTACCACACGGAGTGGCAAGGAACGGCTGAGGCCCTGGCCTATGTTCATGGCTAGTGGTTCAGCTTCACATGAGGATGGAAGCACTCAGCCTCTCGCTAGAAAAATGAAAAGACTCAAGCTGGCAAAAGCAGTAGCACCGCAAAGAACTGTGCGTTCTTCGAAATCCCAAATCCACAAGGAGAGTCCGACTCCAATTGTGTCGGTTGCGATGCCTGACCTTCCCAACACTGGACGTGAAGAGCATGCGCCTTCCACCATTTGCACGCCCCCTGCAAGTGCTGGAAGGAGCACCCGCAGTCCAGTTCCTGATAGTCCGATTGAAGATGTCAGTGTTGAAGTACACCAGGATGAGGAGGATATGGGTGTTGCTGGCGCTGGGGAGGAAATTGACCAGGAGTATTCTGATGGTGAGGTGGTTTGTTTAAGTCAGGCACCCGGGGAGACACCTGTTGTCCGTGGGAGGAATATGGCCACTGACATGCCTGGTGAAAATACCAAAAAAATCAGCTCTTCGGTGTGGAAGTATTTCAACAGAAATGCGGACAACAGGTGTCAAGCCGTGTGTTGCCTTTGTCAAGCTGTAATAAGTAGGGGTAAGGACGTTAACCACCTCGGAACATCCTCCCTTATACGTCACCTGCAGCGCATTCATAATAAGTCAGTGACAAGTTCAAAAACTTTGGGCGACAGCGGAAGCAGTCCACTGACCAGTAAATCCCTTCCTCTTGTAACCAAGCTCACGCAAACCACCCCACCAACTCCCTCAGTGTCAATTTCCTCCTTCCCCAGGAATGCCAATAGTCCTGCAGGCCATGTCACTGGCAATTCTGACGAGTCCTCTCCTGCCTGGGATTCCTCCGATGCATCCTTGAGTGTAATGCCTACTGCTGCTGGCGCTGCTGTTGTTGCTGCTGGGAGTCGATGGTCATCCCAGAGGGGAAGTCGTAAGCCCACTTGTACTACTTCCAGTAAGCAATTGACTGTCCAACAGTCCTTTGCGAGGAAGATGAAATATCACAGCAGTCATCCTGCTGCAAAGCGGATAACTGAGGCCTTGACAACTATGTTGGTGTTAGACGTGCGTCCGGTATCCGCCGTTAGTTCACAGGGAACTAGACAATTTCTTGAGGTAGTGTGCCCCCGTTACCAAATACCATCTAGGTTCCACTTCTCTAGGCAGGCGATACCGAGAATGTACACGGACGTCAGAAAAAGACTCACCAGTGTCCTAAAAAATGCAGTTGTACCCAATGTCCACTTAACCACGGACATGTGGACAAGTGGAGCAGGGCAGGGTCAGGACTATATGACTGTGACAGCCCACTGGGTAGATGTATGGACTCCCGCCGCAAGAACAGCAGCGGCGGCACCAGTAGCAGCATCTCGCAAACGCCAACTCTTTCCTAGGCAGGCTACGCTTTGTTTCACCGCTTTCCAGAATACGCACACAGCTGAAAACCTCTTACGGCAACTGAGGAAGATCATCGCGGAATGGCTTACCCCAATTGGACTCTCCTGTGGATTTGTGGCATTGGACAACGCCAGCAATATTGTGTGTGCATTAAATATGGTCAAATTCCAGCACGTCCCATGTTTTGCACATACCTTGAATTTGGTGGTGCAGAATTTTTTTAAAAACGACAGGGGCGTGCAAGAGATGCTGTCGGTGGCCAGAAGAATTGCGGGACACTTTCGGCGTACAGGCACCACGTACAGAAGACTGGAGCACCACCAAAAACGCCTGAACCTGCCCTGCCATCATCTGAAGCAAGAAGTGGTAACGAGGTGGAATTCAACCCTCTATATGCTTCAGAGGTTGGAGGAGCAGCAAAAGGCCATTCAAGCCTATACAATTGAGCACGATATAGGAGGTGGAATGCACCTGTCTCAAGCGCAGTGGAGAATGATTTCAACGTTGTGCAAGGTTCTGATGCCCTTTGAACTTGCCACACGTGAAGTCAGTTCAGACACTGCCAGCCTGAGTCAGGTCATTCCCCTCATCAGGCTTTTGCAGAAGAAGCTGGAGACATTGAAGGAGGAGCTAACACGGAGCGATTCCGCTAGGCATGTGGGACTTGTGGATGGAGCCCTTAATTCGCTTAACAAGGATTCACGGGTGGTCAATCTGTTGAAATCAGAGCACTACATTTTGGCCACCGTGCTCGATCCTAGATTTAAAGCCTACCTTGGATCTCTCTTTCCGGCAGACACAAGTCTGCTGGGGTTGAAAGACCTGCTGGTGAGAAAATTGTCAAGTCAAGCGGAACGCGACCTGTCAACATCTCCTCCTTCACATTCTCCCGCAACTGGGGGTGCGAGGAAAAGGCTCAGAATTCCGAGCCCACCCGCTGGCGGTGATGCAGGGCAGTCTGGAGCGACTGCTGATGCTGACATCTGGTCCGGACTGAAGGACCTGACAACGATTACGGACATGTCGTCTACTGTCACTGCATATGATTCTCTCAACATTGAAAGAATGGTGGAGGATTATATGAGTGACCGCATCCAAGTAGGCACGTCACACAGTCCGTACTTATACTGGCAGGAAAAAGAGGCAATTTGGAGGCCCTTGCACAAACTGGCTTTATTCTACCTAAGTTGCCCTCCCACAAGTGTGTACTCCGAAAGAGTGTTTAGTGCCGCCGCTCACCTTGTCAGCAATCGGCGTACGAGGTTACATCCAGAAAATGTGGAGAAGATGATGTTCATTAAAATGAATTATAATCAATTCCTCCGTGGAGACATTGACCAGCAGCAATTGCCTCCACAAAGTACACAGGGAGCTGAGATGGTGGATTCCAGTGGGGACGAATTGATAATCTGTGAGGAGGGGGATGTACACGGTGATATATCGGAGGATAATGATGAGGTGGACATCTTGCCTCTGTAGAGCCAGTTTGTGCAAGGAGAGATTAATTGCTTCTTTTTTGGTGGGGGTCCAAACCAACCCGTCATTTCAGTCACAGTCGTGTGGCAGACCCTGTCACTGAAATGATGGGTTGGTTAAAGTGTGCATGTCCTGTTTATACAACATAAGGGTGGGTGGGAGGGCCCAAGGACAAATCCATCTTGCACCTCTTTTTTCTTTAATTTTTCTTTGCGTCATGTGCTGTTTGTGGAATGTTTTTTGGAAGGGCCATCCTGCGTGACACTGCAGTGCCACTCCTAGATGGGCCCGGTGTTTGTGTCGGCCACTAGGGTCGCTTATCTTACTCACACAGCTACCTCATTGCGCCTCTTTTTTTCTTTGCATCATGTGCTGTTTGGGGAGGGTTTTTTGGAAGGGCCATCCTGCGTGACACTGCAGTGCCACTCCTAGATGGGCCCGGTGTTTGTGTCGGCCACTAGGGTCGCTTATCTTACTCACACAGCTACCTCATTGCGCCTCTTTTTTTCTTTGCGTCATGTGCTGTTTGGGGAGGGTTTTTTGGAAGGGCCATCCTGCGTGACACTGCAGTGCCACTCCTAGATGGGCCCGGTGTTTGTGTCGGCCACTAGGGTCGCTTATCTTACTCACACAGCTACCTCATTGCGCCTCTTTTTTTCTTTGCGTCATGTGCTGTTTGGGGAGGGTTTTTTGGAAGGGACATCCTGCGTGACACTGCAGTGCCACTCCTAGATGGGCCCGGTGTTTGTGTCGGCCACTAGGGTCGCTTATCTTACTCACACAGCTACCTCATTGCGCCTCTTTTTTTCTTTGCGTCATGTGCTGTTTGGGGAGGGTTTTTTGGAAGGGCCATCCTGCGTGACACTGCAGTGCCACTCCTAGATGGGCCCGGTGTTTGTGTCGGCCACTAGGGTCGCTTATCTTACTCACACAGCTACCTCATTGCGCCTCTATTTTTCTTTGCGTCATGTGCTGTTTGGGGAGGGTTTTTTGGAAGGGACATCCTGCGTGACACTGCAGTGCCACTCCTAGATGGGCCCGGTGTTTGTGTCGGCCACTAGGGTCGCTTATCTTACTCACACAGCTACCTCATTGCGCCTCTTTTTTTCTTTGCGTCATGTGCTGTTTGGGGAGGGTTTTTTGGAAGGGCCATCCTGCGTGACACTGCAGTGCCACTCCTATATGGGCCCGGTGTTTGTGTCGGCCAGTAGGGTCGCTTATCTTACTCACACAGCTACCTCATTGCGCCTCTTTTTATCTTTGCGTCATGTGCTGTTTGGGGAGGGTTTTTTGGAAGGGACATCCTGCGTGACACTGCAGTGCCACTCCTAGATGGGCCCGGTGTTTGTGTCGGCCACTAGGGTCGCTTAGCTTAGTCATCCAGCGACCTAGGTGCAAATTTTAGGACTAAAAATAATATTGTGAGGTGTGAGGTATTCAGAATAGACTGAAAATTAGTGTAAATTATGGTTTTTGAGGTTAATAATACTTTGGAATCAAAATGACCCCCAAATTCTATGATTTAAGCTGTTTTTTAGTGTTTTTTAAAAAAAACACCCGAATCCAAAACACACCCGAATCCGACAAAAAAAATTAGGTGAGGTTTTGCCAAAACGCGGTCGAACCCAAAACACGGCCGCGGAACCGAACCCAAAACCAAAACACAAAACCCGAAAAATTTCAAGTGCACATCTCTAATATATATATATATATATATATACATACACATACATACACATAGCATACACACAGCATACATACTTACACACACATAACATACACATACTCAGCATACATACATATAGCACACACATACACAGCGTGCATACATACATACATACATACATACATACGTACACATAGCATACACATATACACAGCATACATATATACATACATACCTACATACAGCAGACGCAGACAACATACACATCGACATCACATGCAAACAAACAACTGCTGTGGTAATCGGGACATGTTGGGCCTCACACAGTCACCATAATTCATTATACATTACCATAGCCTAGGTAAAAAATAAATAAAAATGGTGGCACTTCCGATGGATCAGCGAACAGGGGGGGTTTCTAGGTGCTTGGAACCCCCCCTGCGTGTATGTATGGAACTGCTTGTAGAGGGATAGGTGGTTGGGGGCTGAGGGATTGTTGGTGCATGAGCCATCAGGCTTGAACTGGGGGGATAGGTGGTTGGGGGCTGATGGATTGTTGGTGCACGAGCCATCATGCCTGTACTGGAGGGATAGGTGGTTGGGGGCTGGAGGATTGTTGGTGCGTGAGCCATCATGCCTATACTGGAGGGATAGGTAATTGGGGGCCAGAAGGACTGTTGATGTGTAAGCTATCATGCCTGTACTGGAGGGATAGGTCGTTGGGGGCTGGAGGATTGTTGGTGCGTGAGCCATCATGCCTGTACCGGAGGCATAGGTGGTATGGGGCTGAGGCATTGTTGGTGTGGTGGTGTGGGGCTTGGTTTCTGGCTTCAGTTGTAATGTGTGTGCAGTTAATTGCACCACTGCATCATACACCACTCTTTCAAAGTACAGGTATTGGTCCATGTCCATTTCCCACATTCGACAGTCTAGGTACGACCCAAACATTTCAAACTTATCTGGGGTAAAGGGGAAGGGGGTTTTGCAGGACTTGTTTGCCATTTTTAATGAAGCATTCCATTGAAGCTGGAGTTGTGGCGGTCAGTTTGGGTGGCACACGACTTTTCTTCTTGGCAGGTGGCTGGGGTGCGTTATCGGCCTCGCTTTCCTATCCTTTCCTCCATTGCTGAGGAGTTTGAATTATGGTGGAACTTCCCTAACTGCGGGGGAGCAATTGATAGTAAACGTGTGAGGATAACCCCACCTGCCAACAGTGGATCCTTGCTCTACAACTACGAGGGATTCTTCAGAATTGTTATGATGGCCATCGTCAATGCTAACTATGAATTTCTATTTATGGATGTTGGCCATGCTTCAGATGGTGGGCCCTTGAAGCAGATGGCTTTCTATGAAAGGCTCATCTCCTAAACGCTCAATTTGCCATCTTCTGAGGAAAACAAGGGGGTCATTCCGAGTTGTTCGCTCGCTGCCGATTTTCACAGCATAGCGATCAGGGCAAAAAACTGCATTTCTGCGCATGCGTATGCCCCGCAATGCACACACACGCGACATACGGGTACAACGAACTATGTGATTTTGCACAGGCTCTAGCGAAGAATTAAGTCGCATTGGCGGCCACAGAGTGATTGACATGAAGTGGGCATTCTGGGTGTCAACTGACGGTTTTCAGGGAGTGTTTGGAAAAACACAGGCGTGCCAGGGAAAACGCAGGCATGGCTAGGTTGTGTTGGCATGCTGAGCACTGCATAATTTTCTGAGGTGGAAGACCAGCCCAAAAAATGTATCAAGTCCAGCTGTACCAGATGACCCAGACCACATAGAGGACATGGATCGGTGGAGTTCTGTGGTGGCATCAAGGGTCCTACAATTGGCCTCTGGATGCACAAAAAAGGTCAGGGAGGAATACCTGACCTATCTTAATGAAGTGGGGGCAGTGCCATGGCAGAAATAGTGAATAAAATAAACTACAGATGGAGCCGCACACATCTAGTGTGGTTTGGTGTATACTGGTGTGTGCACCAATTCTTGGAAGGCCTGTTTTTTCTTCACCTTGTTTGAAGGGCCGTAATAGGTGTGTGCGGAGGGGGCACCGCACATAGCGCTGCCGGGTAGGAGGCGCTGTTGGTGGCACTTGTCAATTATCTTTTTTAATTACTTTCACTTGGAGCTTCCCCCCCTTTTTGAAGCCCAACATCTCCTACTCCCACCCTTTCCGTCACAAATACCTATACAACATTCATAAACTCAACTTGAGATTTCTTTGTTATTCAGTCACACTGTCCTTTATTACATTTCAAGATGCTGAGCCAGGATTCGAATCCATTGCCTGTGGCATTGCAGTTAGACAATCTATTCATTGAGTTATCTGCCCTTGCATAGAAAGGTAGATAATTCTAAGTTAGAGAATTTTAAATATTTGAAGCTTACCTTGTACTTTGTGAAAAAAATTATTAGCAAAGCAGCTGAGCAGATCTATGTAGTGTGTGGCTGCAAGAGATTGGATGTATGGCTGCACACTACATAGATCTGCTCAATTGCAATGCTGATTTTTTTTTTTTACAAAGTACCAGTAGCTTCATATACTGTAGTGTTCGTAGTTTTTATACAGGATCAAATAGCCCAATAAGTAGGGTGTTAGATTAGAATTCAACAGGTTATAAGTTAGAATCCTGGGTATGGCAGTATATTGAAATGTGTTATTTAATAAAGGGTATTGTAACCAGAGGCGTAAGTAGACCTTTGTGGGCCGCACAGCAACATTTTGAAAAGGCCCCCCTACGCTACGCAAGGAATCGAGGTTTAAAGTGATGGGGGTCAGAAAGAACAGTAGAGTCCTGACAGTGGTGGGCAGTACCAGGCACGGTGCACACGGAGGTGTCAGTTATACTAATATTTTTATACTAGGTGCTTCATCGCGCCCTACGGGCGCTCTTCACACCGTCGGAAGGGGCTACGCCCCCTTAACCCCTGCACGCCTTTCTGGGGTTCAATATATGGAGTATTACCTGCATTCCTAGTTTTGTTAGTGTTTGAATATTGCACAATGATAGGGCGTCCGATGGTGAAGGGGGCGTAGTCCCTTGCAACAGGAAGGGGTTTGGGGAGTGGGGACCGCGGATGGGGGAGGGGGTATGAAGGCGCTGTGGGTGGGGTAGGAGCAGGGGTGTCGCAGGTGGGGGATAGCAGCTGCAGGGCTGTTGCGGACGGAGGAGGGGTTCCGAAGGCGCTGCAGATGGGGAAGGGGTGGGTGCGGGTGTGCAGTGGATGGGGGAGGTGTCCAGGGGGCGCGGTGGGAGGGGGAGGGGTGGATGCGGGGGTAACGTGGGTGGGGGAGTGGCGGGTGCGGTGCTGTTGCGAATGGTGTAGGTGATGCGGATTGGGAAGGGCCAGCTGCGTGGGTGGGGTAGGGGATCCAACGGTTCAGCGGGCGGGGGAGAGCCAGATGCGGGGTGTGGCGGATGGGGGAGGGGCTGCTGCAGATGGGGGAGGGGTTTGTAAGACACTGCGGGTGGGGTAGGGGGTCCGAAGGCGCAGTGGGTGGGGGTGCCACGGGTGGTGGAGGGGCAGGTGCGGGGGTTTGCGGGGGATGGGGAGGGGTCCAGGGGCGCTGCAGGTGGTGGAGGGGCAGATATCAGTGCACATAGTCTCTGTGGTAGTTAGTGAGGGTTGGTGATGGTGTGAGAGGGGTGAAGGCCAGTACACAGACAGGCAGTTAGTGAGCAGGATGAGGGTGACAGGGCATAGTGACGGGGAGTACTTAGCAGATATAGGGGTGGGCTACAGGTGTGATGTCACAGTGTGTGTACCTTTGCTCTCATGTGTGAGGTATGTGAGGTATATGTGAGGTATGTGTGAGGTATGTGTGAGGTATGTGTGAGGTAAGGATGTGCGGGTCGTGGTGGCCACTAACCTCCAGGCTGCTGCTGTGAGATGGTGACTGCAGAGGGAGGGAGCTCAGACCCAGCAGCAATGGGTCGTGGTCAGCATTCCTTCCTGGCCCCGTTCCGCCGCACACTGTCCGCACCGTCTGACAGGCGTCATTCCTCCATCCTGCATGGCAGCGTCAGCTGCTGTGATCGCGGAGCATAGGTAAGCGTCCGGAGCCCTGTGGGCGGGCAGGCATGGTGTTTCCCTGGAGAGGTGCGGCGCACGTCCTTAGGCTGCAGACGGAGGGAGGTCCGGCCCAGCAGCAATGTTGATTAGTGCGTGTCCCGTCCTGGCGCTGTCCCGCTGCACATGCTCCGCACCGCTTGCCGCTGAGCATGGCAGCCCTTGTCTGTATGCTGCAGATGCTGATCTAGCGGTGCCTGAGCTAGTGCCCTCTCCCTGGGGTGTGGGTGTCAGGCGGCAGGTTTGGTGTGTAGGTGGGAGAGGAGCTGCGGGCGGCGACTTGCTGCCTGCAAGTACCCTCCATATCAGCGCTGTTCCCCTCCCTGCAGATAGTGTCAGTGGCCGTGGTGTACTTTTGCTACTGGTGGCCAGGGCCGGTGCTAGGGTGTTCGGCGCCCCCCTGCAAACTATGAATTTTGCGCCCTCCCATATTCCTTTGTTGTGCATCGGGAAAAGTGGTGTGGTCTCACAACTAAGGGGCATGGTCACACAATAGTACCCCCATTTAAAATTACGCCACAATGTAGCACAATCTTATTCATCTTATACGTAATGCCCCACCCGTATTAGTAGCGTCCTTATACGTAATGCCACCCCTGTAGTAGTAGCATCCTTATACATAATGTGCCCCCAGTAGTAGTACCGTCCTTATACATAATGCCCCCCCAGTAGTAGTAGCATCCTTATACATAATGCCCCCCCAGTAGTAGTAGCATCCTTACATGTAATGCCCTCCCAGTAGTAATAGAACCGTCCTTATACATAATGCCCCCCAGAAGTAATAGAGTCCTTATACATAATGCCCCCCCCACCAGTAGTAGCGTCCTTATATGTAATGCCCCCCAGTATTAGTAGCCTCCTTATACGTAATGTCCCCCCTATAGTAGTAGCGTTCTTATACGTAATGCCCCCCTATAGTAGTAGCGTCCTTATACGTAATGCCCCCCTATAGTAGTAGTGTCCTTATACTTAATGCCCCCCCTATATTAGTAGCGTCCTTGCATGTAATGGCCCCCCCAGCAGTGGCGTCCATAAAGTGCGCGCACACAGACATACCTCACACACACACAATTCACACATATATACAAACACACACACCTCACCATATATACACACACACACACACACACACACCCCCACTATATATACACACACACACCCACACACCCACAACCCCCCCCCCCACCCCCACTATATACACACACACACACACACACACACATTTCTCTCTCACCCTCCACTTACCAAGTCTGGCTGGCCGTCACTGCAATGCTGATTCCACCACTGTTCAGCTGTCTGGTCCTGTGTAGCTCCGCCCCTCTATTCCGTGTAGCCCCGCCCCCTCGTGACACAATAGCTCCGCCCCTTTTCGGGACCCGCACTGCACAGCACACATCCCGCTGTCACAGGTGATTGGGGGGGGGAACAGGCACAGCAGCCGGCAGCTAGTGGCCATCCTCACCTCCTATACTGTAAGGTAGGGTCTTGCACATGACTGCTGCTGGCACTGGGTATGGAGTAGCTCCCTGCAGCAGATGCAGTTGACTCCGCCCTGCTCTGTGACTCCACCCAGCGGTACGGGCACAGAGTCACAGATGTAGGCAAATATATAGGAGATATAAGTGATTGTGTATATATATATATATATATATATATATTATATGCAATGTTACCGCGCTATGGTGGTCATTCCGAGTTGATCGCTCACTAGCAGTTTTTAGCAGCCGTGCAAACGCTAAGCCGCCGTCCTCTGGGAGTGTATTTTAGCTTAGCGTAAGTGCGAACGAAAGGATTGCAGAGCGGCTACAATATAATTTTGAGCAGTTTCAGAGTAGCTCCAGACCTACTCAGCGCTTGTGATCACTTCAGACCATTCAGTTCCTGTTTTGACGTCACAAACACGCCGAGCGTTCTCCCAGCCACGCCTGCGTTTTTCCTGGCACGCCTGCGTTTTTTCGAACACTCCCTGAAAACGGTCAGTTGACACCCAGAAACGCCCCCTTCCTGTCAATCACTCCGCAGCCAGCAGTGCGACTGAAAAGCTTCGCTAGAGCCTGTGTGAAACTGCATCGGCTGTTGTGAAAGTACGGCGCACGTGCGCATTGCGCCACGTACGCATGCGCAGAAGAGCCATTTTTTTCCCTCATCGCTGCGCAGCGAACATTTTCAGCTAGCGATCAACTCGGAATGACCCCCTATATGTGGATATGTCTTAGCAGCTCCATAACAAAATGACAGTTAAATAATAAAAAAAAAGGAGCGCTTATGTGTAAATTGAACGCTCATACCTGTAAAAAGAAAAGAAGTTAGTAAAAAATGTTTACAGCTCTTTTCTGATTAGTTAAAAGAGATGGGATTGCGGTTTTCTATAATTAGGTTTTGAATACAAACTGCGGAATTTACTGTCCCTACTGTCCCTACCTGTGGTGCCGGTTGCTGACGATTTTAATGTTCACTTAGCCTGATTGGCTATGATGTCTGCAATTAGCGGCTTCTGTATAGCTGTGGCTAGTGGCTCCCGCACTGATGTGGCTCCGGCTGTGATGCCCGCAGTGATCGACTTTTGTATTGCCGCGGCTAGCGACTTCCGTAATGCTGTGTCTCTGGCTCTGGCTTAATTTCCTCCGTTCGACTCATGGCTTTAATGAGGGCTGGCACTGACGTGAATACCACTTAGCGTTTTTCCTCCCAATCTCAGTTGTTGCCAACGTGTTTCGGGTTATGCACCCTTTAACTAGGATAACGTTTAAAATACTGATCTCCTTTATATAAATAACTTTATTGTTTCACTATTAAAAACAGGAAATGTAAAAAACGGATGTTTAGAATAAACAGCAGCAACCATGTGCTCATAAAAACATATATAGAGCTCAGTATATTAAATTGATTATTTTTATTTTTTGGTATGGCGTTCATGTATAATGTTTATCAATATGAATAAAGATTTAATGATCTAGTATACTGTTATCAATATAAATATTTAATGGTCTAGTATATTAGGAAATTTATTGGTATAATAAAAAAGCATTTACATCTATTTCTACATTTAGGCCTACAGGTTGTAAGGTCTGCCTATGATATATCCACTTTGTTTCTTTCTTTCTAAATTCATGGCATATATTACCTCCTCTCCAATTATTTTGCACTTTCTGTATACCTATAAACTTCAAGCTGGTTGGATCTTTGTTATGGAAATCCCTATAATGTTTGGAGACACTGTGCGTCTCCAACCCTCTTTGTATATTATATACTGTATGTGTTCTGAAATCCTAATCCGTAACTTTCTTTTTGTCTGACCAATGTATTGATATCCACAGGGACATTCTAAAAGATAGATTATTCCCTCTGAATCACAAGTAATTCTTTCTTTTATTTTGTAAATTTTCTTTGTTGTATTAGACATGAATTCTGTGATAGATCTTGTTGATTTATTTCCAATTATTTTACATGCTCTTCAGTTCAAACAATGAAAGTTACCTTTCTCTTTCATTTGATTATGCGTATCCATCTGCACATAGCTTTTACAGAGGTTCTGTTTTAAAGTTTTTGCTTTTTTGTAAATGATTTGTGGTTTTTCTTTTATGTACGGTGCCAATTGTTTGTCTAATTGTAAAATGTGCCAATGTTTTTTCAATATGGATTCAAACTGATAATGTTGACTATTAAATTGTGTTATAAAAGCAGTATTGAAATTAATTTTATTCGTTCTCTGTTTATATTGGAACATGGTTTTTCTTTCCATGGATGAGATTCTCTCAATTTCCTTCTGTAAAACTGTGTCTTTGTACCCTTTATCCACAAACATGTTCTTCGTGGTTGAGCTTTGCTGCTGGTAAATTTCCTGGTGGGTGCAGTTTCGTCTTAATCTCCTGAATCGGCCAATTAGCGTGATGGTTACTTGTTTGGCTAAGCATATTATTTCCGCTGCACTTCTTGGTAGGGTTTCTTGTGCAGATCTTCTTGTCCTGGATAAATATCTCCAGTGCTAGATATACGAATATTTCTTCGCTGACAGTTGTTTTGAATTCTAGACCATATGTATTATATTCCATATATTTTAGAAATTCTGTCAAAGTTTGTTTTGGTCCACTCCACACAAACAGCAGATCGTCTATATATCTTTTCCATAAGACAATATGTTTTCCAAACGTGTTGTTTTCCCAAATTCGTTCCTCCTCCCGCCTAGCCACAAAAAGATTAGCATAGCTAGGTGCGAAGGAGGATCCCATGGTGGTCCCTTTAATTTGGTTGTAAAACTGACTTTGATTCCAAAAATAATTTCTGTTTAATATGTATTGTACACAACTGATAATGAAATTTATCTGAGAGTTCGGTAGTTCTGTATATTTGGATAGAAAATATCTGCTTGCTTCACAACCAATATCGTGTGCGATGCAGGTGTACAAGGAGCGGACATCACTAGCACATAGTATGAAGTTTTCCTGCCATTCTATTGTTTCCAGAATCTGTAAGACATAGAGTGTGTCTTTCAGGTAACTCTTTTGCTGTTGAACAAGCTCCTGCAAGCAGGAATCAATGTATCTTGAAAGTTGTGATGACAATGAGCCTATTCCTGAAACTATCAGGTGACCCAGAGGATCACAGGATCTTTGTGTAACTTTGGAAGCTGGTAAAACGTTGGAATTTTTGGATAGTCTATATTAGAGATGTGCACCGAACATTTTTCGGGTTTTATGTTTTGGTTTTGGATTCGGTTCTGCGGCCGTGTTTTGGATTCGGATGCGTTTTGGCAAAACCTCCCTTAAGAATTTTTGTCGGATTCTAGTGTTTTTTTTTTCAAAAAACCCTCAAAAACAGCTTAAATCTTAGAATTTTGGGGTAATTTTGATCCTATAGTATTATTAACCAAAATAACCATAATTTACACTCATTTCCAGTCTATTCTGAACACCTCACAATATTATTTTTAGTGCTAAAATTTGCACAGAGGTCGCTGGATGACTAAGCTAAGCGACCCAAGTGACCGACACAAACACCTGGCCCATCTACGAGTGGCACTGCAATGTCAGACAGGATGGCAGATTAAAAAAATTGTCCCCAAACAGCACATGATGCAAAGAAAAAAAGAGGCGCAATGAGGTAGCTGTGTGACTAAGCTAAGCGACCCAAGTGGGCGGCACAAACACCTGGCCTATCTAGGAGTGGCACTGCAGTGTCAGACAGGATGGCACTTAAAAAAATAGTCCCCAAACAGCACATCATGCAAAGAAAAAAAAAGGTGCACCAAGGTCGCTCGATGGCGGTCGCTGGATGGCTAAGCTAAGCGACACAAACACCTCAATATCACAGGAATTATTCGTTCTAATCAATGGTATTATTTATTGGTCCAAATCACTGGAAGAAAATGACAAAATCACTAGAATTAAAAGTCAGTATCACAGGAATTATTTGTTCTAATCAATGGTATTATTGGTCCAAATCACTGTAAGAAAATGACAAAATCATTGGAATTAAAAGCCAGTATCACAGGAATTATTCGTTCTAATCAATGGTATTATTGGTCCAAATCACTGGAAGAAAATGACAAAATCACTGGAATTAAATGGCAGTAATGTCGGAAATTACCGTATATCAAATGGCAGTACCACTGGACATATACGGAAGTGTCAGACATGATGGCACTTTAAAAAAAACACGTTTTTTTTATATGACAGGGACAAACCCACTGTCCTAACAATTGGCAGGGCTGATTAAACAAACAGCCAGGGGGGAACTCCTGAATCCAGTTTATAACCCTGGATAATCATTTTTATTACCCAGGATATAATAATAATCACTAAGGCTCCCCTGTAGTGATGTAGATGAGATCCCCCCCTTGTGGACCCCCACATGGGAGTCCTTCCGCATCACGCTGAGGACGCTAAGGAAGTAGAATCCAACCTCTGAACCCGTGCACCTGTACAAGGTGGAGACTTTCTGCTCTTTCTATGGCCTAGCCTCGTGCAGAAGTAGGCCCTCCCGAATTTTCTCAATCTGACAGCCTAAGGGGACTGCATCAGAGAAGCAGAGTTATGTCTTCTCACAGGTGGTGCTGCGGAAGGATTTGTATTCAGAGTGTCCCCAAGCGGTGTCTCACCTGCGAAGGGGAGGTACCTCTTGGATTTGGCGTCTGTATTCCATTTGCGGATCCAGAGACCTCTGCGAGCCGCTACTGCCATGGAGGATGCTCTAGAATTCATCAGCCCAATGTCCCTCATGGCTTTCACCATGAATTTAGCCGTATCCTTTATGTGACCTAGAATCAAGACAACATCATCCCTATGGATTGTATCAAGGTCTTCTATTAAATTGTCTGACCATTTTAACATAGCCCTAGCTACCCAAGTGCATGCAAGAGTGGGCCTAAGGGTGGCTCCAGTAGCCGTGTAAATGGATTTTAGAGTTGTCTCTATCTTGCGGTCACACGGCTCCTTTAACGAGGCAGAGCCTTGTACAAGTAATGTAATTACCCCTGATGGCATGGACACCGAAATGTCCATTATGGGAGGAATCTCCCATCTCGTTCTATCCTCACGAAAGGGATATGTCTTAAGTACTTTATTGGGGATGTGAAAAACCTCTTCTGGGTTTAACCAGGATCTTTCAAATAGGGTATTCAACTCTTCCGAAATCGTGAAAGTCACTAATGATTTTGCAGTTAGCATACAAGAATTTTCCTCAATTTGTACAGGTATTTCTAACACATCCCTAATGGCATTGATAAATTTCTGAATTTTATATTCCAATATATCATAGTAGAATTGACACTGGGCAGCGAGAACAGCACTGGACTACTGTACTGTACTACTATATACTCGTCAGTGGTCACCACAATGCAGCAATGATAATAAATGAGCACAGATACTGAGCACTATTCAGGATAATAGAACTGACATGGAGCAGAAAAATACAGCAATGGACTACTGTACTGTACTACTATATACTGGTCAGTGGTCACCACAATGCAGCAATGATAATAAATGAGCACAGATACTGAGCACTATTCAGGATAATAGAACTGACACAGAGCAGCAAAATACAGCAATGGACTACTTTACTGTACTACTATATATATACTGGTCACCACAATGCAGCACTGATACTGAGCTGAGATTTAGCTGATATTGGGCTATTCAGGCAGAGAACGTAGCCACGTCCTCTCGCTATCTTGAGTCTCTCGACAATGCATAGGTGAAAATGGCAGCGACGCGCTGCTCTTTATATGGAATCCGAATCTTGCGAGAATCAGACAGCGGGATGATGACGTTTTCCCCCGTTCGGGTTTTGCGTGTTAGACGGGAAGAACCGAGGCTGCCTCGGACCCGTGTAAACCACGTGAAGTTCGGAGGGGTTCGGATCTCTACGAACCGAACCCGCTCATCTCTAGTCTATATATATATATATATATATATATATAGAATTCTTTTTCTGTTAAAATTCCAATCTCCAAACCTTCCTATAGAAGGTCTCTAAGTTCTTTTTGGTACATTTTTGTTGGATCTCCTTGGAGAATTTTATAAGTGCTGTTATCTCTCAATAAATTCTGGACTTCTTCTTGATATTTTCCCTTGTCCATTATAATCAGTCCACCGCCCTTGTCCGCAGGTTTTATTATAATTGAATTATCTGCTTTTAATTCCTGTAATGCTTGTTTCTCATCCTTTGTAAGATTATATTTTTTCTTTGCTTATGTATGTAATAAACTTATACTGTCACGGTGTGTGTGTCCTGTTTTTTGTTGGGTATTTTTTTAGTAGTAGTACTACATGTACCAGCGGGCCTGGTTTTCCACTGCATGCTGGTACTTGTGGTTCTCCAAGTACCAGCTTGTGGGGGAGGCTTGCTGGGACTTATAGTACTGCTACTAAAAACAATATTCTAATTTTTTACACAAGGCTATCAGCCCCCCATCTGCCGCCCTTGGATGGGGGGACAGCCTCGGGCTTCACCCCTGGACCTTGGGTGGCTGGAGGGGGGGACCCCTTGATTTAAGGGGTTCCCACTCCTCCAGGGTACCCCAGCCAGGGGTGACTAGTTGGGTATGTAATGCCAGGGCCGCCGGGACCACAATAAAAGTGTCCCCCGGCTGTGGCATTATGTACCTGGCTAGTGGAGCCCGGTGCTGGTTTAAGAAATACAGGGGACCCCTATGCTTTTTGTCCCCCATATTTTTTGAACCAGGACCAGACGCAGAGCCTGGTGCTGGTTGATGAAATATGGGGGAACCCCTGGGATTTTTGTTCCAAATATTTAGTCAAACAGGACCAGCTCAAAGACCCCGAGGCTGGTTGTGCTTAGGATGGGGGACCCCACGCAATTTTTTTCTGATTCTTTAACACTTTAAACACCTTCTTAAGGTACACAATGAAGCCCTGCACGGATCTCACAGATCCGGCCGGGATTCCTTGTGTTTTGTCAGGCAGTGTTTTACTCATCACTCCCGTAAAACACTGCCTGACATTATGAATCACATCGACATCAGAAAATATGAATTTTGAAAAATCGGCAGCTTAGTGAATGATCGTATCAGAATTAAAAAAGTTGCAGTAAAATGCACCTGATACCATTCGAGTTCAAACACCCTTAAAAATGGCAAAAACACAAATCTTTGTAAATATACCCCCATGTCTTACAGATTCTGAAAACAATAGAGTGGCAGGAGAACTTCATACTATGTACTAGTGATGTCCTCTCCTTGTACACCTGCATCGCACACGATATTGGTTGTGAAGCAAGCAGATTTTTTCTATCCAAATATACAGAACTACCGAACTCTCAGATAAATGTCATTATCAGTTGTATACAATACATATTAAACAGAAATTATTTTTGTAATCAAGGTCAGTTTTACAACCAAATTAAAGGGACCGCCATGGGATCCTCCTTCGCACCTAGCTATGCTAATCTTTTTGTGGCTAGGTGGGAGGAGGAACGAATTTGGGAAAACAACCCGTTTGGAAAACATATTGTCTTATGGACAAGATATATAGACGATCTGCTGTTTGTGTGGAGTGGACCAAAACAAACTTTGACATAATTTCTAAAATATATGGAATATAATACATATGGTCTGGAATTCACAACAACTGTCAGTGAAGAAATGGTCGTATATCTAGACCTGAAGATTTTTATCCAGAACAAGAAGATCTGCACAAGAAACCATACTAAGAAATGCAGCGGGAATAATATGCTTAGCCAAACAAGTAACCATCACGCTAATTGGCTTAGAAATATTCCCAGCGGTCGATTCAGGAGATTAAGATGAAAACTGCACCCACCAGGAAATTTACCAGCAGCAAAGCTCAACCATAAAGAACATGTTTGTGGATAAAGGGTACAAAGACACAGTTTTACAGAAGGAAATTGAGAGAATCTCATCCATGGAAAGAAAAACCATGTTCCAATATAAACAGAGAACGAATGAAATGAATTTCAATTCTGCTTTTATAACACAATTTAATAGTCAACATTATCAGTTTGAATCCATATTGAAAAAACATTGGCACATTTTACAATTAGACAAACAATTGGCACTGTACATAAAAAAACCCACAAATAATTTACAAAAAAGCAAAACATTTAAAACAGAACCTCGTTAAAAGCTATGTGCAGATGGATACGCATACTCAAATGGAAGAGAAAGAAAGCTTTCATTGTTTGAACTATAGAGCATGTTAAATAACTAGAAATCAATCAACAAGATCTATCACAGAATTCATGTCTAATACAACAAAGAAAATTTACAAAATAAAAGAAAGAATTACTTGTGATTCAGAGGGAATAATCTATCTTTTAGAATGTCCCTGTGGATATCAATACATTGGTCAGACAAAAAGAAAGTTACGGATTAGGATTTCAGAACACATACAGTATATAATATACAAAGAGGGTTGGAGATGCACAGTGTCTACAAACATTATAGGGATTTCCATAACAAAGATCCACCCAGCTTGAAGTTTATAGGTATACAGAAAGTGCAAAATAATTGGAGAGGAGGTAATATATGTCTTGAACTTAGAAAGAAAGAAGCAAAGTGGATATATCATAGGCAGACCTTACAACCTGAAGGCCTAAATGTAGAAATAGATGTAAATGCTTTTTTATTAGACCAATAATGTCCTAATATACTAGACCATTAAATCTTTATTCATATTGATAAACATTATACATGAACGCCATACCAAAAAATAAAAATTAATCAATTTAATATACTGAGCTCTATATATGTTTCTATGGGCACATGGTTGCCGCTGTTTATTATAAACATCCGTTTTTTACATTTCCTGTTTTTAATAGTGAAACAATAAAGTTATTTACTTATATAAAGGAGACCAGTATTTTAAACGTTATCCTAGTTAAAGGGTGCATAACCCGAAACGCGTTGGTAACAACTGAGATTGGGAGGAAAAATGCTAAGTGGTATTCATGTCGGTTCCAGCCCTCATTAAAGCCGTGAGTCGGACGGAGGAAATGAAGCCAGAGCCGGAGACACAGCAGTACAGAAGCAGCTAGCCGCGGCAATACAAAAGCCGATCACTGCGGGCATTACAGCCGGAGCCAGAGACATATCAGTGCGGGAGCCGCTAGCCGCAGCTACACAGGAGCCGCTAATTGCAGACATCATAGCCAATCAGGCTAAGTAGACATTAAAATCGCCAGCAACCGGCACTACAGATAGGGACAGCAGGACAGTAAATCCTGCAGTTTGTATGAAAAACCTAATTATAGGAAACCACAATCCCATCTGTTTTAACTAATCAGAAAAGAGCTGTAAACATTTTTTACTAAATTCTTTTCTTTTTACAGGTATGAGCGTTCAATTTACACATAAGCGCTCCTTTTATATATATATATATATATATATATCCATCCAAATAATTCAGAGAGAGCACTCACCAGTCTTCTTTAGAAAATTCAAGAATAGTTTAATTCACATACTTTACATCACAGAGGTGCCTCTGTGATGTAATGTATGTGAATTAAACTCTATTCTTGAATTTTCTAAAGAAAACTGGTGAGTGCTCTCTCTGAAATATTTGGATATATTATAGCGGACTATTGAAGAATTCTGTGGAACGCTTGAGATTTACTGCACACCAGCTAGATGTATGTAGGAATTTTGCCCCACACACAGTGGGGAAAAAAAGTATTTGGACAGCCACCGATTGTGCAAGTTGACCCACTTAAAAAGATGAGAGAGGTCTGTAATTTCCATCATAGGTACCCTTCACCTGTGAGAGACAGAATCTGGAAAAAAAAGTAGTAAATCACATTGTATGATTTTTAAACAATTTATTTGTATATTCTTGCGGAAAATAAATATTTGGACAATCAAATAGTTTAACTCAATACTTTGTAATATAACCTCGGTTGGCAATTACAGAGGTCAAACGTTTCTTGTAGTTCTTGACCAGGTTTGCACACACTGTAGCAGGTATTTTGGCCCACTCTTCCATGCAAATCTTCTCTAGATCTGTCATGTTTTGGGGCTGTCGCCGGGCAACACAGACTTTCAACTCCCTCCACAGATTTTCCATTGGGTTTAGGTCTGGAGACTGGCTAGGCCACTCCAGGACCTTGAAATGCTTCTTACGGAGCCACTCCTTAGTTGCCCGGGCGGTGTGTTTGGGGTCATTGTCATGCTGGAAGACCCAGCCACGTTCCATCTTCAATGCTCTTACTGAGGGAAGGAGGTTTTTGCCCCAAATCTCACGATAGATGGCCCCATTCATCCTCTCCTTAACACGGATCAGTCGTCCTGTCCCCTTTGCAGAAAAGCTGCCCAAAAGCATGATGTTTCCACCCCCATGCTTCACAGTGGGTATGGTGTTCTTGGGATGTCATTCTCCATCCAAACACGGCGAGTGGAGTTTATACCAAAAAGTTCGATTTTGCTCTCATCTGACCACATTACATTCTCCCAATCCTCCTCTGGATCATCCAGATAGTCACTGGCAAACTTTAGATGGGCCTGGACATGTGCTGGCTTAAGCAGGGGGACCTTTCGGGTGCTGCAGGATTTCAATCCATGATGACGTAGTGTGTTCCGAATGGTAACCTTTGTGACTGTGGTCCCAGCTCTCTTGAGGTCATTGACCAGGTCCCCCTGTGTAGTTCTGGGCTGATTCCTTACCGTTCTAAAGATCATTGATACCCCACGAGGTGAGATCTTGCATGGAGCCCCAGGTCGAGGGATATTGTCAGTGATCTTGTATTTCTTCCATTTTTTTATAATTGCGCCAACAGTTGATCTCTTCTCACCAAGCTGCTTGCCTATTGTCGAGTAGCTCATTCCAGCCTTGTGCAGCTCTACAATTTTGTCCCTGGTGTACTTAGACAGCTCTCTGGCCTTGGCCATGGTGGAGAGGTAGCAGTCTGACTGTTTGAAGGTGTGGACAGGTGTCTTTTATACAGACAACCAGTTCAAACAGGTGCCATTAATACAGGAAACGAGTGGAGGATAGAAGAGATTCTTAAAGAAGAAGTTACAGGTCCGTGAGAGCCAGAAATCTTGCTGCTTGGTAGGTGTCCAAATATTTATTTTCCACAAGAATATACAAGTAAATTGTTTAAAAATCATACAATGTGATTTCCTGTTTTTTTTTTTTTTTCAGATTCTGTCTCTCACAGTTGAAGTGTACCTATGATGGAAGTTACAGACCTCTCTCATCTTTTTAAGTGGGTCAACTTGCACAATCGGTGGCTGTCCAAATACTTTTTTGCACCACTATATATATATATATATATATATATATATATAAATCAAGCACACACAGTGTAAGATCTAATAATAAAACTAACTGTATATATTCACACATACGTGCACTAACCTCGAGACCATTGGCTGCACAAGTTCCAGCTCTGTCAGCTGATCCAAGGAGTATGTCTTTGTGATTATTTTAAATTGTTTGTATGATCACATCGGTCGAGTGTATTGTATTGTACAATAAATTTATGTGGTTTTATTATATGATCAGTCTTGTATCTTCAATCAGCAGTGCTACATAATATTTTGGTTCTTTTTTTTGCTTCCTTATCATTCCCACTTTGTTTCATTGTATCCAGGGGCGGATCCAGAAGAAAATGATAGGGGGGCACCATGGAAGGGGCAAGTACATTTGCGTGCGGCTTCGGTGCATGTGAGGTGGCGCTTCTTATACAATGCCCACAGTTGTAGCGCTCATTATGCAATGTCCACTGTACTGGTAGTGCCCCTTATATAGACCCCATAGTAGTGGTGCCCCTTTTGCAATGCCCGTATTGCCCCCAGTAGTAATGTTGCCTTTAGTAATGTCCCCAGTCATTATGCCCCCAGTGGTAATGCCCCTGCAGTTATGATCCCAATAGTTTACCCCCCCTTTAGTTTAGCCTCCCAGTGGTAATGCCCCCAGTAGTTTAGCCACCAGTAGTAATGCCCCCCTGTAGTTTGCCCCATTGTAGTTTAGCCCCTGTAGTTATGCCCCCCTTGTAGTTTAGCCTTCAGTAGTAATGCCCCCAATAGTTTGGCCCCTGTAGTTATCCCCCAGTAGTTTGGCCCCTGTAGTTATGCCCCCAGTAGTTTGGCCCCCCTGTAGTTTAGCCCCCAAGTAGTAATGCCCCTGTAGTTAAGCCGCCAGTAGTAATGCCCCTGTAGTTACGCCGCCAGTAGTTAGCACCTGTGTAGTTGGTCCCCAGCAATAGCCCCCCAGTAGTTTGCCCCCAGTAGATGCCACCCAGTAATAATGTCCCCCAGTAGTTTGCCCCCAGTAGATGCCCACCAGTAATAATGTCACCCAGCAGTTTGCCCCCAGTAGATGCCCCCCAGTAATAATGTCCCCTAGCAGTTTGCCCCCAGTAGATGCCCCCCAGTAATAATGTCCTCCAGTAGTTTGCCCCCAGTAGTAATGCCCCCTAGGAGTTTGCCCCCAATAAATGACCCCCCCAGTAGTAATGCCCCCAGTAGATGCCCCCCAGTAATAATGCCCCCAGTAGATGGCCCCCAGTAAAAATGTCCCCCAGTAGCTGCCCCCAATAGATGACCCCCCCAGTAGTAATGCCCCCAGTAGATGCCCCCCAGTAATAATGCCCCCAGTAGCTGCCCCCAATAGATGACCCCCCAGTAATAATGCCCCCTACGAGTTTGCCCCAATAGATGACCCCCCCAGTAGTAATGCCCCCAGTAGATGGCCCCCAGTAAAAATGTCCTCCAGTAGCTGCCCCAATAGATGACCCCTCAGTAGTGATGCCCCCAGTAGATGCCCCCCAGTTATAATGACCCCAGTAGTTTGCCCCCAGTAGTAATGCCCTTTGTTTATGCCCCCCCAGTAGTAATGTCCCCCCGTAGTTTGCCCCCAGTAGATGCCCCCGCTGCATTAAGGAAGAAAAAAACATACTTACCGAGCCCCGTTCCCGCTTCCAGGCCGCTGCAGTCGTCCTCCTCCCTGGGCGTCCGCTCCTCAGTCAGCACTATGAGAGAGACGTCATGACTGACGTCTCTCCCATAGCGCACGCCGCACAGTCACAGCGCCAGATGCCGGAGCTCAGTACTGAGCTCCTGCCTCCGGCTGCCGGGCGCCCGCTGGTAACACAATCTCAGCGGGCGCCCGTCATCTCCCTGTGTGGCGCCGGGGAGGGACTGGGGACAGAAGGCCACAAATGACAGGGGGGGGGGGGACACGGGCCCGAGTGCCCCCCCCCCCCTGGATCCGCCACTGATTGTATCCACCACATATGCAACACACACATAAGCGCTTAAGTCACCAAACAAAGGGGCAGAGGCTGTGCTGGGAGATGAGCTCATCTCCGTGGGTTCTGGGTTGCATCGACCCGGGAACCCGTTTACACTGCCACGGACCGGTATTCAACCCGGGAATAACCCTTCTTATTATACGGGTTGAATTACCGGGTCAGACGACCCGGGAATTCTTCATGGGCCCTTTCACATCGCACAGTGACCCGTGTCGACCCGGCAATATGCCGGGTCAATACCGTGTTATTTTTGCGATGTGAAAGGGGTATTAGTCATCCAGCTACCTTGGTGCAACCTTTTCTAAACTGGTTGAAAACAATATTGTAAGCTGTAAGGTGGTCAAAATTTACTGGAAATGAGTGTAATTAATGATATTTAAGTTAATAATTCTGTAGGAACAAAAACAGGCCCAAATTCTTTGATTTTTTTCTGTTTTTAAGATTTAAAAAAAAAATACAGATCCAAAATTCGCAAGGGAGCTAGAGGTAAAACAAATACAGATCCAAAACACAAAGGCGATACACATCCAAAATAAGGATCCTTCACAAAGAATTCGAAACGCGTTGGTGATTGTTGGAGCAGACACAGAAGAGGGAAGAAGCCCCGCCATCGCCAGCGTCTAACGTCACTGGAAGTAAAAGCCCGAACTTCCGGTAGCACACATACAGTGCCGAGAGCACTAACAGGACTGCACCTGGAGACAGGGTAAGCTAGGTACAGCTATTGCCCATATGAACTTTGCGAACCCAGTGTCAACAAGCTCCAAACAAGCACCCGCTAAGGGGCTGTAAACATCATTTGTTTTTAACATTTCTGCACTGCACTTATTTATCTTTCTTTTCTTCTATTTTATTTAATTTTAACTTTTATTATTTTTTATTTTGATTTCTTTATTTTTAGTTTTATTTTGTTCACCACATATAGTGCTTGGTTACATCTAGTCTTATTTATGTGACACACAAGGTGTCTGCAGCACCATGCAGGGATTAGTAATACAATGCTACATCAGTACATAGGATAACATTAACATAAAGATAAAACTAATCCCAGGGTGGCATATGGGGAAAGGGAAGGGTAGTGTAGGGCGACTGAGAAGGGTGTGGGGCTCTGTACTTATAAATAGATTTCCCAATGGTTTAAAAAGGGGGGAGAGACCTGCACATACTTGCCTACTCTCCCAGATTCTGCAGGAGACACACGATTTCTTGGGTAGTCCCCCGCAGCCCAGAAATAGTGGGCACCTCTCCCGCATTCTGCCCACTTCCTAGTGAAGTGTGCAGGACGGAGAAACAAATAATAGGATTTTGGTTACCTACCGGTAAATCCTTTTCTCGTAGTCCGTAGAGGATGCTGGGGTCCATATTAGTACCATGGGGTTTAGACGGGTCCACCAGGAGACATTGGCACTTTAAGAGTTTGAGAGTGTGGGCTGGCTCCTCCCTCTATGCCCCTCCTACCAGACTCAGTCTAGAAACTGTGCCTGAGGTGACGGACATCTTCGAGAGCAGGATTTAACACAGATAGTGGCGAGATTCATACCAGCTCACACATACAAGGCACATCAAGCTAACTTAACTTGAAAATCAGCAACCGCTGAAAACAGTACTTACCAAGTAACAATGCAGTACTTAACTAAAAACAAAGTTGCACTAAACCAGATAATTGCAGGAAAACAATAATTGCAGGCGCCCAGCATCCTATACGGACTACGAGAAATGGATTTACCGGTAGGTAACCAAAATCCTATTTTCTCTTACGTCCTAGAGGATGCTGGGGTCCATATTAGTACCATGGGGATGTACCAAAGCTCCCAGAATGGGAGGGAGAGCGCGGAGGCTCCTGCAGAACTGATTGACTGAACTTCAGATCATCAGAGGCCAAAGTAGCGAACTTGTAGAACTTTGCGAACGTGTTCGACCCAGACCAAGTTGCTGCTCGGCAAAGTTGTAACGCCGAGACACCCCGGGCAGCCACCCAAGAAGACCCCACCTTACGTGTAGAGTGGAACTTGACAGACGTAGGACACGGCAAGCCTGACGTAGAATATGCATGCTGGATAGTGAACCTGATCCAGCGAGATATCGTGTGCTTAGAAGCAGGACACCCAATTTCTTGGGATCATACAGGACAAACAGAGAGTCTGATTTCCTGTGATGAGCAGTCCTTTTCACATAAATTCTCAGAGCCCTTACAACATCCAAGGTCTTTGATGAAATTGAGGAGTCAGTAGCCACTGGCACCTCAATAGGTTGGTTGATATGAAATGCCGACACAACCTTCAGAAGAAACTGTTGATGTGTCCGGAGCTCAGCTCTATCTTCGTCGAAGATCAAGTATGGGCTTTTACACGATAAAGCCCCCAACTCCGACACACGTCTATCAGAAGCTAAAGCCAACAAAGTGACAGCTTTCCACATAAGAAATTTGACTTTAACCTCCTGTAGAGGCTCGAACCAGTCCGATTAGAGGAACTGCAACTCCACGTTAAGGTCCCAAGGCGCCGTAGGCGGTACAAAGGGAAGTTAGGTGTGCAGAACTCCCTTCAAAAAGGTCTGAACCCTAGCCAATTGTTTTTGGAAGAAAATGGATAGGGCCGAAATCTGGACCTTCACAGATCACAACTTTAGGCCCATATCCATGCAAGCTTGTAAGAAGAGGAGAAACCATCCCAGTTGAAACTCCACTGCAGGAAATTTCTTGGACTCACACCAAGATACATTTTTCCAAATTCGATGGTAATGTTTAGACGTTACTCCTTTCCTAGCCTGTATCAGGGTAGGAATAACCTTTTTCGGAATGCCCTTCTGAGCTAGAATCAGGCGTTCAGCCTCCATGCCGCCAAACGTAGCCGCAATAAGTCTTGCTAGGCGAACGGCCCCTGCTGCAGCAGATCCTCCCGAAAAGGAAGAGGCCTAGGCTCTTCTTGCAGTAGATCCAGAAGATCCGCGTACCAAGCCCTTCTTGGCCAGTCTGGAGCAGTGAGGATCACTTGAACCTTTGTTCTCCTTATGAGCTTTAGAACTCTTGGGATGAGTCTAAGTGGAGGAAACACATACACCGACTGGAACACCCACGGAGTCACTAGGGCGTCCAACGCCACTGCTTGCGGGTCCCTCGACCTGGAACAATACCGCTAAAGCTTCTTGTTGAGATGAGAGGCCATCATGTAGATCTGGGGTACGCCCCAAAGATCTGTTACCTCCTTGAACACCTCCGGATGGAGAGCCCACTCCCCTAGATGGAGATCGTGTCTGCTGAGGAAGTCCGCTTCCCAGTTATCTACTCCTGGAATTAAGTTTGCTGACAGCGCCAATGCATGCTTTTCTGCCCAGAGGATGATTCTTGTTACCTCTGCCATCGCAGCTCTGCTCTTTGTTCCGCCCTGTCGGTTTATGTAAGCCACTGTTGTCACATTGTCCGACTGCACTTGAATGGCCCGATTTCTCAGTAGATGGGCCGCTTGGAGGAGACCGTTGTAGACGGCTCTTAGTTCCAGAATGTTTATCGGCAGGCCGGCTACCAGACTTGACCACCTTCCTTGGAAGGTCTCCCCTTGAGTGACTGCACCCCAGCCCCGGAGACTTGCATCCGTGGTTAGATAGATCCAGTCCTGAATCCCGAACCTGCGGCCCTCCAGAAGGTGAGATAATTGCAGCCACCAGAGGAGTGAAATCTTGGCCCTTGGCGACAGACGAAGTTTCCGGTGCATGTGTAGAAGGGATCCCGACCACTTGTCTAGGAGATCCAGTTGGAAGGACCGAGCGTGAAACCTCCCGTACTGCAGAGCCTTGTACGAGGCCACCATCTTCCCCAGAAGGTGAATGCACTGATGAATTGACACCCGGGCTGGCTTCAAGACATCCCAGACCATCGTTTGAATCACCAACGCCTTTTCCACTGGGAGAAACACCATCTGCACTTCCAATTGTGACTTTGGAAGATTCAGGATCCAACCATGTTTTCTGAGAAGCTGAGTAGTGAGTGTTATGGACTGTAACAACTTCTCTGTGGACGATGCCTTTTTATCAGCAGATCGTCCAGATATGGAATTATGTTCACCCCCTGTCTGCGGAGGAGAATCATCATTTCCGCCATCACCTTGGTGAATACCCTCGGTGCTCTGGAGAGACCGAATGGGAGGGCCTGGAACTGAAAGTGACAGTCCAACAGTGCAAATCGCAGATAAGCTTGATTCGGCAGCCAAATAAAAATATGGAGGTACGCATCCTTGATATCCAGGGATACTAGGAATTCGCCCTCCTCCAGACCTGATATCACCGCCCTTAGGGACTCCATTTTGAACTTGAACTCCCTTAGAAAGGGGTTTAGTGATTTTAAGTTCAGAATGGGCCTGACCGAACCATCCGGTTTTGGTACCACGAAAAGGTTCGAATGGTAACCTTTGTTCTGCATGTGAGGTGGTACTAGCACAAAGACCTGTGCCTCCACCAACTTCTGGACAGCTTCTTGCAGGACAGTCCTGTCTGCCGGCAGAGCTGGCAAGCCTGATTTGAAAAATCGGTGAGGAGGGAGATTTTGAAATTCCAGCCTGTACCCCTGGGACACAATATCTTGCATCCAAGGGTCCAGGCCGGACGACACCCAGACATGACTGAAATGTCTGAGTCTCGCTCCCACCGGCCCCACCTCCAGGGCGTGCAGTCCACCGTCATGCGGAGGACTTTGGTGTACCTGAAGCAGGTTTCTGTTCCTGGGAACCTGCAGCCGCAGGTTTCTTGAACCTGGGCCGACCTCCCCGAAAGAAGGTGTTGAACGGCTTTGCCTTTCTCGGCTTGTTAGACCGAAAGGACTGTGGCGTAAAGGGTTTCTTCAGAGCAGGTGTAGCTGAGGGAAGGAAGGGTGACTTACCAGCCGTAGTGGTGGAGATCCACTCATCTAACGCTTCCCCAAAGAGAGCCTGACCTGTGTAGGGTAGGGTCTCCACACTTCTCCTGGATTCCCCGTCGGCAGACCACTGGCGCAACCACAGCCCTTGATGAGCTGATACTGACATGGAGGATATCCCCGCAGCCATGGAACCCAGGTCCTTCATGGATTCTGCCAGAAATCCTGCTGAATCCTGAATGTTACGTAAAAACAATTCTACATCACATTTCTCCATAGTATCCAAATCCTCAAGTAACGTGCTTGACCACTTTACTATAGCTTTGGCAATCCAAGCACTGGCAATAGTGGGATGTAGTATTACCCCAGAAGCTGTGTACATGGATTTGAGCGTATTATCAATTTTACGATCAGCCGGCTCTTTCAAGGCGGTAGATCCTGGAACAGGTAAAATCACCTTTTTTGAGAGTCTGGATACTGACGCGTCAACAATAGGCCGGTTTTCCTATCCTCTACTGGGAAAGGAAGCGCTACCAGAACCCATTTAGGTATCTGGAATTTTTTATCCGGGTTTTCACAAGCCTTTTCAAATATAGCATTTAATTCCTTTGTAGGTTAGCGAGGCTTTCTTATTTTCAGAGAAGTAAATCTCCTCAACCTGCTCGGGTGTTGTATCAGCAATATTTAACACATCCCTAATAGCCTCTATCTTCAACTGTACCCGTTTTGTAAGTGATGCAGCCCCCCGCAACATATCTCCGTCACTGTCTGTAGTATCAGAGTTGGTATCGGTATCATCCTGCATGATCTGAGCAAGAGCACGTTTATGGGAATATGCAGCGGGGAGCCCTGATGTACCAGAACTCGGCCAGACTGCCATAGAGTTCTGTAAAGCCTGAGTTACAGATTCATTATTTGCAACACTATTTGAAATCTGAGAAATCATAGATTTGATAGAGGATAACCATTCGGGCTCCCTTGCTGGAATCTGTGCTAAACCAGTGCAATCCTGATTACATGGAATGGGATCATCCTGAGAGGACATATCCTCTGCAGCATATGACACAGAGTCCCTGGACATTGCTTAATGGAGACCACAGACACTCCACACACACATACACAGTACACACACACACACACACACACACACACACACACACACACACACACACACACACACACACACACACACACACACACGGGAGGGCAGACAGAGTTTCACCCCCAAGAATGGCAAGAGAGACCCAAAGTTTGAAGCCAACCCACACACAGCTTTTAATATAAAGGGAGACCCCCTATCAGCGCTGACTGTGCACCTTAATAGGTTACAGTACACAGTTGTTTTGCAGCCTCCCCCCCTTCTACAACCCCCTGGTACCGTGATAGATAACTGGAGTTGCTGTGGAGGGACCTGCTCTACACAGACAGAGCTGTGCAGGTAGGAAAATGGCGCTGAAACGCTGCTGGGTCTGCTGAGGAGAAGCTCCACCCCCAAAATGGCGCTGTCTTCCCTCGCTTCACAGGATTATACTGGCCTGAGGATTGATGCTGGCTGAGATCCTGGGACCGCGACAGGCTGTGTGACCTGTGTAGGGTATAGGCGCTGGCTCAGGGCGCCCCTCACAGCGCCGCACTATGTACCGCTGAGCCTCCAGAACGCAGTTAATACTGTGCACTTACCCTGATGCCGCCATCTTCACACCGGCCCCCCGCTTGCTTGGGGGGGCGTGACTCACTCGACACAATCTTCAGCTCTGTAAGGGGGTGGCGGCATGCTGCTGGGGTGAGCGATCCCCTGCGGCGGGGAACGATCTATCCCCTCGGAGTTCAGTGTCCAGTCAAAGGAGACAGTGGCTCAGACCCTGCAGGGCGGATACTGCCCCCCCCCTCCCCTCAGTCACTCGATGCAGGGAGGCTGTTGCCAGCAGCCTCCCTGTAAAATAACACATTTCTAAAACTAAACTTTACTAAGGAAACTCTGGAGAGCTCCCCTAGCTGTGACCGGCTCCTCTGGGCACATTTTCTAAACTGAGTCTGGTAGGAGGGGCATAGAGGGAGGAGCCAGCCCGCACTCTCAAACTCTTAAAGTGCCAATGGCTCCTGGTGGACCCGTCTATACCACATGGTACTAATATGGACCCCAGCATCCTCTAGGACGTAAGAGAAACTGAGAAACTGCAGTCCCGGCAGAGGGGCAGTGACTTATGATACAATAATATGCTAATCACTTCACATGCAAATATGGGCCAATCGCAGTATTTTCCCAGTGAGGAGGCGGGGCCTAATGACATGATTAGCCTGGACCTGCCCCCGTCCACCTGCCTTTTGTCTCTGGGCATCTCCGGGAGAGGAGATTAGTAAAGTAGGTAAGGGTGGAGCTGCAATATTACCAAAGGAGAGAGGTCCAGCTCTGTAATAGAAATTAGCAAATGGGGAGAGGTAGTAAAAATGCTGATCTATGAGGTGGAAGGGGGTAATAGCGCTGACATGTGTGGTGGAAGGGGGTAATAGTGCTTACATGTGGACAGGAAGGGGATAATAGTGCAGACATGTGGAATGGAAGGGGTTGCTTACATGTGGGTTGGAAGGGGGAAATAGTGCTAACATGTGACGTGAAAGGGGGTAATAGTGCTGACATGTGGTATGGAAGGGGGTAATAGTGTTTACATGTTGGGTGGAAGGAGGGCTGACCTAGTACATGACATATGTACATAGTACATGACATACGCCCCCCAGCAGTGCCAGATACACATATGCCCCCCGCAGTGCCAGATACATAAATGCCCCCAGCAGTGCTGTGCCAGATACATGTTATATGCCCCCAGCAGTGCAGTGCCAGATACACATTATATGCCCCCAGCAGTGCAGTGCCAGATACACATTACAGTATATGCCCCCACAGTGCCAGATACACATTATATGCCCCCACAGTGGCAGGTACACATTATATGCCCCCACAGTGCCAGATACACATGATATGCCCCCACAGTGCCATATACACATAATATACAACCATAGTGACATATACACGTGCCCCTACAGTGCCAGATCAGGGCCGTAACTACGTGTGTGCCAAGGGGGCTTGGCACACAGCGCAGTTGCCCTGGGGGCGCACGGCCATCGGCATGTAATGAGTCAAATTGACTCATTACATGCCGCCTCTGAACTGCGCCGTGCGCCGCACTGTGAAGAGAGAAGACAGGAGCGCCGGGCAGCGGAGGAGGAGGGAGGGGGAGCAGAGAGCCGCAGCAGCGCTATTTGATTGGTAGTAAGCATCCACAGCAGCGCCTGGCAGCCAATACAGAAGGAGAGGGGGATGCTGCAGCGGCGCTTACTACCAATCAAATAGCGCTGCTGCGGCTCTCTGCTCCCCCTCCCTCCTCCTCCTTCTCACCTGCCTGCACCGAGAGGAAGCTGCACGAGGAGCCTGTCAGCGGGGAGAAGGTAAGTATGTCTCTCTCTCTCTCTCTCTCTCTCTCTCGGACACCGTCTGCTGCAATGTGTAAAAAGGGGTCCCATCTGCCGCAATGTGTAAAAAGGGGTCCCATCTGCCGCAATGTGTAAAAAAAGGGGTCCTGACTGCCGCAATGTGTATAAAGGGGGCCTGGCTGCCGTAATGTGTAAAAAGGGGTCCCGTCTGCCGCAATGTGTAAAAAGTGGTCCTGTCTGCCGCAATGTGTAAAAAGTGGTCCTGTCTGCCGCAATGTGTAAAAAGTAGAGATGAGCGGGTTCAGTTCCTCGGAATCCGAACCCGCCCGAACTTCATTTTCTTTTACACGGGGCCGAGCGACTCGGATCTTCCCGCCTTGCTCGGTTAACCCGAGCGCGCCCGAACGTCATCATCCCGCTGTCGGATTCTCGCGAGGCTCGGATTCTATCGCGAGACTCGGATTCTATATAAGGAGCCGCGCGTCGCCGCCATTTTCACACGTGCATTGAGATTCATAGGGAGAGGACGTGGCTGGCGTCCTCTCCGTTTATAGAGAAGAGAGTGAGACTAGAGTAGAGAGAGACACAGTAGTAATTTTGGGGAGCATTAGGAGGAGTACTACTACTTGCTGAAGTGATAGATAGTGTGACTGTATATCTGACTTGTGGGGGAGACACTGACAGTGGGGAGCAGTTATGGGCCCTACTCACTGGCCGAGGTGCCCGACGGCCAATACGGCCGACGAGCGACCCGGCGGCGGCGGGGGGGGCAGTGACGGGGGGAGTGAAGCTTCTTCACTCCCCCCGTCACCCGGCTCCATAGACGTGCAGGCAAATATGGACGAGATCGTCCATATTGGCCTGCATGCACAGCCGACAGGAGACCAGCGATGAACGAGCGCGGGGACGCGCATCGTTCATCGCTTAAGTCTCCACACTGAAAGATATGAACGAGATCTCGTTCATTTATGAACGAGATCGTTCATATCTTTCAAAATATCGGCCAGTGTGTAGGGCCCTTTAGAGTCTGAGAGCAGGACTCAGGAGTACATATAACGTACAGTGCACACTTTTGCTGCCAGAGTGCCACACTGCCATTGTGACCACACTGACCACCAGTATATATTGTGATTGTCTGCTTAGGAGTACTACTTGCAAGTTGCTGATAGTGTGACCAGTGACCTGACCACCAGTTTAATAATCACCACCAGTTTAATATATATATATATATATATATATAATTGTATATAATATATATATAATATTGTATACCACCTACCCGTGGTTTTTTTTTCTTTCTTCTTTATACATACTACTATAGTAGCTTACTGTAGCAGTCTGCGGTGCTGCTGAGCTGACAGTGTCCAGCAGGTCCGTCATCAGTCATTACATAATAAATATATATACCTGTCCGGCTGCAGTACTAGTGATATTATATATATATATATATATATATATATATATATATTGATTTCATCTCATTATCATCCAGTCTATATTAGCAGCAGACACAGTACGGTAGTCCACGGCTGTAGCTACCTCTGTGTCGGCAGTCGCTCATCCATCCATCTCCATTGTTTACCTGAGGTGCCTTTTAGTTGTGCCTATTAAAATATGGAGAACAAAAATGTTGAGGTTCCAAAATTAGGGAAAGATCAAGATCCACTTCCACCTCGTGCTGAAGCTGCTGCCACTAGTCATGGCCGAGACGATGAAATGCCAGCAACGTCGTCTGCCAAGGCCGATGCCCAATGTCATAGTACAGAGCATGTAAAATCCAAAACACCAAATATCAGTAAAAAAAGGACTCCAAAATCTAAAATAAAATTGTCGGAGGAGAAGCGTAAACTTGCCAATATGCCATTTACCACACGGAGTGGCAAGGAACGGCTGAGGCCCTGGCCTATGTTCATGGCTAGTGGTTCAGCTTCACATGAGGATGGAAGCACTCAGCCTCTCGCTAGAAAAATGAAAAGACTCAAGCTGGCAAAAGCAGTAGCACCGCAAAGAACTGTGCGTTCTTCGAAATCCCAAATCCACAAGGAGAGTCCAATTGTGTCGGTTGCGATGCCTGACCTTCCCAACACTGGACGTGAAGAGCATGCGCCTTCCACCATTTGCACGCCCCCTGCAAGTGCTGGAAGGAGCACCCGCAGTCCAGTTCCTGATAGTCAGATTGAAGATGTCAGTGTTGAAGTACACCAGGATGAGGAGGATATGGGTGTTGCTGGCGCTGGGGAGGAAATTGACCAGGAGGATTCTGATGGTGAGGTGGTTTGTTTAAGTCAGGCACCCGGGGAGACACCTGTTGTCCGTGGGAGGAATATGGCCATTGACATGCCTGGTGAAAATACCCAAAAATCAGCTCTTCGGTGTGGAAGTATTTCAACAGAAATGCGGACAACAGGTGTCAAGCCGTGTGTTGCCTTTGTCAAGCTGTAATAAGTAGGGTTAAGGACGTTAACCACCTCGGAACATCCTCCCTTATACGTCACCTGCAGCGCATTCATAATAAGTCAGTGACAAGTTCAAAAACTTTGGGTGACAGCTGAAGCAGTCCACTGACCAGTAAATCCCTTCCTCTTGTAACCAAGCTCACGCAAACCACCCCACCAACTCCCTCAGTGTCAATTTCCTCCTTCCCCAGGAATGCCAATAGTCCTGCAGGCCATGTCACTGGCAATTCTGACGATTCCTCTCCTGCCTGGGATTCCTCCGATGCATCTTTGCGTGTAACGCCTACTGCTGCTGGCGCTGCTGTTGTTGCTGCTGGGAGTCGATGGTCATCCAGGAGGGGAAGTCGTAAGCCCACTTGTACTACTTCCAGTAAGCAATTGACTGTCCAACAGTCCTTTGCGAGGAAGATGAAATATCACAGCAGTCATCCTGTTGCAAAGCGGATAACTGAGGCCTTGACAACTATGTTGGTGTTAGACGTGCGTCCGGTATCCGCCGTTAGTTCAGAGGGAACTAGACAATTTCTTGAGGTAATGTGCCCCCGTTACCAAATACCATCTAGGTTCCACTTCTCTAGGCAGGCGATACCGAGAATGTACACGGACGTCAGAAAAAGACTCACCAGTGTCCTAAAAAATGCAGTTGTACCCAATGTCCACTTAACCACGGACATGTGGACAAGTGGAGCAGGGCAGGGTCAGGACTATATGACTGTGACAGCCCACTGGGTAGATGTATGGACTCCCGCCGCAAGAACAGCAGCGGCGGCACCAGTAGCAGCATCTCGCAAACGCCAACTCTTTCCTAGGCAGGCTACGCTTTGTATCACCGGTTTCCAGAATACGCACACAGCTGAAAACCTCTTACGGCAACTGAGGAAGATCATCGCGGAATGGCTTACCCCAATTGGACTCTCCTGTGGATTTGTGGCATCGGACAACGCCAGCAATATTGTGTGTGCATTAAATATGGGCAAATTCCAGCACGTCCAATGTTTTGCACATACCTTGAATTTGGTGGTGCAGAATTTTTTAAAAAACGACAGGGGCGTGCAAGAGATGCTGTCGGTGGCCAGAAGAATTGCGGGACACTTTCGGCGTACAGGCACCACGTACAGAAGACTGGAGCAACACCAAAAACGCCTGAACCTGCCCTGCCATCATCTGAAGCAAGAAGTGGTAACGAGGTGGAATTCAACCCTATATATGCTTCAGAGGTTGGAGGAGCAGCAAAAGGCCATTCAAGCCTATACAATTCAGCACGATATAGGAGGTGGAATGCACCTGTCTCAAGCGCAGTGGAGAATGATTTCAACGTTGTGCAAGGTTCTGATGCCCTTTGAACTTGCCACACGTGAAGTCAGTTCAGACACTGCCAGCCTGAGTCAGGTCATTCCCCTCATCAGGCTTTTGCAGAAGAAGCTGGAGACATTGAAGGAGGAGCTAACACGGAGCGATTCCGCTAGGCATGTGGGACTTGTGGATGGAGCCCTTAATTCGCTTAACAAGGATTCACGGGTGGTCAATCTGTTGAAATCAGAGCACTACATTTTGGCCACCGTGCTCGATCCTAGATTTAAAACCTACCTTGGATCTCTCTTTCCGGCAGACACAAGTCTGCTGGGGTTCAAAGACCTGCTGGTGAGAAAATTGTCAAGTCAAGCGGAACGCGACCTGTCAACATACCCTCCTTCACATTCTCCCGCAACTGGGGGTGCAAGGAAAAGGCTCAGAATTCCGAGCCCACCCGCTGGCGGTGATGCAGGGCAGTCTGGAGCGACTGCTGATGCTGACATCTGGTCCGTACTGAAGGACCTGACAACGATTACGGACATGTCGTTTACTGTCACTGCATATGATTCTCTCCCCATTGAAATAATGGTGGAGGATTATATGAGTGACCGCATCCAAGTAGGCACGTCACACAGTCCGTACTTATACTGGCAGGAAAAAGAGGCAATTTGGAGGCCCTTGCACAAACTGGCTTTATTCTACCTAAGTTGCCCTCCCACAAGTGTGTACTCCGAAAGAGTGTTTAGTGCCGCCGCTCACCTTGTCAGCAATCGGCGTACGAGGTTACTTCCAGAAAATGTGGAGAAGATGATGTTCATTAAAATGAATTATAATCAATTCCTCCGTGGAGACATTGACCAGCAGCAATTGCCTCCACAAAGTACACAGGGAGCTGAGATGGTGGATTCCAGTGGGGACGAATTGATAATCTGTGAGGAGGGGGATGTACACAGTGATATATCGGAGGATGATGATGAGGTGGACATCTTGCCTCTGTAGAGCCAGTTTGTGCAAGGAGAGATTAATTGCTTCTTTTTTGGTGGGGGTCCAAACCAACCCGTCATTTCAGTCACAGTCGTGTGGCAGACCCTGTCACTGAAATGATGGGTTGGTTAAAGTGTGCATTTCCTGTTTATACAACATAAGGGTGGGTGGGAGGGCCCAAGGACAATTCCATCTTGCACCTCTTTTTTCTTTAATTTTTCTTTGCGTCATGTGCTGTTTGTGGAGTATTTTTTTGAAGGGCCATCCTGCGTGACACTGCAGTGCCACTCCTAGATGGGCCCAGTGTTTGTGTCGGCCACTAGGGTCGCTTATCTTACTCACACAGCTACCTCATTGCGCCTCTTTTTTTCTTTGCGTCATGTGCTGTTTGGGGAGTGTTTTTTGGAAGGGCCATCCTGCGTGACACTGCAGTGCCACTCCTAGATGGGCCAGGTGTTTGTGTCGGCCACTAGGGTCGCTTATCTTACTCACACAGCTACCTCATTGCGCCTCTTTTTTTCTTTGCGTCATGTGCTGTTTGGGGAGTGTTTTTTGGAAGGGCCATCCTGCGTGACACTGCAGTGCCACTCCTAGATGGGCCAGGTGTTTGTGTCGGCCACTAGGGTCGCTTATCTTACTCACACAGCTACCTCATTGCGCCTCTTTTTTCTTTGCGTCATGTGCTGTTTGGGGAGTGTTTTTTGGAAGGGCCATCCTGCGTGACACTGCAGTGCCACTCCTAGATGGGCCAGGTGTTTGTGTCGGCCACTAGGGTCGCTTATCTTACTCACACAACTACCTCATTGCGCCTCTTTTTTTCTTTGCGTCATGTGCTGTTTGGGGAGTGTTTTTTGGAAGGGCCATCCTGCTTGACACTGCAGTGCCACTCCTAGATGGGCCCGGTGTTTGTGTCGGCCACTAGGGTCGCTTATCTTACTCACACAGCTACCTCATTGCGCCTCTTTTTTTCTTTGCGTCATGTGCTGTTTGGGGAGTGTTTTTTGGAAGGGCCATCCTGCGTGACACTGCAGTGCCACTCCTAGATGGGCCCGGTGTTTGTGTCGGCCACTAGGATCGCTTATCTTACTCACACAGCTACCTCATTGCGCCTCTTTTTTTCTTTGCGTCATGTGCTGTTTGGGGAGTGTTTTTTGGAAGGGCCATCCTGCATGACACTGCAGTGCCACTCCTAGATGGGCCAGGTGTTTGTGTCGGCCACTAGGGTCGCTTATCTTACTCACACAGCTACCTCATTGCGCCTCTTTTTTTCTTTGCGTCATGTGCTGTTTGGGGAGTGTTTTTTGGAAGGGCCATCCTGCGTGACACTGCAGTGCCACTCCTAGATGGGCCAGGTGTTTGTGTCGGCCACTAGGGTCGCTTATCTTACTCACACAGCTACCTCATTGTGCCTCTTTTTTTCTTTGCGTCATGTGCTGTTTGGGGAGTGTTTTTTGGAAGGGCCATCCTGCGTGACACTGCAGTGCCACTCCTAGATGGGCCAGGTGTTTGTGTCGGCCACTAGGGTCGCTTATCTTACTCACACAGCTACCTCATTGCGCCTCTTTTTTTCTTTGCGTCATGTGCTGTTTGGGGAGTGTGTTTTGGAAGGGCCATCCTGCGTGACACTGCAGTGCCACTCCTAGATGGGCCAGGTGTTTGTGTAGGCCACTAGGGTCGCTTAGCTTAGTCATCCAGCGACCTCGGTGCAAATTTTAGGACTAAAAATAATATTGTGAGGTGTGAGGTATTCAGAATAGACTGAAAATGATTGGAAATTATGGTTTTTGAGGTTAATAATACTTTGGGATCAAAATGACCCCCAAATTCTATGATTTAAGCTGTTTCTTAGTGTTTTTTGAAAAAAACACCCGAATCCAAAACACACCCGAATCCGACAAAAAAAATTCGGTGAGGTTTTGCCAAAACGCGGTTGAACCCAAAACACGGCCGCGGAACCGAACCCAAAACCAAAACACAAAACCCCAAAAACCCAAAAATTACCATCTCTAGTAAAAAGTGGTCCTGTCTGCCGCAATGTGTAAAAAGGGGTCCCGGCTGCCGCAATGTATAAAAAGTGGTCCTGTCTGCCGCAATGTGTAAAAAGTGGTCCTGGCTGCCGTAATGTGTAAAAAGGGGGACTGGCTGCCGCAATGTGTAAAAAGGGGGATGCTGTCTGCTGTAATGTATAAAAGGGGCTCTACCTGGTGTAGTGGCGCTACTGTGCAGCATAATTTGAATAATGGAGACTACTGTGCACCGTAGTATGAATTGCTATTATTTTGTTGCCACGCCCCTTCCCGTGAAGCCACGCCCCTATATATTTTTTGCGCGCCTATCTTGTACGGGGGGGGGGGGGGCACCAATGTTGGTTCTTGCACACAGCGCTAAAATGCCTAGTTACGGCACTGTGCCAGATACACATGATATGCCCTCACAGTGCCATATACACATAATATACAACCACAGTGACATATACACGTGCCCCCACAGTGCCAGATACACATGATATGCCCCCACAGTGCCATATACACATAATATACAACCACAGTGCCAGATACACATGCCCCCACAGTGCCAGATACACGTGCCCCACAGTGCCAGATTCACGTGCCCCCCACAGTGCCAGATACACGTGCCAGATACACAGTGCTGTTCACTGCCACCGGTCTCTTCTGCTGCTCCTGCTGCTGTAGCCGCTGCTTCTGTGTGAGGAGACGAGAGTGCTGCGGCAGTCTCTCCTGCCCCTCAGTCCCGTCTTCGGTGGCCCCCTTCCTGAAATCAGCCGCCGGTCCGTCAGCCAGTCAAAGCTCACGGTCCGGCAGCAGCTACCGCTGCCAATCTGTGAACTCTGATTGGCTGACGGACCGGCGGCTGATTTAAAATTGCAGTCGGCTATCGTCCGTCCTTAGGAGCCGCTCCTGAGGAACATGCCTGGAGCTGGCTCTGTGGAAAGGGTCAATAGTGCTGACATGTGGCAAGAAACGAGAGATTAGTGCCAACATGTGGGGTGGAAGGGGGTAATAGTACTTACATGTGGGGTGGAAGGGGGTAATACTGCTTATATGTGGTGTAGAAGGAGGTAATAGTACTTACATGTGGCATGGAAGGGGGTGCTTACATGTGGGATGGAAGAGGGAAATAGTGCTTACATGTGGGGTGAAAGGGGGAAATGGTGCTAACATGTGGCGTGGATGGGGATAATAGTGCTGACATGTGACGTGCAAGTGGTTAATAGTGCTTACATGTGATGTGGAAAGGGGTAATAGCACTGACATGTGGCGTGGAAGGGGGTAATAGCACTGACATGTGGTGTGGAAGGGGGTAATAGCACTGACATGTGGCGTGGAAGGGGGTAATAGCACTGACATGTGGCGTGGAAGGGGGTAATAGCACTGACATGTGGTGTGGAAGGGGGTAATAGCACTGACATGTGGCATGGAAGGGGGTAATAGCACTGACATGTGGCGTGGAAGGGGGTAATAGCACTGACATGTGGCGTGGAAGGGGGTAATAGCACTGACATGTGGCGTGGAAGGGGTAATAGCACTGACATGTGGCATGGAAGGGGGTAATAGCACTGACATGTGGCGTGGAAGGGGTAATAGCACTGACATGTGGCGTGGAAGGTGTTGGTATTGTTGGCAGGTGTTATGTTTGTTAGTAGTGGTAACCAATATAGGTGTTGTAGAAGAAAGGGAAGATTTAAAAGAAAAAGATGCGTGTGGTAGGAATGAGGGCTTTATTGTATGATGACACAGTGATACAGGAAATACTTACCCCCTCCGATATCTGGACCTTCAATGTCGGGGTGCCACGGTCGATCATGTGACCGCCGGCATCCCAACTGCTGGGATACAGTATTTATTCCATAATAAATATATCTAACATCTTTCTATTGCACTGCATATTGCTAGGCTACTCTGTTAAAATTATAAAATGTACATTAATCACATTAATAAAAGAGAGAAAGGATTTATCTATGGCAGGCATTCCCAACCGCGGTCCTCAAGGCACACCAACAGTGCAGGTTTTAGTGATATCCAGGCTGCAGCACAGATGGTTAAATCAAAATAATTGACCTACTAATTAAGTCACCTGTGCTGAAGCCTAGATATCACTAAAACCTGCACTGATAGGGCTGTATCACATGCGCCGGTTTCTCCCGGATGGCAAAAAGCCGGACAAACTTTGTCCGGCTTTTTGCCATCCGGGAGAAACCGGCAGAGTCTCTCACACAAGCCGTGTGTGATGCTGTGCGCATGCGCAGCATTAGACGCGGCTTGGAAAAAAACTGTTGTGTGTGAAAGCTCCCCTTCACACACACAGTTCACTGGCTGCAAAGACGGCCTGGCGCCGGCCCGACAGCCGGACCTTCCAGTGGATAGTTCGGGCCGAAACACACGAGGCGGCTGGCGCCGGCCGGCTTTAAACCGCTGCCGTGATGTAAAGACACATGCAGCGCAATGTGTCCTCACACATGGCACGGTCCCGGCCCGGCTGCCGGGTTGCAGCCGGGTCTCACCACTGGAAGGACCGACTGCCGGGCTGGCGCCGGGCCGTCTTTGCAGCCAGTAAACTGTGTGTGTGAAGGGGAGCTTTCACACCCAACATTTTTTTCTCAAGCCGTTTCTAATGCTGCGCATGCGCACAGCATCACACACGGTTCAAAGCCGTCCTGTGTGACAGACTCTGACGGTTTCTCCCGGCCGGCAAAAGCCTGCTCGTGTGTTTTAGCCCTTAGTGTGCCTTGAGGACCGTGGTTGGGAATGCCTGATCTACATTATGTGGAGTTTTACTGTTGTTTTTGGCCTAATGTAACACCAGGATTGGGAAATAATACATTTATTATGCTGATAATTACTGCTCCAGTTTGCAGGATGCTTTATTGAATTGTATTATTTATATTACAAAAATAAATATTTATTCCCAGCAGGACAGTTACTAATTAAGGTCTCCAACTACTTGGACACACAACTGACAGGAGAGAAGGTTTCCCTGGAAAACTCCTCCTCTGATATTTCACAATGTGTTAATATCCACACGTTATAAAAGCCGCATGTTGTACAACAGTCCCAATATCAGAGGGGGAAAGTCTGCCAGAGGCACTGCCAGCATGGGAAATATGTGGCTTCCAATTGTTCTGCTACTAGGGCTGAAGATTGACGCAGGTGAGTTTGTTTTTCTAAACGCCATATTTGCTATGCAGCGCTTTTCTGAACCGCCTCGCCTTCAGGGCTTCCAGACACTGGATTTACAGGGTCAATAGACAGATAGATACTGTGGGGGGGATTCATCAAAACTTTGTGAGTCCCAACCAATTAGCTCCCGAAATTTTACAGGCTGTGTTTGAAGAATGAAGGAGCAGATTGCAGTGGCGTCAGACGAAAGTGCAGGGGGGAGGGGGGTGCCATAGGCGCGCTCTGGGGTTCAGTATGAATTACCTGCAGTCGGGATGCCAGCCGTCAGTATACTGACAGCGGCATCCTGGTCACCAGAATGCCGGCAGAGGGGCGATCGCTAGAAAGGCTCCTTAAGGGCATACTACACTCGCCACACTGCGGGCACGTTGGCTCGTTGCGCTCGGCTATATTCTCCCTCTAGGGGTGTCGTGGACATCCACAAAGGGAGAATAGCCTGTGATGCTGGTATGACGGCGGCAGGATTTAACTGCTAGTTGGGATTCCTGCGTCGGCATTGTGACCGCTAGGATCCAGACTAGCGGTATTTTAACCGCTTCCCGCGCTATGGGGGTGACAGAGTGCGCACCTGGTGTCACCAGACCCAGTGACACCTCTGGCTGATTGGTTGGTTCTTTATCTCTATCCACTTTAACGCTCTCCAAGTTTTTAGAAATGTCCCCCATGAGATAGATAGATAGATAGATAGATAGATAGATAGATAGATAGATAGATAGATAGATAGATAGATAGATAGATAGATAGATATTTTCTCCATATAGGTGACAGTTTGAGTTATACAGTCCTTGCTGACAGTGCTAGTGAACATCTTAATCCCAATTTTGCAATATAAAGCTGTTTTAGTTCTCTAGTAATAAATGTATATTTATTAATGTAACTTTATCTTCTGTCTTTGCGGCTCAATCTTCATGGTGATAATTTTTGACCTGCGAAGCCGTTAGCTCAAATTCAGTTT
Organism: Pseudophryne corroboree; assembly: GCF_028390025.1. Classification (NCBI taxonomy): domain Eukaryota; kingdom Metazoa; phylum Chordata; class Amphibia; order Anura; family Myobatrachidae; genus Pseudophryne; species Pseudophryne corroboree. The sequence continues at coordinate 424,197,542 of NC_086452.1, read as the reverse complement.
CAGTTTGATATTCTATTTAGCAGCTTGAGGTTAAATTATCACAAACAAAAACAGAGTACTGCCATAGAGCGCCTAAGTAAAAAAATAAATAAATAGTGTGCTCTGATTCCCCTGTGCGCTGCTGTGAGGCACTGTGTGTATGCCGTCAAATCGCAGAACAAGAAAAAACAAAAAGGGCTGCGCTCATGGGAGTGAACACCTGAAGGGGAGCTGACGTGGTTATTACTTTGAAAATTATTTATTAATATCACATTAGTAAAATAGAAATCTTAAATGGATGATAATATAAATACAGATAAAATTAGACAAATTCACTGAGTCACTGTTAGGGTAAACAACAGTAATGTCCGAGCACGTTATATTCCTCAAATGAGGAAGTTACTGATGAGGCTCAATGCTATAATAAGTAAAGGAGTTGGGTATTGTAAAAGCTTAAACATATGTTGCCGGTGTAGCTATGATAGTAACAAAGTGGGTCATTCCGAGTTGATCGCTAGCTGCCGTTGATCGATGCGTAGTGATCAGTGAAAAAAATGGCTAATCTGCGCATGTGTATGCACCGCAATGCGCACACTCGCGTTGTACTGGTACGAAGTCCTTTGTGGTTTTGCACTGGTTCTAGCGACGATTCTAATCGCACAGCCGATCGCAAGGAGATTGACAGGAAGAGGGCGTTTATGGGTGTCAACTGACCGTTTTCTGGGAGTGTTTGGAAAAATGCAGGCATGGCCGGGTATTTGCTGGGCGGGTATCTGACATCATTACCGTGTCACTCGTCGCAGCAATCATCGCACAGGATAAGTAACTACAGAAACAAAGAAAGGGTAATGTGCATATTATACTCAAACTGCACTTTGCGGGAGAAATGGCTATGTAATATTGAATAGAGCCTGTTGATACTTTACCAAGAAGAGCTGATGGATATAGTATTCAGTGGTGTGGCTAGATGTAAAACGTGCCAGTCCCGCAACTGTCTCCTGTCGGTGAAACTTGTTTGGTCCACTCACTGTTTAAATGGCTGTCCGCACAGCGGCGGTTCTCCTTAGCAGTGCCTGCTGTAGATGGTGTGGTGTGCTGTCTTGTAGCACTGTGCCTGAACAGGAGCGGAGACAGGGAATCGCACGTGCAAGTCCTGGGTGGCAGGGGACGCTGTGATGCCGCGATCCGCGGCTTCTGAGTTCAGGGCTTCCGGCTTCGGTCCACCTGCGTTCCACAGTTGTAACAGGTCACCTGACGCGTTTCTCCGCCTCCAAGGTGGGCGGTTTCATCAGAGGTATAATATGCACTAACCCTTATTACAACTAACAGCAGGCTTATGCATGCAAGAGAACTAACATCAACTAGGGTTGGTACCTAAATATTTACAAGTTCTGAGGCCCAGAACACAGTCATTATTTTTAATCATTGTTTTAATTTGTTTTTTACTTATTTTTTTTAATTGTGTATATGAATTGCTAATGGCATTCTAGCCATTTAATGTCCATTTGTTAGAAGTTTCTTACCAATAAACAAAGTTTAACATTTACAAAACCAGCAGCCGTTGATTTACGATCCCCTCCGAGCGCCCACATTACCCTTTCTTTGTTTCTGTACAGTACGGTGGATACCCAGGTCCACCATTGTGGGCAGCTAGAAGGGTGATTTGTTTCTTTATAAAGAACAGAAGTAATATTATTTACTAATTTTTCAAGTAAAAACATTTTTAATCAGCGCCCACTTTTGTCTTCGGACTTCCCCCTTTTTTTAAGTAACTACACGGCTGGTCTTATTTTGCACAAAATGTGTTTGCAGGCGCTCGGCTGCACAGGCGTTCGCACTCCTGCAAAGCAAAAATACACCCCCTCGTAGGTGGCGACTATGTGTTTGCATGGCTGCTAAAAACTGCTAGCGAGCGATCAACGCGGAATGACCCCCAATGTGTCCCAAAGACGGATACTTTCTATGTATAGATAATAACTGAGTCACAGAGAAGATCCTCTCTCTATAAATGCTGTATGAGGGTAACAGTGATAGTCAGTGTAAGTCCCAGCAATCAGACCCTCATAGCAGGTGGCAAGTATGGTGGATTTTACCTCTCCCGTGGGCTGGCGTCACAGAGCGTCCTCAGGTGAAGTCCACTAAAAGCCCACTCGTATGCTGGCAGGGGACAGGGAGATGCAACTCATCCACTAATTCTCCGGTTACAGCAGGGAGACGTTCTCTGTGCTGATGGGACGAGCCGCTCTCGTGTTTGAAAGAGAGCCGGCTTGTTGTAGCTGGGAGCTGTCTGGAAACCTCACAGTGAGCTCACTCAGTGTGATGTATTTATCTTATTATCATCCATTAAAGATTTCTATTTTACTAATGTGATATTAATAAATTATTTTTAAAGTAATAACCACGTCAGCTCTCCTTCAGGTGTTCACTCTCACTCCCATGAGCGCAGCCCTTTTTTTTTTTTTCAGGTTAAATTATATCAAAATAAACTACTGTTTACAATTGTGTAATTTCTACTTGTCTTGAAAACAGGCCCGACCTAAAATGTATTTACTGTAAGTATTTTTTTCTAAACTGTCATTTTTCAAATGCAGCCTGTAGAATGGCAGTTAGGAGCTGGTTAGTATTTTATCTCTGTCCACTTTATCACTCTTCAGGGCTTAAGGCCCATACACACTTGACGATGCACACATCGTTAACGACCGTCGTTAACGACTTCCCTTGAACTTCCCTTGAACAGCTGAGCAAACCACATGAGCATACACACTACCAACGACCAAAGACGAAAGATGAAAGACCAAAGACGAAAGATGAAAGACCAAAGACGAAAGATGAAAGACCAAAGACCAAAGACCATAGACCATTCATCGTTAAAGCATCCAAGCTGAACAGTTTATTAAAATAATGAGCTGGTGAACAGTGGCTTGGTCGTTGGTCGTTGGTCTTTCACACCATACACATTCAACGTCGTCTCTGGTCGGTAACGACCATAGTGGAAATTGAGCATACATGCTCCACAGATGAACGATGGACGTTAACGTCCCGCGGGGCCGCGCATCGTTGGTCGTTGGATGCATACACACTTGACGATATAATGAACGACGTCGTTCATGAGGGCTGAAATGAACGACATCGTTCATTTTATCGTCAAGTGTGTATGGGCCTTTAGTACTGTACATTGACCCCTTACACTGCAATGCAATGCATTCTGGGGCTTGGATATAGTGGGTAACACCAGCTTTGCTGTGTAGATAAGCTTATGGGCTTCTTTCTGCATTTTACTCTGAGAGGGATACAACAAGATCTATCCCAGCAACCCCGCCGCCAATGCGTCCCTCTACTCATGCACAGGGACCAGAGCCGGCCCTAACCAATATGATGCCCTAGGCAAGATTTTGGCTGGTGCCCTCTAGAACCACCGCTAGTTCTGCCTCAGATCTTGCACCTCTTTCCCAGAACCATCACCCCTCACCCATAGCAGTCCTTGTACCCCCTATATTTTAAATAGGAACAGTTCGCACATTTGACGCACAGCCCCAAAAGGGGCATCTTCTTGCTGGGAAGGGGCATGGCCACACAATAGTAAACCCAATTCCAATTACGCCACAACTTTATTCACAATTTATCTTGCGATAGTGTCCATAATTCATATTACATCCCACAGTAGTATCACTTTACCTTATAAACATTACTCCTCACAGTAGAGCCCCTTATTCACATTACATCACACTGAATTGCTCCTTATTCACACAATAGTAACCCCAATTCCAATTACGCCACAACTTTATTCACAATTTATCTTGCGATAGTGTCCATAATTCATATTACATCCCACAGTAGTATCACTTTACCTTATAAACATTACTCCTCACAGTAGAGCCCCTTATTCACATTACATCACACTGAATTGCTCCTTATTCACATTATACCACACCTTATTGCTATTTATTCACAATAGACAACACAGTAGTGCCCTTTCTATATGCACCGCCACATAGTAGAGCACCTTATACACATAATGCAACACATTAGTAATGCATTTATACACAATTCCACACAGTAATGCCCCTTACACATATGAGACACAATAATGTCCTTATAACATAATGCAACTTACACATTATGACAACCTTTATTAATGCCCTTTTACACATAATGTCCCTTACACATATGCAACACATTATTAATGCCCTTATACACATAATGACACACATAGTGTCCCCCACACATTTGCTGCACATTATTAGTGCCCCTATACACATAATGACACACATACAGTAGTACCCTGTTACACATATGCCGCACATTATTAATGCCCTTATACACATAATGACACACATAGTGGCCCTTTACACGTATGTTGCACATTATTGATGCATTTTTACATGACACACATAATGCTCCTTACACATATTCTGAACACTACTGCACAACCAACCCACTCACATGCACACAGCACTCACACTGCCACTAACACTGTGACCTCTGCCTCTGCTTGGATACAGATGTGTCCTCACAAATCTTGCATCAATGCTAACTTCGGGCACCTTTATTTAATGAAAATGCATCTTATTTATATTGCTATGTGGCTAGGATGCACAAGCAGCTTCTGCTGATTAAACTGATATGCAGCATGCTAATATACTGTGTGAGGCTGTATCTGCATATGAAATGCTACACACAGAATATAGGCATGCCGCATATCATTTTAATCAGCAGAAGCTGATAACGCCCCTAGGCATATCAAATGCCCTAGGCAATTGCCTAGTTTGCCTATGCCTATGGCCGGCCTTGACTCTTGGGGCTAAAACCCGGAAGTCTATTGATTGCAAAGGACAGCTCTTAACGGGAAAGCTGCCCTTTGTTTTACTAATCACATATCTAAGTACATACAGTATGTAATTAGTATGTAGGCGGTAAGTGGCAGGGAATGTAGTTAATATCCTGGCTGTTGGTAACCTGGCGGTCAGAATACTGATTCCGGGATCCCGACCACCGAGAATGCCGACAGCTGCGCCAGGGCTATTCCCACTTGTGGGTGTCTACGACACCCATTGTATCAGTTTGGATGGTCGACCATGTTAAGGTCGACAGTAATTAGGTCGGCACTATTGGTCGACACTGACGTGGTCGACATGGACATATGGTCGGCGCATGAAAATGCCGACATGGCTTTAAAAAACCCCAAAAGATTTGTTACTTTTTCATACTTTACCATCCACGTGGACTGTGATTGGGAACGGTAACCTGTGACGAGCGCAGCGGTGCAAGGGGACGCGGTACACTAATTGGGCTTCTTGGTCATGTTACGGAAAAAGTGACGCCAAACACAGTTAAAAAATACATGTCAACTTTTTCATGTGTCGACCTGTCCCGTGTTGGCCATTTTCATGTGTTGACTGTTAGTCCATATCGACCATGTCTATGTCGACCAATAGTGGTCGACCTAACGAATGTCGACCTTAACATGGTCGACCATTCATGCCAGAACCAATACCCATAGTGTGGGAATAGAACCTGTGGTGAGCTCAGCAAGTCACCAAGCCCGGAGGATGGAGAGTGCAGTGAGCCCGCAAGGGGCTTTGTAGCGCTCGCCCCGCTGACGGCATTCTGACGGCCAGGATCCTGGTGTCAGTATACTAACCTCTGGGATCCTGGCCGGCAAGAAATTAACTTCATCCCCAACCCAGTTGCGGGATGTACAGCGATGCTTAGTACATGCTGCTCACATCCTGTAACATTGCAGTAAGGAGCTGATTGGATGGCACTTTATCACTCTCCAAGGCATAGTACGATACATATCCCCCAGAGACAGCCTTAATTCCACTGCAATGGCTGTGGGCCACCTGCGATCAGAGCTGCCCGGCAGGGTTGTATCTAGGGGTCCGGCACCCCTGGCAAAGTAAGGGACTGGCGCCCCCCATATTTGAAATAGGGAAGATGCATGTGCAAAAAAGGGACATGATCTTGTGGGAAATGGGCATGACCATACAATAGTTCCCCCAATTCAAATTACTACACAGTAGTAACCCTTATACACATCATGCGCACACAGTAGCAGTTCCCTTTACACATTATGCCCACACAGTAATTCTTATAACACTGAGGAGACATCAGCAGTGCCTGGCCTCGCTGTGGAGGCAATGCCACCCAAGGCCAGGTAGTATAATAAAATAGTAGTGCAAAGAAGTGCAGTGCAGCGCACTACCCAGTGGTGAAGGTAGAAAAAAATCCTTCGGCAGGCGCACACCAAAAAATGGGTGTGGCCACATGCCACATGGGGCATGGCCAGTGAAAATGAGGGCGTGATACACATATGACCCCAATAGTGGGGGCCAGATACACATATGCCCCCACAGTGCCAGATACACATAAGCCTCCACAGTGCCAGATACACACATGCCCCCACAGTGCCAGATACACACATGCCCCCACAGTGTTAGATATGCCCCCACGGTGTTAGATATGCCACTACAGTGCCAGATACACATATGCCCACACATTGCCAGATACACATGCCCCACGGTGCTAGATATGCCCTCATAGAGCTAGATATGACCCCACAGTGCTAGATATGTCCCCACAGTGCCAGATAAGCCCCCACAGTCATATAGTCATAGTCCCCTTCCCCATCCCAGCACATAGCTATAGCCCCCACCTCCCCAAGCAATAGCTGTTGTCCCCACAGCCATAGTCTCCACCTCTCCTAACACCTCCTCCCATCACATAACAATAGTTCCCACCCCCTCCCATCACATAACAATAGTTCCCTGCCAGCATAGATAGCCATAGCCCCCCTCCCTGCACATAGCCCCTTACATCCCCAAGCACGTAGCCATAGACCCCATCCCCCTCCCATCACATAGCTGTAGTCCGCCCTTAGCACATAGTAGTAGTCTCCCCCACTCCCAGCACATACATAGCCTCCCAGTCCCCACACAACATAGACCTAGTCCCCACCCCACAACATCCCAGCACATAGCAATAGTGTCTGGCAAAACCTGCTGCGCCAAGCTGCCTGTGATGGAGGACGGAGGATCGCTCAGCAGGCAGGAGCTTGCCACATAGTAGAGCACCTTATACACATAATGCAACACATTAGTAATGCATTTATACACAATTCCACACAGTAATGCCCCTTACACATATGAGACACAATAATGTCCTTATAACATAATGCAACTTACACATTATGACAACCTTTATTAATGCCCTTTTACACATAATGTCCCTTACACATATGCAACACATTATTAATGCCCTTATACACATAATGACACACATAGTGCCCCCCACACATTTGCTGCACATTATTAGTGCCCCTATACACATAATGACACACATACAGTAGTACCCTGTTACACATATGCCGCACATTATTAATGCCCTTATACACATAATGACACACATAGTGCCCCTTACACATATGTTGCACCTTATTAATGCATTTTTACATGACACACATAATGCTCCTTACACATATTCTGAACACTACTGCACAACCAACCCACTCACATGCACACAGCACTCACACTGCCACTAACACTGTGACCTCTGCCTCTGCTTGGATACAGATGTGTCCTCACAAATCTTGCATCAATGCTAACTTCGGGCACCTTTATTTAATGAAAATGCATCTTATTTATATTGCTATGTGGCTAGGATGCACACGCAGCTTCTGCTGATTAAACTGATATGCAGCATGCCAATATACTGTGTGAGGCTGTATCTGCATATGAAATGCTACATACAGAATATAGGCATGCCGCATATCATTTTAATCAGCAGAAGCTGATAACGCCCCTAGGCATATCAAATGCCCTAGGCAATTGCCTAGTTTGCCTATGCCTATGGCCGGCCTTGACTCTTGGGGCTAAAACCCGGAAGTCTATTGATTGCAAAGGACAGCTCTTAACGGGAAGGCTGCCCTTTGTTTTACTAATCACATATCTAAGTACATACAGTATGTAATTAGTATGTAGGCGGTAAGTGACAGGGAATGTAGTTAATATCCTGGCTGTTGGTAACCTGGCGGTCAGAATACTGATTCCGGGATCCCGACCACCGAGAATGCCGACAGCTGCGCCAGGGCTATTCCCACTTGTGGGTGTCTACGACACCCATTGTATCAGTTTGGATGGTCGACCATGTTAAGGTCGACAGTAATTAGGTCGGCACTATTGGTCGACACTGACGTGGTCGACATGGACATATGGTCGGCGCATGAAAATGCCGACATGGCTTTAAAAAACCCAAAAAGATTTGTAACTTTTTCATACTTTACCATCCACGTGGACTGTGATTGGGAACGGTAACCTGTGACGAGCGCAGCGGTGCAAGGGGACGCGGTACACTAATTGGGCTTCTTGGTCATGTTACGGAAAAAGTGACGCCAAAAACAGTTAAAAAATACATGTCAACTTTTTCATGTGTCGACCTGTCCCGTGTTGGCCATTTTCATGTGTTGACTGTTAGTCCATATCGACCATGTCTATGTCGACCAATAGTGGTCGAGCTAACGAATGTCGACCTTAACATGGTCGACCATTCATGCCAGAACCAATACCCATAGTGTGGGAATAGAACCTGTGGCGAGCTCAGCAAGTCACCAAGCCCGGAGGATGGAGAGTGCAGTGAGCCCGCAAGGGGCTTTGTAGCGCTCGCCCCGCTGACGGCATTCTGACGGCCAGGATCCTGGTGTCAGTATACTAACCTCTGGGATCCTGGCCGGCAAGATATTAACTTCATCCCCAACCCAGTTGCGGGATGTACAGCGATGCTTAGTACATGCTGCTCACATCCTGTAACATTGCAGTAAGGAGCTGATTGGATGGCACTTTATCACTCTCCAAGGCATAGTACGATACATATCCCCCAGAGACAGCCTTAATTCCACTGCAATGGCTGTGGGCCACCTGCGATCAGAGCTGCCCGGCAGGGTTGTATCTAGGGGTCCGGCACCCCTGGCAAAGTAAGGGACTGGCGCCCCCCATATTTGAAATAGGGAAGATGCATGTGCAAAAAAGGGACATGATCTTGTGGGAAATGGGCATGACCATACAATAGTTCCCCCAATTCAAATTACTACACAGTAGTAACCCTTATACACATCATGCGCACACAGTAGCAGTTCCCTTTACACATTATGCCCACACAGTAATTCTTATAACACTGAGGAGACATCAGCAGTGCCTGGCCTCGCTGTGGAGGCAATGCCACCCAAGGCCAGGTAGTATAATCAAATAGTAGTGCAAAGAAGTGCAGTGCAGCGCACTACCCAGTGGTGAAGGTAGAAAAAAATCCTTCGGCAGGCGCACGCCAAAAAATGGGTGTGGCCACATGCCACATGGGGCATGGCCAGTGAAAATGAGGGCGTGATACACATATGACCCCAATAGTGGGGGCCAGATACACATATGCCCCCACAGTGCCAGATACACACATGCCCCCACAGTGCCAGATACACACATGCCCCCACAGTGTTAGATATGCCCCCACGGTGTTAGATATGCCACTACAGTGCCAGATACACATATGCCCACACATTGCCAGATACACATGCCCCACGGTGCTAGATATGCCCTCATAGAGCTAGATATGACCCCACAGTGCTAGATATGTCCCCACAGTGCCAGATAAGCCCCCACAGTCATATAGTCATAGTCCCCTTCCCCATCCCAGCACATAGCTATAGCCCCCACCTCCCCAAGCAATAGCTGTTGTCCCCACAGCCATAGTCTCCACCTCTCCTAACACCTCCTCCCATCACATAACAATAGTTCCCACCCCCTCCCATCACATAACAATAGTTCCCTGCCAGCATAGATAGCCATAGCCCCCCTCCCTGCACATAGCCCCTTGCATCCCCAAGCACGTAGCCATAGACCCCATCCCCCTCCCATCACATAGCTGTAGTCCGCCCTTAGCACATAGTAGTAGTCTCCCCCACTCCCAGCACATACATAGCCTCCCAGTCCCCACACAACATAGACCTAGTCCCCACCCCACAACATCCCAGCACATAGCAATACTGTCTGGCAATACCTGCTGCGCCAAGCTGCCTGTGATGGAGGACGGAGGATCGCTCGGCAGGCAGGAGCTTGCGCCGGTGTCCACATGAAGAAAAGAATGTAAAGAAACTGCCGGGAGCTCCCCACAGCAAAGATTGCTAGGAGTTGTAGTTTATTTTCAGTTTCTTCCCTGTAATGCATTGTGGTGCCAGGCACTGGTGCCAGCTCCTGCCTGCTGAGCGATCATCTGCCCTCCATCCCAGGCAGCTCAGCACAGCAGGTATTGCCAGACACTACAACTTAAGGGAATCCACCCATTGTCCGTGGGTGGCACCATCGGGCGGTGCCCCCTGCTCGGCTGGCACCCTTGGCGAGTGCCATCCTGGCCAATGGGTAGATACGTCCCTGCTGCCCGGCTATTGTGCCAGGTGGCCATCAGCCTGATCAGCAACACAGTCTAACCTGCTAGTCACTGTCCCTGCTTCTCTAATGGTGCTCAAAGCAGTCAGTCAGTGGTGAGTCCCTGCCCCCTGACTTCCAGACTGCTGTGAGAGGCAAACGCCACATGGGGAGCGCAAGTGCCCAGCCCAGCACAGCATCCTCTGCCCGTAGTGCTTGAGCAGGTGAATTCTGCACCCCTAACAGTGCAGAGTATATGGCGGTTTCCTCAGTTGTGCGTACCAGAAACTGACCCTGCGGCCCCCGGTGCTGACATCATGTGTGTGAGACAGGCAGCAGCTGGCACCCTGTGGTGACCACCGGAGGTGGAGCTCTTAATACTCAGGGATCTGCAGCGCCAGAATCAATAGGTAAATTGTAAACTACTGTATATCAAGCGGCGCTGCCTCCACTCCAGCTTACATGTCATCCAGTGAGCGCAGCACGCAGTGTACAGTAATACAGTAATTGTGGTTAATAATATAGTGTAATGTTAGTGTATAGTAATGGTAGGTGTAGTGTAGGCAGTTGTGGATTTCCTACTAGGCATGTTAGGCACGTACCTATGGGCGCCACTTGCTGGGGGTGGCACAGCAGGCTGCCCCACCATTCGCCCCCTGCATTAAAGCAGCAGGCTTTTTTTTTTTTTACCCAGGAGAGTGACTTCCTTGTGAGCAGGGGAGCAGAGCTACATGGACAGAGTAGAGCAGTGCTGCTGTCAGACTGAGGTGGAGCTGCTGCAGATCTGCTGCTTGTCAGGCACAGTAAATAAAGGGGGGTACACACGGAGAGATCCGTTCTTAAAATCTAAGCAATCTGAATAGATTGCTTAGATTTTAAGCACAGATCTCTCGTGTGTATGCCTCACAGCGATAGCGATGCGCAGCCTCGCGCATCACTATCGCCGGTGCTAGATTGGCCTGCATGCAGGCACAATCTAGCACATCGCTCATTTCACCCGCTGGGTGAAATGAGCAGTCCCCCTGTGCGCCCCCCTGCTCAGCACACATCGTGCTGTGCTGAGCGGGGAGAGAGATGTGTGCTGAGCGGTCACTGATAGATCGCTCAGCACACATCTAAAGAACATGTGTACTGCCCTTAAGTGTGTGTGTGTGTGTGTGTGTGTGTGTGTGTGTGTGTGTGTGTGTGTGTGTGTGTGTGTGTGTGTTTTTCTGCTGCTTGTGAGGTAAGAGAGTGTGTTTGTGTGTAATCAGGGGTGTAGCGAGGGTGGCTCCAGTGGAGCGCAAGCTCCGGGCGCCAAAAAATTAAACAAGTAAATAGTTAAACAAGTAAATAGTTAAATACAGCTACTTACATAGCGGCTCTACCATGGTGTAATGTCTATAAGGGGCTCTTCTGTGTGGCATAACGTGTATAAGGGGTATTACTGTGTGATATAATGTGAATAACAGACACTACTGTGTGGTGTAATGTGAATTAGTGCTATTCTGTGGCCATGCACCTTCCCAAATAAGCCATTATATATTTATTACCAGTTATTCATATAGCGCACACATATTCCGCGGCGCTTTACAGAGAATATTTTTCCATTCACATCGGTCCCTGCCCCATGGGAGCTTACAATCTATATTCCTCACCACACACACACACCAGGGTTAGTTTTTGTTGGGAGCAAATTAGCTTACTAGTATATTGTTGGATTGTGGGAGGAAACCCACGCAAGTACGGGGAGAATATACAAACTCCACACAGTTAGAGCCATGGTGGGAATCGAATCCATGAGCTCAGTGCTGTGAGGCAGTAATGCTAACCATTACACCATCCGTACTGCCATTCCATATTGTTGGTGCATGCACTGATCCTATTTTAAACATGGGGAGCACCAGAAGGAAACTTTTGCCCTGAGTTCCACAAGGTCTAGAACCGGCCCTGTCACCAATTTAGGATTTTTAAATATTGTTTCTTTTCAAATGTACATGCCACCACATGTTGGCTAGGCTCCCAATTCAGTACAGGGGAGGGGGGCGCCAAAACATACTCTTGCTCCGGGAACCATAGCGCCTAGCTACACTTCTGTGTGTAATAAGAAAACAGAAATTATACCTGTGCCAAGTGTATTGAAACTAGAGATGTGCACCGGAAATTTTTCGGGTTTTGTGTTTTGGTTTTGGATTCGGTTCCGTGGCTGTGTTTTGGATTCGGACGCGTTTTGGCAAAACCTCCCTGAAATTTTTTTTTTTTTGGATTCGGGTGTTTGTTTTTTTACAAAAAAACCCTAAAAAACAGCTTAAATCATAGAATTTGGGGGTCATTTTGATCCCATAGTATTATTAACCTCAATAACCTTAATTTCCACTCATTTCCAGTCTATTCTGAACACCTCACAATATTATTTTTAGTCCTAAAATTTGCACCGAGGTCGCTGGATGGCTAAGCTAAGCGACCCAAGTGGCCGACACAAACACCTGGCCCATCTAGGAGTGGCACTGCAGTGTCAGACAGGATGGCAGATTTAAAAAATAGTCCCCAAACAGCACATGATGCAAAGAAAAAAAGAGGTGCACCAAGGTCGCTGTGTAACTAAGCTGAGCGACCCAAGTGGCCGACACAAACAGCTGGCCCATCTAGGAGTGGCACTGCAGTGTCAGACAGGATGGCAGGTTAAAAAAATAGTCCCCCAAACAGCACATGATGCAAAGAAAAAAGAGGTGCACCAAGGTCGCTGTGTGACTAAGCTAAGCGACCCAAGTGGCCGACGCAAACACCTGGCCCATCTAGGAGCGGCACTGCAGTGCCAGACTGGATGGCAGATTTAAAAAATAGTCCCTAAACAGCACATGATGCAAAGATTAATTAAAGAAAAAAGAGGTGCAAGATGGAATTGTCCTTGGGCCCTCCCACCCACGCTTATGTTGTATAAACAGGACATGCACACTTTAACAAACCCATCATTTCAGCGACAGGGTCTGCCACACGACTGTGACTGAAATGACTGGTTGGTTTGGGCCCCCACCAAAAAAGAAGCAATCAATCTCTCCTTGCACAAACTGGCTCTACAGAGACAAGATGTCCACCTCCTCCTCATCGTCCGATTCCTCACCCCTTTCACTGTGTACATCCTCCTCCTCACAGATTATTAATTCGTCCCCACTGGAATCCACCATCTCAGGTCCCTGTGTACTTTCTGGAGGCAATTGCTGCTGGTGAATGTCTCCACGGAGAAACTGATTATAATTCATTTTGTTGAACATCATCTTCTCCACATTTTCTGGAATTAACCTCGTACGCCGATTGCTGACAAGGTGACCGGCTGCACTAAACACTCTTTCGGAGTACACACTGGAGGGGGGGGGGGGGGGGGGGACTTAGGTAAAATAAAGCCAGTTTGTGCAAGGGCCTCCAAATTGCCTCTTTTTCCTGCCAGTATACTTACGGACTGTCTGACGTGCCTACTTGGATGCGGTCACTCATATAATCCTCCACCATTCTTTCAATGGTGACAGAATCATATGCAGTGACAGTAGACGACATGTCAGTAATCGTTGGCAGGTCCTTCAGTCCGGACCAGATGTCAGCACTCACTACAGACTGCCCTGCATCACTGCCAGCGGGTGGGCTCGGAATTCTTAGCCTTTTCCTCGCAGCCCCAGTTGTGGGAGAATGTGAAGGAGGAGCTGTTGACGGGTCACGTTCCGCTTGACTTGACAATTTTCTCACCAGCAGGTCTTTGAACCTCTGCAGACTTGTGTCTGCCGGAAAGAGAGATACAACGTAGGTTTTAAATCTAGGATCGAGCACGGTGGCCAAAATGTAGTGCTCTGATTTCAATAGATTAACCACCCGTGAATCCAGGTTAAGTGAATTAAGGGCTCCATCCACAAGTCCCACATGCCTAGCGGAATCGCTCCATTTTAGCTCCTCCTTCAATCTCTCCAGCTTCTTCTGCAAAAGCCTGATGAGGGGAATGACCTGACTCAGGCTGGCAGTGTCTGAACTGACTTCACGTGTGGCAAGTTCAAAGGGTTGCAGAACCTTGCACAACGTTGAAATCATTCTCCACTGCTCTTGAGTCAGGTGCATTCCCCCTCCTTTGCCTATATCGTAGGTAGCTGTATAGGCTTGAATGGCCTTTTGCTGCCTGCTCCTCCATCCTCTGAAGCATATAGAGGGTTGAATTCCACCTCGTTACCACCTCTTGCTTCAGATGATGGCGGGGCAGGTTCAGGAGTGTTTGCTGGTGCTCCAGTCTTCAGCACGCGGTGGCTGAATGCCAAAAGTGGCCCGCAATTCTTCGGGCCACCGACAGCATCTCTTGTACGCCCCTGTCATTTTTTAAATAATTCTGCACCACCAAATTCAATGTATGTGCAAAACATGGGACGTGCTGGAATTTGCCCACATGTAATGCACGCACAATATTGGTGGCGTTGTCCGATGTTACAAATCCTCAGGAGAGTCCAATTGGGGTAAGCCATTCTGCGATGATGTTCCTCAGTTTCCGTTAGAGGTTGTCAGCTGTGTGCCTCTTATGGAAAGCGGTGATACAAAGCGTTGCCTGCCTAGGAACGAGTTGGCGTTTGTGAGATGCTGCTACTGGTGCTGCCGCTGCTGTTCTTGCTGCGGGAGGCAATACATCTACCCAGTGGGCTGTCACAGTCCTGAGTCTGCCCTGCTCCACTTGTCCACATGTCCGTGGTTAAGTGGACATTGGGTACAACTGCCTTTTTTAGGACACTGGTGACTCTTTTTCTGACGTCTGTGTACATTCTCGGTATCGCCTGCCTAGAGAAATGGAACCTAGATGGTATTTGGTACCGGGGACACACTACCTCAAGCAATTCTCTAGTTCCCTGTGAATTAACGCTGGATACCGGACACACATTTAACACCACCGAAGCTGCCAAGACCTGAGTTATCCGCTTTGCAGCAGGATGACTGCTGTGATATTTCATCTTCCTCGCAAAGGACTGTTGGACAGTCAATTGCTTACTGGAAGTAGTACAAGTGGTCTTCCGACTTCCCCTCTGGGATGACGATCGACTCCCAGCAGCAACAATAGCAGCGCCAGCAGCAATAGGCGTTATACTCAAGGATGCATCGGAGGAATCCCAGGCAGGAGAGGATTCGTCAGACTTGAAAGTGACATGGCCTGCAGGACTATTGGCTTTCCTGTCTAAGGAGGAAATTGACACTGATGGTGGTGTGGTTTGCAGGAGCTTGGTTACAAGAGGAAGGGATTTAGTGGTCAGTGGACTGCTTCCGCTGTCACCCAAAGTTTTTGAACTTGTCAATGACTTCTGATGAATGCGCTCCAGGTGACATATTAGGGAAGATGTTCCGAGGTGGTTAACGTCCTTACCCCTACTTATTACAGCTTTACAAAGGCAACACACGGCTTGACACCTGTTGTCCGCATTTCTGTTAAAATAATTCCACACCGAAGAGGTGATTTTTTTGTATTTTGACCAGGCATGTCAATGGCCATATTCGTCCCACGGACAACAGGTGTCTCCCCGGGTGCCTGACTTAAACAAACCACCTCACCATCAGAATCCTCCTTGTCAATTTCCTCCTCAGCGCCAGCAACACCCATATCCTCATCCTGGTGTCCTTCAATAGTGACATCTTCAATTTGACTATCAGGAACTGGACTGCGGGTGCTCCTTCCAACACTTGCAGGGGGCGTGCAAATGGTGGAAGGCGCCACCTCTTCCCGTCCAGTGTTGGGAAGGTCAGGCATCGCAACCGACACAATTGGACTCTCCTTGGGGATTTGTGATTTAGAAGAACTCACAGTTCTTTGCTGTGCTTTTGCCATCTTAAGTCTTTTAATTTTTCTAGCGAGAGGATGAGTGCTTCCATCCTCATGTGAAGCTGAACCACTAGCCATGAACATAGGACAGGGCCTCAGCCGTTCCTTGCCACTCCGTGTGGTAAATGGCATATTGACAAGTTTACGCTTCTCATCAGACGCTTTTCATTTTGATTTTTGGGTCATTTTATTGAACTTTTGTTTTTTGGATTTTACATGCTCTCGACTATGACATTGGGTATCAGCCTTGGCAGACGACGTTGATGGCATTTCATCGTCTTGGCCATGACTAGTGGCAGCAGCTTCAGCACAAGGTGGAAGTGGATTTTGATCTTTCCCTATTTTACCCTCCACATTTTTGTACTCCATTTTTTAATGTGTGGAATTATATGCCAATAATATATCAATAGCAATGGCCTACTGTACCGTACTGCTATATATTATATACTGGTGGTCAGCATAATTATGCACTGTCCTCCCTCTATATATTCTGCGCACAATTAAAATGCACCACAGGTATGGATGGATAGTATACTTGACGACACAGAGGTAGGTAGAGCAGTGGACTACTGTACCGTACTGCTATATATTATATACTGGTGGTCAGCAAAATTATGCACTCTACTCCTACTATATATACTGCGCACAACTAAAATGCACCACAGGTATGGAT
Source organism: Pseudophryne corroboree (assembly GCF_028390025.1). Lineage (NCBI taxonomy): Eukaryota > Metazoa > Chordata > Amphibia > Anura > Myobatrachidae > Pseudophryne > Pseudophryne corroboree. The sequence continues at coordinate 424,180,672 of NC_086452.1, read as the reverse complement.
GGATAGTATACTTGATGACACAGAGGTAGGTACAGCAGTGGCCTACTGTACCGTACTGCTATATATTATATACTGGTGGTCAGCAAAATTATGCACTGTACTCCTACTATATATACTGCGCACAACTAAAATGCACTACAGGTATGGATGGATAGTATACTTGACGACACAGAGGTAGGTAGAGCAGTAGCCTACTGTACCGTACTGCTATATATTATGTACTGGTGGTCAGCAAAATTATGCACTGTACTCCTACTATATATACTGCGCACAACAACTAAAATGCACCACAGGTATGGATGTATAGTATACTTGACGACACAGAGGTAGGTAGAGCAGTGGACTACTGTACCGTACTGATATAATACTGGTGGTCACTGGTCAGCAAAATTCTGCACTGTCCTCCTACTATATACTACAATGCAGCACAGACATGGAGCGTTTTTCAGGCAGAGAACGTACAATACTGGTTGTCACTGGTCAGCAAAACTCTGCACTGTCCTCCTACTATATAATACTGGTGGTCCCCAGTCCCCACAATAAAGCACACTGAGCACAGATATTTGCAGCACACTGAGCACAGATATGGAGCATTTTTCAGGCAGAGAACGTAGATATTTTCAGCACACTGAGCACAGATATTTGCAAGCACACTGAGCACAGATATTTGCAGCACACTGAGCACAGATATTTGCAGCACACTGAACACAACTGAGAGAACGCTGCACGTCCTCTCCCTATCATCTCCAATGCACGAGTGAAAATGGCAGAGACGCGCGGCTCCTTATATAGAATGCGAATCTCGCGAGAATCCGACAGCGGGATGATGACGTTCGGGCGCGCTCGGGTTAACCGAGCAAGGCGGGAGGATCCGAGTCTGCCTCGTAACCGTGTAAAATGGGTGAAGTTCGGGGGGGTTCGGATCCCGAGGAACCGAACCCGCTCATCTCTAATTGAAACTTATTAGATGTGACAGTGTTAATAAGTGAAATAAGTGGAATCATCCACTTAAGGGTATAAATTAATGAATACATTGTTAAATCACTGTGTGCAGTAGAGGGGCAGAGTGGAGGGAAGTGTGCCTGGTGGGGGTCCAGTGAGGTGTGAGGGGGAAAGTGTGAGCTGTGAGGGGCTGTGAGCTATGTGGAGAGCTGTGGAAGGGGGGAGGGCAGTGAGATATGGAGGGAACTGAAGTGAGCTATAAATGGGGTAATAAGAAAGCTATGGGAAGATATGGAGGGATGGGAGGTAACAGTAAATAGGGGCTCACTTATCAAAGAGTAATAAAACTTGTGAATAATAAAACTTGTTGCGTATGATAAATGGTGCTCCTGCCAATCAGCTTCTGTCATTTTTAAAACACAAGACAGGAGCTGAACACATGACAGTTGGGAGTTGATTAGCTGGAGCACCAATTATCATGCACAACGAGTTTTATTATTCACAATGAGTTTTCTAAATGGGACCCATAATTTATATTTTGTAGGGGGTTGGCCAATAATGTTGTGCCTAAGGGTGGCCCGGCTCCTAAATTCGCTTCTAAATGTAGGCCAACGTCATTGTGCAATATTGGCATAGTATAGTGCAGTATTAGTGTACAATAATGGTAGAGAATAATGTAGTGCAATGTTAGTGTGTAATAACGGTAGAGAATAGTGTAGTTCAGTGTTAGTGTACAATAATGGGAGAGAATAGTGTAGTGCAGTGTTAGTGTACAATAATGGTATAGAATAGTGTAGTGCAGTGTTAGTGTACAATAATGGTAGAGAATAGTGTAGTGCAGTGTTAGTGTACAATAATGGTAGAGAATAGTGTAGTGTAGTGTTAGTGTACAATAATGATAGAGAATAGTGGAGTGCAATGTTAGTGTGTAATAATGGTAGAAAATAGTGTAGTGCAGTGTTAGTGTACAATAATGGTACAGAATAGTGTAGTGCAGTGTTAGTGTACAATAATGGTAGAGAATAGTGTAGTGCAGTGTTAGTGTGCAATAATGTTAGAGAATAGGTTCAGGGGAAATTTAAGGAAAAATGACTTCCCAAAAAGGGTAGTGGATAAGTGGAATAGCTTCCCATCAGAGGTGGTAGAGGCTAAGACTGTAGAGCAATTTAAACATGCCTGGGATAGGCATATGAATATCCTTACAAAGAATTAAGGTTCAAAAAGGGTTGAGATTACCTAAAGGATAAAAAAAGGGGCAGACTAGATGGGCCAAGTGGTTCTTATCTGCCGTCAAATTCTATGTTTCTATGTTAATAGTATAGTGCAGTGTTAGTGTGCAATAATGTTAGGGAACAGTGTAGTGCAGTGTTAGTGTGCAATAATGGTACAGAATAGTGTAGTGCAGTTTAAGTGTTCAATAATTGTGTAGTGTAAAGCAGGGCCGGTTTGGGGCTTCTGGCGCCCCGGGCGGCAGTAGGGGGCGTGGCTTCATACAGGGGGCGTGGTCAGTTACGCCCCTGTACTGTTGTAGGATGTGCGGTGCGCGATGACGTCATCGCGCACCGCACAGCAAAGGTCCTCTCCATGAAGGTAAACTAGACGCTAAGCGTCTAGTTCCCTTCGTGGAGAGGACCTTTGCTGTGCGGTGCGCGATGACGTCAACGCGCACCGCACATCGGGGGTAATTCCAAGTTGATCGCAGCAGGATTTTTGTTAGCAATTGGGCAAAACCATGTGCACTGCAGGGGAGGCAGATATAACATGTGCAGAGAGAGTTAGATTTGGGTGTGGTGTGTTCAATCTGCAATCTAAATTGCAGTGTAAAAATAAAGCTGCCAGTATTTACCCTGCACAGAAACAACATAACCCACCCAAATCTAACTCTTTCTGCACATGTTATATCTGCCTCCCCTGCAGTGCACATGGTTTTGCCCAATTGCTATCAAAAATCCTGCTGCGATCAACTTGGAATTACATCATTACAGTGAAGGTCCTCTCCAGGAAGGGAAATTAGACGCGTAGCGTCTAGTTTCCCTTCACAGTGGGCAGCCTACGAAGGGAAACTAGATGCGTAGCGTCTAGTTTCCCTTCACAACGGACAGCGGGACAGCGGGCCGCGGCAGCGGGGGGCACCACAGCAGCAGCGGATCTTGCCATGGTGCGGCGCCCTCCGGAAGGCGGCGCCCCGGGCAAAAGTCCTGCTTGCCCGTGGCAAGATCCGCTACTGGTGTAAAGCAATGTTAGTGACATGTACAATAATGGTAGAGAATAGTGTAGTGCAGTGTTAGTGTGCAATATTGGTAGACAATAGTGTAGCGTAGTGTTGGTGTACAATAATGGTAGAGAATAGTGTAGTGCAGTGTTAGTGTACAATAATGGGAGAGAATAGTGTAGTGCAGTTAGTGTACAATAATGGTAGAGAATAGGGTAGTGCAGTGTTAGTGTACAATAATGGTAGAGAATAGGGTAGTGCAGTGTTAGTGTACAATAATGACAGAGAATAGTGGAGTGCAATGTTAGTGTGTAATAATGGTAGAAAATAGTGTAGTGCAGTGTTAGTGTACAATAATGGTACAGAATAGTGTAGTGCAGTGTTAGTGTACAATAATGGTAGAGAATAGTGTAGTGCAGTGTTAGTGTACAATAATGGTAGACAGTGGCGTCAGAAGGTGGGTGCGGCCCGCACCCAGGTGTCACCCTCGGAGGGGGTGACACCAAAATGCCTTCTGCTCTCACACTCACAGCACTCGGCTCCTGTGATCCAGGCGCTGACACTGCACATCTACTGTTTAAAGGGGGCAGCCCAGCTTCTTCGGATGATGCTAGGCTGCCCCCGTAGTGATGTTACCTGCTTCCCCCTTGAGGCCATGCCCATCCGACTTAGGCCATGCCCTTTTTTTTGTCCGCGAGAGCGCACAAGAGGATACAGAGTGCGCACCGGGTGTCACCAGACCCGGTGACGCCTCTGATGGTAGAGAGTAGTGTAATGCAGTGTTAGTGTGCAATAATGGTAGAGTGTAGTGTAGTACAGTAGGGGTAATTAAGATCTGATCGCTGCTGTGCATTTTCGCTCAGCGGGCGATCAGTTCCTAACTGCGCATGCGTATGCACAGCAATTTCGCATGCGCGTCAGACAACAACAACGGACATCTCTGGTCAGCGGCGGGATGGTGCAAAAAAATCAGTTCGCACGGGCGTTCACAAGCTGATTGACAGGAGGAAGCCATTTGTGATTGGTAACTGACCGTTTACTGGGAGTGTATGGGAAAAATGCAGGCATGCCCAAGCATTTTCAGGGAGGGTGTCTGACGTCAGCTCCGGCCCCGATCAGTCTGATGTGATCGCACTGGATAAGTAAGTCCTGGGCTGCGCACAGACTGCACACAGTGGCTCAGTGTACACATAGCATCACACACTTGCACGGCAAAAATAGGCAGCGACTATCTGAACGCAGGGCAGCAAAAAACGCAGCCCAGCGATCAGATCTGAATTGCCCCTAGTGAGCAGTGTACAGAAATGGCAGGGTTCAGACAATGACAATGTTACCATGGGGTGGTCTTCAGTTTGCCGGCTGTCGGGATCCCGGCGCACAGGCGCTCGCCCACCTGTCGGTATGCCGGTGGTCGGGATTCCGGCGCCGGTATGCTGGCCGCCGGGAGCCCGGCCGCCGGCATACCCTGCAACACCCGTTACCATGCAGTGTATGGCAATGTTAGTGTACAGCATAGAATAATGTTAGCATACCTCCCAATTGTCCTGATTCCAGTGGGACAGTCCTGCTATTTGGACACTGTCCAGCTGTACCTCCCACGGGCAGCAGTGTCCCATGGGCGGGCGGGGGGGCAGTTGGGGGAGCCTTTGATCACCTGCTGCTCTGCTCGGCAAATCAGCGACTGATCTCTGAATAGATGCCATGCGCACGGCATCCATTCAGTGCTGGGAGGGAAACAGGGGGCTGCCCAGCTACTCCGGGAGTGCTGGCACCCCCCCAAAATGCTGGAAAACAGGTTCTCAGTGCACGCCCACTAGATCATGGCCATGCCCCTCCCACCCGGGGCCACGCCCCTTTTAAGGACGCATGCGGCTACGCTGCGCGACTATCCCAATCCAGGGGGGGGTTAAAAGTTGGGAGGTATGTGTTAGTGTGTAGTGAAGAGAAATATTAGTGTGTACAGCAATGTTAAGTCTGTGTGTATTGTTAGATGTAGAAAACATTGATTTAAACCAAAATGGTTAAGTTCTAGAGCAGATTTAGCATAGTCCTTGCCAGAGACTCCCTGGTAAGATAGAGTGACCATATTATCTCTTTTACCTGGGACACTCATGGAGTACACAGGTTCTGTGGCTGGCTGACTTCAGCCTACGTTTCAGATGGCTTTAATCAGCCACAGAATCTGTGTAATCCATGAGCGTCCCAGGTAAAAGGAATAATATGGTCACTCTAGGTAAGAGTAGGCTTACCACACTATTCCTTTAAACTAGAGATGAGCGGGTTCGGTTCCTCGTAATCCGAACCCCCCCGAACTTCACCCATTTTACACGTTTCCGAGGCAGACTCGGATCTTCCCGCCTTGCTCGGTTAACCCGAGCGCGCCCGAACGTCATCATCCCGCTGTCGGATTCTCGCGAGATTCGGATTCTATATAAGGAACCGCGCGTCGCCGCCATTTTCACTCGTGCATTGGAGATGATAGGGAGAGGACGTGTGCAGCTTTCTCTCAGTTGTGTTCAGTTTGGTGCAAATATCTGTGCTCAGTGTGCTGCAAATATCTGTGCTCAGTGTGCTTGCAAATATCTGCTCAGTGTGCTGAAAATATCTACATTCTCTGCCTGAACAACGCTCCATATCTGTGCTCAGTGTGCTGCAAATATCTGTGCTCAGTGTGCTTTATTGTGGGGACTGGGGACCACCAGTATTATATAGTAGGAGGACAGTGCAGAGTTTTGCTGACCAGTGACAACCAGTATTGTACGTTCTCTGCCTGAAAAACGCTCCATGTCTGTGCTGCATTGTAGTATATAGTAGGAGGACAGTGCAGAATTTTGCTGACCAGTGACCACCAGTATTATATCAGTACGGTACAGTAGTCCACTGCTCTACCTACCTCTGTGTTGTCAAGTATACTATCCATCCATACCTGTGGTGCATTTTAGTTGTTGTGTGCAGTATATATAGTAGGAGGACAGTGCATAATTTTGCTGACCGCCAGTATATAATATATAGCAGTATGGTACAGTAGGCCACTGCTCTACCTACCTCTGTGTCGTCAAGTATACTATCCATCCATACCTGTGGTGCATTTTAGTTGTTGTGCGCAGTATATATAGTAGGAGGACAGTGCATAATTTTGCTGACCACCAGTATATAATATATAGCAGTACGATACAGTAGGCCACTGCTCTACCTACCTCTGTGTCATCAAGTATACTATCCATCCATACCTGTGGTGCATTTTAGTTGTTGTGCACAGTATATATAGTAGCAGTACAGTGCATAATTTTGCTGACCACCAGTATATAATATATAGCAGTACGGTACAGTAGTCCACTGCTCTACATACCTCTGTGTTGTCAAGTATACTATCCATCCATACCTGTGGTGCATTTTAGTTGTGCGTGTTGAAATATGGACAACAGACTATGGTTTTTGTTTAAATGCATGTAGTTACCGTACAGGGGCAGCAGATGGCGCTGTATAGTTACAGAGATGTAGTGTTTGTCTGTTGCATATGTTATGTACTTGTTTGTTTTTACCTCACATGTGTGTCTTTCTAGAAGAGTCTCTGAGGAAGAAGGAGATAAGCTGATGATACTGAAACCTGTTGTATTGATCCTGCTATTTCAGTACTATATAAAGGAGATATACATCTCAAGTCTCGTTCTGTCTGTATACAAGGTAACTCCTGAGGTAATACTTTATCTAAGGCTCCCCACTGCACACCTATGGTATCGATCCATCGCACTATACCAACAGGTTATGGGCCCAGACTGGAGTCTGTACAAGATAAAGTTTTCAGGAGTGCATCCTAAGCAGCATCCAGATCACGAGTCGCACTGCAAGTCCCAGCAGGCGCAGACAGCAGACTGTGTAACGCACAAGAAACAACCCAGGAGAACCTTGGAAAGAAAACTGTGAGTAAAACAAGTTTAATACCACAGAAGAATAGAGAGATCTATACAAGGAAGGGTTATGGCAAATTACACAGATCTCAGACTAGCTGCTAGCAAGCTTTCTAATGAGAACTATCAAACATGGAAGTTTAAAGTAGAAATGCTATTAACCAGAGATGATTTATGGGATGTTATAAATGCAGACAGACCTGAAGGAGAGGATCAGCAGTGGATTAAGAAGGACAGACAGGCAAGAGCCACTATAAGTTTACTAGTGGAAGATGAACAGCTTATACACATAAGACAAGAGAGTACAGCTAAAGGCATGTGGTGTGCTTTGCAGAGAGTGCATGAAGGAGCAAGTTTGAACAGCAAACTATTCCTATTAAGAAAATTATATCAAATGAGATTTAATAAAGGCAAGACAATGCAAGAACACATCAGTGCACTACTAGAGATAACCATACAGCTCAGGTCAATGGGACAAGAAATCAAAAGCAACCACATAGTAACCATCCTCCTTTGCAGTTTACCAGATACATACAGTGCACTAATAAACGCACTAGAAATGAGACCTGAAGCAGAAATCACACTAGACTTTGTGAAGAACAGGCTCATAGAGGAGTATCAACGCAGAAAGGAGCTTACAGAGTGCAATACTGAAAGTGACACAGAGAAAGCACTTAAAATGGCGGACACTAAGCCACACACCAGGGAAACAAGAGCATGTTTCAGATGCAAGAAAGTGGGTCACCTGAAAAGAGATTGCACCATATGGAAGACAGAGCAGCACAAACCACCAGAAAGATTACACAAACAAAGAGCCAAAGCCACACTTACAGATACAGGAGCACACAATTGGAATGGAACATTTAAAGCGACAGTAAACCAATTATCAGAAAAGTGGTATGTAGACTCAGGAGCGACTAGTCATATGACAAATAACAAGGACTTCTTTACTGAACTTGATTTGAACCATAAAGAAACAATCTACCTAGCAGATGGAACAAATATCATTGCAGAAGGGAAAGGGAATGGTAAATTCCTATGCTCCAAGGGTAATGGCAGCTATACAGAAATACCCGTAACAGATGTGCTATATGTTCCCAAGCTTGAGGGAGCACTGCTATCAGTAAAGAACCTAGTAGAAAAAGGACTTACTGTAAAGTTTCAGAATAATAAGTGTTTTATCCAAAACGGAAGAGAAACACTAGCTACAGCCAGAATAAAAGAACATTTATACTGTCTGGATATCGCAGCACAGCAGGCAAAGCTGAGTACACAGAAACACGCTGACTGTATTCACAAGTGGCATAGAAGATTAGGACACAGACACCCAGATTGCATAAAGGAAATGCAGAAGAGAGACCTAGCCAGGGATCTCAAAGTGTCAGACTGTTCAGAAATGATGAAGTGCCAATGTTGCATAAAAGCGAAAGCGACAAGGACAACAATTCCTAAGAAAAGTGAAAACAGAGCTTCCAGACCACTAGACCTGGTACATAGTGATGTATGCGGACCTATGAAAACGCGAACCGTAGGAGACAAAAGGTATATACTGACATTCATTGACGACTACTCCAGGTTCACAGTCACTTATCTAATAAAAAGTAAAGATGAAGTCTTTGAAAAGCTGCAAGACTATGTGACCATGACCAGAAACAGGTTCAAGAGGAATATGCTAACTCTTCGCAGCGACAATGGAGGCGAGTTCACAGGACAGAAAATAGAACGGTACTTAAGAGGACTCGGTATTGAGCATCAGAAGACAGTACCATATACACCAGAGCAAAATGGCGTATCTGAGAGGAAAAACAGATCACTAACAGAAATGATAAGGTGCATGCTTACAGATTCAGGACTACCTGATAAATATTGGGGTGAAGCAGCAGCAACAGCCACCTATCTTCAAAACAGACTACTTTCCAAAGCAGTAAGGAAGACACCATATGAGCTGTGGCACGGTAAGAAACCCAGCTTAAAGCACATTAGAGTTTTTGGTAGAGATGAGCGGGTTCGGTTTCTTTGAATCCGAACCCGCACGAACTTCACTTTTTTTTCCACGGGTCCGAGCGACTCGGATCTTCCCGCCTTGCTCGGTTAACCCGAGCGCGCCCGAACGTCATCATGACGCTGTCGGATTCTCGCGAGACTCGGATTCTATATAAGGAGCCGCGCGTCGCCGCCATTTTCACTCGTGCATTGAGATTGATAGGGAGAGGACGTGTCTGGCGTCCTCTCCATTAGAATAGAGATAGATAGATTAGATAGAGAGAGATTGTGCAGAGTCGCAGACAGAGTTAGTTTACCACAGTCAGTGACCAGTGCAGTTGCTAGTTAACTTTTATTTAATATAATATATCCGTTCACTTCTCTCTGCTATATCCGTTCTCTGCCTGAAAAAAAAAACGATACACAGCACAGTCAGTCACACAGTGTGACTCAGTCTGTGTGCACTCAGCTCAGCCCAGTGTGCTGCACAGTCATCAATGTATAAATTAAAAGCTTATAATTAATTGTGGGGGAGACTGGGGAGCACTGCAGGTTGTTAGCAGGAGCCAGGAGTACAATTATATTAATTAACAGTGCACACTTTTGCTGCAGGAGTGGTGACCAGTGCCTGACCACCAGTATAGTATTGTTGTATACTACTAATATCTCTTTAAATATCAACCAGTCTATATTAGCAGCAGACACAGTACAGTGCGGTAGTTCACGGCTGTGGCTACCTCTGTGTCGGCACACGGCAGGCAGTCCGTCCGACCAGAATTGTATTATTTATTATTATATACCTACCACCTAACCGTGGTTTTTTTTTCATTCTTTATACCGTCATAGTGTCATCCTAATTGTTACGAGTATACTACTATCTCTTTATCAACCAGTGTACAGTGCGGTAGTTCACGGCTGTGGCTACCTCTGTGTCGGCACACGGCAGGCAGTCCGTCCGACCAGAATTGTATTATTTATTATTATATACCTACCACCTAACCGTGGTTTTTTTTTCATTCTTTATACCGTCATAGTGTCATCCTAATTGTTACGAGTATACTACTATCTCTTTATCAACCAGTGTACAGTGCGGTAGTTCACGGCTGTGGCTACCTCTGTGTCGGCACACGGCAGGCAGTCCGTCCGACCAGAATTGTATTATTTATTATTATATACCTACCACCTAACCGTGGTTTTTTTTTCATTCTTTATACCGTCATAGTGTCATCCTAATTGTTACGAGTATACTACTATCTCTTTATCAACCAGTGTACAGTGCGGTAGTTCACGGCTGTGGCTACCTCTGTGTCGGCACACGGCAGGCAGTCCGTCCGACCAGAATTGTATTATTTATTATTATATACCTACCACCTAACCGTGGTTTTTTTTTCATTCTTTATACCGTCATAGTGTCATCCTAATTGTTACGAGTATACTACTATCTCTTTATCAACCAGTGTACAGTGCGGTAGTTCACGGCTGTGGCTACCTCTGTGTCGGCAGTCGGCAGGCAGTCCGTCCATCCATAATTGTATTATTATTATAATATATACCACCTAACCGTGGTTTTTTTTTCATTCTTTATACCGTCATAGTGTCATACTAGTTGTTACGAGTATACTACTATCTCTTTATCAACCAGTGTACAGTGCGGTAGTTCACGGCTGTGGCTACCTCTGTGTCGGCAGTCGGCAGGCAGTCCGTCCATCCATAATTGTATTATTATTATAATATATACCACCTAACTGTGGGTTTTTTTGCATTCTTTATACCGTCGTCATAGTGTCATACTAGTTGTTACGAGTATACTACTATCTCTTTATCAACCAGTGTACAGTGCGGTAGTTCACGGCTGTGGCTACCTCTGTGTCGGCAGTCGGCAGGCAGTCCGTCCATCCATAATTGTATTATTATTATAATATATACCACCTAACCGTGGTTTTTTTTTCATTCTTTATACCGTCGTCATAGTGTCATACTAGTTGTTACGAGTATACTACTATCTCTTTATCAACCAGTGTACAGTGCGGTAGTTCACGGCTGTGGCTACCTCTGTGTCGGCAGTCGGCAGGCAGTCCGTCCATCCATAATTGTATTATTATTATAATATATACCACCTAACCGTGTTTTTTTTTTCATTCTTTATACCGTCGTCATAGTGTCATACTAGTTGTTACGAGTATACTACTATCTCTTTATCAACCAGTGTACAGTGCGGTAGTTCACGGCTGTGGCTACCTCTGTGTCGGCAGTCGGCAGGCAGTCCGTCCATCCATAATTGTATTATTATTATAATATATACCACCTAACCGTGGTTTTTTTATACCACCTAACCGTGGCAGTCCGTCCATAATTGTATACTAGTATCCAATCCATCCATCTCCATTGTTTACCTGAGGTGCCTTTTAGTTCTGCCTATAAAATATGGAGAACAAAAAAGTTGAGGTTCCAAAATTAGGGAAAGATCAAGATCCACTTCCACCTCGTGCTGAAGCTGCTGCCACTAGTCATGGCCGAGACGATGAAATGCCAGCAACGTCGTCTGCCAAGGCCGATGCCCAATGTCATAGTACAGAGCATGTCAAATCCAAAACACCAAATATCAGTAAAAAGCCTCTTTTTTTCTTTGCGTCATGTGCTGTTTGGGGAGGGTTTTTTGGAAGGGACATCCTGCGTGCCACTGCAGTGCCACTCCTAGATGGGCCCGGTGTTTGTGTCGGCCACTAGGGTCGCTAATCTTACTCACACAGTCAGCTACCTCATTGCGCCTCTTTTTTTCTTTGCGTCATGTGCTGTTTGGGGAGGGTTTTTTGGAAGGGCCATCCTGCGTGACACTGCAGTGCCACTCCTAGATGGGCCCGGTGTTTGTGTCGGCCACTAGGGTCGCTTATCTTACTCACACAGCGACCTCGGTGCAAATTTTAGGACTAAAAATAATATTGTGAGGTGTGATGTGTTCAGAATAGGCTGAAAATGAGTGTAAATTATGTTTTTTGAGGTTAATAATACTTTGGGATCAAAATTACCCCCAAATTCTATGATTTAAGCTGTTTTTTAGGGTTTTTTGAAAAAAACACCCGAATCCAAAACACACCCGAATCCGACAAAAAAAATTCGGTGAGGTTTTGCCAAAACGCGGTCGAACCCAAAACACGGCCGCGGAACCGAACCCAAAACCAAAACACAAAACCCGAAAAATTTCCGGCGCTCATCTCTAGTTTTTGGATGCAGAGCCTTCGTTTACATTCCTGCTGAAAAACGAAGCAAGTTGCAGAACCGAGCAGAAGAGGGAGTTCTAGTCGGCTATAGTGAACATTCAAAAGGCTACAGAATCTTAAATCCAAGAACTGGAAAAGTAGTTATAAGCAACAGTGTGACATTCATAGAGGAAACACGAGATGATGTCATAATTCCAGTAGACTCTACTGAAGAAGAAGAAAGCACCAAATTCAAAGAAACAGATGAAGTAGAGATCATTCAAGAAGTTGAAGTACAACACAAGACAAATACCAGCGACACTCATGAGAGTGCATCCGAGGGTGTGAGACGCTCTTCAAGAGAAAATAAGGGAAAAGCACCTACACGTTTATCTTACAAAGCAAAAGCCGTTAACATGCAAGAACCTGCATCACGAGAAGAAGTTGCTAAAGGATATTCACAGAAATTTGGAGAAGATTATGATGAAACGTTTGCTCCAGTTGTGAAGCACACTACCATTAGAACCTTACTCCTAACAGCAGCCATAAAGGGTATGAAAGTGAAACATTTCGATGTAAAGACGGCTTTCCTACATGGTGAACTAAAGGAAGATATATACATGGAACAACCACCAGGCTTCGTGAATTCTCAGAACCCAGATCACGTATGTAAACTGAACAAGAGTATATATGGTCTTAAACAAGTAGCAAGAGCATGGAATACAAAGATAAATGGAGTTCTGACAGAAAAGGGATTCATCAGAAGCAAAGCAGACCCATGTCTCTATACGAAGTTGATAGAGGAAAGATGGTTCTATGTATTAATTTACGTGGACGATTTGCTAGTTTGTTTTGAACAAGAAGGGGACGAAGTTGAATTGTTACAAGAACTAAACCGTCAGTTTGAAACAAAAAGACCTCGGCCACATAACGCATTACTTGGGAATGCAAATCTCGAGAGAAGGTGATGGAACATTCACACTAAGTCAAGAAGTGGTATGGTTAATGCAACTACTATCAGACCTAGGAATGCCTCAAGAAGAACCTATCAAGATATATGAGGATAATCAAGGATGCCTTGCATTAGCGCAAACAGAAAGAGTGAACCCAAGAACCAAGCACATTGATGTCAAGCATCACTTCCTGAGGGATCTACAGGAACAAGGTCTTATAGAGTTGAACTATTGCCCAACAGAAGATATGACAGCTGATATCATGACTAAGCCTCTTACCAGAGAGAGACATTGGAGACTTACGTCAAAGATGGGTCTAACTGAAGAAACCCAGTCTGTTGAGAAGGGGTGTTGAAATATGGACAACAGACTATGGTTTTTGTTTAAATGCATGTAGTTACCGTACAGGGGCTAGAGATGAGCGGGTTCGGTTCCTCGGAATCCGAACCCGCCCGAACTTCATGTTTTTTTTCACGGGTCCGAGCGACTCGGATCTTCCCGCCTTGCTCGGTTAACCCGAGCGCGCCCGAACGTCATCATGACGCTGTCGGATTCTCGCGAGGCTCGGATTCTATCGCGAGACTCGGATTCTATATAAGGAGCCGCGCGTCGCCGCCATTTTCACTCGTGCATTGAGATTGATAGGGAGAGGACGTGTCTGGCGTCCTCTCCATTAGAATAGAGATAGATTAGATAGAGAGAGAGAGATTGTGCAGAGTCGCAGACAGAGTTAGTTTACCACAGTCAGTGACCAGTGCAGTTGCTAGTTAACTTTTATTTAATATAATAATAATATATCCGTTCACTTCTCTCTGCTATATCCGTTCTCTGCCTGAAAAAAAAAACGATACACAGCACAGTCAGTCACACAGTGTGACTCAGTCTGTGTGCACTCAGCTCAGCCCAGTGTGCTGCACAGTCATCAATGTATAAATTAAAAGCTTATAATTAATTGTGGGGGAGACTGGGGAGCACTGCAGGTTGTTAGCAGGAGCCAGGAGTACAATTATATTAATTAACAGTGCACACTTTTGCTGCAGGAGTGGTGACCAGTGCCTGACCACCAGTATAGTATTGTTGTATACTACTAATATCTCTTTAAATATCAACCAGTCTATATTAGCAGCAGACACAGTACAGTGCGGTAGTTCACGGCTGTGGCTACCTCTGTGTCGGCACACGGCAGGCAGTCCGTCCGACCAGAATTGTATTATTTATTATTATATACCTACCACCTAACCGTGGTTTTTTTTTCATTCTTTATACCGTCATAGTGTCATCCTAATTGTTACGAGTATACTACTATCTCTTTATCAACCAGTGTACAGTGCGGTAGTTCACGGCTGTGGCTACCTCTGTGTCGGCACACGGCAGGCAGTCCGTCCGACCAGAATTGTATTATTTATTATTATATACCTACCACCTAACCGTGGTTTTTTTTTCATTCTTTATACCGTCATAGTGTCATCCTAATTGTTACGAGTATACTACTATCTCTTTATCAACCAGTGTACAGTGCGGTAGTTCACGGCTGTGGCTACCTCTGTGTCGGCACACGGCAGGCAGTCCGTCCGACCAGAATTGTATTATTTATTATTATATACCTACCACCTAACCGTGGTTTTTTTTTTCATTCTTTATACCGTCATAGTGTCATCCTAATTGTTACGAGTATACTACTATCTCTTTATCAACCAGTGTACAGTGCGGTAGTTCACGGCTGTGGCTACCTCTGTGTCGGCACACGGCAGGCAGTCCGTCCGACCAGAATTGTATTATTTATTATTATATACCTACCACCTAACCGTGGTTTTTTTTTTCATTCTTTATACCGTCATAGTGTCATCCTAATTGTTACGAGTATACTACTATCTCTTTATCAACCAGTGTACAGTGCGGTAGTTCACGGCTGTGGCTACCTCTGTGTCGGCACACGGCAGGCAGTCCGTCCGACCAGAATTGTATTATTTATTATTATATACCTACCACCTAACCGTGGTTTTTTTTTCATTCTTTATACCGTCATAGTGTCATCCTAATTGTTACGAGTATACTACTATCTCTTTATCAACCAGTGTACAGTGCGGTAGTTCACGGCTGTGGCTACCTCTGTGTCGGCACACGGCAGGCAGTCCGTCCGACCAGAATTGTATTATTTATTATTATATACCTACCACCTAACCGTGGTTTTTTTTTTCATTCTTTATACCGTCATAGTGTCATCCTAATTGTTACGAGTATACTACTATCTCTTTATCAACCAGTGTACAGTGCGGTAGTTCACGGCTGTGGCTACCTCTGTGTCGGCACACGGCAGGCAGTCCGTCCGACCAGAATTGTATTATTTATTATTATATACCTACCACCTAACCGTGGTTTTTTTTTCATTCTTTATACCGTCATAGTGTCATCCTAATTGTTACGAGTATACTACTATCTCTTTATCAACCAGTGTACAGTGCGGTAGTTCACGGCTGTGGCTACCTCTGTGTCGGCACACGGCAGGCAGTCCGTCCGACCAGAATTGTATTATTTATTATTATATACCTACCACCTAACCGTGGTTTTTTTTTTCATTCTTTATACCGTCATAGTGTCATCCTAATTGTTACGAGTATACTACTATCTCTTTATCAACCAGTGTACAGTGCGGTAGTTCACGGCTGTGGCTACCTCTGTGTCGGCACACGGCAGGCAGTCCGTCCGACCAGAATTGTATTATTTATTATTATATACCTACCACCTAACCGTGGTTTTTTTTTTCATTCTTTACATTTACATTTACATTTTTTTCAGTCCGTCCATAATTGTATACTAGTATCCAATCCATCCATCTCCATTGTTTACCTGAGGTGCCTTTTAGTTCTGCCTATAAAATATGGAGAACAAAAAAGTTGAGGTTCCAAAATTAGGGAAAGATCAAGATCCACTTCCACCTCGTGCTGAAGCTGCTGCCACTAGTCATGGCCGAGACGATGAAATGCCAGCAACGTCGTCTGCCAAGGCCGATGCCCAATGTCATAGTACAGAGCATGTCAAATCCAAAACACCAAATATCAGAAAAAAAAGGACTCCAAAACCTAAAATAAAATTGTCGGAGGAGAAGCGTAAACTTGCCAATATGCCATTTACCACACGGAGTGGCAAGGAATGGCTGGGGCCCTGGCCTATGTTCATGGCTAGTGGTTCAGCTTCACATGAGGATGGAAGCACTCAGCCTCTCGCTAGAAAACTGAAAAGACTCAAGCTGGCAAAAGCACCGCAAAGAACTGTGCGTTCTTTGAAATCCCAAATCCACAAGGAGAGTCCAATTGTGTCGTTTGCGATGCCTGACCTTCCCAACACTGGACGTGAAGAGCATGCGCCTTCCACTATTTGCATGCCCCCTGCAAGTGCTGGAAGGAGCACCCGCAGTCCAGTTCCTGATAGTCAGATTGAAGATGTCAGTGTTGAAGTACACCAGGATGAGGAGGATATGGGTGTTGCTGGCGCTGGGGAGGAAATTGACCAGGAGGATTCTGATGGTGAGGTGGTTTGTTTAAGTCAGGCACCCGGGGAGACACCTGTTGTCCGTGGGAGGAATATGGCCGTTGACATGCCAGGTGAAAATACCAAAAAAATCAGCTCTTCGGTGTGGAGGTATTTCACCAGAAATGCGGACAACAGGTGTCAAGCCGTGTGTTCCCTTTGTCAAGCTGTAATAAGTAGGGGTAAGGACGTTAACCACCTCGGAACATCCTCCCTTATACGTCACCTGCAGCGCATTCATAATAAGTCAGTGACAAGTTCAAAAACTTTGGGTGACAGCGGAAGCAGTCCACTGACCAGTAAATCCCTTCCTCTTGTAACCAAGCTCACGCAAACCACCCCACCAACTCCCTCAGTGTCAATTTCCTCCTTCCCCAGGAATGCCAATAGTCCTGCAGGCCATGTCACTGGCAAGTCTGACGAGTCCTCTCCTGCCTGGGATTCCTCCGATGCATCCTTGCGTGTAACGCCTACTGCTGCTGGCGCTGCTGTTGTTGCCGCTGGGAGTCGATGGTCATCCCAGAGGGGAAGTCGTAAGCCCACTTGTACTACTTCCAGTAAGCAATTGACTGTTCAACAGTCCTTTGCGAGGAAGATGAAATATCACAGCAGTCATCCTACTGCAAAGCGGATAACTGAGGCCTTGGCATCCTGGGTGGTGAGAAACGTGGTTCCGGTATCCATCATTACTGCAGAGCCAACTAGAGACTTGTTGGAGGTACTGTGTCCCCGGTACCAAATACCATCTAGGTTCCATTTCTCTAGGCAGGCGATACCGAAAATGTACACAGACCTCAGAAAAAGAGTCACCAGTGTCCTAAAAAATGCAGCTGTACCCAATGTCCACTTAACCACGGACATGTGGACAAGTGGAGCAGGGCAGGGTCAGGACTATATGACTGTGACAGCCCACTGGGTAGATGTATGGACTCCCGCCGCAAGAACAGCAGCGGCGGCACCAGTAGCAGCATCTCGCAAACGCCAACTCTTTCCTAGGCAGGCTACGCTTTGTATCACCGCTTTCCAGAATACGCACACAGCTGAAAACCTCTTACGGCAACTGAGGAAGATCATCGCGGAATGGCTTACCCCAATTGGACTCTCCTGTGGATTTGTGGCATCGGACAACGCCAGCAATATTGTGTGTGCATTAAATCTGGGCCAATTCCAGCACGTCCCATGTTTTGCACATACCTTGAATTTGGTGGTGCAGAATTTTTTAAAAAACGACAGGGGCGTGCAAGAGATGCTGTCGGTGGCCAGAAGAATTGCAGGACACTTTCGGCGTACAGGCACCACGTACAGAAAACTGGAGCACCACCAAAAACTACTGAACCTGCCCTGCCATCATCTGAAGCAAGAAGTGGTAACGAGGTGGAATTCAACCCTCTATATGCTTCAGAGGTTGGAGGAGCAGCAAAAGGCCATTCAAGCCTATACAATTGAGCACGATATAGTAGGTGGAATGCACCTGTCTCAAGTGCAGTGGAGAATGATTTCAACGTTGTGCAAGGTTCTGATGCCCTTTGAACTTGCCACACGTGAAGTCAGTTCAGACACTGCCAGCCTGAGTCAGGTCATTCCCCTCATCAGGCTTTTGCAGAAGAAGCTGGAGGCATTGAAGGAGGAGCTAACACGGAGCGATTCCGCTAGGCATGTGGGACTTGTGGATGCAGCCCTTAATTCGCTTAACAAGGATTCACGGGTGGTCAATCTGTTGAAATCAGAGCACTACATTTTGGCCACCGTGCTCGATCCTAGATTTAAAGCCTACCTTGGATCTCTCTTTCCGGCAGACACAGGTCTGCTGGGGTTGAAAGACCTGCTGGTGACAAAATTGTCAAGTCAAGCGGAACGCGACCTGTCAACATCTCCTCCTTCACATTCTCCCGCAACTGGGGGTGCGAGGAAAAGGCTCAGAATTCCGAGCCCACCCGCTGGCGGTGATGCAGGGCAGTCTGGAGCGACTGCTGATGCTGACATCTGGTCCGGACTGAAGGACCTGACAACGATTACGGACATGTCGTCTACTGTCACTGCATATGATTCTCTCAACATTGATAGAATGGTGGAGGATTATATGAGTGACCGCATCCAAGTAGGCACGTCACACAGTCCGTACTTATACTGGCAGGAAAAAGAGGCAATTTGGAGGCCCTTGCACAAACTGGCTTTATTCTACCTAAGTTGCCCTCCCACAAGTGTGTACTCCGAAAGAGTGTTTAGTGCCGCCGCTCACCTTGTCAGCAATCGGCGTACGAGGTTACATCCAGAAAATGTGGAGAAGATGATGTTCATTAAAATGAATTATAATCAATTCCTCCGCGGAGACATTGACCAGCAGCAATTGCCTCCACAAAGTACACAGGGAGCTGAGATGGTGGATTCCAGTGGGGACGAATTGATAATCTGTGAGGAGGGGGATGTACACGGTGATATATCGGAGGGTGAAGATGAGGTGGACATCTTGCCTCTGTAGAGCCAGTTTGTGCAAGGAGAGATTAATTGCTTCTTTTTTGGGGGGGGTCCAAACCAACCCGTCATATCAGTCACAGTCGTGTGGCAGACCCTGTCACTGAAATGATGGGTTGGTTAAAGTGTGCATGTCCTGTTTTGTTTATACAACATAAGGGTGGGTGGGAGGGCCCAAGGATAATTCCATCTTGCACCTCTTTTTTCTTTTCTTTTTCTTTGCATCATGTGCTGATTGGGGTGGGTTTTTTGGAAGGGACACCCTGCGTGACACTGCAGTGCCACTCCTAGATGGGCCCGGTGTTTGTGTCGGCCACTAGGGTCGCTAATCTTACTCACACAGCTACCTCATTGCGCCTCTTTTTTTCTTTGCGTCATGTGCTGTTTGGGGAGGGTTTTTTGGAAGGGACATCCTGCGTGACACTGCAGTGCCACTCCTAGATGTGCCCGGTGTTTGTGTCGGCCACTAGGGTCGCTAATCTTACTCACACAGTCAGCTACCTCATTGCGCCTCTTTTTTTCTTTGCGTCATGTGCTGTT
Source organism: Pseudophryne corroboree (assembly GCF_028390025.1). Taxonomy (NCBI): domain Eukaryota; kingdom Metazoa; phylum Chordata; class Amphibia; order Anura; family Myobatrachidae; genus Pseudophryne; species Pseudophryne corroboree. Next base: position 424,160,937 of record NC_086452.1, on the reverse strand, counting down.
TGGGGAGGGTTTTTTGGAAGGGCCATCCTGCGTGACACTGCAGTGCCACTCCTAGATGGGCCCGGTGTTTGTGTCGGCCACTAGGGTCGCTAATCTTACTCACACAGCTACCTCATTGCGCCTCTTTTTTTCTTTGCGTCATGTGCTGTTTGGGGAGGGTTTTTTGGAAGGGACATCCTGCGTGACACTGCAGTGCCACTCCTAGATGGGCCCGGTGTTTGTGTCGGCCACTAGGGTCGCTTATCTTACTCACACAGCGACCTCGGTGCAAATTTTAGGACTAAAAATAATATTGTGAGGTGTGAGGTATTCAGAATAGACTGAAAATGAGTGTAAATTATGGTTTTTGAGGTTAATAATACTTTGGGATCAAAATGACCCCCAAATTCTATGATTTAAGCTGTTTTTTAGTGTTTTTTGAAAAAAACACCCGAATCCAAAACACACCCGAATCCGACAAAAAAAATTCGGTGAGGTTTTGCCAAAACGCGTTCGAACCCAAAACACGGCCGCGGAACCGAACCCAAAACCAAAACACAAAACCCGAAAAATTTCAGGCGCTCATCTCTAACAGGGGCAGCAGATGGCGCTGTATAGTTACAGAGATGTAGTGTTTGTCTGTTGCATATGTTATGTACTTGTTTGTTTTTACCTCACATGTGTGTCTTTCTAGAAGAGTCTCTGAGGAAGAAGGAGATAAGCTGATGATACTGAAACCTGTTGTATTGATCCTGCTATTTCAGTACTATATAAAGGAGATATACATCTCAAGTCTCGTTCTGTCTGTATACAAGGTAACTCCTGAGGTAATACTTTATCTAAGGCTCCCCACTGCACACCTATGGTATCGATCCATCGCACTATACCAACAGTGCGCAGTATATATAGTAGGAGTACAGTGCATAATTTTGCTGACCACCAGTATATAATATATAGCAGTACGGTACAGTAGTCCACTGCTCTACCTACCTCTGTGTCATCAAGTATACTATCCATCCATACCTCTGGTACATTTTAGTTGTGCGCAGTATATATAGTAGGAGTACAGTGCATAATTTTGCTGACCACCGGTATATAATATATAGCAGTACGGTACAGTAGGCCACTGCACTGCCTACCTCTGTGTCGTCAAGTATACTATCCATCCATACCTATGGTGCATTTTAGTTGTGCGCAGTATATTTAGTAGGAGTACAGTGCATAATTTTGCTGACCACCAGTATATAATATATAGCAGTACGGTATAGTAGGCTACTGCTGTACCTACCTCTGTGTCGTCAAGTATACTATCCATCCATACCTGTGGTGCATTTTAGTTGTGCGCAGTATATATAGAGGGAGGACAGTGCATAATTTTGCTGACCACCAGTATATAATATATAGCAGTACGGTACAGTAGGCCATTGCTATTGATATATTACTGGCATATAATTCCACACATTAAAAAATGGAGAACAAAAATGTGGAGGGTAAAATAGGGAAAGATCAAGATCCACTTCCACCTCGTGCTGAAGCTGCTGCCACTATTCGTGGCCGAGATGATGAAATGGCATCAACGTCGCCTGCCAAGGCCGATGCCCAATGTCATTGTAGAGAGCATGTAAAATCCAAAAAACAAAAGTTCAGTAAAATGACCCAAAAATCTAAATTAAAAGCATCTGATGAGAAGCGTAAACTTGCCAATATGCCATTTACGACACGGAGTGGCAAGGAATGGCTGAGGCCCATGGCTTGTGGTTCAGATTCACATGAGGATGGAAGCACTCATCCTGTCGCTAGAAAAATGCAGTGCCACTCCTAGATGGGCCAGGTGTTTGTGTCGGCCACTTGGGTCGCTTAGCTTAGTCACATAGCTACCTCATTGCACCTCTTTTTTTCTTTGCATCATGTGCTGTTTGGGGGCTATTTTTTAAATCTGCCATCCTGTCTGACACTGCAGTGCCACTCCTAGATGGGCCAGGTGTTTGTGTCGGCCACTTGGGTCGCTTAGCTTAGTCACACAGCGACCTTGGTGCACCTCTTTTTTTCTTTGCATCATGTGCTGTTTGGGGACTATTTTTTTAATCTGCCATCCTGTCTGACACTGCAGTGCCACTCCTAGATGGGCCAGGTGTTTGTGTCGGCCACTTGGGTCGCTTAGCTTAGTCACACAGCGACCTTGGTGCACCTCTTTTTTTTCTTTACATCATGTGCTGTTTGGGGACTATTTTTTTAATCTGCCATCCTGTCTGACACTGCAGTGCCACTCCTAGATGGGCCAGGTGTTTGTGTCGGCCACTTGGGTCGCTTAGCTTAGTCACACAGCGACCTTGGTGCACCTCTTTTTTTCTTTGCATCATGTGCTGTATGGGAACTATTTTTTAAATCTGCCATCCTGTCTGACACTGCAGTGCCACTCCTAGATGGGCCAGGTGTTTGTGTCGGCCACTTGGGTCACTTAGCGTAGTCACACAGCTACCTCATTGCACCTCTTTTTTTCTTTGCATCATGTGCTGTTTGTGGACTATTTTTTTAATCTGCCATCCTGCCTGACACTGCAGTGCCACTCCTAGATGGGCCAGGTGTTTGTGTTGGCCACTTGGGTCGCTTAGCTTAGTCACACAGCGACCTTGGTGCACCTCTTTTTTTCTTTGCATCATGTGCTGTTTGTTGACTATTTTTTTAATCTGCCATCCTGTCTGACACTGCAGTGCCACTCCTAGATGGGCCAGGTGTTTGTGTCGGCCACTTGGGTCGCTTAGCTTAGTCACACAGCGACCTTGGTGCACCTCTTTTTTTCTTTGCATCATGTGCTGTTTGGGGACTATTTTTTAAATCTGCTATCCTGTCTGACACTGCAGTGCCACTCCTAGATGGGCCAGGTGTTTGTGTCAGCCACTTGGGTCGCTTAGCTTAGTCACACAGCTACCTCATTGTACCTCTTTTTTTCTTTTCATCATGTGCTGTTTGGGGACTATTTTTTTAATCTGCCATCCTGTCTGACACTGCAGTGCCACTCCTAGATGGGCCAGGTGTTTGTGTCGGCCACATGGGTCGCTTAGCTTAGTCACACAGCGACCTTGGTGTACCTCTTTTTTTCTTTGCATCATGTGCTGTTTGGGGACTATTTTTTAAATCTGCCATCCTGTCTGACACTGCAGTGCCACTCCTAGATGGGCCAGGTGTTTGTGTCGGTCACTTGGGTCGCTTAGCTTAGTCACACAGCGACCTCGGTGCACCTCTTTTTTCCTTTGCATCATGTGCTGTTTGGGGACTATTTTTTTAATCTGCCATCCTGTCTGACACTGCAGTGCCACTCCTAGATGGGCCAGGTGTTTGTGTCGGCCACTTGGGTCGCTTAGCTTAGTCACACAGCGACCTTGGTGCACCTCTTTTTTTCTTTGCATCATGTGCTGTTTGGGGACTATTTTTTAAATCTGCCATCCTGTCTGACACTGCAGTGCCACTCCTAGATGGGCCAGGTGTTTGTGTCGGCCACTTGGGTCGCTTAGCTTAGTCACACAGCTACCTTGGTGCACCTCTTTTTTTTTCTTTGCATCATGTGCTGTTTGGGGACTATTTTTTAAATCTGCCATCCTGTCTGACACTGCAGTGCTACTCCTAGATGGGCCAGGTGTTTGTGTCGGCCACTTGGGTCACTTAGCTTAGTCACACAGCGACCTTGGTGCACCTCTTTTTTTCTTTTCATCATGTGCTGTTTGGGGACTATTTTTTAAATCTGCCATCCTGTCTGACACTGCAGTGCCACTCCTAGATGGGCCAGGTGTTTGTGTCGGCCACTTGGGTCGCTTAGCTTAGCCATCCAGCGACCTCGGTGCAAATTTTAGGACTAAAAATAATATTGTGAGGTGTTCAGAATAGACTGGAAATGAGTGGAAATTATTGTTATTGGGGTTAATAATACTATGGGACCAAAATGACCCCCAAATTCTATGATTTAAGCTGTTTTTGAGGGGTTTTTGTAAAAAACACCTGAATCCAAAACACACCCGAATCCGACAAAAAAATTTCAGGGAGGTTTTGCCAAAACGCGTCCGAATCCAAAAGACGGCCGCGGAACCTAATCCAAAACCAAAACACAAACCCAAAAAAATTCCGGTGCACATCTCTACTTTAAACTAGGACACTCATGAATTACACAGGTTCTGTGGCTGTCTGACTTCAAGCCTGAATTGTACCTGGTTGACACAGAACCTGTATAATTCATGAGTGTCCTGGTTTAAAGGGGTAGTATGGTAAGGCTATGTAAGATGTTCCTCACCTGATAATATAAAGGTCCCATCTGAGAGATTTCAATAAGGATGTAGCATCTTTGATATGGTCTAGCATCATTTGTATGGAGAAGAGTAAATAAGGAGTGTTTACATGATTTGAAGTTAATCAGTACATGGGGAACCATGACATAAAAAAATTAATAAAAGGTCCACAATATGGGGACTCGCGATACGGCACAATGTGTTACAAGAGGAAGGTTGGGAATTTACAATGTGACCATGGAAATAGAAATGTACAGGGTGGATGGAGCCACTGGGATGCCGGGACAGTTTTTGGCTGGTCCTTTTGTCCTTTCAGTTGCTGCACTCAATCCTCCGCCGGGCAGCTGCTGCCATGATTGGAGCTCCACTCCGATCAGTCAACATTAGGAAATTATTATTATTATAATTATTATTATTATTAACAGTTTCTTATATAGCGCAGCATATTCGGCTGCGCTTTACAGTTAGAACAGTAATAGAACAAAATTGGGCAAAAAGAGACAGACATAGAGGTAAGAAGGCCCTGCTCGCAAGCTTACAATCTACAGATATGCGCAGAAGCTCAATGACGCCAAAGTAAAATAGCCGACAGGGGAGCAACAGCTCTTCCCATAAGCCTCTCTGGAGCACATGCGTCTCCACTAAGGGCTCCGCCTCCGTCAGAGTCAGTGTTCATGCCCCCCTATGCACATCCCCCCTGCCTGCCCTGCACAGCAACAAGTAAGCACAGAACAAAGAACAGGAACCAGGAGCCTGTTCATAATGTTGGTAGATACATAGCTCCCAACTGTCTTGCATTTAGCGGGACAGTCGTGTTTTCCTGGGACTGTCCCGCTGTCCCACTTGCGGTCAGCAGTGTCCCGCGGTGGGAGTTGGGGACAGCGCACACATCACAGGAGAAGAGGAGAATAGTTGCCGTGCGCATGCACACAGCATTTATATGCACAGTGCTGTGGGAGCCTGGGGGCAGGCCAGCATCTTGGTGAGTGCTGGGCACGCCCCCACAGTGTTGCAAACTGGGGTCCCGCCCCTTTTTCATAAGGCTCTCTACCCCTTTTCCTGAGGCCCGCCCCCAAAGGGTCCTGAATGAGAGCCCTACAAAGTTGGGAGGTATGTAGATATCATTGGTGCAATAACCACTTACACCTAGTTAATTAATAGATAGTAACACGCTCATTACAATATATCTGCATATTTACAATTATAAAGAAGTATCAGCACAGATGTAGAGGATATTACAGTTTTGATCTTTTCTGTACCCAGGCTGTATCCTTATTGTATGTGATAACGATCATTATTCCATTTGTGTTTTATGTTACAGAATGTTCTGTGTTCTGTGTCTAATTACTATTACAGTGTGCTGTGATACTGGTACATTTTGTTTAATTATTATTTTTTATTATTTATTTTTGTTTTAAATGTGAACAGCATGCAGCTCAGCAGGGTTGGATTAAAGGAGGGGTAGCAGGGCGGTCACATAGGGGCCCCACACATAAGGGCCCCCCACACAGCCATATCACAGCAGCAGCCCAGAAGCAGGAGAACAGGGAACTGGCTAAGGATCCACTCCATTAGCCTCAGACTGGAGGTGAGAAGGCGGAGCCATGGTTATCTGCAGGGGTCTATGAAGTAAGCCTTGGAGAGAGATAAAGTGCACAGAGATACAGTACTAACAATCCAGCTCTGTTATTTTCAAACACATGGGCAGAGTTATCAAATAATCATATTCCTGTTATCACAAGTTATGAATGATAAATTGTGCTCCAGCCAATCAGCTTCTAACTGTCATTTGCTTGAAAAATGATGGGAGCTGATTGGTAAGACCACCATTTATCATTCATAATGACTAATAACAAGAAAATCACTCAATGATAAATCATTTAGGAGCTGGTTGGTTGGTACTTTATCTTTGTCCACTTTATCTCTCTCCAAGGCTTAGTACATAGATCCCTCTGTATCTGCATCCACTGATAACGTCCACGGCTGTGGGTAAGGGGGGAAATGGGAGCTCCTCTCCTTTCTCTTCTGCCACAGATAGATCAGGTCAGTCTCCTGGGTAATTGTGTTTTCTTTGGGCCTAATTCAGACCTGATCGTAGCAGCAAATTTGTTAGCAGATGGGCAAAACTATGGGGGTCATTCCGACATGATCGCACGCTAGGGTTTTTCGCTGCGGTGCGATCAGGTCAAAACTGCGCATGCATATGCACTGCAATGCGCAAGCGCGTCGTATGGGTACAAAGCAGATCGTTGCTGAGCGATTGATTTAACGAAGAATCCATTCGCACAGCTGATCGCAAGGAGATTGACAGGAAGAAAGTGTTTGTGGGTATCAACTGACCATTTTCTGGGGTGTTTGGAAAAATGCAGGCATGTCCAAGCGTTTGCAGGGCGGGTGTCTGACGTCAATTCCGGACACGAACAAGCTGAAGTGATCGCATCGGCTGAGTAAGTTTAAACCTACTCAGAAACTGCACAAAACTTTTTTGTACCGCACGGCTGCAAAAGCGTTCGAACACTTGCAAAGCTAAAATACACTCCCCCATAGGCGGCGACTATCTGTTCGCAGCGCTGCAAAAAGTAGCTAGCGAGCGATCAACTCTGAATGACCCCCATGGTTTTGCCCATCTGCTAACAAATTTGCAGCTACGATCAGGTCTGAATTTGGCCCTTTGTTTTTTGTGGGGGACAATGTGTTTTTGTTTTTTTCTTGTGGGAATAATTTCCCCCCCCCTGCCAATGTATGTGAGATTTTTTCTTGTTGGCGCCAATGTTTTTCCTGTGAGAACCTGTGTGCCTTATTTTTTTCCTTTGGGGACCAATGTGTGTTATTTTTTTCTCTCCTATCGGCGCCAGTGGCTGTGTTTTTCTTCCTATCAGGGACATTGTTTGCCTTTTGTATATGTTTTATTTTTATATAGAAAGAACCCCACTATGGCATAGCATACAATATAATGGTCCTGATTCCGAGTCAGACGCAGGGGCGATGTTGGTTGTAGTGAAGCAATGTTTTTGTCTGAGCATCTGAGCTGCACCATGCTTTACTCCCAATGGTGATCACAGACACTTAGTGCTATGGGTGGCAATCAATCAGCGAAGAGGAGGGGAGGGGGTTCGGCCACAGGCCCTTACAATCCTGGGGCCCTTGGGCAACTGCCCATTATGCCCATAGGAAGAGATAGTGATGTGATTTGTATGGTTTTATTCAATGATGAGCCTGATATGTCGTGGGAAAGTGGGCAGGCCTGAGGTTGTCATCATGGCCTCCACCCACTACAGAATGCCAATGCATAGGGTGGGGCTATAATAATGCAATTCAGCACTAGGGATGAGCGGGTTCGGTTCCCTGAGAACCGAACACCCCCAAACATCATGTCCCGAGCCCGGCTTGTGACTTCCCGCCAGACTTGGAAACCAGAACGAGGCAAAATGTCATCATCCCGCTGTCGGATTCTCGCAGGTTTTGGATTCTATATAAGGGGGCGCGTGTCACCGCCATTTTAACTCCAGTCCTGGAGAGTGTAGTGAGAGGACGTGTCTCCTCAGTGTCTGTGCGGGAAAGTGGTTGTGGTGCGTGGGGTGGCGACCTGCTCTTATGTGTCATTCCAGTGCTGTGTTGTGCATGCATCAGTCCAGTGGTGGTGTCTTGTGCTGCATCAGTCCAGTCACAGTGGTGGTGTCCTGTGCTGCCATAAGTCCAGTGCTGCTGTATAAGTCCAGTCCAGTGCAGTGGTGCTGTGTTGTGCTGCATCATACCAGTGGTGGTGTCCTGTGATGCCATAAGTCCAGTGGTGGTGTCCTGTGCTGCCATAAGTCCAGTGGTGCTGCCATATAAGTCCAGGGGTACCGCCGTGTAAGTCCATGGGTACTGCCGTATAAGTGCAGTCCAGTGGTGCAGCCATATAAGTTCAGGGGTACTTCCGTATAAGTCCAGGGGTACTGCCGTATAAGTCCAGTCCAGTGGTGTTGCCGTATAAGTCCAGTGGTGCTGCCGTATAAGTCCAGTGGTACTGCCGTATAAGTCCAGGGGTACTTCCGTATAAGTCCAGTCCAGTGGTGCAGCTGCATAAGTTCAGGGGTAGTGCCGTATAAGTCCAGTGGTACTGCTGTATAAGTCCAGAAGAGTGGTGCAGCCGTATAAGTCCAGGGGTACTGCCGTATAAGTCCATTCCAGTGGTGCAACCGTAAAAGTTCAGGGGAAATGCCGTATAAGTTCAGGGGTACTGCCATATAAGTCAAGTGGTACTGCCGTAAGTCCTGTCCAGTGGTACAGCCGTATAAGTTCAGGAGTACTGCCATATAAGTCCAGTGGTACTGCCGTATAAGTCTAGTCCAGTGGTGCAGCCATATAAGTTCAGTGGTATTGCCGTATAGGTCCAGGGGCACTGCTGTATAACTCCAGTCCAGTGGTGCAGCCGTATAAGTTCAAGGGTACTGCCGTATAAGTCCAGTCCAGTGGTGCAGCCGTATAAGTCCAGGGGTACTGCCGTATAAGTCCAGGGGTACTGCCGTATAAGTCCGGTCCAGGGGTACTGCCGTATAAGTCCAGGGGTTCTGCCGTATAAGTCCAGGGTTACTGCCATATAAGTCCAGTCCAGTGGTGCAGCTGTATAAGTCCAGGGGTACTTCCGTATAAGTCCAGTCCAGTGGTGCAGCCGCATAAGTTCAGGGGTAGTGCCGTATAAGTCCAGTGGTACTGCTGTATAAGTCCAGAAGAGTGGTGCAGCCGTATAAGTCCAGGGGTACTGCCGTATAAGTCCAGTGGTACTGCCGTATAAGTCCAGTCCAGTGGTGCAGCCGTATAAGTCCAGGGGTACTGCCGTATAAGTCCAGTGGTACTGCCGTATAAGTCCAGTCCAGTGGTGCAGCCGTATAAGTCCAGGGGTACTGCTGTATAAGTCCGGTCCAGTGGTGCTGCCGTATAAGTCCAGTGGTGCTGCCGTATAAGTCCAGTGGTGCTGCCGTATAAGTCCAGTGGTACTGCCGTATAAGTCCAGGGGTACTTCCGTATAAGTCCAGTCCAGTGGTGCAGCCGCATAAGTTCAGGGGTAGTGCCGTATAAGTCCAGTGGTACTGCTGTATAAGTCCAGAAGACTGGTGCAGCCATATAAGTCCAGGGGTACTGCCGTATAAGTCCAGGGGTACTGCCATATAAGTCCAGTGGTACTGCCGTATAAGTCCAGTCCAAAGGTGCAGTCATATAAGTCCAGTGGTACTGCCGTATAATTCCAGTAGAGTGGTGCAGCCGTATAAGTCCAGGGGTACTGCCGTATAAGTCCAGGGGTACTGCCGTATAAGTCCAGGGGTACTGCTGTATAAGTCCAGTGGTACTGCCATATAAGTCCAGTGGTACTGCCGTATAAGTCCAGTCCAGTGGTGCAGCCTTATAAGTCCAGGGGTACTGCCGTATAAGTCCAGGGGTACTGCCGTATAAGTCCAGGGATACTGACATATAAGTCCAGTGGTACTGCCGTATAAGTCCAGTCCAAAGGTGCAGTCATATAAGTCCAGTGGTACTGCCATATAATTCCAGTAGAGTGATGCAGCCATATAAGTTCAGGGGTACTGCCGTATAAGTCCAGGGGTATTGCCATATAAGTCCAGTGGTACTGCTGTATAAATCAAGTGGTACTGCTGTATAAGTCCAGTCCAGTGGTGCAGCCATATAAGTTCAGGGCTACTGCCGTATAAGTCCAGTAGAGTGGTGCAGCCATATAAATCCAGGAGTACTGCCATATAAGTCCAGTGGTACTGCCGTATAAGTCCAGTCCAGTGGTGCAGCCATATAAGTTCAGGGGTACTGCCGTATAAGTCCAGTGGGTCTGCCATATAAGTCCAGGGATACTGCCATATAAGTCCAGTCCAGTGGTGCAGCCATATAAGTTCAGGGGTACTGCCATATAAATCCAGTGGTACTGCCGTATAAGTCCAGTCCAGTGGAGCAGCCATATTAGTCATGGGGTACTGGCGTATAAGTCCAGGGGTACTGGCGTATAAGTCAAGTCCAGTGGTGCAGCAGTATAAGTTCAGGGGTACTGCCGTATAAGTCCACCAATATTGTGCGTGCATTACATCTGTGCAAATTCCAGCACGTCCCATGTTTTGCACATACAATAAATTTGGTAGTGCAGAATTTTTTTTAAAAAATGACGGGCGTGCAGGAGATGCTGTCGGTGGCCTGAAAAATTGCGGGACACTTTTGACATTCAGCTACTGCGTGCCGCACACTTGTGTCGCTTTGAAAAGTCATACAGCTACCTCATTGCACCTCTTTTTCTTCTTTGCATGATGTGCTGTTTGGGGCCTAGTTTTTAAAAGTGCCATCCTGTCTGCCACTGCAGTGCCACTCCTAGATGGGCCAGGTGTTAGTGCCGCACACTTCTGTCGCTTAGCTTAGCCATCTACCTCTTTTTCTTCTTTGCATGATTTGCTGTTTGGTGCCTATTTTTTCAATCTGCCATCCTGTCTGACACTTCAGTGCCACACCTAGATGGGCCAGGTGTTTTTGCCGTACACTTGTGTCGCTTAGCTTAGTCACCCAGCAACCTCGGTGCACCTCTTTTTTTTTTTCTTTGCATGATGTGCTCTTTGGGACCTAGTTTTTAAAAGTGCCATTCTGTCTGACACTGCAGTGCCACTCCTAGATGGGCCAGGTGTTTGTGCCGCACACTTGTATCGCTTAGCTTAGTCATCCAGCTACCTCATTGCACCTCTTTTTCTTCTTTGCATGATGTGCTGTTTGGGGCCTAGTTTTTAAAAGTGCCATCCTGTCTGACACTGCAGTGCCACTCCTAGATGGACCAGGTGGTTGTGCCGCACACTTGTGTCGCTTAGCAAAGTCATCCAGCTACCTCGGTGCAACCTTTTGGCTTAAAAACAATATTGTGAGATGTTCAGTGTTCAGAATAGATTGGAAATGAGTGGAAATTAATGTTATTGAGGTTAATAATACCATAGGATCAAAATTACCCGTACACTCTGTGATTTTAGCTGTTATTTTTCAAAAATCATCCAGATCCAAAACCAAAACCCGAAAGGGCGGTTTTGGCAAAACTAATCCAGATCCAAAACACGAGTGGGGATCCGGATCAAAAACCAAAATACAAAACATGAAAAGTGCCCGCCGCACATCTCTATTCAGCACAAATCATAATATTGGCCACCCGTATTGCAGACTTTCACTTGTTTAGTTCGGGAGCCTCTTGGCTGTTCCAGGATAGTAGTCAAGTATGTGATGAGCACATGGCTCTAGTGCACAGTCACTATTACATAGAAAACACCAAACTGAGGGGTGGTATTCATGTGACCGTTGGTCAGCTGATCGACAGTCACATGACCTCCTCCACCAGCCCGACGGGTTACTATCCCGATGGTCGGCATGCCGACCAACAGGGACTATTTCCACTCGTGGGTGTCCACGACACCCATAGAGTGGGAATAGAACCCATGGCGACCGTAGGTCGCCACCGAGCCCGCAGCGTGGCGAGCGCAGCGAGCTCGCAAGAGGCTTGCTGCACACGCCCCTCCCCGCCGGGATCCCGGCGTCGGCATGCTGCCGGGATCCCAGCGTTGGTAAGCTGACCGGCGGTCTCCTGACCACCGGTCAGCAGTACTACACCCCAAACTGAGTTACGTTGGGAACCCTCATGCAGGCGTCGGAAGGGACAATGGGTTTATAATTACATATGATATGACTAAATATGATAAAAGGGATAGAATATCTCAGTGATGAGGGACACTTTGCAGGCCTGGTGCAAGGATTTTAGGCTCCCCAATTGATTAGTCTATAGTCTACACGCAACTTTTCATTTCCTACCAGAGACATCCTTCATTTTAGTGTCACAAGGCATCAGCTGCCTAATGGTAACTGTGGCACTGGGTGCTTAGTATAACACACTACCAGTCTTCCCTAGTGACCACTGCACAGGTATTTAGGCTCAATGCTGGAAGAATCGCATATAGAGACTAAAGATATGACAATAACTAACATAAGGTGCGGACTGCAGATACCAATTTGGTAGACCCCACACATTGCAGATTTATTTGCACAATCATCTGCAAAACAGCAAATTGCCCCAATCGACTGCTGATGATCCACACTACCTTGCTGATATTCTTCAGTGGAGCACACACACCCTATTTTTAAGGCCTCCATACTGTACATCAGAAATCAATTGGGGCAATTTTGGCGTTTTGCAGATGGTTGTGTAAATAAATCTCCATTATAGGGGGCTCACAGATTCAGACCAAAAATCGACTGGAATTGAAAAATCAGGTTTTTCAATATGTTTTATTTCACAGATCAATTGGGTCTATAGATTACTAGTGCAGGGTATCAATAGGCAGATCTGCAGACCATTTCTAGTAAACTGATGAGCCTTTCAAGATTGACAGATCTGTATTTGCTGAAAATAATATGCAAAGCACTGAAAAATATCTGTAATGTATGTGCGCAGATTGGTGGATTGGGGAATCTTAAAATTGGGTGGTGGGGGAATCAGAGAAACTGTGAACTGTTTTTTTATATTGCCGATGTATGGGATCCTTTACATGATTTAGGACCTCTGTACCTCATCCAGTAGCGATAAGGAATTGTACACAATTCAAATGAGGCAGGCTTTTGTGATGACAGCATAGTAACATAGTAACATAGTTTCTGAGGTTGAAAAAAGACAATTTGTCCATCGAGTTCGACCTATTTTTGGTCTCCTACACTGTATTATTTTTAGAACTAATTTAGTATGTTGCTAATAAAGCAGCAATGTGACTGTCTCTTTAAACCTTTAGCAGAGCCATATGCACTCCCTTATAGCTCACCGCCTGCTACGAGAGACGATAGCTAGCACCTAGCACAGAAGACAGGCCCCAGCAGTGAACACAATAAGAAATGCCCGCACGCTAAGTCTGGTGGAGCCTGACAATCGGAATCAGCTACCTCTAGCCAGAGGCATCATTAGGGCAGTACAGACTGCACCCGTGGGAGGGCGACACCAAAATGCCAGCTCCTCAATGACAGGGAGACAGGTACTGCACTGTGACATTATCATGCAGCTCCCGGCTCCTATTACTGAGGAGGAGTCAGCAGTGTAGGGAGTGTCTCTGGCGGCAGGCCAGCATGTCTGAGAATGCAGGGCTCACCCCCAGAGTGATGAAAACTGGGGTGTGTCACAAGGCCACACCCCCTTCACACAGAACCCACGCCCTTTTTGGTTGCACGCATGAATGGTTCTATTTGGCGCAACCTCAATGACACCACAGCTTCTAACCCCTCCCTAAAAATATCTGCTCATACCCCTGCTACACACACAATGTTTGAATCACCACCAAGACTACCTGTTCTACCCGAAAGAGGAGAAGATACAGAACTGCTCACCAGGCCCAAATCCACCTGTGGTCTTAAGATCATCTCTTTGATATCTCTCTCTACAGCATGAAGATAGATAGTAGGAAGATAGGGCCTCCAGGAGAGATTGCAGCTGATGGTAGGATCCCAGTATCTGCAAGCCCTCCTAGAATATCTTGTGACATTTTCCTACCATTGGTAGCAGTTCCAAGGTGGCTCTTCAAGGAATGTGTCAGAGGGGTATGTGTGCCCCCCACCTCTCATAGCCAGGAATGTTGTATTGTATTAGATCTAGCCCATGCCAAGAAAGGTGTCATGCTTAGTACCTGCAGCTAACAATTGACCGATAGTCTATATTGACATTACATATAGCCTTTGTAGTAAGTAGTTCATCATGTATAATAGGTGTTTCTGCCTGTGACAAAGCACATATACACTCCTCTGTTTTAGGTCATTTTCTTTTAATAGTTATACAGAAGCTCTGGCTTTAATTACCCTTACATTAGGTACATTATATACAGTGTAATATCTATATTTTGTTTCTCCAGGAAAGACTCAATACAGTGTAATATCTATATTTTGTTTCTCCAGGACAGACTCAGAGAACATATATCACAGCCTTCATGGAAAACTATGCCGTATCCACAGATACAACGTTCCAGCTGTATCTTGTGACATATAATAAGACAGCCTCAGTCACGGTCACGGTGTCCAATCCGTATTTCAGCAAGATGGTGTTCATTGAGAGGGAAAGCAGTGCACTGGTGAACTTCGACTACACATATATGATCACTGAAAGCCAAGAGACTTCCAAGGCTGTGCTGGTGACATCCGACGTTGACATATCTGTCTTTGCTTTCTATACACATGTCTATTCCGCTGAGGCCATGGCTTGTCTTAGTCTTGAAGACCTGGGAACAGAGTATTACATATCAACTACTGGGCCAAGAACAAACAATCAATTTGCTGTGGCCAACGGCCTAGAAGAAGTTGTCTCAGTGACTGTGACTGTTTCTGGGTCCATCACCTTTAAAGGCATCTCCTACTCCAGTGGAGATTCCTTCTCGTTACAACTTGCATATCAACAAGTCGTTCAGTTTCAAAGTGAAGATGACCTCACAGGCACCAGGGTCTCATCCACAGCCCCAGTAGCTGTGTTTAGTGGCCAAAAATGCTTCTCCGGGATCAACAATGCATGTGATTCCTTGGCCGAGCAGCTACATCCTGTGAAGAACTGGGGGAGCTTTTTTGCTGTATTTCCATTGTTGAACCACAATAAGGATGTCATTAAAATTTTATCTGCAAGTTCAGATACTACAGTGGATATTAATGGTCCTAAGGGGGACACCAACTACAGCCTACAGAAGGGATCCTATATCGAAATTACTGTAGACAAAGGAATGACTATTAAGTCCACCAAACCCATTATGGTAACATACATCTTCCAAGATTTTATACCAGGAGTAGTTACAATGTATGACCCCTTTATCACTAACGTCCCACCCTCATTAGTCACAAGGATGTATTACAGATTTATAACACAGGCAAGATACTACAACTTCCTCCTGATTGTATCCCAGGCATCTGCAGGTGATGGGTTCTACCTGGACCACCGTCAGATCAGTTTGTACAGGGTTTCATCAAAATCTTTCAGTGGATTCCATGCTTGGGAGGTCCCTTTGGGTAAAACTGATGGACAACATGAAATATATCATGAGTCAATGCCTTTTACAATCTACGTTTTTGGAATTGAGTACATTGCTTCCTATGGATACTCAATGGGACAGGAAGCAATATATGCAGGTAATGAAACTTATTTTCTCTTCTGCCCTTATACTGGCACATTTAGGTCAGAATATAATTTGGGCATATGCATTTGGGCATAAATAGATCAATATTTATTAAAAATATAAATAGTTGTCTTATAAGGGGTATACAATTAGGGTGAGGTTTTGCCCGCAAAAAAATCTTGTGGACCTCGTGCTCACTTAATGCTACAGACCTGGCACTGCTTGCATCCACACTGCTACCCACTATGCAGATACAGTCTCCGGCTGGTGAGCTGTATACCACCACACTCCAGACAAGGGGCCTGATTCAGGGATTTTCTGGCCTCTCTGCAGCAGATGTGGTGGCCGGCTTGTGCGAGACCATAGGTCACACAGCCAGCTGACTGCGTAAGAGATGATCCAATACTGCCTCACAGTATGCAGTTCTGATCAGTTATGCACCAGGAGGTGTGACGCCCCCGGCAGCATTACCATATTAGCTCTATCGCTACTATTTTTATGTAAGCAGCAGTGATGGCAACTCAGTCCACGTCTGAATCATGCCCAAGCTCCACTCCATGATCAGTCCATATAATTGTAAGTATGGATGTGCTACAACTGCTATCAATACACCATCTCACTGTGATGTTATTGCATTAGATATTTGAAGACACTCCTTACTTGACAGTGGCGGAACTTGTGATTGGTGGGCCCAGGTGTAAAAATATGCCTTGGGTCCCCTTTCTTCCACCCCACTCAAATTCATAATATACCACATGGCAGTGGGTGACAGAGATAGGCAGTGGGTGACTGGGAAAGGGTGACAATGAGAAGCAAATGGTGACAGGCCAAAGCAGTGGGTTACAGGTAGAAGGTGTTAGGGAGAGGCACAGTGCGATAAGAGAGAAGGTGACGGGAGATAGTAATTCTGGGGAGAGGCAGTGGGTGACAGACAGAGGGTTAGACAGTTGGTGATGGGTAGAGGCAGAAGGTAACTTTGAGAGTGGGAGACGGAGAGGCAGTGGGTGACAGGCAGAGGGTGAAGCAGTTGTTGATGGAGAGAGGCAGGGGGTAACTGGGAGAGTGGGAGACGGAGAGGCTGTGGGTGACAAGGAGTGGCAGAGGGTGACAGGAGAGGGTGACGGGGAGAGGCAGTGAGTGATGAGGAGAAGTGGGGTGATGGGAGAGGGTGACATGGAGAGGCAGGGTGATGGGAAGACTCATTGGGTGACAAGAGAGGGTGATGGGGAGAGGTGGGGTGATGGCGAAACGCAGTGGGTGATGGAAAAGCGTGATGGAGAGTGACAGGAGTGGGCGACAGGCAGTGGATGACGGGGAGAAGTGGGATGTCAAGTGAGAGTAAGGGGAGAGACGAGATGGGAGAGGGTGACGTGGAGAGGCTAGGTGACAAGGAGACTCAGTGGGTGATAGGAGAGGGTGACAGGGAGAGCTGGGGTGACAGGAGAGGGTGATGGGCAGAAGTGGGGTAAACGGAGAGGGTCAGGGGACAGACAGGGTTATAGGAAAGGGCAGTGGGTAGAGGCTGAGTGATGAGGAGACTCAGTGCATGACAGGAGAAGGTGATGGGTAGGGGGCACTGGATCACTGGAGAGGGTGACAGGGAGAGGCACTGGGTGATCAGGATAGTCAGAATAACAGGAGAGGGTGATGGGTAGGGGCAGTGGGTGATGCCATAGAGTATATATATTCCAGTCTAGTGGCTTGCTGAGCTGTCTGACTATTGAGACTCTGTGATTATATGGCGCTGCAGCAGCACTTGCCACTTGTCTAGTGTCCCATTTATCTTTTTTTCCTACCTGGCATGGATATAATGGTCTGCTGCTGCACGTGGAACCGATTACCCAAACAGTCTGCTCCTCCTCTACTTGGCGCTAGGGACGGTCACGTGACGTCAGATCACTGGCGCCCAGAAAGAGCCGCTTAGTGATGGAATAAATGGGAGGAGCTGAGGGGAGAGTGGAGAACAGACCCTCCTCTCTGGCTCGGTATCTGTTCACATGGTCGACCATGTTATGGTCGACAGTCATTAGGTCGCCCACTATTGGTCGACATTGACATAGTCGACATGGACACATGGTCGACACATGAAAGGTCGACATGAGTTTTTTTAACTTTTTTTTCTTTTGGGGAACTTTTCCATACTTCACGATCCGCGTGGACTACGATTGGAACGGTAATCTGTGCCGAGCGAAGCGGTAGCGGAGCGAAGGCACCATACCCGAAGCATGGCGAGTGAAGCGAGCCATGCGAGGGGACGCGGTGCACTAATTGGGGTTCCCAGTCACTTTACGCAAAAAACGACACCAAAAAAGTTAAAAAACTCACGTCGACCTTTTCATGTGTCGACCTTTCATGTGTCGACCATGTGTCCATGTCGACCATGTCAATGTCGACCAATAGTGGCCGACCTAATGACTATCGACCATAACATGGTCGACCATTCATACCGGAACCCTCTGGCTCTCCCTGGTCCCCGGACTGTAGATAGCAATGTGGGTAGGTGCACCGGTTAATGGCGGCATATGAGTCAGTGTAACTCATTATAATGCCGCTGGCTGTAGGCCCCTTCACCGCGGTGGGCCTCAGTGAATGCACCGCACCAGTTACACCACTGATACATGATATGAAAGCCTGAAACTTAAATGACTGTCCCTAGGACCATGGGGAATGCTGGGAAGTGGGTGTCCTCCACTGTATAGAATGTATATAGGTTCTCATTCCGAGTTGATCGCTCGCTGCAGATTTTCGCAGCACAGCGATCAGGCTAAAATCTGCATTTCTGCGCATGCGCATGGGCCGCAGTGCGCACGCGCGAAGTACTTTTACAACAAACAAAGCAGTTTTACACAGGGCTTAGTGACGCATTGTAGAGTGATTGACATGAATTGGGGTATCTGGGTGGTAACTCACCATTTTCCGGGAGTGTGCTAAAAAACGCAGGCGTGCCAGAAGAAAATGCAGGTGTGCCAGGGGAAATGGGGGAGTGGCTGGCCAAAACGAAGGGCGTGTATGTGACGTCAAATCAGGAACCAAACAGTCTGCAGTGATCGCAATCTAGGAGTAGGTCTGGAGCTACTCAGAAACTGCAGGAAAAGATTTTCGAGCAACTCTGCTAAACTTTCGTTAGCAATTCTGCTAAGCTAAGATACACTCCCAGAGGGTGGCGGCCTAGCGTTTGCACTGCTGCTAAAAGCAGCTAGCGAGCGAATAACTCGGAATGAGGGCCATAGTAAAGTCTGTAATGGGTGAATACAGAAGCACAGCAGTTTTTACGCATGCTTCAGTGTTCTTATGAACAGGTAAACAAGCAACACAGTCACTGGTTCAGCATTTGGGCTGCTCATAATATGAAGGCATTTGCTGGTGTGTGGGGTGGTATTCAGTATGTCGACTGTTGGGAAACCGGCGCTCAGTATACCGGCGCCGGAATTCCGACACCCGGCATACCGACGCCTATTCTCCCTCTTGGGGGACAACGACCACCCTGTCGGGAGAATAAATACTGTGGATCGCGTAGCGTGCCACCGTGCCCGCAAGGGGCTCATTTGCGCTCACCCAGCTTTCAGTATGCCGGCGGTCGGGATTCCAGCACAGGTATGCTGGCCAGCGGGAACCCAGCCACCGGCATACCATACTACACCCGCTGGTGTGCATAATAGGGCCATTTCTACCAGCGTACGAGCTGTGCAATCACCCAGGAAGCCCGCTGCGTTACCTGCTGTCTACTATTACCTGCTCCCCCTTCTTCCACCCATAGTACTCTGCTCTCTGGACATAGTTTTGCAAAATGACGCTGTTGCATCGTGACGTCACAAAGGGAGTGCGCTGTTGCAGAGAGGGGTGCCGCCAAGGAGTCTGACTATAAAACACATGGGGAGTCGGATTTTCAGTCCGCTCTGACATTTATAAAACAGATCAGTTGTAGTTTTATATTTTTGCTTACCCCTGAGTTTCTGCAATGTTCTGGAATGTGTTGCCTTGCCTGCATTACTTTGTAATGAAACCTTGGGATGAATTCCACTGTGTTTTGAAAATGTTTCGTTTTCCAGCAAGATGCAACAAAATTGTGGCTTTTACAATAAATATTTTTTTTTCATTATGGGGGCTTAATATAGTGCAGGGAGCATTACTGTGTGGGCATAATATGGTGCAGGTGGCATTACTGTGTGGGGTATATTATGGTGCAGGGGGCATAATATGGTGCAAGGGGCATTACTATGTGAGGCTCAGTGGCGTGCAGTGAGGTCAGTGGCTGGTGAGGCACTACAGCCATAATGTCCACCGAATCTGCCGATGACCCCTACCGCCGCCGGGTAAATGCCCGCTACTGACCCTGAGTCGATGCCCTGTGCTACCGCCAATGGCTTACAAACTCACCCACCATCAACTGACCCAGCCCTCCGCCACTAATTTGCATCTCAGTCCGATGCCGCCAATGCCCGCTGCCTGCCTGCTCATCATACTTGTGATATATTGTACTTTTTAAAAAAAAAAAAAAATAGTGTTTGGGACTGGGAAGGGAGTGGGAGGAGGACATGAATGCAATTTTGTTGTCCAGGGCTTCCATTAACTTAATGGAAAAGGGTCTGAATGGGTTAAAAAAAAATGCGTGAGGTCCCACCTCCTAAGTATAACCAGATTTGGGCTCTTTCAGCCGGTCCTGGTTGTTTAAATACTGGGGGAAAATTGGACAGGGGATCCCCCGTATTTAGACAACCAGCACCGGGCTCTTAGTCCGGTCCTGGTTCCAAAAAATACGGGGGATAAAAGACGTAGGGGTCCCCCGTATTTTTGAAACCAGCACCGGGCTCCACCAGCCAGGGACATAATGCCACAGCCGGGGGACACATTTACGTTGGTCCCTGCGGCCGTGGCATTACCCCCCCCAACTAGTCACCCCTGGCCGGGGTTCCCTGGAGGTGTGGGGACCACTTAAATGAAGGGGTGTCCCCCCCCTCCAGGCACCCAAGGGCCAGGGGTGAAGCCCGAGACTGTCCCCAGCACCCCTGGGCAGTGGGTGCCAGGCTGATAGCCATAAGTGTGTAAAAAAAAGAGTATTATTTTATGTTGTGGAACTACAAGGTCCAGCAAGCCTCCCCCGCTTGCTGGTACTTGGAGAACCT
The DNA here is from genome assembly GCF_028390025.1 of Pseudophryne corroboree. Classification (NCBI taxonomy): domain Eukaryota; kingdom Metazoa; phylum Chordata; class Amphibia; order Anura; family Myobatrachidae; genus Pseudophryne; species Pseudophryne corroboree. The sequence continues at coordinate 424,140,426 of NC_086452.1, read as the reverse complement.
CAAGTACCAGCATGCGGGGAAATAACGGGCCCACTGGTACCTGTAGTTTTGCAACAACAAAAAATACCCAAATAAAAACACAACTCGCACACCGTGACAGTAAAAGTTTATTAAAAACACACTTACACACTCACACATACTTACCTATATCCCACGCCGGTCACGTCCACTTGTCCAGTAGAATCCAATAGGAACCAGGCACCTGGAACAAGAAGAGAGAGAGAGATGTCCCGGCCTCGCTCACAGACAGCTCCCGGCCCGTTGCCTGGCAACACAAGTCACAGTGCCGCAGGCAGGAAGGAGGCTGCAGCGGCTGGAGGCGGAGGGCCAGGAGGAGAGGTGAGCACTCTACGGGGACAAGACAAAACAAACATAGAAGTTTGAGAACTCACCCCTCACTCCTGCTTCAGGCTCGTTGCTCCAACGCCAGTCACAGCCGCCGGGTCCTGCTGCCTCTTCCCCCTCCAGCGTCGTGTTGGTGATTGGACAGCGGATCCAGCACTGGATCCGCTGCCCAATCACAGGTGCCTCGCTGACATGGGGGTGGTGTCCCTGTCAGCGAGGCACTTGTTTCAGTGCCGCTTTCCAGCTTTATTTCAATGGGCTTATACAGCCCAGTGCTTGGTCCCGCTCTGCCCCGTTCCCATTATCCACGGGAGGCACTGCTATCAGTGCCTCCCAAGTCCCAACGTCATTAAAATGCATCAAATTATTAGAATTAAATAAAGAAGATACTTATGACACAGACTATGTGTCATAAGTATCTTCTTTGTATGATTTTACTAATTAATCACAGGGGAGGCACTGCCTCCCCTGCCTCCCCTGACTGCACGTCCCTGGTGAGGCTTACTATGGTGGAATTTTTTTTTCTGTGGTGGCCGAGGTCTGTTGGTGCACGGTCAAAAACCGGGGTGTAAGGCAGTTTTTCCTGCGAAGCCACACTCATTGTAGTGAGGCCATTCCCCCTTTTTTAATGTCTATGGGGGGGATGCATTTTAGAATGTCTATGAGGGGGGCACATTTTGTTACTGTTCGCACTGGGAGCCAAATTGTCTAAAAACAGCCCTGTGCACAGTGGCGTAACTAGGAATTTTTCTCCCCCAAGCCAAAACATTCTCTGGCGCCCCCCCCCATAATTGGTACTAGTAAAGAGATGAGTCTGAGCTCACGAACGGGCACTTCATTTAACAGACACGCCGCTGCCGCCGGAGCCCCAGAAGGGACACAAAGGAGAGGCGAGCTATGCCCTCCGTGTCCCTCCTTCCCAAAACAGAATCAGTGGCGGTGGCTAGGGCGCCCCGCAGCCCTGTGCGCCTTCAAGCGATCGGAGTGGCTGCGGACCCCTAGTTACGCCACTGCCTGTGCATAGTAATCTGCCATACAGTACCATCCTGCCATGCCATTCCAACAATGGCAGCCTATCAGATTGTAGCTGTCTTTTAACTAGAACCTAATTGGTTGCTTTGGGAAACCTCCACTAGTCCTCTTTGGTTGGATAAATGTCTACAGTATGTCTGAGAATAGCTAGTTACATATCTGAGAGACCAGATAAATGAGTAATCCATCACCATAACAGAAACAGAGTAATATCTGGGAACGGCAAATGGACCAGCCAAACATGTTACATTAAAAGCTCTGCAAACAAAATTAATTTGGCTTAATTGGGTATAGCACAAGGGGGAAAAACAAGACATTGTTTTGGGATGTGGTTAGCATCCCAACGGACTGGTTCACACACAGTAGCACAACCCTCTTCACATTACACCACATGTTGTGCCCCTGATTCAACATTACACCACATACTAATTTCCCTTATTCATGCTATGCCACACATTTGTGCCCCTTAAACACAAAGCCTACAGTAGTGCCCCTTATACACAAACCCCAAAGTAGTGCCCCTTATACACATAATACCCACAGTATAGTAGAGACGTAAGGTGTGAAAAGAGCAGAAGAGCAATAAGAAAGGGAAGTCGGTGTCAGTGAATGTTAAGAGAAACAGTGTGTTGTGAGGGGAACAAGGGAAAAGGAGTGGAACAAATATGGAGTACAGATATGAAAAATGGGGTACAATGAGTCTAAAGAGAGGAGGGAGAAAGTCAGGTGGTAGGTGGGGAGAGAAAAGTGTGGGACAGCCAGATTCTTGACAGCGAGGGATAGTTGGCAGCCAGATGCTAGGCAGAGAGTCAGGGGAGACAGATGTCGGGTAGACAGACTGTGGGATAGCCATATGCTGGGCAGAAAAAGGGTGGGGGCAGAGGCTGGGCAGAGAGAGGGGGGACAGCCATAAGCTGTGCAGAGAGAGGAGAGGGATGACAGATGCTGGGCAGAGAGATGGTGGGAGACAGGTACTGCGTAGAGAAAAGTGAGGGACAGCCACATTCTGGACAGAGAGAGGTAGTTGGCAGCCAGATGCTATGCAGAGTGGGGGACGATGACGACGACAGACGGACGACACAGAGGGTGGATTAGCCATATGCTGGGCAGGGAGAGGTTGGGGGCAGATTCTGGGCAGAGAGAGGGGAGAACAGCCAGATGCTGGACAGAGAGAGAAGGGGAGGCATATGCTGGGCAAAGAAATGGAGGGCAGATGTTGGGCTGAGAGAGGGGGGCAGTAGTGTCTCGTGGGTCAGTGTGTGTGTGTGTGTGTGTGTGTGTGTGTGTGTGTCTGTGTGTGTGTGTGTGTGTGTGTGTGTTGGGGGGGGGCAGTTTGGGGTGCCTTTAATCAGCACTGGGCATGCCAACTAAAATGATGAAAAATGGGTCCTCGCAGCTCTACCACGGCCACTCTGCAGTGGCCATGCCCCTCACACAAGGCCACACCCCTTTTTCGGGATGCATGTGGCTACACTGCGCAAGTGTCCTGACACAGTGTACTTAAAAGTTTGGAGGTATGTGGGAGGGAATTTTTCTGCCCCTATTTTGCTTTCTAAAATGTACGGTATGAGCTACTGATAGATTTACTATGAATATGTTATTAGGAGCTGATATATATTAGCCAATTATTTGCATTTAGGTTTAATGGTCCTTTAACTTATATTAGGATTTGGAAACAGATATTATTCCCAGCTCATATAAAGACATGACTGCAAAGCAGAAAATTAAGCCAGAAACAGAAATTAATACGTTGATATATTTAGCAGAAGCAGCAGGAACTGCATGTACAGGAGTAGAAAATCATTCATGTTATCAGAGTGTGAGCAACCACTGAAATATGCACTTACTGTAGTTATTAATGTGGGAAATATCTTATTTTTTGTCAAATGAACTATCCCCAGCACCAACAGAAGACCCATCACCAACACCGAAAGATGAACTATCCCCAGCACCAACAGAAGACCATAAACCTGAGGGCACACTAAGCTGTCTCTCTCATGTAGCTGAATACCATCTACCCCTCAGCTTGGTGACTGAGGCCAATCTCGATGCATCTGATATCCACCTGGAAGACCCTCTGTGCAAGGCGGAGCTGAAGGGAGATGTCACTCTCATTAAAATACCGTTCAGTAGATGTGGATCTGATGTCCTGGTGAGATTTACTGTACTACCAGCAATTGCTTGTATTGCTGCGTTATTCTAGCATTAACTTCTAGCTTTTTATTTGCTACTTCTCTGGAGATACAGGGCGGGATATACTAATTGACATCGCCACCTATTGCACCAATTCCAATTGCATATGCCTAACATATGTGGTTGGTATAGCGAATTACAGCTCCTTTGATAAGAGTTGTCCTTTTGCGATGTCCGGGGGGCCCTGGACTTCAGGGTTTATGACACGGTAGGCGTTCTGAGCATGCAAAGCGTGACTGGGCAGCCGTGGGGCGTGCTGTTGGGGATACGACCGGATCCTTCACACCAGCGCTGTGGATAGAAGTCCATAGGCTTCTGAGGGATGATGCCAACAAAAGCTGGTGTTCCCCTCCCCAGCTGTGACCCGTGGCCAGCATTTAGAACATTCAGAAAATGCGGTAAATGGGGTTTTACCGTATTTTCTGTTTAGTACATCACACCCACAATATTGGAGGCTACAGACACAGTTCCACAAGAGCATTAGGGACACAGTTACCATTATTCCAATATTGGTGCTGATATTTATAATTCCTTATCACCACATGTTGTGGCAATAAGAACTGGGGTGTTGGCAGAATTACCAATAATCACATATCCCTGGTGGGCACCCATTCCTGCAATACGTAAAAGTAAAGTGATCTCTATGGTGAGCACCATTCTTCTGGTATCAGACCCCAGCTGCGCTAATGCATTAGTGTGGATGTGTAGATTACTGGGGGGTGGGCGACCTTGGATCCCTCTCTAGAAAACTTTGTATAACATAGCCCATAAGATTCACTATCGGTGCCAAGCTGTTGAATATTTTCTCAATTTAGTAGCCCCCATGTAAATGGAGGAATCACATCAGATATCTCTGACCTCCCTTATTAAATGCTGGAGATATTGACATTTTGTGTTGATCAGCCAAAAAACACTTTTAACAAGAGATTTCCCAAAAAATTGATTTGATAAATATGGGAAGGTAAAATGAATGTTAGAATATAGAAATCACTGTATTAGATGAACAGACACTTTTAATATTACGTTAGTGCCATTCTCTGCACACTACAATAGTATAAAACCTCCTACTATCTGGATGCTTCCACAGATTGAAGATGGGAAGACATACTATGTAAATACCATCTACGGAACAATCCCAGAGACCAGAGTACACCGCATTGAGATCCCAGTGAGGTGTGAAATAGAAACCAATGAGACCCTTGGGTTCTACTATCACCCTAAAGTCACAGACGTGGTCTATAAGAGTCACTATAACGTCTCCCTGAAGCTCTATCAGAACAGCGACTTTACCAACCTGATTACCAGGTATCCTTATGCGGTTGACATCCATGGTCATCTACACGTGGAGTTCAGAGTGGATTCAGGTGAAACGGGGATACAGATCCTGGCAGAAAACTGCAGGGCTTCCCCGTCACTGGAGGATACAGAGCGGACATACAATCTCATCCAGCACGGGTAATTATTACATACATGTAGACTTCATACAACATGCTGAGCAGAATAGGCGTGATATTGCCATGTTCTGGTGGGTACACTAAACTGATCACATCATTAGCAGTAGTAAACTGATCCATAAAGTGGCCCCACATTCCTAATGTCAGGTTGGAAGTACAGATGTAGCCACGCTTGGAATGTATTGAGTGGGAATTGCAGCAGCTAGGCGTAGCCGGGTGAGACTAGGTGCGCCCAGTGTGCTTGTATTTCCCATGGGAAGACACGGGGCAGGATGTACTAAGCGGAAAATGCTGTAAACCCCCTGTTTACCGCATTTTCCTGATGTACTAACCCCCGGCCGGCAGGTCAGCGCCGCTGCGGGGTACGCAAGCTTTAGCTGGTGATAGTCCATAGAAGCCTATGGGCTTCTCTCCGCGGCGCTGTGTGAGGGATCCAATCGGATCCCTCCCAGCATGCCGTGCGGCCGCCCCCGTCTCCCACGCATATGCGCAGACTGACTCCTGGGGCTGAATCCCGGAAGTCAGGCTGCCGCTGTGCATCGCGGAGGACAGCTCTTATCGGAAGAGCTGTCCTCCGCAATGCTGATCGCATGTGTTAGTACATATGCGATCAGCATCGTGGCGCAGGGCGGCGATAGGCGGCGATGCACATTAGTACATCCCGCCCACGATGAGAAGGGCTATATCTGTGTAAAGAGTTTAATGAAGAAAGGTGAAGACAGACCAATGTCAGGGAAATACCTCTATAATTGCATTATTTTATAGCAGAGGTAGGCAGTCTCAGTGTGGTGGAACTACAAGTACCAGCATGCCCTGTCAGATGATGTTTTTTCATGACATTCTATCTCTTCTTGTTCTCAGGTGTTCTAGTGACTCTACCTTGCAGACTCACCCAGTCTCAGACCACAGGCTACAACGCTTCAGTGTCCATGTATTTAGGTTTTACGACTTCCAGGAGGTTTATCTGACCTGCAACGTCATCATCTGTCACAATGATACTTCTCCAAACCACTGTACACAAGGATGCAACATGCGGAGACACCGACGTGATACCCACAGCTCCGACAGGCAGCTAAACTCAGCCAGGCTATCTCAGGGGCCTATTCTGTTTAAGTCTGGTGAGTATGTTCTAGTATATTTCTTTCATTTGTTTTGTGCCCGTCTTGTGGTATCTGTCTACATAACCCATAAATATCCAATTCCCAGCCACCAAAACAAAGTAGTTCAGCGGCAACAGTGCCCAGAGATATAACATACATACATCAAACCGACATAAACATACAGACATGTAACAGACAGACAGACAGACAGACCACAATCAGACATGCAAAATACTGTATATAGACATGCAACACAGAGACTTGCAGCAAAGACATGCAACAAATAGACATAAGCACGACATTACAGACATGCAACAAACAGACATACAATATACAGACATACAACAAGTAGACATACTACATGCAGTCTAGCAACAGACATGCAACTAACAGACATGCAACAGACATACAACATACAGACATGTAACATGCAGTCTAACAGACATGCAACATACAAACATACTACATGATATCTAGCAACAGACATGCAACAAACAGATATGTAACATACAGACATGCAACAAACAGAAACAGAAATACAATCTCAGATATGGGTCCAACGTGTTCAACTAATAACTGTATATTGGCCCTCATTCCGAGTTGTTCGCTCTGAGTTTTTCATCGCATCGCAGTGAGAATTCTCTTAGTACGCATGCGCAATGTTCGCACTGCGACTGCGCCAAGTAACTTTACTATGAAGAAAGTAAGTTTACTCACGGCATTTTCATCGCTCCGACGTTCGCATTGTGATTGACAGGAAATGGGTGTTACTGGGCGGATGCACGGCGTTTTAGGGGCGTGTGGCTGGAAACGCTACCGTTTCCGGAAAAAACGCAGGAGTGGCCGGAGAAACGGTGGGAGTGCCTGGGCGAACGCTGGGTGTGTTTATGACGTCAGCCAGGAACGAAAAGCACTGAACTGATCGCACAGGCAGAGTAAGTCTGAAGCTACTCAGAAACTGCTATCTCGGTTGTAATCGCAATATTGCGCCTACGTCGGTCGCAATTTTAAGAAGCTAAGATTCACTCCCAGTAGGCGGCGGCTTAGCGTGTGTAACTCTGCTACATTCGCCTTGCGAGCGAACAACTCGGAATGAGGGCCATTGTTTTTTAATTGATCCAGTGGAGGCGATATTCCCAGCAACACAGCTGCCAGTGTCTGATTCTGAGTCACACGCACCTCCTGTACGCCTGCATCTGCTCTGCATAAGCTGTAGTGAACATACACATCTTTGCTGATCCACCAGCAATTCTGTGTCATTTCTCTGCAGCCACTAAGTGGGCATTAATGGGTGGCATATGGGCACCATTAGTGCGAATGCATGCAAAAAAAAATGTTTTGTGTGTCAGGGGAGTGTAGATAGAGTTGCATCCTATTCTGAGTTATATATATGTCGGAGGGACGCCTATCTCACACAGACACGGATTTAGACCTCATGGGGCCCTAGGCAAGATAACGGTTTGAGGTCCCCTCACTCAAGCACTCCATAGCACTACTGTATATTTTTGTTCCTGATTCATGCCCCTTACATTATTTTTAATTTTTCCTCCTTATAGTATGCCGCTTACACACCATAATGCACCTTACATGTTACGCCACACACCGTAATGCCCTTTACACACCACAGAGTAATGCTCCTTACACATTATGCACCACACTGTAATGCCACTTACACATTACACCACACTGCAATGCCCCTCACACATTACGCACCACAGAGTTATGCCCCTTACATATTACATCACACACCGTAATGCCCCTTACATATTACATCACACACTGTAATGCCCCTTACACATTATGCCCCACACTGTAATGCCACTTACACATAATACCGCGCACCGTAATGTCCTTTATACACCACAGAGTAATGCCCCTTACATATTATGCACCACACCGTAATGCCACTTACACATTACACCACACTGCAATGCTTCTCACACATTACGCACCACAGAGTTATGCCCCTTACATATTACGTCACACACCGTAATGCCCCTTACATATTACATCACACCGTAATGCCCTTTACACATTATGCCCCACACTGTAATGCCCCTTACACATAATACAGCGCACTGTAATGCCCCTTACACATTATGCACCACACCGTAATGCCCCTTACATATTACATCACACTGTACTGCCCCTTACATGTTATGCCACACACCATAATGCCCCTTACGTGTTTCACCACACTGGATATGGAGAGAGAGGCAATGGTAAGAGAAGTGGGGAAGAGAGAGACATGGAGGGGAAAAGGTGTTGGGGGGAAGTGAGATATGTGGTGGACAGAGAGAGATGGGGGAGAGAGAGCGAGAGGTCGGGGGGAGTAAGCACAAGGCAGGGAGAGAGATGTATAAAGGATGTGAGGGGACAAAGGGGTACATTTATTAAGCAGTGATAAGAGTGGAGAAGTGAGCCAGTGGAGAAGTTGTCCCATCAACCAATCAGCAGCTCTGTATCATTTTATAGTATACAAATTATAGATGTTACTTCAGTGCTGATTGGTTGCCATGTGCAACTTCTCCACTGGCTCACTTCTCCGCTCTTATCACTGCTTAGTAAATGTCCCCCAAAGAGAGGATGTGAAGTGGTAATAGCAAGGGAAAGAAAAAACTGCAATAGCTAGTGACCCTTCAAATGATGGGTTCAACCAAAATACAGTTTGTACTGGGAGCTGTTATTCCTCCTCAGTGTCACCATGTACTGTGAATAATAAATAGCCGACACTTTAATGCGTGCTGATGTTGATAATTGGAGTCTCCCCAGGGGGGCACAACACTTACCAGCCTGATTCTCATTCAGCTGTTGCTCATGATTCCTGCAGCCACTGCGTTGCCTTCAGAGGACGAGGAGCGGGTCCCGCAGCCTGCTTCTGCTACACTATAGTGTAAGGAGGAGCCACCAGCGAGGAAGGTATTGGCTGTGCAGCTGTGGCCATACAGGCTACACAGTGTTGTTGCCTTTGCACAGCCAAAGTAGCAGGGATCTACGGTGCTTACACATACAGCCATGCCCTTATCGTGGGCGCAGCACTGTCACTGTGTGGCAGCGGCCCGCAGCTGCTAAAAAGGGAGAGGGGGGTGGCCCAATGGGGGTGCAAATATGGAGGAAGCGGGTAGAAGGTGCACAGACTGCTGCAGTGCACAGACGACGGGCAGCGATCCGCAGCACACATGGCAGGGTTGGGGCACAGAGATGTGCACCTTGTGATGTGATCGGAGGGGGAGATCGGTGCTCACCTCCAGCGTGTGCGGCTCAGCAGCAGCATCCAGATTCCACATGTGGGGCAGAGAGACAGGTACAGCCAGGGACGCCTAGCTTGCCTTGCAGTAAATCCGGTCCTGATCTCACACTAATCTCTTACACTCAGCATGGCGTAAATGCAAATTCCAATACATAATGACTGCGACTGCGGATGGAGAAACAGCGGGCAGCGCGATGTATATGCTGGAAGACGTGCGCATAGTTGCATTACCTATTCATTTACTGCCCCAAAAATGCTTCCGTATGCCCCCTTTCGGCTCTCTATGCCCCCACCCCCAAAGGTGCAATGCGGTCACAGTGCATGTGTGTTTACCGATATAGGCAAACTACGCTGCGGGATGCAGCAACGTACATCTCTGAATAAGAGTGGTCATTCCGAGTTGTTCGCTCTGTATTTTTTTCGCATTGCAGCGATTTTACGCTTATTGCGCATGCGCAATGTTCGCACTGCGACTGCGCCAAGTAAATTTTCTATGCAGTTAGGTATTTTACTCACGGCATTACGAGGTTTTTTCTTCGTTCTGGTGATCGTAATGTGATTGACAGGAAGTGGGAGTTTCTGGGCGGAAACAGGCCGTTTTATGGGCGTGTGGGAAAAAACGCTACCGTTTCTGGGAAAAACGCGGGAGTGGCTGGAGAAAGGGAGGAGTGTCTGGGCGAACGCTGGGTGTGTTTGTGACGTCAAACCAGGAACGACAAGCACTGAGCTGATCACACTGGAAGAGTAAGTCTCGAGCTACTCAGAAACTGCACAGAGATGTCTTTTCGCAATATTGCAAATCTTTCATTCGCAATTTTAAGAAGCTAAGATTCACTCCCAGTAGGCGGCGGCTTAGCGTGTGCAAAGCTGCTAAAAGCAGCTAGCAAGCGAACAATTCGGAATGAGGGCCAAGGTCCTGAGTACGGTATATAATTAGGCTTACCATACTATGCTTTAACCTGGGACACTCATGGATTACACAGGTTCTGTGGCTGATTAAAATCAGGTGAAATTCAGGCTTGAAGTCAGCCAGCCACAGAACCTGTGTAATTCACAAATGTTCCGGTTAAAATAGATAGTATGGTAGGGTTTAGTATGATCTACCGACAGTCACAATACTGCTGGTCATAATCCCGACAGCCATTGACCAACAGTCAAACTGCAAACACGGTCAAAATACCGACATTCATTATGCCGACATGGTCAAAATGCCGACATAGTCAGAATACCAACATTTTAAATGCTGACATGAGTTTTTCTGGTGTTTTTTGTGTCACTGTCAACATAGGATGGTGTGGACACCATGTAAGTGTACCGCGTCCCTTCACATGGCTCGCTGCGCTCGGAACACTATTATATTCCCCCTCCCTCCAGCTCCACTGAGATGGTAAAGTATGAACAAGTCTGTTTTGGGGGGAAAATTCCTTAAAAACTCATGTCGGCAATTTGACATCTAGGCATTTTAAATGTCGGTGTTCTGACTATGTCGGCATTTTGACATGTAGGCAGTTCAAATGTCTGTGTTCTAACTATGGCCCTCATTCCGAGTTGATCGCTCGCAAGGCGAATTTAGCAGAGTTGCACACGCTAAGCAGCCGCCTACTGGGAGTGAATCTTAGCTTCTTAAAATTGCGAACGATGTAATCGCAATATTGCGATTACAAACTACTTAGCAGTTTCTGAGTAGCTTCAGACTTACTCTGCATCTGCGATCAGTTCAGTGCTTGTCGTTCCTTGTTTGACGTCATAAACACACCCAGCGTTCGCCCAGACACTCCCCCGTTTCTCCGGCCACTCCTGCGTTTTTTCCGGAAACGGTAGCGTTTTTTCCCACACGCCCATAAAACGGCCAGTTTCCGCCCAGTAACACCCATTTCCTGTCAATCACACTACGATCGCCGGAGCGATGAAAAAGCCGTGAGTAAAAATCCTATCTTCATAGCAAAGTTACTTGGCACAGTCGCAGTGCGAATATTGCGCATGCGCACTAAGCGAAATTTCACTGCGATGCGATGAAAAATAACGAGCGAACAACTCGGAATGAGGGCCTATGTTGGCATTTTGAACATGTCGGTATTGTGAATGTTGGTATTTTGACTGTAGGTAAATGACCGTCGGTAAACCAACTGCAACCCAAATGGTAAGCCTGTTTTATAATGGTCAATGGGATAATTGTGAATCTCTGCAGGTCTCATTGATAGTTGGACTCTAGTACATTTACATTATCATTAATATTTACTAACACATATTCCGCTGCACTTTACGGAGAATATTTCAGTCACTCACATCAGACCCTGCCCCAGCAGAGCTTACACTCTATATTGCATATTGCATGTACACACACACACACACACACACACACACACACACACACACACCACACACACACACACACACACACACACCAAGATTACATTTTTTTGTCAGTACCAATTAAACTACAAGGGTGTTTTTTTTTTGGGGGGGGGGGGGTTGTGGGGGAAATCGGAACACTTGGATTAAAACCCACGCAAGCATGTGAAGAATACGCAAGCTCCACACAGATGGACCATGAATGGGAATTGATGTTTGACCACAGTGCTGTGAGGCAGTAATGTTAACCACTACGCCATCCGCACTCCCCAATTCATGTGCCTCACACAAAATTTTAGGCGCTCACGAGCAAGTAGACTACAGTAAGGGTGTACAGACACTTGAGCCACAGCCTCTGTCATTTGTCAGCATTTTAGGGTACACGTATTGTTACATATTTTCATCATCATTAATTCTGCACCTGCATTCTGCAGGTACAAAGTATGTTTCTGACAGCAGAATATCTGCACGTCATGAATACTATATGCTACAATAGTTAAGGTTGCACAGATTAGGTGATGTGTCGTACCTTCCTAAAATGTATCGTACCTACCTAAAATATAAATATGAAAGGCAAGTGTGCAGGCATAAATAGGCAACTTTTTACTTCCAACTCTAAGTCACTCTTTATGTGTGATGGGGCATAACATTATTTCATAGTATGGATGGTTTCGGTGCTTTCTGTTGGTTCTAGGTCATTTCTTATATGAACATTTCTTCAAGTGGATATCCTGAAATATGATGGAGAAAAACTGCATTAATAGTGTATATCGTAATTTAAATGACCTAAAAATATAACAAATCATCATTGATTGGTGTTAAACATGTGACGGATAAACTCCTGCACCGTAGTCCTACTGTGGTTGTTGGGGTCATGTTTCTCTCTCTGTACCCCTGTGGTCTTATTCCATGAAGATGTGTAGAGGAAGACAGGAACTGGTTTAGATCAATTTGAAACCAATAAGCTGTGTTTTCATGAACAGTATACAATATACGCTACTCTAAGAGGATGTAAATGCATCTTGGATATTTATTTAATAGCCCCATGTCCGTCGATGTTAGGATACTCAAAAAAAGTGATTAAGATCTACCCTACCCTACCCCACGAGCTCGCTGCCTAGGTGTCATCCTTGACTCTGATCTGTCCTTTGTTCCCCACTTTCAATCTGACTCAAGATCATGTTACATACATCTAAAAAACATATCCAAAATACGACCATACCTTACACAAGACACTGCTAAAACTCTAATCCACGCTCTCATTATCTCCCGCATTGATTATTGTAATAGTCTCCTAACTGGTCTTCCCAAAATGAGACTCTCACCACTACAATCCATTCTGAATGCAGCGGCGAGGCTTATCTTCCTCGCTAGACGTTCATCGTCTGCAGATCCACTCTGTCAGTCCCTCCATTGGTTACCTGTACTCTACCGCATTCAATATAAAATACTTTTACTCACACACAAGACCATTAACCAAACTACACCAACGTACATCACTTCGCTTATCACAAAATATCTCCCAACCCGACCTCTTCACTCTTCACAAGACCTGCGTCTCTCATCCACACTCATTACTCGCTCCCACTCATGACTGCAGGACTTTCATCGGGCTGCACCCACTCTGTGGAATGCCCTACCACGCACAATAAGACTCTCCTCTAGTCTCCAAACCTTCAAGCGTTCCCTGAAAACTCACCTCTTTAGGCAAGCGTATCAAATTCCAGAACCGCCCAGATAACTTTCATAAACCAGCCTATCAAATTGCATCCACTCTGTACAGTCCACACATATTCACACGTCTTCTCATTCTATGTAATAGATAGGCATATGTACACAAGGAAAGGTGCTATCTCCCTATAGATTGTAAGCTTGCGAGCAGGGACTTCCTACCTCTATGACTGTTATCACCCAGTTTGTTATTGTTATTTCAAATTGTAAAGCGCAACGGCATTTGCTGCGCTATATAAGAAACTGTTAATAAATAAATAAAATAAATAATTAAGATGCATAAGATACCCTATATATTTTTTTACGTTTTATTGCTTTTAAGTTTTTTTTTTAGCTATTATATGTGTATATAATTTTTATTTATTTTATAATTTGCTAACATCGATGGACATCCAGGTTATTAAATAAATGTACAAGGTGCATTTATATCCTCTTAAAGATGATCATATTGTGTATTGTTTATGAAACGTGGCTGGTTGATTTGAGCCACTGTAGGAGATTTATTTATTATTTATTTACAGTTTCTTATATAGCGCAGCATATTCTGTTGCGCTTTACAACAGTGATAAGACAAACTGGGTAATAGTAGACAGACATAGAGGTAGGAAGGCCCTGCTCGCAAGCTTACGAAGTGTGAGCTTGTCCAATGCATGCTTATCACCAATCAATGATGAGGTGTTATATTTTTATTTTTGTTTTTATTAAAGCTGTAGATATAACAGTAGTACAACATTTTCAAACAATAGAATCCAAAATAAACAAAAGAAAACATATCTGGTCGTACCGTCTTATTAACTTTGTTTTAAACATAGTAGGACAGACAGAAAAGTTGACTGTTCTTCAATCAAAATATATATAAAGAAATACAGACATTATAAAGCATTAATTATGAGAAATGTAGAAAAGGAAAAAGAGAGTAGAAAAAGAAAGAAAGTGAGAAATATGAAGAGGAGGGAATACAGAAGAAGTCAGTTGAGATGAAGTTTTATGTCTAGAGTTTTATACGGGGATGATTAAGTTACCATATAGGACCTGTATATCGGAGACTCCATGAAGTCAAACCACGGAAACCAGGTAGCGGTAAAGTCAGTGGTTCTTCCCATCGAGAAGGATATAAGGTCTTCCATGTCTAAAAAGTATGTAATCTTGTTAAACCATTGTTTGATCGAGGGTGGGGAGGTGGACCTCCAGAGAGCCGGTATCACGGCCCTTGCAGCGTTGCTAAGGTGTCTCAGAAGTGAGCACTTATAAGAATGTGCACTTGCTGAGGTAAGATTAAAGAGCCAAAACTCAGGCTCCCTGGGTATCACATCTCCCACTATCAGCTCGGAGCATCTAAAAACGTCTTTCCAGAAAGGAATTATTAAAGGGCAGTCCCACCAGATGTGTAAAAAGCTCCCTGGAGCCCCCTTACACCTCCAACAGAGATTCGAAAGGGTAGGAAACATTTTATTAAGGACACGGGGAGTCCTGTACCATCTATATATAAGCTTATATACCGTTTCCTTCGTCGACAAACATAGAGAGCTTGCCTGAGCATTACGAAATATAGTGTCCCAATTGGCCTGAGAGTCTATCCCTCGCATTTCCTTTTCCCAAGAAGTCATGAAGGCAGGGGGTTGGGAAAACAGGTCCTCCACAATAAACGCATAAATTTGGGAGATGGTATGTGTAGGGGAGCAAGTGGAAACGCATAGTTTTTCGAAATTAGTGAGACCTCTAGTTATGTCAGAGAAATTCTTGGAGGACGCTAGAAAATGATGAACCTGAAGGAACTTCCAAAAGTCGACGCTTGATATTTTCCAGAGTGACTGAACATCTGAGAATGAGCGCACTCTACCCGAACTCACCAGCTGACCGACCCTGAAAAGCCCTGCCTCAGCCCAAGAAGCAAAGGCCAGGCTGTGGAGTCCAGGAACAAATTCGGGGTTATGAAGAAAAGAAGTCAAGGGGGACCACTTAGAAGAGATGTGGGTCTTTAACCTGAGCTTGTGCCATACTTTAAGCGTGGGGGTGACCGTAGGGTGAGCGATTTTCGGGAGGGAGGGCAGCCATGGAACTATTTCTATGTAATGTGGGAGACAGCCTTCTTCCAAAAGCACCCATTGTTTACAGTCTTTGGCCCTTGTCCATTCCAAAACTCTATTTAATTGTACAGCATGGTAGTAGCTGGGAATATGAGGGAGTTGTTGTCCCCCTTGATGTCCTCTCCGGAATAGAATGTCATGTTTAAATCTAGGAGCTTTACCTCCCCAGACAAACGTACGAATGAGGTTCTGAACGTCCCTGAACCACAGAGGAGGAATGTATATAGGGAGGGTTTGAAGAAAGAATAGAATCCTGGGGAGAGCGTTCATTTTGACCACGTTAATCCTACCAAACCAGGATAAACGCAATTTCTTCCATTTCTGGAAGTCTAAACGGAGTGTTTTCAACAAGGGGCCGAAATTTAAGGGAAATATTTTAGATAAATCGTTAGATAGCATTACCCCCAAGTACTTAACTTTGTGTTCGTGCCAGGTAAAAGGGAAAGAACCCTTCAGACCCGTCAGCACGCCAGGGGAAGTAGTTAGGTTCATTGCTATGGATTTGGAATAATTTATCTTAAAATTAGAAAGGGCTCCGAACCTATCAAATTCTAGCATCAAATTTGTGAGAGAAGTCACCGGGTTTGAAATTAGGGCAAGCAAATCATCGGCATACAGAGCTAATTTGTATTCGCGTCCTCTTACTAATAACCCAGAGATATTTTGGTTAGCCCTAATGCTTCTCGCTAAAGCTTCCATGCATAAGACAAAAAGTAAAGGGGATAACGGGCATCCCTGTCGTGTGCCATTGGAAATGGTAAAGGGGTCCGATAAGGAGCCATTAATCTTAATTTTGGCAAACGGCGTAGAGTAGAGGGATAAAATTCTATGGAGACAAGCGTTGCCAAGCCCCAGGTGCCTCAGGATGCCGGACATAAAGTCCCAATCCACCCTATCAAACGCTTTTTCAGCATCAGTTGACAGTATAATTGAGGGGGATGTGGCCTGGTTGGCATAATAGATCATATTAAGCACCTTAGAGGTATTATCTCTGGCTTCCCGACCCAAGACAAACCCCGCCTGGTCTCCATGAATTAAATCTGGCAACAGCAATTTAAGGCGATTTGCAATCAGCTTTGCGAAGAATTTTATATCTAAATTTAATAGTGAGATCGGCCGGTAACTGGAGCAGAGGCTGGGGTCTTTACCCTCCTTGGGCAAAACTGTGATATGTGCCTCTAGGGATTGTGAAGCGAACTGTGATTTTTCCGACACGGTGTTAAAAGCTCTTGTGAGAATGGGGGTTAATTTCTCCTTAAAGGCCTTATAATAAGCAATAGTGTACCCGTCGGGGCCCGGACTTTTGCCATTGGGGGAGGATTCGATGACTTTTAAAACCTCCTCAGGGGAGAAGGGTGTGTCCAAACCCTCTGCATCTTCTCTTGACAAAGTAGGGTAATCTATGCTGTTTAAATAATCTGCTATGGCTGTTTGGTGTGAAATCTTGTCTGCCCTCCCAGACGGCCCAGAAAGATTGTACAGGGCGGAGTAATAAGCCTGGAAGGCTTTAACTATGTGGAGAGTCTCGTGGAGGGGTTTCCCCCGACCATCCTTAACGCAATGAATAAAAGTAATAGCACGTTGTTCACGAAGAGCCCTGGCTAACAATTTCCCCGGTTTATTGCCCCATTGATAATATCTGCTTCGACATTTCCGGTAGGAGAACTTGACTCTATCGGAAAGCAGTCTGTTCAAATCTGCCCTAGCTGTCTCGAGATCTGCATAATGTTGAGGAGTGTGGGACTTCTTATGTAAGAGTTCTAAGGGTTTTATTTTAAATAATAGATCCTCTCTGAGCTGTTCCCTCTGCTTTTTGCGTCGAGAGCCTATCTGAATGCAAACCCCTCGCAGGACACATTTATGTGCCTCCCACACCGAAAGTTTATATATATCGTCTAGGTCATTGTCGCCCATATAGGAGTCTATAGCCGCTCCTATTTGAGAGCGACATATCTCATCTTGTAAAAGTGTGTCGTTGAAACGCCATGACCATTGACGCCGTGGACTTGATGGAAGGCGTATCGTGAGATTAACAGGGGCATGATCGGACCATACAATCTGTCCTATAGAGGTGTCCGAAATTAGGTGTAGGTGTCGGTGGCTTAGAAACAAGTAGTCAATCCTAGAATATGTCTGATGGGGATGGGAAAAGAAAGAGTAGTCTACCTCTGAAGGGTGTGTCAGCCTCCACGTGTCGATCAGCTGGTGGTCAAGCAAAGCGCGTCTCACCCTTCTATACTCCTTCTCCGGTTTATGAGATACCTTTTTAGATGAGTCGTGGAGAGGGTCGAGAGTCCAGTTCAGGTCGCCTCCCATCACCACCACTCCCTCCATAAGAGGCTCGGCGAGTTCCAGAACCGAGGTCAGGAAGGAAGGCTGCTTAATATTGGGAGCATATACAGTCAAAAAGGAAAAGCGTTGATTATGGATATCACACTTTACCAGCAACCCCCTGCCCTCCACTAGTCTATGAGATGTGACATTTTGAACAGGCAAGTGACGAGCAAACAGAATAGCTACACCTAGTGTCTTACCAGAGGGATTATTAGTCATAAAGACATGGGGATAATAATGACATTTAAGTGACGGTACATGGCCAATCTTAAAATGAGTTTCCTGAATAAAGGCAACGTCCACTTTCTCATCTCTAAGCCATTTGAGAAGTTTGGACCTTTTCTCAGGAATATTTAAGCCCTTAACATTGAGGGAAGTAACATGTAAATCACCGTGACTCATTATAGCCTAAACCTAAACAGATTTATATCAGTCATCTCAACCATAGTAAAGGGAGAAGAAGAAATATTTTTATTTTTATGTCAATTGAACACCTTGATATGATATTCACTTTTATTACTTTTTCTCCCATATTTATTGAGATATTCACTTAAAAAAATTGGATTTTAATACCTACCGGTAAATCCTTTTCTCTTAGTCCGTAGGGGATGCTGGGGACACCATTAGAACCATGGGGTATAGAAGGGATCTGCAGGAGACATGGGCACTTTAAGACTTTGAAAGGATGTGAACTGGCTCCTCCCTCTATGCCCCTCCTCCAGACTCCAGTTATAGGAACTGTGCCCAGGGAGACGGACATTTCGAGGTAAGGATTTATTGTTAAACTAAGGTGAGATTCATACCAGCTCACACCTCAACCATGCCGCACAACGTGGCATTCAACAAAACAAAGGCCAACAGCATGAACAATTGCAGCAACAGGCTGACAATAAACGTAACACAACATATGTGTAACCATAACTATTAACTGCAGATACAGTACGCACTGGGACGGGCGCCCAGCATCCTCTACGGACTAAGAGAAAAGGATTTACCATTAGGTATTAAAATCCTATTTTCTCATACGTCCTAGAGGATGCTGGGAACACCATTAGAACCATGGGGTTATACCAAAGCTCTAGAATGGGCGGGAGAGTGCGACGACTCTGCAGCACCGATTGACCGAACTTAAGGTCTTCATCGGCCAAGGTGTCAAACTTGTAGAACTTTGCAAAAGTGTTTGACCCCAACCAAGTAGCTGCTCGGCAAAGTTTTAATACCGAGACCCCCCCCCCCCCCCCCCCGGGCAGCCGCCCAGGATGAGCCCACCTTCCTAGTGGAATGGGCCTTCACTGATTCCGGTAATGGTAATCCAGCCGTGGAATGGGCCTGCTGAATCGTGTTACAGATCCAGCGTGCAATGGTCTGCTTGGAAGCATACAGGACTGTTTTCTTAATCTGAGCCGTTCTGGCGACATAAATCTTCAAAGCTCTGACCACATCCAGAGACTTTGCCTCAACGAAGTCATCAGTAGCCACAGGTACCACGATAGGTTGGTTTATGTGGAAAGATGAAACCACCTTCGGTAAAAATTACTGACGTGTCCTCAATTCAGCTCTATCTTCATGGAAGATCAAATAAGGGCTCTTGTGAGACAAGGCTGCTAACTCGGACCCCCGCCTTGCAGATGCCAAGGCCAACAGGATGACCACTTTCCAAGTGAGGAATTTCAACTCCACCTTCTGCAAAGGTTCAAACCAATGTGATTTGAAGGAACTGCAACGCCACATTAAGGTCCCTTGGTGCCACTGGAGGCACAAATGGAGGTTGGATATGCAACACGCCTTTCACGAAAGTCTGAACTTCTGGAAGGGAGGCCAATTGTTTCTGAAAGAAAACCGATAAGGCTGAAATCTAAACCTTAATTGAGCCCAATTTTAGGCCCGCATCCACACCTGCTTGCAGAAAATAGAGAAACCGTCCTAACTGAAACTCTTCCGTAAGAGCCTTCTTGGATTCACACCAAGAAACATATTTTCTCCAAATACAGTGGTAATGTATAGACATTACCCCTTTTCTGGCTTGAATAAGTGTGGGAATGACTTCACTGGGAATACCCTTACGGGCTTGGATTTTGCATTCAACTGCCACGCTGTCAAACGTAGCCGCAGTAAGTCCTGATACACGCACGGCCCCTGTTTTAACAGGTCCTCTCGTAGAGGAAGAGGCCAGGGATCTCCGATGAGTAAGTCCTGAAGATCTGGATACCAAGCCCTCCTTGGCCAGTCCGGGACAATGAGGATCTCTCAGATCTTTGTTCTTCTTATGATCTTTAGAACTTTTGGAATAATAGGAAGTGGAGGAAACACATACACCGACTGAAACACCCACGGCGTCACCAGAGTATCCACTGCAATCGCTTGAGGGTCCCGTGACCTGGAACAATATCTCTGAAGCTTCTTGTTGAGACGAGAAGCCATCATGTCCACTTGAGGAACTCCCCAACGACTTGTCACCTCTGCGAAGACTTCTTAGTGAAGGTCCCACTCTCCTGGATGGAGATCGTGTCTGCTAAGGAAGTCTGCTTCCCAGTTGTCCACTCCTGGAATGAAGATCGCTGACAGAGCGATTGTATACTTTTCCGCCCAGCGGAAAATGTTTGTGGCTTCTGCCATCGCCGCTCTGCTTTTTGTTCCGCCCTGACAGTTTATGTACACTACTGCTCTTACATTGTCCGACTGGATCAGTACAGGCAGATCTCAAAGAAGATGTTCCGCTTGTAGGAGGCCATTGTAAATGGCCCTTAGCTCCAGAACTTTTATGTGGGGACAAGTTTCCTGACTTGACCATCTTCCTTGGAAGTTTTCTCCCATTGTGACTGCAATGGGAGAAGTATTTTCAGAGAAACTCAGTAGAGCCCCCTGTAGTGCATCCAGCCTCACTGGGCACAATTCTAAAACGAGTCTGGAGGAGGGGCATAGAGTGAGAAGCCAGTTCACACACTTTCAAAGTCTTAAAGTGCCCATGTCACCTGTGCCCCATGGTTCTAATGGTGTCCTCAGCATCCTCTAGGACGTATGAAAATTTTTCAGATGAGAATACCTAGAGGCAATAAAAAATATGTTTTAACCAACCTCTGCATCTTATAGATCATTCCAAGGAGGCCAGTTGAAAGGCTCCTTTTGTTCCTGGCTGCACATCCTTTCCCTCATCTGTTTCCTAAGAAGCATTTGGCACCAGCCACCCACACTTCCATTATTCCATCGTATGCAGACTGTAGAGTTGAGATCATGTACATTAGCCACACTGAGCAGCAACCATGGTCAGACTCAAATACAGCCCTAAGACTTACCCCAGCAAAATCCCGGTATGATGAATATCTGTAACTTTGTCTCCAACTTTTTCTGCAGGTCAAATCCAGGCGGATCATACTGTCCCATCCTCCGTGCTTGTGGCTGTGGTGGGTGTTATGGGCTTCTTGTCTGTGCTGGGGTTTGTGATCCAAAAACATCATTATAGGAGAAATAAATATGCCCTGCTGGGAAATGGGAGCCAGCAACAGTAAAACAGGACAGAAAATCAGCAGACGTGGAAGATTAAATTTAGTTTTCACAGTAGTGATTGTGGTAATATTTAATAAGACGGAATGAATTATATTTCCACCAGCCAATAATAGTTGCGAACCTGATCTCTCTATCCAGGGGCCAATTGGCCATAGAGCTCCCCAGGAAGATCCCCGGTAAGCCAACGTATCTGCTGGTCCTGTTTTGTGTGTTGTCATGTGGCCCCACCCCTCACATGACAGGTAGCCCACCACACTCAGTCCCCATTAATTATGTTATTCCATCTCTGCAGTACAGCAACTCTACCATCCAGTGATGCTGCCTTGGCTACACGGTATGTTATACCTTACACAAGACACTGTAAAAACTTGAAACCATGCTCTCTGTATCTCCTGCATTGATTATTGCAATAATCTTTTTACTGGTTTTACCAAAAAGAAGCTCACACCACTGCAATCCATTCTGAATGCTGCTGCGAGGCTAATCTCCCTTGCTAGACATTTATCATCTGAGTATCTACTCTGTCAGTCTCTCCATTGGTTACCTGTATTCTACCGTATTCAATCTAAAATACTTTTACTCACTCCCAACCCGACCTCTTCGCTCTTAACAAGATCTACGTCTCTTATCCACACTCATTATTCACTCCCACTCACTATTTCAGGACTTCTTCGGACAGCATCCACTCTGTGGAATGCCCTCCCAAACACAATAAGACTCTCCTCTAGTCTCCAAACCTAAAAGCATTCCCTGAAAACTCACCTCTTCAGACATGCTTATCAAATTCCAGAACCGCCCACAACCTTGAAAAACTTTCCAATTACATCCCCAATGTACAGTCCACACATATCCTCACATATTTTCTCTTTTGTCGCTTTCCCATCCTTCTGACCCTAGGCCAACATGACTATGTGACCATATAATATAGCCCGCCAAGAACCTTTGCAATCTAGTGGACCATTATTCAATACATAACACCTATCTTTGTGTATCAATGCATATTTTCCTATAGATTGTAAGCTTGTGAGCAGGGCCCTTCTACCTCTGTCTGTCTGTTATTACCAATTTTTGTTTTATAACTGTTGTAAAACGCTATGGAATTTGCTGCTCTATATAAGAAACTGAATAAATAAATAAATACAAATTTGAAATACATAATGCACTATATGTCTTTATATTGCTACACTTGTGATTACTTACGGATACAAGTTCTGCTATGTACAGTACCACTGTTTTTTAGTAACACCATATATTGGCCCTCATTCCGAGTTGATCGGTCGCAAGGCGAATTTAGCAGAGTTACACACGCTAAGCCTACGCCTACTGGGAGTGTATCTTAGCATCTTAAAAATGCGACCGATGTATTCGCAATATTGCGATTACAAACTACTTAGCAGTTTCTGAGTAACTTCAACCTTACTCGGCATCTGCGATCAGTTCAGTGCATGTCGTTCCTGGTTTGACGTCACAAACACACCCAGCGTTCGCCCAGGCACTCCCACCGTTTCGCCGGCCACTCCTGCGTTTTTTCCAGAAACGGTAGCGTTTTCATCCACACGCCCATAAAACGCAGTGTTTCCGCCCAGTAACACCCATTTCCTGTCAATCACACTACGATCGCCGGAGCGAAGAAAAAGCCGTGAGTAAAAATACTTTCTTCATAGTAAAACTACTTGGCGCAGTCGCAGTGCGAACATTGCGCATGCGTACTAAGCGGATTTTCACTGCGATGCGATTAAAAAGAACGAGCGAACGACTCGGAATGAGGGCCATTGTTTCAAGGATTACCATTGTTAGTTCTCTCATAAACTCAAAAAAATAATTTAAAATAACTTTTGGATTCTTTCCATAATAATAACAACACATTTATACTTGGGGACCCATTGGCACACTACCCCTTGGGGACCTAGAACAATTGCACACTACAACTAGAGAACCCAGAACAATGGTAAACAGCCAGTAGGGGACCCAGACAAATGGCACACTACCACTTGGGGACCCCCAAAAAAGTACACTACCACTAGAGTACCCAGAAAAATGGCAAACTACCACTTTAGAACCCAGAACAATTACACTTTACAAATAAGGAACTAAGAGCAATGGCACACTACCACTTGGGGACCCAGATCAATGGCACACTACCTCTTGGGAAACTAGAACAGTGGCAAACTATTACTAGGGAACCCAGAGCAATTGCACGCTACCACTTGGGCACCCAGAACAATGGCACACTAACACTAGGGGATACAGAACAATAGTACACTAACACTAGGGGACCCAGAACAATGGCACAGTACCACTAGGGGCCCCAGAATAATAGACTACCACTTGGGGACCCAGAACAATAGTACACTACCACTAGACTACCAATAAAAATAGTAACCTACCACTAGGAGACCCAGGGAAATTGGAAACCCAGAACAATGGCACATTACAAATAAGGAACCAAAAAGCAATGGCACACTACTACTTAGGAACCCAGACCAATGGTACACTACTACTTGGAGACCCAGAACAATTACTCTCTGCCACAAGGAAACCTAGACCAATGGAACACTACCACTTGGGGACCCAAAACAACAGTACACTACCACTAGAGTACCCAGAAAAATGGCAAACTACCACTTGGGAACCCAGAACAATACCACATTACAAATAAGGACCAAGATCAATGGCACACTACTACTAGGAGACCCAGAGCAATTGCACACTACCACTTGGGCACCCAGAACAATGGTTCACTACCACGTGGATGTGCCTGGGGCTTAGGGAATTTCTCATATGCCACAAAATGGCAAAAGCTTCTGTTCAAAAATCATGCTCCGAAATCAACTTCTGACAACTCCGTTATACATTTTGGGATGGTACCTAAAGTGTAAAGCAGAAATTGGGGCACTATTGGAATTTTTATTTTTGTCCAAAATCGATGGGTCCAGGGATTACGGAATTTCTTATATGCCACAAAAACGGTCCAAGATCCTGTTAAAAAATCATGCAACAAAATCAACTTCTGTCACCTCAGTGATACATTTTGGGATGGTACCTAAAGTTTAAATCAAAACTTGGGGCTCTTTTGGAATTTTAATTTTTGACCAAAATCGATGAGTTCGGGGCTTAGGGAATTTCTCATACGCCACAAAACGGTCCAAGTTCCTGTTCAAAAATCATGCTCCGAAATCAACTTCTGTCACCTCCGTGATACATTTTGGGATGGTACCTTAAGTTTAAAGCAGAAATTGGGGCACTATTGGAATTTTCATTTTTGTCCAAAATCGATGGGTTCGGGGCTTAGGGAATTTCTCATATGCCACAAAACGGACCAATTATCTGTTCAAAAATTTTGCTCCGAAATCAACTTCTGTCACCTTAGTAATACATTTTTGGATGGTACCTAAAGTTAAAAGCAGAAATTGGTGCACTTTTGAAATTTTCATTTTTGACCAAAATCGATGGGTTCGGGGCTTAAGGAATTTCTCATACGCCACAAAACGATCAAAAATCCTATTTAAAAAATCATGCTCCGAAATCAACTTCTGTCATCTCAGTGATACATTTTGGGATGGTACCTAAATTTTAAAGCAGAAATTGGGGCACTTTTGGAATTTTCATGTTTGACCAAAATCGATGGGTCCGACGCTTAGGGAATTTCTCATATGCCACAAAAACGTCAAAGCTTCTGTTCACAAATCATGCTCCAAAATCAACTTCTGTCATCTCAGTGATACATTTTGGGATGGTACCTAAAGTTTAAAGCATAAATTGGGGCACTTTTGGAATTTTAATTCTAGACCAAAATTGATGGGTCCGGGGCTTAGGGAATTTCTCATAGTCGAAAGGTTTAAATCTGCACAGGATGTAACAATTATAGTTAAATGGATGTATAATGTTGTTAAACCAATGTAAGAGCCTACTTTAATAATTAGTTCAGCAAATGGTTGGTGGTGCTCCCGGAAGATAGTTATGACAACTATGAAACAATGGGTGTGGTCTCTTGGGAAGACAAAAGACAAAAAGCAACTCTATGCCTTTTCCAGGGCACACTTGAAAATTGAAAATATGAAAGTATTAAAACATAACTTTTAATATAGTATACTTAAAAAGGACGAGAGCAAGCGTTCATAATTCTGGAGCATTAATGCTCATAGGCATTGATATTCATATAATAGGCGAGATAATGGTATAGGTAAGCGAAAGTAAGTAGTACCTCATTCAAAAAAAAATGTGGTAAAAAAAATATATCCGTATCCTCTTTAATAGAGATTCTCGTGGAATGAGGTCACTCCCTCGGGTCTTATAGAGTCCAATGATTATTGGACCCTAGGGTCAAATTCCTGACCGTGGGTCCTGAAATTGTATTGTGCGTAGGAGAATAAAATACCTACGGTACCTAGTATTCCCTTGTGGTTCCCCAACCAGGTACTGACCAGGCCCTGCAGTGCTTGGCTTCCAAGATCAGATGAGTTTGGGCATACTCAGTGAGGTCTGACCGTAGGTGAATAGGTCTCCTAAGCGCACTGTAGTCCAATTGTGTGGGGACCCACAGGTGTTGGTAAGAAAATAAGTGAGTATTGGGGCTTGTTAATTATCAAATATTATCAAAATAATTTTTGGGGGGCTGTGGCAAAGATATTTAAACTCCCTGGGGTAGTTCTTGTATACAGATACAAAAACACCCAACAAGAAAATATGGGGAGAAAAGGAACAGTAGTCTCACATAGTGCCACTAATTTTCAACCCTTATAGCAATAATAAGAAAAAGGGTTAACAGAAACCACATATGGGTAGCAATGCCAAGTTGTCATAGACAGCAATAGTAATCACAGATATGCAGTTTTCAAAAAATAAAAATAAATAAATAAATTATATATATTTTTTATGATTACCACAAAAATTTGCCAGCAAAATATATAAACCACATACGGTAATATTCAGTGTATTGCCCAATACTGTGGACCCTAGGATTAAATGAATTCTTAAATCATAAATGCATATATCCCTTGTATGAGGATCCTCATATATCCACTCTTATGTTGTAATCCTGCAAAAATATTAACATGCTGTACAAGAAGCCATAGATACTATGAGTGCAAGAGGGAACCAGGGCTCTACCACATCCCTTGTTGGCTGGGTAGTACGTGGTGATTCCTATGGATATAGGGGAGAGAACCTTGGCTGGACAAAGGGACCCTGTTCTCTGGCCGAAGCCGATGCTGACCTTACCCAACCTAGGAGGGATGTTCGTGGGCAAAGGAACGGATTCAGGAGGCGAGGGATGAGGTGCCGACGGCGGCGGTCCGTGCGACCGGAAGTTCGGGCACCGGAACCGGAATTTACGCGCGTTTCGCTCCGAGAGCTTGGTCACATGATCGCTCTTTTTCGTGTTTCGCTCCGAGAGCTCGGTCACATGATCGCCCGATCATGTGTCATAATATCTATGGCTTCTTGTACACCATGTTAATATTTTTGCAGGATTACAACATAAGAGTGGATATATGAGGATCTGCATACAAGGGATATATGCATTTATGATTTAAGAATTCATTTAATCCTAGGGTCCACAGTATTGGGCAATACACTGAATATTACCGTATGTGGTTTATATATTTTGCTGGCAAATTTTTGTGGTAATCATAAAAAAATATATATAATTTATTTTTTTTATTTTTTTGAAAACTGCATATCTGTGATTACTATTGCTGTCTATGACAACTTGGCATTGCTATCCATATGTGGTTTCTGTTAACCCTTTTTCTTATTATTGCTATAAGGGTTGAAAATTAGTGGCACTATGTGATACTACTGTTCCTTTTCTCCCCATATTTTTTTGTTGGGCATTTTTGTATCTGTATACAAGAACTACCCCAGGGAGTTTAAATATCTTTGCCACAGCCCCCCAAAAAATATTTTGATAATATTTGATAATTAACAAGCCCAAATACTCTTATTTTCTTACCAACACCTGTGGGTCCCCACACAATTGGAATACGGTGCGCTTAGGAGACCTATTCACCTACGGTCAGACCGCACTGAGTATGCCCAAACTCGTCTGATCTTGGAAGCCAAGCACTGCAGGGCCTGGTCAGTACCTGGTTGGGAACCACAAGGGAATACTAGGTACCATAGGTATTTTATTCTCCTACGCACAATACAATTTCAGGACCCACGGTCAGGAATTTTACCCTAGGCTCCAATAATCATTGGACTCTATAAGACCCGAGGGAGTGACCTCATTCCACGAGAATCTCTATTAAAGAGGATACGGATATATTTTTTTACCACATTTTGATTTGAATGAGGTACTACTTACTTTTGCTTACCTATACCATTA
This sequence comes from Pseudophryne corroboree, assembly GCF_028390025.1. NCBI lineage: Eukaryota > Metazoa > Chordata > Amphibia > Anura > Myobatrachidae > Pseudophryne > Pseudophryne corroboree. The sequence goes on along the minus strand of NC_086452.1, from coordinate 424,112,716 downwards.
TATCGCCTATTATATGATTATCAATGCCTATGAGCATTAATGCTCCAGAATTCTGAACGCTTGCTCTCGTCCTTTTTAAGTATACTATATTAAAAGTTATGTTTTAATACTTTCATATTTTCAATTTTCAAGTGTGCCCTGGAAAAGGCATATGGTTGCTTTCTGTCTTTTGTCTTCCCAAGAGACCACATCCATTGTTTCGGAATTTCTCATATGCCACAAAATGGTCCAAGCTCCTGTTCAAAAATTATGTTCCGAAACCAACTTCTGTCATCTCAGTGATACATTTTGAAATGGTACCTTAAGTTTAAAGCAGAAATTGGGGAACTTTTGGAATTTTTATTTTTGACCAAAATCGATGGGTTCTAAAATGCCACAAAAAGGTCCAAGCTCCTGTTCAAAAATCATGCTCCGAAATCAACTTCTGTCATCTCAGTGATACATTTTGGGATGGTACCTAAAGTTTAAAGTAGAAATTGAGGCACTTGTAATTTTCATTTTTGACCAAAATCGATGGGTCCGAGGATTAGGGAATTTCTCATACGCCACAAAATGGTCCAAGGTCCTGTTCAAAAATCATGCTCCGAAATCAACTTCTGTCATCTCAGTGATACATTTTGGGATGGTACCTAAAGATTAAAGCAGAAATTGGGGCACTTTTGGAATTTTCATTTTTTACTAAATTTGATGGGTCCGGGGCTTAGGGAATTTCTCATGCACCACAACACGGTCCAAGCTCCTGTTCAAAAATCATGCACCGAAATAAACTTCTGTCATCTCAGTGATATATTTTGGGATGGTACCTAAAGTTTAAAGCATAAATTGGTGCACTTTTGGAATTTTCATTTTTGACCAAAATCGATGGGTCCGGGGCTTAGGGAATTTCTCATATGCCACAACACGGTCCAAGCTCCTGTTCAAAAATCATGCTCCGAAATCAACTTCTGTCATCTCAGTGATACATTTTGGGATGGTACCAAAAGTTTAAAGTAGAAATTGAGGCACTTGTAATTTTCATTTTTGACCAAAATCGATGGGTCCGAGGATTAGGGAATTTCTCATACGCCACAAAATGGTCCAAGGTCCTGTTCAAAAATCATGCTCCGAAATCAACTTCTGTCATCTCAGTGATACATTTTGGGATGGTACCTAAAGATTAAAGCAGAAATTGGGGCACTTTTGGAATTTAAATTTTTTACTAAAATTGGTGGGTGCGGGGATTAGGGAATTTCTCATGCACCACAAAACGGTCCAAGCTCCTGTTCAAAAATCATGCTCCGAAATCAACTTCTGTCATCTCAGTGATACATTTTGGGATGGTACCTAAAGTTTAAAGCAGAAATTGGGGCACTTTTGGAATTTTAATTTTAGACCAAAATCGATGGGTCCGGGGCTTAGAGAATTTCTCATAGTCGAAAGGCTTAAATCTGCACAGGATGTAACAATTATAGTTAAATGGATGTATAATGTTGTTAAACCAACGTAAGAGCCTACTTTAATAATTAGTTCAGCAAATGGTTGGTGGTGCTCCCGGAAGATAGTTATGACAACTATGAAACAATGGGTGTGGTCTCTTGGGAATGCAAAAGACAAAAAGCAACCATATGCTTTTTCCAGGGCACACTTGAAAATTTAAAATATCAAAGTATTAAAACATAACTTTTAATATAGTATACTTAAAAAGGAAGAGAGCAAGCGTTCATAATTCTGGAGCATTAATGCTCATAGGCATTGATATTAATATAATAGGCAAGATAATGGTATAGGTAAGCGAAAGTAAGTAGTACCTCATTCTAAACAATAGGGGGGAAAAAATATATCCGTATCCTCTTTAATAGAGATTCTCATGGAATGAGGTCACTCCCTCGGGTCTTAAAGAGTCCAATGATTATTGGAGCCTAGGGTCAAATTCCTAATCGTGGGTCCTGAAATTGTATTGTGCGTAGGAGAATAAAATACCTACGGTACCTAGTATTCCCTGGTGGTTCCCCAACCTGGTACTGACCAGGCCCCGCAGTGCTTGGCTACCAAGATCAGACGAGTTTGGGCATACTCAGTGCGGTCTGATCGTAGGTGAATAGGTCTGCTGAGCGCACCGTATTCCAATTGTGTGGGGACCCACAGGTGTTGGTAAGAAAATAAGTGAGTATTGGGGCTTGCAAATATTATCAAAATAATTTTTGGGGGGCTGTGGCAAAGATATTTAAACTCCCTGGGGTAGTTCTTGTATACAGATACAAAAACACCCAACAAGAAAATATGGGGAGAAAAGGAACAGTAGTATCACATAGTGCCACTAATTTTCAACCCTTATAGCAATAATAAGAAAAAGGGTTAACAGAAACCACATATGGGTAGCAATGCCAAGTTGTCATAGACAGCAATAGTAATCACAGATATGCAGTTTTCAAAAAAATAAAAATAAAAAAAAATAAATAAATTATATATATTTTTTTATGATTACCACAAAAATTTGCCAGCAAAATATATAAACCACATACTGTAATATTCAGTGTATTGCCCAATACTGTGGACCCTAGGATTAAATGAATTCTTAAATCATAAATGCATATATCCCTTGTATGCAGATCCTCATATATCCACTCTTATGTTGTAATCCTGCAAAAATATTAACATGGTGTACAAGAAGCCATAGATACTATGAGTGCAAGAGGGAACCAGGGCTCTACCACATCCCTTGTTGGCTGGGTAGTACGTGGTGATTCCTATGGATATAGGGGAGAGAACCTTGGCTGGACAAAGGGACCCTGTTCTCTGGCCGAAGCCGATGCTGATCTTACCCAACCTAGGAAGGATGTTCGTGGGCCAAGGGACGGATTCAGGAGCCGAGGGATGAGGTGCTGGCGGCGGCGGTCCGTGCGACCGGATGTTCGGGCACCGGAACCGGAATTTACACGCGTTTCGCTCCGAGAGCTTGGTCACATGATCGCTCTTTTTCGTGTTTCGCTCTGAGAGCTCGGTCACATGATCGCCCGATCATGTGTCATAATATCTATGGCTTCTTGTACACCATGTTAATATTTTTGCAGGATTACAACATAAGAGTGGATATATGAGGATCTGCATACAAGGGATATATGCATTTATGATTTAAGAATTCATTTAATCCTAGGGTCCACAGTATTGGGCAATACACTGAATATTACCGTATGTGGTTTATATATTTTGCTGGCAAATTTTTGTGGTAATCATAAAAAATATATATAATTTTTTTTTTTTTTTTTAAACTGCATATCTGTGATTACTATTGCTGTCTATGACAACTTGGCATTGCTACCCATATGTGGTTTCTGTTAACCCTTTTTCTTTTTATTGCTATAAGGGTTGAAAATTAGTGGCACTATGTGAGACTACTGTTCCTTTTCTCCCCATATTTTTTTGTTGGGCATTTTTGTATCTGTATACAAGAACTACCCCAGGGAGTTTAAATATCTTTGCCACAGCCCCCAAAAAATTAGTTTGATAATATTTGATAATTAACAAGCCCCAATACTCACTTATTTTCTTACCAACACCTGTGGGTCCCCACACAATTGGAATACGGTGCGCTCAGGAGACCTATTCACCTACGGACAGACCGCACTGAGTATGCCCAAACTCGTCTGATCTTGGAAGCCAAGCACTGCAGGGCCTGGTCAGTACCTGGTTGGGGAACCACAAGGGAATACTAGGTACCGTAGGTATTTTATTCTCCTACGCACAATACAATTTCAGGACCCACGGTCAGAAATTTGACCCTAGGCTCCAATAATCATTGGACTCTGTAAGACCCGAGGGAGTGACCTCATTCCACGAGAATCTCTATTAAAGAGGATACGGATATATTTTTTTACCACATTTTGTTTTGAATGAGGTACTACTTACTTTCGCTTACCTATACCATTATATCGCCTATTATATGATTATCAATGCCTACGAGCATTAATGCTCCAGAATTCTGAACGCTTGCTCTCGTCCTTTTTAAGTATACTATATTAAAAGTTATGTTTTAATACTTTCATATTTTCAATTTTCAAGTGTGCCCTGGAAAAGGCATATGGTTGCTTTTTGTCTTTTGTCTTCCCAAGAGACCACACCCATTGTTTCGGAATTTCTCATATGCCACAAAATGGTCCAAGCTACTGTTCAAAAATGATGTTCCGAAATCAACTGCTGTCATCTCAGTGATACATTTTGAAATGGTACCTTAAGTTTAAAGCAGAAATTGGGGAACTTTTGGAATTTTCATTTTTGACCAAAATCGAAGGGTTCTCAAATGCCACAAAATGGTCCAAGCTCCTGTTCAAAAATCATGCTCTGAAATCAACTTCTGTGATCTCAGTGAAACATTTTGGGATGGTACCAAAAGTTTAAAGTAGAAATTGAGGCACTTGGAATTTTCATTTTTGACCAAAATCGATGGGTCCGAGGATTAGGGAATTTCTCATACGCCACAAAATGGTCCAAGCTCCTGTTCAAAAATCATGCTCCGAAATCAACTTCTGTCATCTCAGTGATACATTTTGGGATGGTACCTAAAGATTAAAGCAGAAATTGGGGTACTTTTGGAATTTTAATTTTTGACTAAAATCGATGGGTTCGGGGCTTAAGGAATTTCTCATACTTCACAAAACGGTCAAAAATCCTGTTTAAAAATCATGCTTCGAAATCAACTTCTGTCATCTCAGTGATACATTTTGGGATGGTACCTAAAGTTTAAAGCAGAAATTGGGGCACTTTTGGAATTTTCATGTTTGACAAAATCGATGGGTCTGGGGCTTAGGGAATTTCTCATATGCCACAAAAACGTCAAAGCTTCTGTTCAAAAATCATGCTCCGAAATCAACTTCTGTCATCTCAGTGATACATTTTGGGATGGTACCTAAAGTTTAAAGCATAAATTGGAGCACTTTTGGAATTTTAATTTTAGACCAAAATCGATGGGTCTGGGGCTTAGGGAATTTCTCATAGTCGAAAGGCTTAAATCTGCACAGGATGTAACAATTATAGTTAAATGGATGTATAATGTTGTTAAACCAACGTAAGAGCCTACTTTAATAATTAGTTCAGCAAATGGTTGGTGGGGCTCCCGGAAGATAGTTATGACAACTATGAAACAATGGGTGTGGTCTCTTGGGAAGACAAAAGACAAAAAGCAACCATATGACTTTTCCAGGGCACACTTGAAAATTGAAAATATGAAAGTATTAAAACATAACTTTTAATATAGTATACTTAAAAAGGACGAGAGCAAGCGTTCATAATTCTGGAGCATTAATGCTCATAGGCATTGATATTCATATAATAGGCGAGATAATGGTATAGGTAAGCGAAAGTAAGTAGTACCTCATTCAAAACAAAAGGGGGGAAAAAATATATCCGTATCCTCTTTAATAGAGATACTCATGGAATGAGGTCACTCCCTCGGGTCTTAAAGAGTCCAATGATTATTGGAGCCTAGGGTCAAATTCCTGACCGTGGGTCCTGAAATTGTATTGTGCGTAGGAGAATAAAATACCTACGGTACCTAGTATTCCCTGGTGGTTCCCCAACCTGGTACTGACCAGGCCCTGCAGTGCTTGGCTAGCAAGATCAGACGAGTTTGGGCATACTCAGTGCGGTCTGACCGTAGGTGAATAGGTCTCCTGAGCGCACCGTATTCCAATTGTGTGGGGACCCACAGGTGTTGGTAAGAAAATAAGTGAGTATTGGGGCTTGTTAATTATCAAATATTATCAAAATAATTTTTGGGGGGCTGTGGCAAAGATATTTAAACTCCCTGGGGTAGTTCTTGTATACAGATACAAAAACACCCAACAAGAAAATATGGGGAGAAAAGGAACAGTAGTATCACATAGTGCCACTAATTTTCAACCCTTATAGCAATAATAAGAAAAAGGGTTAACAGAAACCACATATGGGTAGCAATGCCAAGTTGTCATAGACAGCAATAGTAATCACAGATATGCAGTTTTCAAAAAATAAAATAAATAAATAAATTATATATATTTTTTATGATTACCACAAAAATTTGCCAGCAAAATATATAAACCACATACGGTAATATTCAGTGTATTGCCCAATACTGTGGACCCTAGGATTAAATTAATTCTTAAATCATAAATGCATATATCCCTTGTATGCAGATCCTCATATATCCACTCTTATGTTGTAATCCTGCAAAAATATTAACATGGTGTACAAGAAGTCATAGACACTGTGAGTGCAAGAGGGAACCAGGGCTCTACCACATCCCTTGTTGGCTGGGTAGTACGTGGTGATTCCTATGGATATAGGGGAGAGAACCTTGGCTGGACAAAGGGACCCTGTTCTCTGGCCGAAGCCGATGCTGATCTTACCCAACCTAGGAGGGATGTTCGTGGGCCAAGGGATGGATTCAGGAGCCGAGAGATGAGGTGCCGGCGGCGGCGGTCCGTGCGACCGTAAGTTCGGGCACCGGAACCGGGATTAACGCGCGTTTCGCTCCGAGAGCTTGGTCACATGATCGCTCTTTTTCGTGTTTCGCTCTGAGAGCTCGGTCACATGATCGCCCGATCATGTGTCATAATATCTATGGCTTCTTGTACACCATGTTAATATTTTTGCAGGATTACAACATAAGAGTGGATATATGAGGATCTGCATACAAGGGATATATGCATTTATGATTTAAGAATTCATTTAATCCTAGGGTCCACAGTATTGGGCAATACACTGAATATTACCGTATGAGGTTTATATATTTTGCTGGCAAATTTTTGTGGTAATCATAAAAAAAATATATAATTTATTTTTTTATTTTTTTTGAAAACTGCATATCTGTGATTACTATTGCTGTCTATGACAACTTGGCATTGCTACCCATATGTGGTTTCTGTTAACCCTTTTTCTTTTTATTGCTATAAGGGTTGAAAATTAGTGGCACTATGTGAGACTACTGTTCCTTTTCTCCCCATATTTTTTTGTTGGGCATTTTTGTATCTGTATACAAGAACTACCCCAGGGAGTTTAAATATCTTTGCCACAGCCCCCAAAAAATTAGTTTGATAATATTTGATAATTAACAAGCCCCAATGCTCACTTATTTTCTTACCAACACCTGTGGGTCCCCACACAATTGGAATACGGTGCGCTCAGGAGACCTATTCACCTACGGACAGACCGCACTGAGTATGCCCAAACTCGTCTGATCTTGGAAGCCAAGCACTGCAGGGCCTGGTCAGTACCTGGTTGGGGAACCACAAGGGAATACTAGGTACCGTAGGTATTTTATTCTCCTACGCACAATACAATTTCAGGACCCACGGTCAGAAATTTGACCCTAGGCTCCAATAATCATTGGACTCTATAAGACCCGAGGGAGTGACCTCATTCCACGAGAATCTCTATTAAAGAGGATACGGATATATTTTTTTACCACATTTTGTTTTGAATGAGGTACTACTTACTTTCGCTTACCTATACCATTATATCGCCTATTATATGATTATCAATGCCTACGAGCATTAATGCTCCAGAATTCTGAACGCTTGCTCTCGTCCTTTTTAAGTATACTATATTAAAAGTTATGTTTTAATACTTTCATATTTTCAATTTTCAAGTGTGCCCTGGAAAAGGCATATGGTTGCTTTTTGTCTTTTGTCTTCCCAAGAGACCACACCCATTGTTTCGGAATTTCTCATATGCCACAAAATGGTCCAAGCTACTGTTCAAAAATTATGTTCCGAAATCAACTTCTGTCATCTCAGTGATACATTTTGAAATGGTACCTTAAGTTTAAAGCAGAAATTGGGGAACTTTTGGAATTTTCATTTTTGACTAAAATCGATGGGTTCTCAAATGCCACAAAATGGTCCAAGCTCCTGTTCAAAAATCATGCTCCGAAATCAACTTCTGTGATCTCAGTGAAACATTTTGGGATGGTACCAAAAGTTTAAAGTAGAAATTGAGGCACTTGGAATTTTCATTTTTGACCAAAATCGATGGGTCCGAGGATTAGGGAATTTCTCATACGCCACAAAATGGTCCAAGCTCCTGTTCAAAAATCATGCTCCGAAATCAACTTCTGTCATCTCAGTGATACATTTTGGGATGGTACCTAAAGATTAAAGCAGAAATTGGGGCACTTTTGGAATTTTAATTTTTGACTAAAATCGATGGGTCCGGGGCTTAAGGAATTTCTCATACTTCACAAAACGGTCAAAAATCCTGTTTAAAAATCATGCTTCGAAATCAACTTCTGTCATCTCAGTGATACATTTTGGGATGGTACCTAAAGTTTAAAGCAGAAATTGGGGCACTTTTGGAATTTTCATGTTTGACAAAATCGATGGGTCTGGGGCTTAGGGAATTTCTCATATGCCACAAAAACGTCAAAGCTTCTGTTCAAAAATCATGCTCCGAAATCAACTTCTGTCATCTCAGTGATACATTTTGGGATGGTACCTAAAGTTTAAAGCATAAATTGGAGCACTTTTGGAATTTTAATTTTAGACCAAAATCGATGGGTCCGGGGCTTAGGGAATTTCTCATAGTCGAAAGGCTTAAATCTGCACAGGATGTAACAATTATAGTTAAATGGATGTATAATGTTGTTAAACCAACGTAAGAGCCTACTTTAATAATTAGTTCAGCAAATGGTTGGTGGGGCTCCCGGAAGATAGTTATGACAACTATGAAACAATGGGTGTGGTCTCTTGGGAAGACAAAAGACAAAAAGCAACCATATGACTTTTCCAGGGCACACTTGAAAATTGAAAATATGAAAGTATTAAAACATAACTTTTAATATAGTATACTTAAAAAGGACGAGAGCAAGCGTTCATAATTCTGGAGCATTAATGCTCATAGGCATTGATATTCATATAATAGGCGAGATAATGGTATATGTAAGCGAAAGTAAGTAGTACCTCATTCAAAACAAAAGGGGGGAAAAAATATATCCGTATCCTCTTTAATAGAGATACTCATGGAATGAGGTCACTCCCTCGGGTCTTAAAGAGTCCAATGATTATTGGAGCCTAGGGTCAAATTCCTGACCGTGGGTCCTGAAATTGTATTGTGCGTAGGAGAATAAAATACCTACGGTACCTAGTATTCCCTGGTGGTTCCCCAACCTGGTACTGACCAGGCCCTGCAGTGCTTGGCTAGCAAGATCAGACGAATTTGGGCATACTCAGTGCGGTCTGACCGTAGGTGAATAGGTCTCCTGAGCGCACCGTATTCCAATTGTGTGGGGACCCACAGGTGTTGGTAAGAAAATAAGTGAGTATTGGGGCTTGTTAATTATCAAATATTATCAAAATAATTTTTGGGGGGCTGTGGCAAAGATATTTAAACTCCCTGGGGTAGTTCTTGTATACAGAAACAAAAACACCCAACAAGAAAATATGGGGAGAAAAGGAACAGTAGTATCACATAGTGCCACTAATTTTCAACCCTTATAGCAATAATAAGAAAAAGGGTTAACAGAAACCACATATGGGTAGCAATGCCAAGTTGTCATAGACAGCAATAGTAATCACAGATATGCAGTTTTCAAAAAATAAAATAAATAAATAAATTATATATATTTTTTATGATTACCACAAAAATTTGCCAGCAAAATATATAAACCACATACGGTAATATTCAGTGTATTGCCCAATACTGTGGACCCTAGGATTAAATTAATTCTTAAATCATAAATGCATATATCCCTTGTATGCAGATCCTCATATATCCACTCTTATGTTGTAATCCTGCAAAAATATTAACATGGTGTACAAGAAGTCGTAGACACTATGAGTGCAAGAGGGAACCAGGGCTCTACCACATCCCTTGTTGGCTGGGTAGTACGTGGTGATTCCTATGGATATAGGGGAGAGAACCTTGGCTGGACAAAGGGACCCTGTTCTCTGGCCGAAGCCGATGCTGATCTTACCCAACCTAGGAGGGATGTTCGTGGGCCAAGGGATGGATTCAGGAACCGAGAGATGAGGTGCCGGCGGTCCGTGCGACCGGAAGTTCGGGCACCGGAACCGGGATTAACGCGCGTTTCGCTCCGAGAGCTTGGTCACATGATCGCTCTTTTTCGTGTTTCGCTCTGAGAGCTCGGTCACATGATCGCCCGATCATGTGTCATAATATCTATGGCTTCTTGTACACCATGTTAATATTTTTGCAGGATTACAACATGAGTGGATATATGAGGATCTGCATACAAGGGATATATGCATTTATGATTTAAGAATTCATTTAATCCTAGGGTCCACAGTATTGGGCAATACACTGAATATTACCGTATGTGGTTTATATATTTTGCTGGCAAATTTTTGTGGTAATCATAAAAAATATATATAATTTATTTTTTTATTTTTTTTGAAAACTGCATATCTGTGATTACTATTGCTGTCTATGACAACTTGGCATTGCTACCCATATGTGGTTTCTGTTAACCCTTTTTCTTTTTATTGCTATAAGGGTTGAAAATTAGTGGCACTATGTGAGACTACTGTTCCTTTTCTCCCCATATTTTTTTGTTGGGCATTTTTGTATCTGTATACAAGAACTACCCCAGGGAGTTTAAATATCTTTGCCACAGCCCCCAAAAAATTAGTTTGATAATATTTGATAATTAACAAGCCCCAATACTCACTTATTTTCTTACCAACACCTGTGGGTCCCCACACAATTGGAATACGGTGCGCTCAGGAGACCTATTCACCTACGGACAGACCGCACTGAGTATGCCCAAACTCGTCTGATCTTGGAAGCCAAGCACTGCAGGGCCTGGTCAGTACCTGGTTGGGGAACCACAAGGGAATACTAGGTACCGTAGGTATTTTATTCTCCTACGCACAATACAATTTCAGGACCCACGGTCAGAAATTTGACCCTAGGCTCCAATAATCATTGGACTCTATAAGACCCGAGGGAGTGACCTCATTCCACGAGAATCTCTATTAAAGAGGATACGGATATATTTTTTTACCACATTTTGTTTTGAATGAGGTACTACTTACTTTCGCTTACCTATACCATTATATCGCCTATTATATGATTATCAATGCCTACGAGCATTAATGCTCCAGAATTCTGAACGCTTGCTCTCGTCCTTTTTAAGTATACTATATTAAAAGTTATGTTTTAATACTTTCATATTTTCAATTTTTAAGTGTGCCCTGGAAAAGGCATATGGTTGCTTTTTGTCTTTTGTCTTCCCAAGAGACCACACCCATTGTTTCAGAATTTCTCATATGCCACAAAATGGTCCAAGCTACTGTTCAAAAATGATGTTCCGAAATCAACTTCTGTCATCTCAGTGATACATTTTGAAATGGTACCTTAAGTTTAAAGCAGAAATTGGGGAACTTTTGGAATTTTCATTTTTGACTAAAATCGATGGGTTCTCAAATGCCACAAAATGGTCCAAGCTCCTGTTCAAAAATCATGCTCCGAAATCAACTTCTGTGATCTCAGTGAAACATTTTGGGATGGTACCAAAAGTTTAAAGTAGAAATTGAGGCACTTGGAATTTTCATTTTTGACCAAAATCGATGGGTCCGAGGATTAGGGAATTTCTCATACGCCACAAAATGGTCCAAGCTCCTGTTCAAAAATCATGCTCCGAAATCAACTTCTGTCATCTCAGTGATACATTTTGGGATGGTACCTAAAGATTAAAGCAGAAATTGGGGCACTTTTGGAATTTTAATTTTTGACTAAAATCGATGGGTCCGGGGCTTAAGGAATTTCTCATACTTCACAAAACGGTCAAAAATCCTGTTTAAAAATCATGCTTCGAAATCAACTTCTGTCATCTCAGTGATACATTTTGGGATGGTACCTAAAGTTTAAAGCAGAAATTGGGGCACTTTTGGAATTTTCATGTTTGACAAAATCGATGGGTCTGGGGCTTAGGGAATTTCTCATATGCCACAAAAACGTCAAAGCTTCTGTTCAAAAATCATGCTCCGAAATCAACTTCTGTCATCTCAGTGATACATTTTGGGATGGTACCTAAAGTTTAAAGCATAAATTGGAGCACTTTTGGAATTTTAATTTTAGACCAAAATCGATGGGTCCGGGGCTTAGGGAATTTCTCATAGTCGAAAGGCTTAAATCTGCACAGGATGTAACAATTATAGTTAAATGGATGTATAATGTTGTTAAACCAACGTAAGAGCCTACTTTAATAATTAGTTCAGCAAATGGTTGGTGGGGCTCCCGGAAGATAGTTATGACAACTATGAAACAATGGGTGTGGTCTCTTGGGAAGACAAAAGACAAAAAGCAACCATATGACTTTTCCAGGGCACACTTGAAAATTGAAAATATGAAAGTATTAAAACATAACTTTTAATATAGTATACTTAAAAAGGACGAGAGCAAGCGTTCATAATTCTGGAGCATTAATGCTCATAGGCATTGATATTCATATAATAGGCGAGATAATGGTATATGTAAGCGAAAGTAAGTAGTACCTCATTCAAAACAAAAGGGGGGAAAAAATATATCCGTATCCTCTTTAATAGAGATACTCATGGAATGAGGTCACTCCCTCGGGTCTTAAAGAGTCCAATGATTATTGGAACCTAGGGTCAAATTCCTGACCGTGGGTCCTGAAATTGTATTGTGCGTAGGAGAATAAAATACCTACGGTACCTAGTATTCCCTGGTGGTTCCCCAACCTGGTACTGACCAGGCCCTGCAGTGCTTGGCTAGCAAGTTCAGACGAGTGTGGGCATACTCAGTGCGGTCTGACCGTAGGTGAATAGGTCTCCTGAGCGCACCGTATTCCAATTGTGTGGGGACCCACAGGTGTTGGTAAGAAAATAAGTGAGTATTGGGGCTTGTTAATTATCAAATATTATCAAAATAATTTTTGGGGGGCTGTGGCAAAGATATTTAAACTCCCTGGGGTAGTTCTTGTATACAGATACAAAAACACCCAACAAGAAAATATGGGGAGAAAAGGAACAGTAGTATCACATAGTGCCACTAATTTTCAACCCTTATAGCAATAATAAGAAAAAGGGTTAACAGAAACCACATATGGGTAGCAATGCCAAGTTGTCATAGACAGCAATAGTAATCACAGATATGCAGTTTTCAAAAAATAAAATAAATAAATAAATTATATATATTTTTTATGATTACCACAAAAATTTGCCAGCAAAATATATAAACCACATACGGTAATATTCAGTGTATTGCCCAATACTGTGGACCCTAGGATTAAATTAATTCTTAAATCATAAATGCATATATCCCTTGTATGCAGATCCTCATATATCCACTCTTATGTTGTAATCCTGCAAAAATATTAACATGGTGTACAAGAAGTCATAGACACTATGAGTGCAAGAGGGAACCAGGGCTCTACCACATCCCTTGTTGGCTGGGTAGTACGTGGTGATTCCTATGGATATAGGGGAGAGAACCTTGGCTGGACAAAGGGACCCTGTTCTCTGGCCGAAGCCGATGCTGATCTTACCCAACCTAGGAGGGATGTTCGTGGGCCAAGGGATGGATTCAGGAACCGAGAGATGAGGTGCCGGCGGTCCGTGCGACCGGAAGTTCGGGCACCGGAACCGGGATTAACGCGCGTTTCGCTCCGAGAGCTTGGTCACATGATCGCTCTTTTTCGTGTTTCGCTCTGAGAGCTCGGTCACATGATCGCCCGATCATGTGTCATAATATCTATGGCTTCTTGTACACCATGTTAATATTTTTGCAGGATTACAACATGAGTGGATATATGAGGATCTGCATACAAGGGATATATGCATTTATGATTTAAGAATTCATTTAATCCTAGGGTCCACAGTATTGGGCAATACACTGAATATTACCGTATGTGGTTTATATATTTTGCTGGCAAATTTTTGTGGTAATCATAAAAAATATATATAATTTATTTTTTTATTTTTTTTGAAAACTGCATATCTGTGATTACTATTGCTGTCTATGACAACTTGGCATTGCTACCCATATGTGGTTTCTGTTAACCCTTTTTCTTTTTATTGCTATAAGGGTTGAAAATTAGTGGCACTATGTGAGACTACTGTTCCTTTTCTCCCCATATTTTTTTGTTGGGCATTTTTGTATCTGTATACAAGAACTACCCCAGGGAGTTTAAATATCTTTGCCACAGCCCCCAAAAAATTAGTTTGATAATATTTGATAATTAACAAGCCCCAATACTCACTTATTTTCTTACCAACACCTGTGGGTCCCCACACAATTGGAATACGGTGCGCTCAGGAGACCTATTCACCTACGGACAGACCGCACTGAGTATGCCCAAACTCGTCTGATCTTGGAAGCCAAGCACTGCAGGGCCTGGTCAGTACCTGGTTGGGGAACCACAAGGGAATACTAGGTACCGTAGGTATTTTATTCTCCTACGCACAATACAATTTCAGGACCCACGGTCAGAAATTTGACCCTAGGCTCCAATAATCATTGGACTCTATAAGACCCGAGGGAGTGACCTCATTCCACGAGAATCTCTATTAAAGAGGATACGGATATATTTTTTTACCACATTTTGTTTTGAATGAGGTACTACTTACTTTCGCTTACCTATACCATTATATCGCCTATTATATGATTATCAATGCCTACGAGCATTAATGCTCCAGAATTCTGAACGCTTGCTCTCGTCCTTTTTAAGTATACTATATTAAAAGTTATGTTTTAATACTTTCATATTTTCAATTTTCAAGTGTGCCCTGGAAAAGGCATATGGTTGCTTTTTGTCTTTTGTCTTCCCAAGAGACCACACCCATTGTTTCGGAATTTCTCATATGCCACAAAATGGTCCAAGCTACTGTTCAAAAATGATGTTCCGAAATCAACTTCTGTCATCTCAGTGATACATTTTGAAATGGTACCTTAAGTTTAAAGCAGAAATTGGGGAACTTTTGGAATTTTCATTTTTGACCAAAATCGATGGGTTCTCAAATGCCACAAAATGGTCCAAGCTCCTGTTCAAAAATCATGCTCCGAAATCAACTTCTGTGATCTCAGTGAAACATTTTGGGATGGTACCAAAAGTTTAAAGTAGAAATTGAGGCACTTGGAATTTTCATTTTTGACCAAAATCGATGGGTCCGAGGATTAGGGAATTTCTCATACGCCACAAAATGGTCCAAGCTCCTGTTCAAAAATCATGCTCCGAAATCAACTTCTGTCATCTCAGTGATACATTTTGGGATGGTACCTAAAGATTAAAGCAGAAATTGGGGCACTTTTGGAATTTTAATTTTTGACTAAAATCGATGGGTCCGGGGCTTAAGGAATTTCTCATACTTCACAAAACGGTCAAAAATCCTGTTTAAAAATCATGCTTCGAAATCAACTTCTGTCATCTCAGTAATACATTTTGGGATGGTACCTAAAGTTTAAAGCAGAAATTGGGGCACTTTTGGAATTTTCATGTTTGACAAAATCGATGGGTCTGGGGCTTAGGGAATTTCTCATATGCCACAAAAACGTCAAAGCTTCTGTTCAAAAATCATGCTCCGAAATCAACTTCTGTCATCTCAGTGATACATTTTGGGATGGTACCTAAAGTTTAAAGCATAAATTGGAGCACTTTTAGAATTTTAATTTTAGACCAAAATCGATGGGTCCGGGGCTTAGGGAATTTCTCATAGTCGAAAGGCTTAAATCTGCACAGGATGTAACAATTATAGTTAAATGGATGTATAATGTTGTTAAACCAACGTAAGAGCCTACTTTAATAATTAGTTCAGCAAATGGTTGGTGGGGCTCCCGGAAGATAGTTATGACAACTATGAAACAATGGGTGTGGTCTCTTGGGAAGACAAAAGACAAAAAGCAACCATATGACTTTTCCAGGGCACACTTGAAAATTGAAAATATAAAAGTATTAAAACATAACTTTTAATATAGTATACTTAAAAAGGACGAGAGCAAGCGTTCATAATTCTGGAGCATTAATGCTCATAGGCATTGATATTCATATAATAGGCGAGATAATGGTATAGGTAAGCGAAAGTAAGTAGTACCTCATTCAAAACAAAAGGGGGGAAAAAATATATCCGTATCCTCTTTAATAGAGATACTCATGGAATGAGGTCACTCCCTCGGGTCTTAAAGAGTCCAATGATTATTGGAGCCTAGGGTCAAATTCCTGACCGTGGGTCCTGAAATTGTATTGTGCGTAGGAGAATAAAATACCTACGGTACCTAGTATTCCCTGGTGGTTCCCCAACCTGGTACTGACCAGGCCCTGCAGTGCTTGGCTAGCAAGATCAGACGAGTTTGGGCATACTCAGTGCGGTCTGACCGTAGGTGAATAGGTCTCCTGAGCGCACCGTATTCCAATTGTGTGGGGACCCACAGGTGTTGGTAAGAAAATAAGTGAGTATTGGGGCTTGTTAATTATCAAATATTATCAAAATAATTTTGGGGGGCTGTGGCAAAGATATTTAAACTCCCTGGGGTAGTTCTTGTATACAGATACAAAAACACCCAACAAGAAAATATGGGGAGAAAAGGAACAGTAGTATCACATAGTGCCACTAATTTTCAACCCTTATAGCAATAATAAGAAAAAGGGTTAACAGAAACCACATATGGGTAGCAATGCCAAGTTGTCATAGACAGCAATAGTAATCACAGATATGCAGTTTTCAAAATAAAAATAAAAATAAATAAATAAAAATAAATTAAATTATATATATTTTTTATGATTACCACAAAAATTTGCCAGCAAAATATATAAACCACATACGGTAATATTCAGTGTATTGCCCAATACTGTGGACTCCAGGATTAAATTAATTCTTAAATCATAAATGCATATATCCCTTGTATGCAGATCCTCATATATCCACTCTTATGTTGTAATCCTGCAAAAATATTAACATGGTGTACAAGAAGTCATAGATGCTATGAGTGCAAGAGGGAACCAGGGCTCTACCACATCCCTTGTTGGCTGGGTAGTACGTGGTGATTCCTATGGATATAGGGGAGAGAACCTTGGCTGGACAAAGGGACCCTGTTCTCTGGCCGAAGCCGATGCTGATCTTACCCAACCTAGAAGGGATGTTCGTGGGCCAAGGGACAGATTCAGGAGCCGAGGGATGAGGTGCCGGCGGCGGTCCGTGCGACCGGAAGTTCGGGCACCGGAACCGGAATTTACGCGCGTTTTGCTCCGAGAGCTTGGTCACATGATCGCTCTTTTTCGTGTTTCGCTCCGAGAGCTCGGTCACATGATCGCCCGATCATGTGTCATAATATCTATGGCTTCTTGTACACCATGTTAATATTTTTGCAGGATTACAACATAAGAGTGGATCTGCATACAAGGGATATATGCATTTAACATGGTGTACAAGAAGCCATAGATATTATGACACATGATCGGGCGATCATGTGACCGAGTGCCCGAACTTCCGGTCGCACGGACCGCCGCCGCCGGCACCTCATCTCTCGGCTCCTGAATCCATCCCTTGGCCCACGAACATCCCTCCTAGGTTGGGTAAGATCAGCATCGGCTTCGGCCAGAGAACAGGGTCCCTTTGTCCAGCCAAGGTTCTCTCCCCTATATCCATAGGAATCACCACGTACTACCCAGCCAACAAGGGATGTGGTAGAGCCCTGGTTCCCTCTTGCACTCATAGTGTCTATGACTTCTTGTACACCATGTTAATATTTTTGCAGGATTACAACATAAGAGTGGATATATGAGGATCTGCATACAAGGGATATATGCATTTATGATTTAAGAATTAATTTAATCCTAGGGTCCACAGTATTGGGCAATACACTGAATATTACCGTATGTGGTTTATATATTTTGCTGGCAAATTTTTGTGGTAATCATAAAAAATATATATAATTTATTTTTTTATTTTTTTTGAAAACTGCATATCTGTGATTACTATTGCTGTCTATGACAACTTGGCATTGCTACCCATATGTGGTTTCTGTTAACCCTTTTTCTTATTATTGCTATAAGGGTTGAAAATTAGTGGCACTATGTGATACTACTGTTCCTTTTCTCCCCATATTTTTTTGTTGGGCATTTTTGTATCTGTATACAAGAACTACCCCAGGGAGTTTAAATATCTTTGCCACAGCCCCTAAAAAATTATTTTGATAATATTTGATAATTAGCAAGCCCCAATACTCTTATTTTCTTACCAACACCTGTGGGTCCCCACACAATTGGAATACAGTGCGCTCAGGAGACCTATTCACCTACGGTCAGACCGCACTGAGTATGCCCAAACTCGTCTGATCTTGGAAGCCAAGCACTGCAGGGCCTGGTCAGTACCTGGTTGGGGAACCACAAGGGAATACTAGGTACCGTAGGTATTTTATTCTCCTACGCACAATACAATTTCAGGACCCACGGTCAGGAATTTGACCCTAGGCTCCAATAATCATTGGACTCTATAAGACCCGAGGGAGTGACCTCATTCCACGAGAATCTCTATTAAAGAGGATACGGATATATTTTTTTACCACATTTTGTTTTGAATGAGGTACTACTTACTTTCGCTTACCTATACCATTATATCGCCTATTATATGATTATCAATGCCTATGAGCATTAATGCTCCAGAATTCTGAACGCTTGCTCTCGTCCTTTTTAAGTATACTATATTAAAAGTTATGTTTTAATACTTTCATATTTTCAATTTTCAAGTGTGCCCTGGAAAAGGCATATGGTTGCTTTTTGTCTTTTGTCTTCCCAAGAGACCACACCCATTGTTTCGGAATTTCTCATATGCCACAAAATGGTCCAAGCTCCTGTTCAAAAATGATGTTCCGAAATCAACTTCTGTCATCTCAGTGATACATTTTGAAATGGTACCTTAAGTTTAAAGCAGAAATTGGGGAACTTTTGGAATTTTCATTTTTGACCAAAATCGATGGGTTCTCAAATGCCACAAAATGGTCCAAGCTCCTGTTCAAAAATCATTGTCAGACTTGGTTTTGTCTGTGTCCCCGGAGGGGGCGCTAGTGGGTCAGTGGAGGTAGGAGGGAGAAAGTGAGGAGGCTGGATTAAGTTTCTGCGCATGGGCGCAATAATATTTATTAAACAGAAAGTTCACAACGGCAGAGAAAATAAACGATAAGAAATGCAAATGTCAATAGTGCAGCGTGGAAGCTGAAAGTCTATGGCAACAGAAATATGGCAAATGGATAAATGGTAACTGATGAATGATGACTGGTAAATAATAATAACTGATGAATGTAACTGGTGAATGATAACTTGGTAGAAGATAATCTGGTATGGGAACCAGAGCCGTTTAAAACGTGGAGCCAGCAGAGATGGTAATGAATGGCAAACCTGGTAGCAGAGGCAGGAGACTGACAATGTCCACAGTGCAGGTGATGAGGCACTAGCAGCAAGCAAGCAAGCTGCATCACAGGTGGGGAGATGGAACACACCTGGAGTCAGTCTCTACTGCTTAGGCTGAAGCACACTGAGATGATGATTAGTGTGAAGCCTGTAAACAGAAGCAGGTGTTGCTGAGGCTTGTAGTTCCACAGAGCTGTGAAAGATAACCAGGAGCACAGAGTCTCAGGTAGATGACCAGGAACGCGGAGGAACAGGTAGGTATCCAGGAACACGGAGGAACAGGAACCAGATCCAGACACATGGGTCGCAGGAGTGACACAAAGTTCAGGATGCCTGCAGACTGATCCTGCAGCTCCTGATATACCCCCTGATGTGCAGTCATTGGTGGGAGTGATGAAAGTAAGTGCGGCCAAGCACCGGATTGGCCGCCGTGCTCTGACCGATGGAGACTGTCATGGCGGCGCCCATGCCGCGGCTTAACGGGAACGCGGCGTGCTACACGCCCGCTGTCACAGGAGCGCTCCCAGGCCCAGGATGACGTCTGATGGCAGAGGTGCGGATGGCAGTGGAACGCAGGGACCCTGGACGGAGTCCGCACCGGCGGACAGATGTGACCATGGTGAGTCGATTCCTGACAATCATGCTCCGAAATCAACTTCTGTGATCTCAGTGATACATTTTGGGATGGTACCTAAAGTTTAAAGTAGAAATTGAGGCACTTGGAATTTTCATTTTTGACCAAAATCGATGGGTCTGAGGCTTAGGGAATGTCTCATACGCCACAAAATGGTCCAAGCTCCTGTTCAAAAATCATGCTCCGAAATCAACTTCTGTGATCTCAGTGATACATTTTGGGATGGTACCTAAAGATGAAAGCAGAAATTGGGGCACTTTTGGAATTTAAATTTTTGACTAAAATTGGTGGGTCCGGGGCTTAGGGAATTTCTCATGCACCACAACACGGTCCAAGCTCCTGTTCAAAAATCATGCTCCGAAATCAACTTCTGTCATCTCAGTGATACATTTTGGGATAGTACCAAAAGTTTAAAGTAGAAATTGAGGCAATTGGAATTTTCATTTTTGACGAAAATCGATGGGTCCGAGGATTAGGGAATTTCTCATACGCCATAAAATGGTCCAAGCTCCTGTTCAAAAATCATGCTCCGAAATCAACTTCTGTCATCTCAGTGATACATTTTGGGATGGTACCTGAAGATTAAAGCATAAATTGGTGCACTTTTGGAATTTTCATTTTTGACCAAAATCGATGGGTCCGGGGCTTAAGGAATTTCTCATACGCCACAAAACGGTCAAAAATCCTGTTTAAAAATCATGCTCCGAAATCAACTTCTGTCATCTCAGTGATACATTTTGGGATGGTACCTAAAGTTTAAAGCAGAAATTGGGGCACTTTTGGAATTTTCATGTTTGACAAAATCGATGGTGCCGGGGCTTAGGGAATTTCTCATATGCCTCAAAAACGTCAAAGCTTCTGTTCAAAAATCATGCTCCGAAATCAACTTCTGTCATCTCAGTGATACATTTTGGGATGGTACCTAAAGTTTAAAGCATAAATTGGGGCACTTTTGGAATTTTAATTTTAGACCAAAATCGATGGGTCCGGGGCTTAGGGAATTTCTCATAGTCGAAAGGCTTAAATCTGCACAGGATGTAACAATTATAGTTAAATGGATGTATAATGTTGTTTAACCAATGTAAGAGCCTACTTTAATAATTAGTTCAGCAAATGGTTGGTGGTGCTCCCGGAAGATAGTTATGACAACTATGAAACAATGGGTGTGGTCTCTTGGGAATAGAAAAGACAAAAAGCAACCATATGCCTTTTCCAGGGCACACTTGAAAATTGAAAATATCAAAGTATTAAAACATAACTTTTAATATAGTATACTTAAAAAGGACAAGAGCAAGCGTTCATAATTCTGGAGCATTAATGCTCATAGGCATTGATATTCATATAATAGGCGAGATAATGGTATAGGTAAGCGAAAGTAAGTAGTACCTCATTCAAAACAAAATGTGGTAAAAAAAATATATCCGTATCCTCTTTAATAGAGATTCTCGTGGAATGAGGTCACTCCCTCGGGTCTTATAGAGTCCAATGATTATTGGACCCTAGGGTCAAATTCCTGACCGTGGGTCCTGAAATTGTATTGTGCGTAGGAGAATAAAATACCTATGGTACCTAGTATTCCCTTGTGGTTCCCCAACCAGGTACTGACCAGGCCCTGCAGTGCTTGGCTTCCAAGATCAGATGAGTTTGGGCATACTCAGTGAGGTCTGACCGTAGGTGAATAGGTCTCCTAAGCGCACCGTATTCCAATTGTGTGGGGACCCACAGGTGTTGGTAAGAAAATAAGTGAGTATTGGGGCTTGTTAATTATCAAATATTATCAAAATAATTTTTGGGGGGCTGTGGCAAAGATATTTAAACTCCCTGGGGTAGTTCTTGTATACAGATACAAAAACACCCAACAAGAAAATATGGGGAGAAAAGGAACAGTAGTATCACATAGTGCCACTAATTTTCAACCCTTATAGCAATAATAAGAAAAAGGGTTAACAGAAACCACATATGGGTAGCAATGCCAAGTTGTCATAGACAGCAATAGTAATCACAGATATGCAGTTTTCAAAAAATAAAAATAAATAAATAAATTATATATATTTTTTATGATTACCACAAAAATTTGCCAGCAAAATATATAAACCACATACGGTAATATTCAGTGTATTGCCCAATACTGTGGACCCTAGGATTAAATTAATTCTTAAATCATAAATGCATATATCCCTTGTATGCAGATCCTCATATATCCACTCTTATGTTGTAATCCTGCAAAAATATTAACATGGTGTACAAGAAGTCATAGACACTATGAGTGCAAGAGGGAACCAGGGCTCTACCACATCCCTTGTTGGCTGGGTAGTACGTGGTGATTCCTATGGATATAGGGGAGAGAATCTTGGCTGGACAAAGGGACCCTGTTCTCTGGCCGAAGCCGATGCCGATCTTACCCAACCTAGGAGGGATGTTCGTGGGCCAAGGGATGGATTCAGGAGCCGAGAGATGAGGTGCCGGCGGCGGCGGTCCGTGCGACCGGAAGTTCGGGCACCGGAACCGGGATTTACGCGCGTTTCGCTCCGAGAGCTTGGTCACATGATCGCTCTTTTTCGTGTTTCGCTCCGAGAGCTCGGTCACATGATCGCCCGATCATGTGTCATAATATCTATGGCTTCTTGTACACCATGTTAATATTTTTGCAGGATTACAACATAAGAGTGGATATATGAGGATCTGCATACAAGGGATATATGCATTTATGATTTAAGAATTCATTTAATCCTAGGGTCCACAGTATTGGGCAATACACTGAATATTACCGTATGTGGTTTATATATTTTGCTGGCAAATTTTTGTGGTAATCATAAAAAATATATATAATTTATTTTTTTATTTTTTTTGAAAACTGCATATCTGTGATTACTATTGCTGTCTATGACAACTTGGCATTGCTACCCATATGTGGTTTCTGTTAACCTTTTTTCTTATTATTGCTATAAGGGTTGAAAATTAGTGGCACTATGTGATACTACTGTTCCTTTTCTCCCCATATTTTTTTGTTGGGCATTTTTGTATCTGTATACAAGAACTACCCCAGGGAGTTTAAATATCTTTGCCACAGCCCCCAAACAATTATTTTGATAATATTTAATAATTAACAAGCCCCAATACTCTTATTTTCTTACCAACACCTGTGGGTCCCCACACAATTGGAATACGGTGCGCTCAGGAGACCTATTCACCTACGGTCAGACCGCACTGATTATGCTCAAGCTCGTCTGATCTTGGAAGCCAAGCACTGCAGGGCCTGGTCAGAACCTGGTTGGGGAACCACAAGGGAATACTAGGTACCGTAGGTTTTTTATTCTCCTACGCACAATACAATATCAGGACCCATGGTCAGGAATTTGACCCTAGGCTCCAATAATCATTGGACTCTATAAGACCCGAGGGAGTGACCTCATTCCACGAGAATCTCTATTAAAGAGGATACGGATATATTTTTTTCCCACATTTTGTTTTGAATGAGGTACTACTTACTTTCGCTTACCTATACCATTATCTCGCCTATTATATGAATATCAATGCCTATGAGCATTAATGCTCCAGAATTCTGAACGCTTGCTCTCGTCCTTTTTAAGTATACTATATTAAAAGTTATGTTTTAATACTTTCATATTTTCAATTTTCAAGTGTGCCCTGGAAAAGGCATATGGTTGCTTTTTGTCTTTTGTCTTCCCAAGAGACCACACCCATTGTTTCGGAATTTCTCATATGCCACAAAATGGTCCAAGCTCCTGTTCAAAAATGATGTTCCGAAATGAACTTCTGTCATCTCAGTGATGCGTTTTGAAATGGTACCATAAGTTTAAAGCAGAAATTGGAGAACTTTTGGAATTTTCATTTTTGACCAAAATCGATGGGTTCTCAAATGCCACAAAATGGTCCAAGCTCCTGTTCAAAAATCATGCTCCGAAATCAACTTCTGTGATGTCAGTGATACATTTTGGGATGGTACCTAAAGTTTAAAGTAGAAATTGAGGCACTTTTGGAATTTTCATTTTTGACTAAAATCGATGGGTGCTTAGGGAATTTCTCATGCACCACAACACGGTCCAAGCTCCTGTTCAAAAATCATGCTCCGAAATAAACTTCTGTCATCTCAGTGATATATTTTGGGATGGTACCTAAAGTTTAAAGCATAAATTGGTGCACTTTTGGAATTTTCATTTTTGACCTAAATCGATGGGTCTGGGGCTAAGGAATTTCTCATACTCCACAAAACGGTCAAAAATCCTGTTTAAAAATCATGCTCCGAAATCAACTTCTGTCATCTCAGTGATACATTTTGGGATGGTACCTAAAGTTTAAAGCAGAAATTAGGGCACTTTTGGAATTTTCATGTTTGACCAAAATCTATGGGTTCGGGGCTTAGGGAATTTCTCATATGCCACAAAAACGTCAAAGCTTCTGTTCAAAAATCATGCTCCGAAATCAACTTCTGTCATCTCAGTGATACATTTTGGGATGGTACCTAAAGTTTAAAGCATAAATTGGAGCACTTTTGGAATTTTAATTTTAGACCAAAATCGATGGGTCCGGGTCTTAGGGAATTTCTCATAGTCGAAAGGCTTAAATCTGCACAGGATGTAACAATTATAGTTAAATGGATGTATAATGTTGTTAAACCAACGTAAGTGCCTACTTTAATAATTAGTTCAGCAAATGGTTGGTGGTGCTCCCGGAAGATAGTTATGACAACTATGAAACAATGGGTGTGGTCTCTTGGGAATACAAAAGACAAAAAGCAACCATATGACTTTTCCAGGGCACACTTGAAAATTGAAAATATGAAAGTATTAAAACATAACTTTTAATATAGTATACTTAAAAAGGACGAGAGCAAGCGTTCATAATTCTGGAGCATTAATGCTCATAGGCATTGATTTTCATATAATAGGCGAGATAATGGTATAGGTAAGCGAAAGTAAGTAATACCTCATTCAAAACAAAAGGGGGGGAAAAAATATATCCGTATCCTCTTTAATAGAGATTCTCATGGAATGAGGTCACTCCCTCGGGTCTTATAGAGTCCAATGATTATTGGAGCCTAGGGTCAAATTCCTGACCGTGGGTCCTGAAATTGTATTGTGCGTAGGAGAATAAAATACCTACGGTACCTAGTATTCCCTGGTGGTTCCCCAACCTGGTACTGACCAGGCCCTGCAGTGCTTGGCTACCAAGATCAGACGAGTTTGGGCATACTCAGTGCGGTCTGACCGTAGGTGAATAGGTCTCCTGAGCGCACCGTATTCCAATTGTGTGGGGACCCACAGGTGTTGGTAAGAAAATAAGTGAGTATTGGGGCTTGTTAATTATCAAATATTATCAAAATAATTTTTGGGGGGCTGTGGCAAAGATATTTAAACTCCCTGGGGTAGTTCTTGTATACAGATACAAAAAACGCCCAACAAGAAAATATGGGGAGAAAAGGAACAGTAGTATCACATAGTGCCACTAATTTTCAACCCTTATAGCAATAATAAGAAAATGTTATGAGCCACGGCTGTGGCTCATTTCCATTTTTGCATTTTGGTTATGTATTTTATGTTATACTTCTGTTCATGTTCACCGTGGGTGTCATGGGGTGCTCGGAGCTCACCCTTAAGGAGGGGATACTGTTATGAACCACAGGTAGTGGTTCATTCCTATTTTATGTTTATAAAGTTGTCTTGCATGCCAGGATTTCCCGTTGCTCTGTTTTAGAATACTCTTGTCTGCTGCCGCTGGTGAGTCTGTGTAATTGCAGCTTGTTCCCATGTGTTCAGCCTCACCTGGCTGCTAATTGCATCTTGTCAGTTTGGAGTCATGCAACAGGGCAGCTGCATGAAATTA
Organism: Pseudophryne corroboree; assembly: GCF_028390025.1. Classification (NCBI taxonomy): domain Eukaryota; kingdom Metazoa; phylum Chordata; class Amphibia; order Anura; family Myobatrachidae; genus Pseudophryne; species Pseudophryne corroboree. The sequence goes on along the minus strand of NC_086452.1, from coordinate 424,086,908 downwards.
TTAATTAGGCCTCTCTGTTATATGCTGGCTCAGTGCAGTTCACAGATGCTGGTGATATTTCTAGGTTTCTAGTCTGCTTGAGTTCTGAGCTTGTTCCTGCCAGTTCCTGAATTCCTGTGTCAGTCCCTGTGTCGATTCCTGTGTCTTATCCCGTGTCCTGCCGTTAAGCGTTCCTGTCCTGAAGTCCAGTGGCTTTGCCTGTGCCTGGTCAAGTTTCTGGTTTCTTGGTGTCCACCGGTCTGTCGTTTGGGATTCTGCCTGTCCTCCAGTTCTGAGAGTCTGTGTCGGCAGCATTGGAGGTTCCTGTCCGTTTGCCAGTATTCGTACCGATTCCGTGAGTAGCGGCTCTGCCGCGTCCGTCGGCCTAGGCCGCTGTATTCCATTATTATTTCTGTCACTGGTGTTTTGCAGAGGGTTCTGCTTATGCTGTCACCGCCGGTACACAAAAGTATTGTGTCGGCGTGTGGTCAGCATTTCCTTTGTTGTTCTTTTTCTTTGGCGGCAAGCCGCACATACATTTAGTTTTAGGCTAGTTAGTAGCCTCTGGCTTTGGTTGTTTCAGTTAGAGGGCCCCTTGTAATCACCCTGTCTCGGTACACTCTTTGTCTCTCATTAAGACCTGAGGGGGCATCGAAGTTGGGCAGACGTAATCCGCCCTTCAAACGTGGCTGCCATGGGCTCAAGCAACCATAGTCTCGCAAGGGTGTATTGACAGCACGGGCGAGACAACGGAGATAGGGCGCCAGGGGCTATTCCCTTTCCATTCCCCTTTCCCAGCGTTATGTCCTGGTGCTCTGGACTCACTTCATAACATCTCCCTTGTTCTGAGCACCAGGTACTTAACAGAAAAAGGGTTAACAGAAACCACATATGGGTAGCAATGCCAAGTTGTCATAGACAGCAATAGTAATAACAGATATGCAGTTTTCAAAAAAAATAAAAAAAAATAAAAAAAAATTATATATATTTTTTATGATTACCACAAAAATTTGCCAGCAAAATATATAAACCACATACGGTAATATTCAGTGTATTGCCCAATACTGTGGACCCTAGGATTAAATTAATTCTTAAATCATAAATGCATATATCCCTTGTATGCAGATCCTCATATATCCACTCTTATGTTGTAATCCTGCAAAAATATTAACATGGTGTACAAGAAGCCATAGATATTATGACACATGATCAGGCGATCATGTGAGCGAGCTCTCGGAGGGAAACACGAAAAAGAGCGATCATGTGACCAAGCTCTCGGAGCAAAACGCGCGTAAATTCCGGTTCCGGTGCCCGAACTTCCGGTCGCACAGACCGCCGCCGGCACCTCATCCCTCGGCTCCTGAATCTGTCCTTTGGCCCACGAACATCCCTTCTAGGTTGGGTAAGATCAGCATCGGCTTCGGCCAGAGAACAGGGTCCCTTTGTCCAGCCAAGGTTCTCTCTCCACTCTTATGTTGTAATCCTGCAAAAATATTAACATGGTGTACAAGATGCCATAGATACTATGGGGTAAATTTACTAAGGTCCCGATTTTGACCGAGATGCCGTTTTTTCTTCAAAGTGTCATCTCGGTCATTTACTAAACTCAAATCACGGCAGAGATGAGGGCATTCGTATTTTTTTGGAAGTAGTTGTAAAAAAATACGAATGAATACACCATCGGTCAAAATACGCCAGCAAATTAGTAGAACTCGGTCATTTACTAAAAAGTGCAAATCTCCAAAGAGGAAAACACTGCCGTGAAAAATTACAAATCACAAAAAAGTGCTAAAAAAAAGCAGACCTGCATTGGACTCTATAAGACCCGAGGGAGTGACCTCATTCCACGAGAATCTCTATTAAAGAGGATACGGATATATTTTTTTCCCACATTTTGTTTTGAATGAGGTACTACTTACTTTCGCTTACCTATACCATTATCTCGCCTATTATATGAATATCAATGCCTATGAGCATTAATGCTCCAGAATTCTGAACGCTTGCTCTCGTCCTTTTTAAGTATACTATATTAAAAGTTATGTTTTAATACTTTCATATTTTCAATTTTCAAGTGTGCCCTGGAAAAGGCATATGGTTGCTTTTTGTCTTTTGTCTTCCCAAGAGACCACACCCATTGTTTTGGAATTTCTCATATGCCACAAAATGGTCCAAGCTCCTGTTCAAAAATGATGTTCCGAAATCAACTTCTGTCATCTCAGTGATACATTTTGAAAGGGTACCTTAAGTTTAAAGCAGAAATTGGGGAACTTTTGGAATTTTCATTTTTGACCAAAATCGATGGGTTCTCAAATGCCACAAAATGGTCCAAGCTCCTGTTCAAAAATCATGCTCCGAAATCAACTTCTGTGATCTCAGTGATACATTTTAGGATGGTACCTAAAGTTTAAAGTAGAAATTGAAGCACTTTTGGAATTTTCATTTTTGACCAAAATCGATGGGTCTGAGGCTTAGGGAATTTCTCATACGCCACAAAATGGTCCAAGCTCCTGTTCAAAAATCATGCTCCGAAATCAACTTCTGTCATCTCAGTGATATATTTTGGGATGGTACCTAAAGTTTAAAGCAGAAATTGGTGCACTTTTGGAATTTTCATTTTTGACCAAAAGCAATGGGTCCGGGGCTTTAGAAATTTCTCATGCGCCACAAAAAGGTCAAAAATCCTGTTTAAAAATCATGCTCCGAAATCAACTTCTGTCATCTCAGTGATACATTTTGGGATGGTACCAAAAGTTTAAAGTAGAAATTGAGGCACTTGGAATTTTCATTTTTGACCAAAATCGATTGGGCCGAGGCTTAGGGAATTTCTCATACACCACAAAATGGTCCAAGCTCCTGTTCAAAAATCATGCTCCGAAATCAACTTCTGTCATCTCAGTGATACATTTTGGGATGGTACCTAAAGTTTAAAAGCAGAAATTGGGGCACCTTTGGAATTTTCATTTATGACCAAAATCTATGGGTGGCTTAGGGCATTTCTCATATGCCACAAAATGGTCAAATCTTCTGTTCTAAAATCATGCTCCAAAATCAACTTCTGTTACCTCAGTGATACATTTTGGGATGGTACCTAAAGTTTAAAGCAGAAATTGGGGCACTTTTGGAATTTTTATTTTTGACCAAAATCGATGGGTTCGGCCGGGGCTTAGGGAATTTCTCATAGACCACAACACTGTCCAAGCTCCTGTTCAAAAATCATGCTCCGAAACCAACTTCTGTCATCTCTGTGATACATTTTGGGGTGGTACCTAAAATTTAAAGTAGAAATTGGGGCACGTTTGGAATTTTAATTTTTGACCAAAATCGATGGGTCTGGCCGGGGCTTAGGGAATTTCTCATATGCCACAAAATGGTGCAAGCTCCTGTTCAAAAATCATGCTCCGAAATCAACTTCTGTCACCTCAGTGATACATTTTGCGATGGTATCTAAAGTTTAAAGCAGAAATTGGGGCACTTGGAATTTTCATTTTTGACCAAAATCGATGGGTCCGGGGCTTAGGGTATTTCTCATACGCCACAAAATGGTCCAATCTTCTGTTCTAAAATTATGCTCCAAAATCAACTTCTGTCACATCAGTGATACATTTTGGGATGGTACCTAAAGTTTAAAGCAGAAATTGGGGCACTTCTGGAATTTTCAGTTTTGACCAAAATTGATGGGTCTGGGCATTTCTCATACGCCACAAAACGGTCCAAGTTCCTGTTCAAAAATTATGCTCCGAAATCAACTTCTGACACCTTATTGATACATTTTGCGATGGTAACTAAAGTTTAAATTAGAAATTGGGACACTTTTGGAATTTTCATTTTTGGCCAAAATCGGTGGGTTCGGGGCTTGCGGAATTTCTCATATGCCACAAAATGGTTGAAACTCCTTTTCAAAGGGCTTAGGGAATTTCTCATATCCAATAAAATGGTTTAAACTCCTGTTCAAAAATCATACTCCGAAATCGCTTTTGAAACTTCAGCCTTAAGGCAAGAGGATTCTAACAACAGGTATTTCAAACAATACTAAGAGCAAGGAAACCTTCCTCAGCTCGCATTTTTCACAGAATATGGCAAGCCTATATTCAATGGTGCAGTGATCGGAAATTTGACCCTAGATCTTTCATAGTTTCCAGGGTCTTAGCATTCCTTCAGGCAGGGATGGATAAAGGTTTACGGGTGGCTTCCTTGAGACTGCAAGTGTCAGCATTTACTGTATGGTTACAAAAGAAAATTGCTAACTTACAGGATGTGTGCACTTTTTCCAAGGTTATGCTGCGCAGGACCCGCCCCTCCACACACCTTGCTCAGGTGTCATACTTGGGTGCAACTCCAACATACTCAGCCGGACACGTTGTCTACTGCTTTTCCGTCTCCAGCGGCTGTTACCACTCAAGCCGTCCCAGCAAGTTCTACAGCACACAGCACTTTATTCCCTCTCTGCTGCATAGCTTTTGTGGGCAGCGCAGGACATCCGACCGGGGAAGCCCGGCACACAGACCAGCCCACCCGAGAGGTATCAACAACTGAACTTTAACTGGTGACATAAAGATAATTATCATTGGAGTCTTACCATTGCACCTTTTGTTTATTGTTTGTGCACTCATAGCAGTGTTCATCGGCAGCTGTGGAACATGGACTTCAGTTTTACATTACAGCTGCAACACATTATAAGTCCTCCAGTTGTGCAGACACCTTGAGACAAGTTCTGTGGGTTATTTTATTGTTCATTGTTATATTGGTATCATTATATCACAACATCTCTTTTATTACATATTACATTTTTATATTATTCATATGTTGGCTCTCTTTTCATTGCACTTCTGACATTCAGCGCAGCCATTTTCTCTTGTTAGCTTTATTGTTACATATCAACACATAGGTGTTCGGCTAGCGCAGAATCTCAGAATTTTGTTTTTAGTACATATTATATATTATGTGATGCATCCTCTGCTGAGGCGCTTTTTCAGCAGTTAATTTACCTTTATGCTGCGCATTTAACCTCCTTTTGATCCTCCTACAGTGCCTTGGGACAGAAGTTTAGTCCTAAAAGCCTCTTCAGGTTGCCCCATTTGAACTACTAAAACAAGTGGATCTTAAATGGTTGACAGCTAAAGTTCTCTTTCTACTGGCTTTTGCTTCAGCTAGAAGAGTTTCAGATTTAGGGGATTTGTTATATCGCACTCCTTTTCAGATTTTTTTACCCAGATAGAGTGGTTCTCAGAACCAAATCTTCCAAAGGTGGTGTCTAAATTCAACCTTAACAAAGAAATTGTAATCCCGGCCTTCCAGGGGCTGTTTTCTGCAGGAGATGCATCATTAGACATAGTCCATGCCTAAAGGATCTACGTGGATCTTACCTGTGCTATCAGAAAGACAGATTCTCTCTTTGTTCTCTACAGATTCCACAAGAGTGAATGGCCTGCTGACAAGCAGACACTGGTGATGTGGCTTCGGATGACTATTTCAGAAGTATTTTCTTAAGCTGATCTCCCTGTTACGGCTAATGTCTCTGCTCACTCTACACGTAAGATAGGTCCATCATGGGCAGCACAACGTGGTGCTTCAGCAGAACAGATATGTAAGGCAGCCACATGGTCTTCCATTAACACATTCATTAGACATTATGCCTTTGATACATTTTGCCTCTCAGGATGCTGAATTTGGGTGAAAGATTCTCCTGTCCAATCAGGAGTATCCCCACCACTAAATTGCTTTTGGACATCCCAATGTTATCCTGTGGATAACCTTGTGGACCCTGCCGGAGAAATATTCGTTAAGGTAAGAACTTGCCGTTGATAACGTTACTTCTCCTAAGCCCACAGGATCCACAGTGATCCCACCCTGACGCACCTGATTTGAGGATCCTTTTACTCACTAACCTCGTCCACCTTGTATAGAACGATGTGCATGTGTGTTCTTCTCACCTGATTAGGGCTATCTATGATGCTCATGCCTTGAGCTTTGGAAAAACATTTGCCTGAGCCAGGAGGTAGGGATATATGGAGGGGCCCATTGCATGCTAGGTGGCTGAAAGCTTTGACCGTTTAGTGCAATCCGCTGTCGCTTCATCATATCCTAATGTTATCCTGTGGACTTAGGAGAAATACCGTTATCAATGGTAAGTTCTTACCATACCGAATATTTCACCTTTTTTTAATCATCCAAAGAACCTTTGTAATTCATAGGTGTACCGCATTAAAGGGATATTATGTCTTGCCTATATGTAGAGGGTGTGGGATTGGGATAGGCATCAAACTCTTTTGAGAAGATTGATTTTCATGCCTGATGCATCACCATTTTTGGATCTATTCTGGAGATAGTATGTTTTAATAGAATCAATCCATAAACCCAGATTCTGCAGCAGTGGTACATTTACCTTGTCCACGGCATCCCTCCCTCCACTGGGCATGTTTCGGCTTTTCTTAACTTTGCAAATGCATTTTTCTCTAACATCCTAGGGGATACTGGTATGGTATTAGTACCATGGGGTATAGATTGGGTTTATTGGAGCCTGCCACTTTTAGAAATCTTCAGTGTGTGCTGACTCCTCCTCTCTATACCCCTCCTGGAGACTCAGGTGCATTCTCTGGAGCTCCAGAAAGTTTTTCTTCAAAACTTTATTGTAGTTTGTTATTTTCAGGCAGCACTGGCTGGCACCAGTCTACTTGCATCGTGGGACTTGAGGGGGAGAAAGAACTCTTACAGAGTTAATGGTCCAGATCCTCACTGACAGAACAAAGCTACTGAGGTGGTGTTTCCCATCACCCCCAGGGTGTGCACACACTCCAACAGCATGCCACCACTGACAGAGCTGAAGACGCTGGTGCAGTGAGTACAGAAACCAGGGTCCCGGTTAGCGGGTCCCAGGTTATTATGGCGGCATAAGGGTGCTGCGGGCAGTGGCTCAGAAGGTGTCATTTCCTGCTGCATCAGACTCCAGGCTGCATGCAGGGAAGCGCTACTCCTTAAAGGACCCTCTGAAAACACACTGTACTGGTTCCAAGGGGGTTGTAGAAAGGGGGGAGCAATATATATATTGAAAGTTAAACTATGTCCCTTATCTAAGGCTCTAGTTTATGCCCGGCTAGACTTTGCTTTAGCTGTTGAAGCATAGTGTGCTGGTTCTATCCCTCTCTGTGTCACTCCATACAGACTGGGGTTCTGTGTTATATCACTGTTACTGTGTTATTTCACTACTATTGTGTGTGTGTTCTGCTGTACAAACATGTCAGGCAAAAAGGTTGTATTTCCCTCATGTAGCACAAAGTTATTCCCTTCTCCGGGGGGATTTCTGCTGTGTGCTCAGTGCACTCCCCCATCTCAGGGAAGCAGCACCCAGGAACTAGCATGGCTGGATTCTTTTAAAGGAATTATATTTAATATTAATTCTGAATTGGCTGCTGCCAGACAGGAAAGAAAAATGCTTAAAAAAAATCTGTGGATGATTTCTTAGTTCATACTTCTGACTACAGTCCGGCTTCTGTGCCCCACCCTGTTGGTTTCACAGAAACGCACACTCCCACAGGTTCTCCAGTCTGACTCTGAGACTGACTTGCCAGATCTGGAAGCTGTGAGAAGTAGATGGGGACAAAGGTGATATTACTCAGGGTGTAGAAGCCCTAATATATTCTATTAGGGAAGTCCTTAATATCCCAGATAAGCAGGCAGAATCTGATGAAGAGTCTTTTTTTTAATGTGAAGCCTAAATCTACTGCCACATTTCCTGTCTCAAAAGAATTGAAAACTCTTTTTAAGGAGATATGGTTTAATTCTGACATAAAGTTTCAATCTCCTAAGCGGTTGCTAACCACTTTCCCCTTTCCTCCTGAGGATAGACACGTGTGGGAAAATCCACCTATTGTGGATACTTCAGTCTCCAGGCTGTCACGAAAAATTGTACTGCCTGTACCTGGTGCTATCTCCCTGGAATACCCTGCGGATCATAAAATTTAAACTACGCTCAAATCCATTTACACTGAGGTGGGAGTAGCACAGAGATCCACCATTGCCTATGGTTGGATCACAAGGGCCATGGTCAAATGGTCTGGTAATATAACAGAAAGTTTTGACACTAAGGGTGTCACTTTTCACCCCTTTCCACACCTATTTTGTTTCCACCCTCAGGGATGTTGTATCATTATTTCAGCTCGCTACCCCCGGAGTAGCGAGGCACCCAACCCTTTACACAGCTAAACCTGATTAGTATGGGCACAATATGCGTGATAACGGAGTTCATTTTAGAAAGGAAATTGGGCATGATATATCATTTGAATTTCACCCTATGTCTCAGGTTGAGATCCTAACTCTGTTACAACATATCCAGGATTCTGCTAACTTCATGAGGTAGGCCTCATTAATGCCCGCTCCATGACTATGGCAGTATCAGCTCGCACGGCCCTATGGCTGCGAAAATGGACAATGAATGCTGATTCCAAAAAAGGCGTTCAGAATCTTCTCTTTACGGGATATGCCTTGTTCGGTGAGGAACTAAACAAGTGGACTTAGCAAGCAACGGCAGGTAAGTCCACATATCTGCCGTCTGCAGCTCCTCCGGCTAGAAGACCTTACCTCAGCCCCTCTTTACAGTCCTTTTTTGCGGTAGAGCCAGGGGTGCCTCAAATGCATCTAGAGGAACATGTGGGAAAATCTCGCAGACCAGCGGCCGCTGGATCCCTGGACCAAACATCCGGTTCTTCCTCCACTAAGCTCTCCGCATGACGGTTGGCCCCAGCTGCAGGGGGACTATCAGGTGGGTGCTCAACTACCATGGTTTGGACAGAATCCTGCCGGGACCCTTGGGTAAGAGACCTAATATCCCAAGGTTACAGGTTGGAATTTCAAGCACTCCCTCCTCACAGATTCTTCAGGTCAGGCTTACCAGCTTCACCTGTAGCAAGAGTTACCTTGCAGGACGCCATTCAAAAACTGCTACAGACGCAGGTTATTGTTCCAGTCCCTCCTCTATTCCAAAACTGGATTTTATTCAAGCACATTCATGGTACTGAAACCGGACGGTTCAGTACAGATGATCTTGAACCTCAAATCTCTGAACCCGCACCTACGTGTATTCAAGTTCAAGATGGAATCTCTAAGAGCAGTGGTATCTGTCCTGGAGAAAGGGGAATTCCTGGTATCCTTGGATATCAAGGATGCATACTTGCATATCCCGATATTTGGCTCCATCATCAGGCTTATCTCAGGTTTGTGTTGCAGGACCGCCACTTCCAGTTTCCGGCCTTGACCTTTGGCCTATCCACGGCACCGAGGGTGTTCATGAAAGTTATGGCAGAGATGATGCTGCAACTCCGTGTGATGGGGTGAACATCGTCCCTTACTTGGACGATCTCCTCATAAAAGTGGTGTCCAGAGAGCGACTGTTGCAAAAGCATCAACCTGACTACGCGACTTCTTACGGACCACGGGTGGATCCTGAATCAACAGAAGTTGCACCTGGAACAGTCACAAAGATTTCAGTTACTGGGGATGATACTGGACCAGTTGTTAGGCGCCGCGGTCCGTGGCGTCGCTCGGTCCGTCTTCGAGCGACGACCGCGGCCGCTGCATCCTCCTCCTTGGCCGCCCGGCGCCTAGCAACTAGGGACGCCGTGCGCACTGAGCCGCCGGGTCCCTAGCAACGTTAGGACGCCGTGCGCGCTGAACCGCTGGGACCATAGCAACGGGGACGCCACAGGCGGACCGCGTTCCCCGTTGCAGGGATTGATTAATTGAGTGTTCACACATGTTTCTCTGGTCGTGCAGCAAGGCAGCTGCACAACATTTATTGTAATTGGGCTCTGTGCTCTTATTGGAGGGTTCCCTGTTAAATGCCTCCTCAGTGCCTCACACAGACGCTGGTGATAGCTTCCTGCATGCTGCTCATGTTTGGTGAACGTCTGTTCCTGGTCTGCTGTGCTCGGTCCCTCCAGTTCTCTAAGTTCCTGAATCCTGGAGTTAGTCACCTGGTCCCAAGGAGTTCTCCTGGTCCTCATTTTCCTGTGGCAGTCGATTGAGATTCTCACTTGGTCTCGTGAGTGGCGGCCCTGCCGCGTGTTACGGCCTAGGCCGCTTTAGTGTTGTTTTCTTGTATTGGAGCATTTGCGGAGGTTTCCGCTTCCATAGTCCTCTCCGGTACTCGGCGGTGCCGTGTAGGAGAGTGGACAAGTGGAATATTTTGGTTATTCTTTTCCCTGGCGGTAAGCCGCGCATACTTTTAGTTTCAGGTTAGCCAGTAGACCCTGGCCTTGTTGTTTTAGTTAGAGGGCCCCTTGTTATTACCCTGTCTCAGTTCACTCTTTGTCTCTCATTAAGACCTGAGGGGGCATCGGAGTTGGGCAGACGTAATCCGCCCTTCAAACGCGGCTGCCATGGGCCCAAGAAACCATAGTCTCGCAAGAGTGAACTGACAGCATGGGTAAGACAACGGAGGTAGGGTGCCAGGGGCTATTTCCTTCCCATTTCCCAATCCCAGCATTCCGTCTTGGTGCTCAGGACTCACCATATCAGATCTCCCCTGTCCTGAGCATCAGGATCGTAACATTATCACTGGTCCAAAACATTAAAAAAAAAGGGGGTTCATTTTTTTCCATTTTTGTTTTGGTGAGTGTAAAAATTCGGCTTCATGAATCCGGCAGGGTTAGGGCCAAATTCCGGTCAGCTTTTGGCTAACCAAATCCAAGAACTAACTGAGATGGTTCAGGACCTTAATATTCGGGTGAAATCGCAGGAAGATCTTTTGCAAGCCTCCCCGAGTGTGGTCCCAGAACCAAAAATGCATTTACCTGACCGTTTTTTGGGTAACCAAAAGGATTTTTTTAATTTTAAGGAAGCTTGTAAGCTTTATTTTTGTTTAAGGCCTCGTTCCTCTGGTACTGAGTCTCAGCGGGTTGGGATTGTTTTGTCGTTGCTTCAGGGTGATCCACAGACCTGGGCGTTTGGGTTAAGAACAGATGATCCCGCTTTGTTATCAGTAGACGCCTTTTTTAAATATTTAGGCCTGTTATATGATGACCCAGATAGAGAGGCGTCAGCTGAGAGTCACCTGCGTGCCCTTAAACAAGGTAAAAATCCAGCAGAGGTGTATTGTACCGAATTTCGCCGTTGGTCGAACGACTGTGGCTGGAATGACCCGGCCCTGCGCAGTCAGTTTCGCCTCAGTTTGTCTGAACTTATTAAAGACAGTCTCCTTCAGTACCCTGCTCCTGAGACTCTCGACAAACTCATGGAGCTTGCTATTAAAATAGATCGTCGTCTCAGTGAGCGGAGGGCTGAAAGAGGAACAACTTTTAGGCCTAATCCTTGTGTTTATACCTTTCCTGAGGACGTCGAGGAGCCCATGCAGATGGGTCTCTCCCGGCTGTCCCCAGAGGAAAGAACCAGAAGATTAAGTTCTGATCTTTGTTTGTATTGTGGTGGTAAGGGACATATTGCTCGCAACTGCCCGAACAAGTCGGGAAAACGCTCTGTCCAAGTGAATTGTGAGGGGGTTCACTTGGGTCTACAGCTAATCTCCTCTAATGATTCTCTATTAGTTCCTGTTAAGATTTCCTTTGGCAGCCTCAGTTCATTGGTGTCGGCCTTCGTCGACAAGGGAGCTGCAGGAAATTTTATGGACTTAGCTTGGGCTAAGGCTTTAGGCATTCCACAGATACCTTTGGATAAACGTATCACCATGCACGGCTTGGATGGGGATCCTCTTTCCAATGGGATAATTACTCACTGCACACCTCCAGTATTGCTGACAGTGGGGGCCTTACATTCAGAAGACATAGAATTTTACCTTACACATTGTCCGGCAGTTCCTGTAGTTTTGGGTCACCCCTGGCTTGCCTTTCATAATCCCACCATTGATTGGCGGTCTGGGGAGATTTCCCAATGGGGTTCTTTTTGTGTTAAGGAATGTATTTCCCATCCAGTCCGGGTTGCGGCAGTCATCCCAGAACTTATTCCTGTGGAATATCAGGATTTTGCCGATGTGTTCTCCAAAGGCAATGCGGACATGCTGCCTCCCCATCGGTCCTATGACTGTGCGATTGAGTTAGTACCAGGTGCCACTTTGCCTAAGGGGAGATTATATGCCCTGTCCGGGCCAGAAACCACTGCCATGAATAATTACATTCAGGAAAGCCTGAAAAAAGGCTTTATTAGGCCTTCGAAATCTCCATTGAGTGCAGGTTTTTTCTTTGTTGAGAAAACAGATGGGTCACTCAGACCATGTATTGATTTTCGGGCTCTGAATAAAATTTCTGTTAAAAACACCTATCCTTTGCCATTGATTTCAGTGCTTTTTGATCAGTTACGCTCCGCTGTGATCTTTTCAAAAATCGATCTTAGGGGAGCTTACAACCTCATCCGAATAAGATCTGGGGATGAGTGGAAGACGGCTTTCAGCAATCAGTCGGGTCACTATGAATACCTGGTGATGCCGTTTGGCCTGTCAAATGCTCCTGCGGTATTTCAAGACCTCATCAACGATGTTCTCCGTGACTTCCTTGGGAAGTTTGTGGTCGTTTATTTAGATGACATTTTGATATACTCTGAGTCTATGGAACAACATGTTACCCAGGTGCGTCTGGTTCTTCAAAAACTACGAGAGAATAATTTATACGCTAAGCTTGAGAAGTGTGATTTTCACATCACAGAAGTGTCCTTTTTGGGGTACATTATTTCTCCCCAGGGATTTTTCATGGAACCGAAAAAACTCCAGGCCATCCTTAATTGGGCGCAACCCACTAATTTAAAAGCAATTCAGCGCTTTTTAGGGTTTGCAAATTATTATAGGCGGTTCATTCATACCTTTTCTGACCTGGTCGCTCCTATAGTAGCTTTGACTAAAAAAGGAGCGGATCCTTCCAATTGGTCGCCTAAGCTGAGTCTGCCTTTCGGGCCTTGAAGCAGGCCTTTGTCTCGGCTCCTGTCCTCAGACACCCTAATCCGGAGCTCCCCTTTATTGTTGAGGTTGATGCCTCAGAGGTTGGAGTGGGGGCTATCCATTCTCAGGAAGTTCCGGAGTCTCAGGAATTACATCATTGTGCCTTCATGTCCAGGAAATTCTCCTCCGCAGAATCCAACTATGACGTTGGTAATCGAGAGTTACTGGCAGTAAAATGGGCTTTCGAGGAGTGGAGGCATTGGCTGGAGGGAGCTAGGCATACTATTACAGTATTTACTGACCATAAGAACCTGCAATATATTGAGTCAGCTAAACGGCTTAATGCTCGGCAGGCACGTTGGGCATTGTTTTTTACTCGTTTCAGGTTTATTATCACCTTCAGGCCTGGTTCCAAGAATACGAAAGCTGATGCCCTGTCACGTTGCTTTCTTCCGATTCACAATAGCAATCCTGTTACTACCCCCATAGTTCCATCTTCAGTCATCCGGGCAGGCCTCACACAGGATTTATTTACTCAGTTAAACCAGCTTCAACACCAAGCTCCTAGACTTACTCCTGCTGATCGTCTTTTTGTCCCTGAATTTTTGAGAGGCACTGTTTTAGCTGAGTTTCATGACAACAAAGTCTCGGGTCATCCAGGTATCACTAAGACCTTGGAGTTAGTCTCTCGCTCGGTGTGGTGGCCTAGTCTTTCTAAAGACGTAAAGGAATTTGTCCATTCCTGTCAGGTTTGTGCACAGCATAAGGTCCCTCGTTCGTTGCCGATCGGGCAACTAATGACTTTAGCCGTTCCTCTCAGGCCATGGTCTCATATATCCATGGATTTCGTGGTGGACCTTCCCCTTTCAGCCGGATTTCGAGTCATTTGGGTGGTAGTGGACCGTTTCAGTAAAATGGCTCATTTCATTGCTCTTCCCCGATTACCCTCTGCTCAAGGGTTGGCAGTTTTGTTCCTCCGCCATGTGATTAGGCTCCATGGTTTGCCCACTGATATTGTCTCTGATCGGGGTCCGCAATTCATTGCACGATTCTGGAAACATTGTTGTGCCTCATTGAATATGAAACTGTCTTTAACATCTGGTTACCATCCACAGTCTAACGGGCAAACAGAACGAGTCAACCAGTCATTAAAACAATATTTACGCTTATTTTCGGCCAAACTCCAGAATGATTGGTCTGAGTTTCTTCCTTTGGCCGAATTTGCTTATAATAACTCTTGTCATTCTTCCACCAAGGAGTCCCCATTCTTTTCAGTCTTTGGTTTTCATCCTAGAGCCAACTCTTTTTTCCATCATTCTCCAGTCTCCTCGTTGACCTTAACCTCCCATCTCAGAGCAATTTGGAGAAAAGTGCACCTTGCCCTGAGAAAAGCTGCCTGCCGAGAAAAGAAATTTTCTGATAGGCTCCGACGTCCTTGCACTTTTAAGGTGGGAGATAAGGTGTGGTTGTCAACTCGCAACATCAAGCTCCGACAACCCTCGGCTAGATTGGGACCCAAATTTATTGGACCATTCCTTATCATTAAGAAGGTCAACCCAGTTGCTTTTCGGCAACGCTTGCCAAGATCTCTCAGAATTGGAAATACTTTCCACTTTTCCCTTTTGAAACAGTATTTTTCTTCCAGGAGATTTCCTTGGAGGACTTCCGAGGGTAGATCTCCGGTGGATGTTCAGGGGCAACAGGAGTTCTTGGTAGAGAAGGTTTTAGATTAAAAAATTTCCCGGGCCGGCTTTATTTTTTGGTTCACTGGAAAGGCTATGGTCCGGAGGAAAGATCTTGGGTCCTGGATAAAGATCTACATGCCCCTAAACTCAAGAGATTATTCTTTCAGGAATTTCCTCAGAAACGTGGCTTTAGGGGTTCTTTAACCCCTCCTCAAGGGGAAGGGGGTACTGTTAGGCGCCGCGGTCCGTGGCGTCGCTCGGTCCGTCTCCGAGCGACGACCGCGGCCGCTGCATCCTCCTCCTTGCCCGCCCGGCGCCTAGCAACTAGGGACGCCGTGCGCGCTGAGCCGCCGGGTCCCTAGCAACGCTAGGACGCCGTGCGCGCCGAACCACCGGGACCATAGCAACGGGGACGCCACAGGCGGACCGCGTTCCCCGTTGCAGGGATTGATTGAGTGTTCACACATGTTTCTTTGGTCGTGCAGCAAGGCAGCTGCACGACATTTATTGTAATTGGGCTCTGTGCTCTTATTGGAGGGTTCCCTGTTAAATGCCTCCTCAGTGCCTCACACAGATGCTGGTGATAGCTTCCTGCACGCTGCTTATGTTTGGTGAACGTCTGTTCCAGGTCTGCTGTGCTCGGTCCCTCCAGTTCTCTAAGTTCCTGAATCCTGGAGTTAGTCACCTGGTCCCAAGGAGTTCTCCTGGTCCTCATTTTCCTGTGGCAGTCGATTGAGATTCTCACTTGGTCTCGTGAGTGGCGGCCCTGCCGCGTGTTTCGGCCTAGGCCGCTTTAGTGTAGTTTTCTTGTATTGGAGCATTTGCGGAGGTTTCCGCTTCCATAGTCCTCTCCGGTACTCGGCGGTGCCGTGTAGGAGAGTGGACAAGTGGAATATTTTCGTTGTTCTTTTCCCTGGCGGTAAGCAGCGCATACTTTTAGTTTCAGGTTAGCCAGTAGACCCTGGCCTTGTTGTTTTAGTTAGAGGGCCCCTTGTTACTACCCTGTCTCAGTTCACTCTTTGTCTCTCATTAAGACCTGAGGGGGCATCGGAGTTGGGCAGACGTAATCCGCCCTTCAAATGCGGCTGCCATGGGCCCAAGAAACCATAGTCTCGCAAGAGTGAACTGACAGCACGGGTAAGACAACGGAGGTAGGGTGCCAGGGGCTATTTCCTTCCCATTTCCCAATCCCAGCATTCCGTCTTGGTGCTCAGGACTCACCATATCAGATCTCCCCTGTCCTGAGCATCAGGATCGTAACACCAGTGTCTCAAATGGTTTTCCTTCCTATGGACAAAGCCTTGACAATTCAGACTATGGTTCGTTCCGTACTCAAGCCCCGCAAGATTTTGGTGCACCTTTGCATCCGCCTTCTAGGCAAGATGGTGTCCTCCTACGAGGCAATTCAGTATGGAAAGTTTGATGCCCGTCCATTTCAACTAGATCTGCCGGACAAATGGTCAGGATTGCATCTTCATATGCACCAGAGGATTTCCCTCTCACCAAAAGCGAGGATTTCCCTGTTATGGTGGTTGCGGATCTCTCACCTGGTGGACGGTCGATGGTTTGGGATACAGTCTTGGATTCTGTTGACAATGGATGCGAACCACTGCGGGTGGGGTGCTGTGACCCAAGGGACTGAGGCCGTCATTCTGAGTTGTTCGCTCGCTAGCTTCTTTTAGCAGCAGTGCAAACGCTAAGCCGCCGCCCTCTAGGAGTGTATCTTAGCTTAGCAGAAGTGTGACCGAAAAAGATCGCTGTTCTGCTACAAAAATTGTGCAGTTTCTGAGTAGCTCGAGACTTACTCCTACCTAGCGATCACTTCAGACTGTTCGTTCCTGGTTTGACGTCACAAACGCGCCCTGCATTCGTCCAGCCACGCCTACGTTTCCCCAGCCACTCCTGCGATTTTATCCGACGAACCTGCGTTTTTACACACACTCCCCGAAAATGGTCAGTTACCACCCAGAAACACCCACTTCCTGTCAATCAATCTGCGGCCAGCTGTCACGAACCAGTCTCTCACCTCTGCGGGTTCTGGTGTTCGTCCGTTACCAGTGCGGTTGCTTGCGGTTCTGTGCGCCCGTGTGGGGACGCGGCGTGATCAGTGGCACAGGTAATGCAGAGTCTGGGAACTGGAAGTGCGGGGACCAAATGGCCTAAGGCACTACGGTGTGTCTGCTGTATAGGAGGTGGCCATGTTGGAGACAAAACAGGTAATACAGAGCACTTGTGAAAACACCTGTGGACAGATGTAAGCCAATCCCGTGCTTGTGCTGCCTTTAAGTAGGCTGGGATTATGTTACTCTGGGCCAGTGCTTTGTTGTATCAACGCTGTGCTCTATCTCTGAGCTCTCTCCGTGCATTCCTGTGTGATTCCCGTGGTCCAGATATCGCCATTCCCAGAGGTCCGTCTGCAGCCTTCACTGCTAAAAGATCCACCGGCTCTCCGCTGTGCTGTCAGTTAATTGCACACCTACTGGAAACAGTTGGATTCCCAGAGTCTTGCATGAGGTTACCTTGTCTGCCTGTTTTCAACCTTACAAAGTTTGGAGGATTCCACTACCCTCAGCTGTTCGTTTGTTCTACTCTGCATTTAATCCATTCATCACCTTGTCATCTGCTACAGTTTCACAGTGATCTCCGGAACCTGCAAGTAACGCAATTCAGTACTTTTATTTTCTATGTTGCCATAACAAGGATAATTCTTCACAGTCTCTCAGTTAACTCTCAAAACTTCATTGCAAATCCTTACAGTTATTTTTTCATGTCTGCATTATCCAGTTAAACACATTCTACAGTTCAGCATCAAAGCTTGTTTATATTTGGACAATTCAACATTTATTCATCAGCTTGTTTTGCATACGTTTCCAT
Organism: Pseudophryne corroboree; assembly: GCF_028390025.1. Lineage (NCBI taxonomy): Eukaryota > Metazoa > Chordata > Amphibia > Anura > Myobatrachidae > Pseudophryne > Pseudophryne corroboree. Next base: position 424,069,496 of record NC_086452.1, on the reverse strand, counting down.
GAACATTTCTTTTATTTGTCTTTGAGTTTTATCCTGCATATTATTTCTGCCATTCCTGCAATACTTCAGTATAATATGATGATTAACAACTTGTCATTCAACTCTTTACTGAATTGTTATTTTTAATAAATATATGAAACGGAACTTTCTTCGTCCTCCCTGTTTTCTTCATACCCCAGCACCTACACCTGTGGTTGGTCCCGGGTTAACGGATTCACAAAAACACCCGGACTTGACAGTAAGCACTGGCCACATGGATCCGTCAAGTGACCAATTCGCAGGAGGCGGTGCTACGTCAGATATCCTTTCCCGTCTGGAAAACCAGGAGTCTATACAGACACAAATAGTTCAGTTTATGCAAACTATGGCAGACCGTTTGGAGATTCTTCATACGGCTATTAAAACGTCTCAAGTCCAGATTCCAACTCGGGTTGTCCCAGTTACCACTACAGCTTCTCCTGTGACGCTGCCTACGTCCCGCTTGCAGTTACCCTCTCCGAGTAAGTTTGACGGAACTCCAAAACTTTGCAGAGGATTCCTGAATCAATGCGAGATCCAGTTCGAACTGTTGTCCGCCAGTTTCCCATCAGCTCGTTCTAAAGTTGCATATATTATTGCCCTCCGCTCCGGTCAGGCTCTGGAGTGGGCATCACCATTATGGGAAAGAGGTGATCCTGTCCTCTCTAATTACAAGGAGTTCGTATCATCCTTCCGGATAATCTTTGACGAACCAGGCAGAACCACCTCAGCATCTTTGGAGATTCTCTGTCTACGTCAAGGTCTAAGTCCTGTCAGTCAATATATTATTCAGTTTCGCACGTTGTCTTCAGAGTTAAATTGGAATGAGGAGGCCCTGATCGCCGCATTTTGGAATGGACTTTCAGAGAGAATCAAGGATGATTTAACCATCCGGAATGTGCCTACTAAACTGGATGAATTGATTTCTCTCTGTAACAAACTTGACCTACGCTACAGAGAGCGATGTTTAGAGAAATCCAGGACAGAGCGATCCAGTCTACGTTATCATCCTAGGCCTCGACAAGATTCTTCATCACAGTCGCCGGTAACGACAGAAGAACCTATGCAGATTGGGCGCTCTCGCCTCACAGAGGAAGAACGACTTCGTCGTCGACAGGGTAACCTCTGCATGTACTGTGGGTCCTCCGAACATTTAGTTAAATTCTGCAAACTTCGGCCGGGAAACTCTCGCTCCTAGCTTATTCAAGGGAGGTTAAGCTAGGAGTTACTTTAGAATCACGTTCTGGGAAAGAGCCGACCTTGTCTATTCAATTAGAAGTTCCAAGTTTTACAGTGAAGGTTTCAGCCCTCCTAGATTCCGGGGCAGCCGAGAACTTCATCTCCTCAGCCTTTGTCTTACGGTCTAAAGTTCAAACCATGCCTCTGGAAGCAGCAGTTGCTGTTACAGCGGTGGATGGAAGTCGAATTCCAGATGGTATAATTACTCATCGAACCGTATGTCTCAAGATGAAAGTTGGTGTGCTCCATTCCGAATACATCTCCTTCTACTTGATTCCCAAAGCCTCTCAAGATGTGATACTTGGTTTACCTTGGCTGCAGAAACATAATCCTCAACTTAATTGGCAAACCATGGAAGTCCTTTCGTGGGGTAAATCTTGTACCAAGGACTGTTTAGCCTCAATTGTACCTCTCCGGTCAATTAGCCTTCCTGACCTACCTCCGGTGTATCAATCCTTTGCGGATGTTTTCAGTAAACAAGCAGCAGACTCTCTACCTCCTCATCGCTAATGGGACTGCCCAATCATCCTGGTTCCGGGCAAAACCCCTCCTAGGGGACGAATTTATCCGCTATCCATCCCAGAGACGCAAGCTATGTCTGATTATATACAGGAAAATCTAACCAAAGGATTTATCAGACCATCTTCTTCACCTGCAGGAGCCGGATTCTTCTTCGTTAAGAAGAAGGACGGTGGGTTACGACCATGCATAGATTAGCGTGGACTCAATGAGATCACTGTGAAAAACAAGTACCCATTACCCTTAATTCCAGAATTATTTGACCGGGTAAAGGGAGCTACTGTGTTTACAAAATTGGATCTCCGAGGGGCCTACAATTTAATCCGCATCCGGGCAGGGGACGAGTGGAAGACTACTTTTAATACCCGGGATGGGCATTACAAATACCTTGTAATGCCTTTTGGTCTTTGTAATGCACCTGCAGTTTTTCAAAGCTATGTGAATGAACTTTTCCGTGATCTTCTCTACAAGTGTCTAGTAGTGTACCTGGATGATATCCTAATATTCTCTAAGGATCTAAAGTCTCACCGTCACCAAGTTAAAGAGGTACTGACACGTCTGAGGAAAAATCAACTTTATTGTAAATTAGAGAAGTGCACTTTTGAAGTATCTTCCATACCGTTCCTTGGTTACATAATTTCTGGATCAGAGCTATGTATGGATCCTGGTAAGGTACAAGCTATCCGAGATTGGTCCACTCCTACAACTCTCAAGGGGATTCAGCGATATCTTGGCTTTGCTAATTTCTATAGGAGATTCATTAAGAATTATTCTATGTTAGCTGCTCCCATCACAGCCCTAACTCGCAAGGGAGCAAATCCTACGAACTGGTCTTCTGAAGCAATCAAAGCCTTCTCTGATTTAAAGCAAGCCTTTGTGTCAGCCCCCATTCTTCGACAGCCTGATTTGAATCGTCCCTTTCTACTAGAGGTGGATGCATCTACAGAAGCAGTAGGAGCTGTGTTGTCACAAGTCTTTGAAGATGAAAAGGTCCATTCCTGCGGATATTTCTCCCGTAAGTTCCTCCCGGCAGAACGTAATTATGCAATCGGTGAGCAAGAATTACTTGCCATCAAGTTGGCATTTGAGGAGTGGAGATACCTTCTAGAAGGAGCACAACATCGCATTACAGTTTATACTGATCATAAGAATCTTCTATATCTGCAGTCAGCTCAGTGCTTGAATCCACGACAAGCTCGATGGGCGCTTTTCTTCACACGATTTAATTTCAAGCTCACCTTTCGTCCAGGGTCTCAGAACAAAAAGGCAGATGTCCTTTCTCGGTCCTTTGCTTCTTCTGAATTAAATGATGCTACCACGAATCAAGCCATTGTGAATCCTACATCCTTTTTAATGACTCGAACCCCTCCAGTTCCTCTGCCTGGCAAGACCTTTGTCGCCACAAATCTTCGAAAACGGATGCTTACCTGGGCTCACTCCTCTTCCTTCATGGGTCATCCTGGGGTTCTAAAGACTCTCAAATTTATTCAACAGTCTTATTGGTGGCCACATCTCAAAGCCGATGTCCAAGAGTTTATAGCAGCATGTCCTAAATGTGCCCAACATAAGAGTCCAAGAAGTTCTCCACCAGGTTTATTACATCCATTATCCATACCCAAACAACCATGGACTCATATCTCAATGGATTTCGTGACCGATCTACCTCCATCAAAAGGGCGAAATACCATTTGGGTGATAGTGGATCGATTTTCGAAAATGGCACATTTTATTCCATTAACTGGATTACCATCAGCCCCTTTACTAGCCAGATTGTTCATCTCTGAAATCTTCAAGTTGCATGGCCTTCCTCGAGAGATCATTTCTGATCGGGGAACACAGTTTGTGGCCAAGTTTTGGAGGTCGCTTTGTTCATCTTTAAATGTCAAGTTGAATTTTTCTTCTGCATATCATCCTCAGACAGATGGACAAACTGAGAGAGTAAACCAAGACCTTGAAACATTTCTCCGGCTATATATATCGTCCTCACAGGATGACTGGGTTGACAACCTTCCATTGGCAGAATTTGCTCATAATAATCTCTTCCATTCGTCTTCAGAATCTACGCCCTTTTATATTAACTTCGGCTTTCATCCTCGTGTGCCAGAGTTCCATCCATTGCCAGCCCTAGAGGTTCCAGCAGCAGATCAAGAACTTCAACTCTATCTAGAATTTGGAGTTGTATGCGTAAGTCGTTGGTCAAAACTTCCGCTCGTTATAAATCTTTTGCAGATAGAAAATGTAAAGCTGTACCGAATTACAAGGTGGGAGACCAAGTTTGGATTTCTACGCGCAATCTCAGGTTCAAAGTTCCTTCTAAGAAATTTGCTCCCAAGTTTATTGGTCCATTTCCCATTGTAAAGGTACTCAACCCTGTGTCATACAAAGTCAAGTTGCCACCGTCTTTGAGAATTCCTAACGCCTTTCATACATCTTTATTGAAGCCTTTGATTCTCAATAAGTTCCGTACTACCCAGTCCAAATCTCCTAAAGTTCACTCTTTGCAGGATGAGGAATTTGAAGTTAAAGAGATTGTGGACTCACGTTCCCGATATGGACGTTTACAGTTTTTGGTTGACTGGAAGGGTTACGGTCCGGAGGAGAGATCCTGGGTTTTCTCTGAAGATGTTCATGCTCCAAGACTGGTACAGAAATACTTCTCCAAAAATCCTGATAAGGTTCAAAGGTGTTCGGAGACCAACCTTAGAAGAGGGGGTACTGTCACGAACCGGTCTCTAACCTCTGCGGGTTCTGGGGTTCGTCCGTTGCCAGTGCGGTTGCTCGCGGTTCTGTGCGCCCGTGTGGGGACGTGGCGTGATCAGTGGCACAGGTAATGCAGAGTCTGGGAACTGGGAGTGCGAGGACCAAATGGCCTAAGGCACTGCGGTGTGTCTGCTGTATAGGAGGTGGCCATGTTGGAAACCAAATAGGTAATACAGAGCACTTGTGAAAACACCTGTGGACAGGTGTAAGCCAATCCCGTGCTTGTGCTGCCTTTAAGTAGGCTGGGATTATGTTACTCTGGGCCAGTGCTTTGTTGTATCAACGCTGTGCTCTAGCTCTGAGCTCTCTCCGTGCATTCCTGTGTGATTCCCGTGGTCTAGATATCGCCTCCGTTCCCAGAGGTCCATCTGCAGCCTTCACTGCTAAAAGATCCACCGGCTCTCCGCTGTGCTGTCAGTTAATTGCACACCTACTGGAAACAGTTGGATTCCCAGAGTCTTGCATGAGGTTACCTTGTCTTCCTGTTTTCAACCTTACAAAGTTTGGAGGATTCCACTACCCTCAGCTGCTCGTTTGTTCTACTCTGCATTTAACCCATTCATCACCTTGTCATCTGCTACAGTTTCACAGTGATCTCCGGAACCTGCAAGTAACCCAATTCAGTACTTTTATTTTCTATGTTGCCATAACAAGGATAATTCTTCACAGTCTCTCAGTTAACTCTCAAAACTTCATTGCAAATCCTTACAGTTATTTCTTCATGTCTGCATTATCCAGTTAAACTGTTATGCACACCAGTGCCTGCAGGAAAGTACTAGTGTCAGAACTGTTATGCACTCCAGTGTCTGCAGGAATGTACTGGTGTTTGAACTGTTATGCAAAACAAATGGACTCACAGACAAACTGGGGAATATGACATAACGTACACAGAAGGTGATAGGGTAACAAAATACACACACAGTGAACAGAGAAGCCCAGAGGCTAAGGAACTGGGTATCTCCCTTGTATTAGAACTGCTCAGATGTAAAAAGCAAGATGTTGTGTTTTAATACGTAGAGAACCCGAAATGCTGTTGCTAAGGGCAACAGCAAAACCCTAAAGGGTTACCAACGGGTGTGGCAGTAAACTCCTTGGTCAGAGATGGAATGATAGACACAAGGAGAGCCTCCACAATCCTGATTCTCACTTGCAGTGCACAGGTTTAAGCTTACTGCCACTAAACTGACCCCTGACACCTAGCACAGTGAGACAGGATTAGACAGGCAAGTGTTAGAATACAGCCGCAAACTTGCTAAGTTCACAGAGTAATAACAGAACCCCAGCAAGCTAAACGACTGACTCCAGTCTTACTGCTAGGTCTGGATTGGCAGAGTGTAATACCAAATCCCCAGGCCTATTTGCAGTAAGCAACAAACAAATACAAAGCTACACAGTACTGGCTAACTTTCATGAACTGACTAACCAACAGAGATTCAGCAGCATCTGCTTACCCTGAAAAGAGGCCTTATAAAGCAGGTGCTGTCCACGCCCCACTCAGACCTCACAGACTGTGAGCACAAAAACCAGCACCGGATCCCCTGCCGTGCACAGAGCCTATAACCACTGCACAGCAAAAGACCCGAACCGGAGTATCAGCTGCGCTCAGGTTACTCCACTAGCACTTGTCTCCCGGTTGCCATGACGACGTGGCAGCACAGGGCAGGAGACCCTAACAGTACCCCCCCTCTGACGAGGGGTCAAAGAACCCCTACCACCGGGTTTATCGGGGAACTGCGAGAAGAAAGAGCGTATCAGTCTGGGGGCATGAAGATCACAACTGCGCACCCACGACCGCTCCTCCGGGCCATACCCCTTCCAGTGCACCAAAAATGACAGCCGACCCCGAACCACCTTGGAGTCAAGAATCCTTTCAACAACAAACTCCCTCTGGCCACGTATCAGAAGAGGGGAAGGTCTTCCACTGGAAGAAGGATTACTAATCGCCCGTTTTAAAAGGGAACAATGAAATGTTTTATTGATACCCAAAGAACGGGGCAGATCTAACTGAAATGCCACCGGATTGATAACCCTGGTGATCTTATAAGGGCCGATGAACCGGGGCCCTAACTTATGAGATGGCTGTCTCAACTTCAAATTCTTGGTAGACAACCAGACGAAGTCTCCTAATTTGAAGCTGCAGGGTCTTTTCCGCTTATCAAAAACCCTTTTGGTCACTAATGACACAGACACAAGGGCTTTCTTCACTTTCCGCCAAATACCTCTAAGGACCGAAACCACAGAGGAACCACCAGGCGTGGAGTCCAGGGGGTCAAAAGAATTGGCCTTAGGATGATGCCCATACACACAAAGGAAGGGAGAGATCCCTGTAGCAGAGTGAGCCGCGTTGTTATAGGCAAACTCCGCCATGGACAGATGAGCAACCCAGTCAGTCTGACACTTGGAGACATAACACCTGAGGAACTGCTCCAAGGACTGGTTCACCCTTTCAGTCTGCCCATTAGACTGCGGATGGTAGCCTGACGACAAGCTGACAGAAATCTGGAGATCGGAACAAAATGCCCTCCAGAATTTGGCCACAAACTGGGATCCGCGGTCAGAGACCACATCAAGTGGCAACCCGTGGAGACGCACAACATGCAGCATAAATAATTCAGACAGGCGTCTGGCTGATGGCAGCCCAACCAGTGGAACGAAGTGCGCCATCTTCGAAAACCTGTCAACGACAACCCAGATGGCTGTCATCCCCGAGGATTTGGGCAAGTCCACCACAAAATCCATTGAAATGTGGGTCCATGGCTTAGATGGGATAGAGAGTGGATGTAATGGGCCAACAGGAACCCCTCTAGGAGTCTTATTTCGGGCACAGATGTCACATGCCCGAACCCACTGATCCACATCCTTAGCCACCGAGGGCCACCACACCGCCCTAGATAGCAACTCCCGAGTTCTGGCAATACCCGGGTGACCTGCCGACTTCTTGGCATGGAATTCCAGGAACACTCGCTGTCTTAACCTAGGAGGCACAAACAAAAGACCTACCGGAAGGTCTGGAGGAGCCTGCTCCTGTGCTCTAAGGACTAATGATAAGAGGTCCTGGGTAATGCCCACTTTAATACATGATGGGGAAACAATGGGCAACGGCTCCTCGGTGGTCTCCTGGATTGGAGCAAAACTCCGCGAGAGCGCATCAGCCTTGATGTTTTTTGACCCAGGGCGATATGTTATCAAAAAATTAAAGCGAGCAAAAAACAAAGCCCATCGTGCCTGCCTGGCATTGAGACGCTTCGCTGACTCTAAATATGCCAGATTCTTATGGTCAGTGAGAATTGAGACCACAAACTTAGCCCCCTCAAGCCAGTGTCTCCACTCCTCGAGTGCATCCTTAATAGCCAACAATTCCCGGTTACCCACGTCATAATTCATCTCGGCAGGCGAAAATTTACGGGAAAAGTAAGCACAGGGATGAAGGCGATTATCAGACACTCCCATCTGAGAAAGCACTGCCCCAATACCCATCTCAGAGGCATCCACCTCCACCACAAAAGGACGCTCTGGATCTGGGTGTCGCAGCACCTTGGCCGAAACAAATGCCCTTTTGAGACGGGCAAAAGCCGCTTTAGCCTCACAAGACCAGTGAGCAACATCCGCCCCTTTCTTAGTGAGTGCCACCAAGGGCGCCACTATAGACGAAAATCCAGCGATAAATCGTCTATAAAAATTCGCAAAGCCCAGGAAACGCTGAAGCGCCTTCAAACTAGTGGGCTGCACCCAATCCAGGACTGCCTGTACCTTGGAACCCTCCATTTGGAAACCTTCTGGGGAGATAATATATCCTAGAAATGCGATTTGCTGAACTTCAAATTCGCACTTCTCCAGCTTCGCCCCAAGCCGGTGGTCTCTGAGTTTCTGGAGGACTAAGCGTACATGCTTCCGATGTTCCTCCAGGGAATGGGAGAAGATTAGGATGTCATCTAAGTATACAACTAAGAATCTATCCAAATATTCCCTGAGCACATCATTCATGAAATCCTGGAAGACTGCCGGGGCATTACAGAGCCCAAAAGGCATCACCAAATATTCATAATGCCCTGAGTGGGTATTAAAGGCAGTCTTCCATTCATCCCCCTCTCTTATTCGGATTAGATTGTACGCACCGCGTAGGTCAATCTTAGAAAAAATGGTGGCAGTACGAAGCTGGTCAAACAAGACCGAAATGAGAGGCAGTGGGTATGAGTTTTTAATCGTGATACGGTTCAATTCCCTGAAGTCGATGCAGGGTCGCAACGAACCGTCCTTTTTACCCACGAAGAAGAACCCCGACCCAACTGGAGACTGTGAAGGTCTGATAAATCCCTTAGCCAAGTTCTCCTGAATGTACTCTGCCATAGCCTGAGTCTCAGGACGTGACAGGGAGTACAACCTGCTCTTGGGAAGCTTAGCATTTGGCAACAAATCAATGGCACAGTCATAGGGGCGATGGGGAGGTAGTACCTCTGCAACTTTTTTGGAGAACACGTCCGCAAAATCTGCATAACACCCTGGCAATCCTGGCAAACTTAGCTGCGAGAGCCTGACTGGAAGGCTCAAGCAACTCCTGAAACAATCAGTACCCCAACTAAGAATCTCCCCAGAGACCCAGTCAAATTGAGGATTGTGGGCCCTTAACCAGGGTAACCCCAACACCAATGGGGCAAAAGTACAGACAGTCACATAAAAGGACAATTTTTCAGAGTGTGTGGCTCCAATAAACAAAGAAATCTGGCTAGTGCAAGAGGTAATTTTACCTTGGGATAATGGTTCCCCGTTTAACCCACAAATCTCAATTTCCGATGCCAAGGGTACTAAGGGAACAGAGTGTTTTAGGGCGAATTGGCGGTCCATAAAAACCCCGTCGGCCCCACTGTCCACAAAGGCCTCAGTCTTGACAGTTTGACCGAGGATCTTCAAGGTCACCGGAATGATAAAAGTCTTCTTGGGAAATTCTGACTTCTGGCCTGACAGGATATTTCCCATCACCCTCAGGCCCTGAAGTTTTCCGGCTTTTCTGGGCATGATACTACCACATGACCTTTATTCCCACAGTACAAACACAACCCCTGCTGTCTCCTCCGCGTCTTCTCACGCGAGGAGAGGCGGGTAGCCCCAATCTGCATAGGCTCCTCAGAAAATTCCTCAGAGTCTGAGGTTCCCTTGGGAAGGAAGGAAATCTCAGTCTCCCTTTCAAGCCTACGCTCTCTCAGCCGTCTATCCACCCGGATGGATAACTGCATGAGCTGATCCAAGCTATCGGGCAAGGGATATTGTACCAGTTGGTCCTTTATCTGGTTAGAAAGACCTCTTCGGTACTGGTGTCTCAGGGCTGGGTCATTCCACTGGGTATCATGGGCCAACCTCCGAAACTCCGTACAGTAAACCTCAACTGGCCTTCGCCCTTGCTTAAGGATCGAAATCTGAGCCTCGGCTGAGGCCGTCTTGTCAGGGTCATCATACAACATGCCCAGTGCCGTAAAAAAAGCATCAACACTTTTAAGCGACGGACAGTCAGGCTGCAACCCATATGCCCAGACCTGTGGGTCTCCTTGTAGCAAGGAAATCACTATGCCCACCCGCTGAATCTCCGACCCAGAAGACTGAGGCCTAAGCCGGAAGTATAGCTTGCAGCTCTCCTTGAAACAAAAGAACTGCGAGCGATCTCCAGAAAAACGATCCGGGAGATTTACTTTCGGCTCCTTAACCCCTGCAGGTGCTGCTGCTGCGGGAGCTCCGCCAGCAGCCTGGGAGGTGTGCATTTTAATGGACAAATCATTAAATTGCCGAGTCAGGACCTGCACCTGATCGACCACCTGTTGCAACGTATTTTGAGGGGTATGCTCCATATTCCCACAAAATTTCAACAGGAGTATTAGGCTGCTGAATATGTTATGCACACCAGTGCCTGCAGGAAAGTACTAGTGTCAGAACTGTTATGCACTCCAGTGTCTGCAGGAATGTACTGGTGTTTGAACTGTTATGCAAAACAAATGGACTCACAGACAAACTGGGGAATATGACATAACGTACACAGAAGGTGATAGGGTAACAAAATACACACACAGTGAACAGAGAAGCCCAGAGGCTAAGGAACTGGGTATCTCCCTTGTATTAGAACTGCTCAGATGTAAAAAGCAAGATGTTGTGTTTTAATACGTAGAGAACCCGAAATGCTGTTGCTAAGGGCAACAGCAAAACCCTAAAGGGTTACCAACGGGTGTGGCAGTAAACTCCTTGGTCAGAGATGGAATGATAGACACAAGGAGAGCCTCCACAATCCTGATTCTCACTTGCAGTGCACAGGTTTAAGCTTACTGCCACTAAACTGACCCCTGACACCTAGCACAGTGAGACAGGATTAGACAGGCAAGTGTTAGAATACAGCCGCAAACTTGCTAAGTTCACAGAGTAATAACAGAACCCCAGCAAGCTAAACGACTGACTCCAGTCTTACTGCTAGGTCTGGATTGGCAGAGTGTAATACCAAATCCCCAGGCCTATTTGCAGTAAGCAACAAACAAATACAAAGCTACACAGTACTGGCTAACTTTCATGAACTGACTAACCAACAGAGATTCAGCAGCATCTGCTTACCCTGAAAAGAGGCCTTATAAAGCAGGTGCTGTCCACGCCCCACTCAGACCTCACAGACTGTGAGCACAAAAACCAGCACCGGATCCCCTGCCGTGCACAGAGCCTATAACCACTGCACAGCAAAAGACCCGAACCGGAGTATCAGCTGCGCTCAGGTTACTCCACTAGCACTTGTCTCCCGGTTGCCATGACGACGTGGCAGCACAGGGCAGGAGACCCTAACATAAACACATTCTACAGTTCAGCATCAAAGCTTGTTTATATTTGGACAATTCAACATTTATTCATCAGCTTGTTTTGCATACGTTTCCATGAACATTTCTTTTATTTGTCTTTGAGTTTTATCCTGCATATTATTTCTGCCATTCCTGCAATACTTCAGTATAATATGATGATTAACAACTTGTCATTCAACTCTTTACTGAATTGTTATTTTTAATAAATATATGAAACGGAACTTTCTTCGTCCTCCCTGCTTTCTTCATACCCCAGCACCTACACCTGTGGTTGGTCCCGGGTTATCGGATTCACAAAAACACCCGGACCTGACACCAGCATTGTGAATGAAAAGCATCGCTAGACCTTGTGTGAAACTGCATCGGCTTTTGTGAAAGTACGACGCACGTGCGCACTGCACACCATACGCATGCGCAGAAGTGCCACTTTACTTAATCGCTGCGCTGCGACCGAAAGCAGCTAGCAAACAACTCGGAATGAGGGCCTGAGTTCCAAGGAGGGTGGTCGCGTCAGGAGTCCTCCCTTCCAATAAACATTCTAGAACTCAGGGTGATTTACAGTGCCCTTTTACAGGTCTCCTCTCTCCTCCAACATCAGGCCATACAGGTCCAGTCGGACAACGCCACAGCGGTGGTGTACATAAATCGACAGGGTGGAACAAAAAGCAGGGCTGCAATGCGAAAGGTGTTCAGGATACTCCTCTGGGCAGAAAACAATGCACGGACCATGTCGGCCGTGTTCATTCCGGGAATGGACAACTGGGAAGCAGACTTCCTCGGCGGACACTATTTCCATCCAGGGGAATGGGGCCTTCACCCTCGTGTGTTTCAACAGCTGGTCCATCGGTGGGGTTGCCCTCTGATAGACATGATGGTTTCTCGGCTCAAAAAGAAGCTGCGTCGCTACTGTTCCCGAAAGAGGGATCCGCAGGCTGCAGCGGGGGACACTCTTGACAGCACAATGGACTCACCAATTCATGTATCTCTTCCCTCCAATTCCTCTCATTCCCAGAGTTCTGAAAAGACTGAAAAGGGAATGCGTTCAAGCAATTCTCATTGCCCCGGATTGGCCTCGTCGAGCTTGGTATGCAGTCCTCCTAACCTTGTCCCTCGATGAGCCCTCGCCTCTGCCGCTTCTAAAAGATCTTCTCTAGCAAGGGCCATTCATCTATCTAGACTTACTGCAGCTATATTTAACGGAAGTTGAGAGGGAGATTCTAGCCAGAAAATGACTTTCCCCCAGGGTAGTCTCGACTATGGTCCAGGCCCGAGAGGTGGTCATGTCAAAGCATTACCACCAAATTTGGAAGAGATATGCTTCTTGGTGTGAGGGTACAAAATATTCTACTGTGGAATTTTAACTTGGGCGTTTAATGCTCTTTTTGCAGGCAGGCGTGGATATGGGCCTACGGTTAGGCTCCATCAAAGTTCAGATATCGGCCTTGTCCATATTCTTCCAAAAACAGTTGGCTGCAATTCTGGAGGTACAGACGTTCTTAAAAGGTGTCCTTCGCATCCAGCCACCCTTTGTCTCTCCCACGGCTCCATGGGATCTCAAAGTGGTCCTGACCTTTCTCCAATTGGACTGGTTTGAACCCTTACACAAGGTGGACTTGAAATATCTGACATGTAAGACTGTCATGTTGGTGGCATTGGCTTCTGCAAGGCATGTGTCGGAATTGGGGGCCTTATCCTATAAGAGTCCTTATTTGTTATTCCCCAAGGATAAGGTGGAGCTCCGGACTTGCCTGCATTTTTTGCCGATAGTGGTTTTGGCTTTTCACATAAATCAACCGATAGTGGTTCCGGTGATGTCTGACACGTCGGTTGCTCCAAAGTCCCTGAACGTGGTTTGGGCTTCGACGGTTTAGATCAAGAGGACAGCTCGCCACAGAAAGACTGACTCACTGTTTGTCCTTTTACAACGCTACCAAGATTGGGTGTCCTGCTTCCATGCAGTCCATTGCTCGTTGGATCAGGATGACTTTCAAACAGGCTTATTCTTCAGCAGCATTGCCACTACCGAGTTCTATTCAGGCCCACTCCACTAGGTCGGTGGCTTCTTCCTGGGCAGCTGCCTGTGGTGTCTCGCCCTAACAGTTGTGTCGAGCAGCAACTTGGTCTGGTTCGAACACGTTTGTGAAGTTCTATAAGTTTGATACCTTGGTTTTGCAGGGGTCTCAGCACTCTCCCACCAATTCTGCGAGCTTTAGGACTTCCTCATGGTACTAATACCATCCCAGTATCCCCTAGAACGTTAGAGAAAATAGGATTTTAATACCTACCGGTAAATCCTTTTCTCTTAGTCCGTAGAGAATGCTTCACCATTAGAACCATGGGGTATAGACGGGATCCGCAGGAGACATGGGCACATTAAGACTTTCAAAGGGTGTGAACTGGCTCCTCCCTCTATGCCCCTCCTCCAGACCCCAGTTATAGGAACTGTGCCCAGGGAGACGGACATTACGAGGAAAGGACTTATTGTTAAACTAAGGCGAGATGCATACCAGCTCACACCACAAACATGCCGCACCACATGGCATTCAAAAGAACACCAGACAATGGCAACAGGCTGATCAAACCATAATACAACATGTGTGTAACCACAACTACTAACTGCAGATACAGTACGCACTGGGACGGGCGCCCAGCATCCTCTACGGATTAAGAGAAAAGGATTTACTGGTAGGTATTAAAATCCTATTTTCTCATACGTCCTAGAGGATGCTGGGGTCACCATTAGAACCATGGGGTTATACCAAAGCCCTAGAACGGCCAGGAGAGTGCGGATGACTCTGCAGCACCGATTGACCAAACTTAAGGTCTTCATCGGCCAAGGTGTCAAACTTGTAGAACTTTGCAAATGTGTTTGACCCCGACCAAGTAGCTGCTCGGCAAAGTTGCAATGCCGAGACCCCCCGGGCAGCCGCCCAGGACGAGCCCACCTCTCTAGTAGAATGGGATTCAGTGAAGGCAATCCAGCCGTTGAATGAGCATGTTGAATCGTATTACAGATCCAGTGTGCAATGGTCTGCTTGGAAGCATGACACCCAACTTTGGCCCTCATTCCGAGTTGTTCACTCGCTAGCTGCTTTTAGCAGCATTGCACACGCTAGGCCGCCGCCCTCTGGGAGTGTATCTTAGCTTAGCAGAATAGCGAACGAAAGATTAGCAGAACTGCTAATAAATAATTATTTGCAGTTTCTGAGTAGCTCCAGACCTACTCACAGATTGCGATTAGCTCAGTCCGTTTAGTTCCTGGTTTAACATCATAAACACGTCCTGCGTTCGGCCAGCCACTCCCCCGTTTCTCCCGACACTCCCGCGTTTTTCCCTGACATGCCTGCGTTTTTTAGCACACTCCCGGAAAACGCTCAGTTACCACCCAGAAACGCCCCTTTCCTGTCAATCATTCACCGATCAGCAGTGCGACTGAAAAGCGCCGCAGGATCCACAGCAAAACTGCTAAGCTTTTAGTTAAATAACTGAGCGTATGCGCCCTGCGTGCCTTGCGAATGCGCATTTTGCAACAAATCGCAGCAAAGCGAAAATCGGCAACGAGCGAACAACTCGGAATGACCCCCCTTGTTGGGAGCATACAGTACAAACAGAGCCTCTGTTTTCCTAATCTGAGCCGTTCTAGCAACATAAATCTTCAAAACTCTGACCACATCCAGAGATTTTGACTCAGCGAAGGCGTCAGTAGCCACAGGCACCACAATAGGTTGGTTCATGTGGAAAGAGGAAACCACCTTCGGTAGAAATTGCTGAAGTATCCTCAATTCAGCTCTATCCTTATGGAAAATCAAATAAGGACTCTTATGAGACAAGCAGGGCCAGCTCTACCATTAGGCAACTTTAGGCAGCTGCCTATGGGCTTAGGCCACTGGAGGGCAGCATCACACGCTGCCGATGAGAAAATGCTTTCTTTATTATTCCCTCAGCTACGAGCTCCTCCAGACCTGTTCCTAAAGAGATGGCCGCCCAATTGTTATCAGCAAAGCCGCCACTCCACTGTGTATAACGTGAGTGTAACCCATCGGATGAAATCCCCCCCCCCCCCAAATTGCATATTCCTGCCCCACACTCTGGAAGTGCGATTGCGGACTCGGGTATGATGCCCGCAAGCCGCCCGCGGACTCGGGCATGATGCCTGCACCTGGAACTTCTCTAACCCGCGGACTCGGGCATCATGCACCCCCCTCCTGCAATCACGTACTCGGGCATGATGTCCACACCGGCACCCCCTCTAACCCGTACCCATGATGCCCGCACCCCCCACCCGCGATCGCAGACATGGGCATGATGCCCGCACCCCCCACCCACGATGCGGACACGGGCATGATGCCCATATCCCCCTCCCACGATTACGGACATGGGATGATGCCCGCACCCCCTCCCACGGTAGCGGACATGATGCTCACACACCCCACCCGCGATGCAAACACGGGCATGATGCCCACACCCCCCACCCACGATTGCAGACTCAGTCCCCTTCCCCCCCCCCCTACACGTTTGCAGACTTGGGCATGATGCCCGCACCCCCTCTTCCCATGTTTGCGGACTATGTCATGAAGCCCGCACTCCCTCCCCCCACAATTGCGGACTCGGGCATGATACCCGCACACAACCCCCCCCCCCTCCATGATTGCAGACTTGAGCATGATGCCCGCACCCCTCTCACCATGTTTGCGAACTTGGGCAAGATCCCCTCCCCCCCTAGCGAATACAGACTAAGGCATAAGGCACGCACTCCCCCCCCCCCCCCCCGCGCGATTGCGGACTCCCGCTTGTTACCGATCCCCCGATTGCAGACTGCCGCATTTTGCACACACCCCTTCCCGCGATTGAAGACAGACATGTAGCCCCCCCCCCCCCCCCCCCGCAATTGCAGACTAGGGCATGGCATCCACATAGCCCCCAACACACACACACACTCCGCGAGCGTGATTGCATTCTGGGATGTTTCTGCCTCCGCCAATTGCAGACTCGGGTATGTTGTCACCCCCCACGCGACTGCAGACTCCCACATGTAGGTGATACGGCATACACCACGTACCATTATGTAAGCATGGCCCCTTATGGGAGTAGTGCAGTATATCACGGACCATCTCCCTAACCCTCGATCCCCGCAGGCTAACCCTAACACTTCCTCCCCATGGCCTAACCCTAACCCTCCCCCCTCAGCCTAACACTCCCCCCGCAGCCTAACCCTAACCCTTCCTCCCCGCAGCCTAAACCTGACCCTCTTCCGCAGCCTGACCCTAACCCTTCCTCCCCGCAGCCTAAACCTAACCCTCCCCCGCAGCCTAAACATAACCCTCCCCCCGCAGCATAACCCTAACTTTCCCCCCGAAGCCTAATCGTCATGGATATACTTGCGTTCAGGATCCCAATTCTGTTCATAATTAACAGGAGGAGGCGCCGGGACCACAAACCATGCGAGGAGGCCATGGAGCTGCTGTGGCCCGAGGAGGAGTCTGGCAGCGGCACCTTTAACCAGGGCGGAAAGGGCTTCCCCAACCCACGGCTGATCCGTCTCTCCCACTGTCGTCCCATCTGCCCCTGTCATTTCTGACACTTTTTTTTTTCTATGCGCCCCAATTTCCCGTTTGCCTTCACCGGGAGCCTGAGCTGCTATTCCCTCCCCCCCCCCCCCCCCCCCCGTACCGTCCCATGCGAGACCCCGCCTCACAACTCACCCTCATCCTGCTCAGCCCAGAGAAGATGAGGTGAGCAGCACACTGACAGACAGCGCAGTGCCATACATGGCCCCTGAGCACCGGCCAGCGTTAGCTCTCCCTGCCCTTGTGTGCTCCGTCCAGCCGGGAGTGAGCCGCATCCTCCGCTGTGTGGGACTGTTATCCCGACAGTTTGCCCCTGCCACCGGTGCTGTGGTCACACAGGGGGGCTTTTATGTGGTTGTGTAGTGAGGTTGGGAGCAGTGTAACACTACAGAAGTGTGAGGCACAGCCCCAAAGTCACACAGCATCACCCTATAACCGGGAACCACAGGGCTCTATTCAGTCATAGAGAAGTCAAATACGTTCGATCCAATTTGCATGTTTTCAGTGTGTTCAAAATATTACACACATTCATGTCGTCTCCTCTCTCTGCGCCTTGGCCAAGCTCCAATTCTCGCTGAGACGAGTCAACGCAATTGACTTAGAAAAGTAATAGCACACTTCTCTCAGGTGCATTGAAAGTGCTGCAAAGTATATCATGTGCAAGGGGCATAGGCAATATGGGGGTGAGAGCAAGCCATACCTGTTAATTTATCACCCATGCCAACATCGTATGCATCTCCTATATTTTCTGCAGACATGGGCTTTGAAGTACTGTATTTGTTTGCACTATGGGGCAGCACGGACAATGTAATTACTGCTATACATCACTGAGGTCATGGGTTCAGTTCTCACCATGGCCCTGTGTGGAGTTTGTATATTCTCCCTGTGCTTGTGTGGGTCTCCTCCGGGTACTCCAATTTCCCACCACAATCCAAAAATATACTGGTAGGTTAATTGGCTCCCAACAATAAAAAAAATAAAAATAAAATGACCCTATTGTGTGCGTATAAAATGCTGCATAGTCTGTGAGTCTCCATTATGCACAGTGTGGCTTGGGGGAACCAGTGTAGCAGTGTCGGATGGGTCCAAATGACTAGATAGATAGATAGAACAAAACCTTTTTCACATGCTTCAAAGAACAGTACCTTTACAGTAGAACCCCTGTTAGTGGGAACAAAGAAATGTAGGAGAAAGGTGGCAACCTTTGTAATGGGCTCATTTCACGGGTGTAGTATGGTATGCCGGCGGCCGGGCTCCCGGCGACCAGCATACCGGCGCCGGGAGCCCGACCGCCGGCATACCGACAGTGTGGCGAGTGCAAAGGAGCCCCTTGCGGTACGCGCGCCACGCTATTTATTCTCCCTCCAGGGGGGTCGTGGATCCCCACGAGGAAGAATAGCTGTCGGTATGCCGGGTGTCGGGATCCCGGAGCCGGTATACTGTGCGCCGGGATCCCGACATTCGGCATACTGAAGACCACCCCTTTTCACAACATCTTGTGTATACAATGTAAGATCAAACCTCTACATTTTATGTTGAATGTCGCAAACAAATACATTCCTGATAGTCTGTTAATAAAAGGCATTTGGGGGGTAATTCCAAGTTGATCGCAGCAGGATTTTTGTTAGCAATTGGGCAAAACCATGTGCACTGCAGGGGAGGCAGATATAACATGTGCAGAGAGAGTTATATTTGGATGTGGTGAGTTCAATCTGCAATCTAATTTGCAGTGTAAAAAGTAAAGCAGCCAGTATTTACCCAGCACAGAAACAATATAACCCACCCAAATCTCACTCTCTCTATACACGTTATATCTACCTCCCCTGCAGTGCACATGGTTTTGCCCAATTGCTATCAAAAATCCTGCTGCGATCAACTTGGAATTACCCCCTTGGTGCCGTGTTTTGGGTGTTTGCTCTGGTGAGAGGGTGCCTTCCAGGTTAACACTCGGCTGAGTGCAATATCCGGCGACCTAAGTTCTATCCAACAACAGTCCCAGGTTGGGGTTATAATCAAGTTCTGCCAGAATCCAGTTGGACTTAAAAAATAATAAAAAATTGTAAAATCATAATCCCAACCTCAATCCAAACTGGTAAATAAACCCTAATATACTAACCCCATCACCCAAACTAGCCCTGATACCCTAACCACTAAATTATCAAGCGGTGGCTGTGGAATTTACAAGATGCTGTGTCTGCACTTTTACCCTGAGGGGCTCAGTGTTTTGGTGTGTGTGTGTGTGGGGAGGGGGGGGCACTGACGATTTGCCTAGGGTGCTGAGAAACCTTGCACCGGCCCTGGAGACAAGGCCGCTAACTCAGACACCCACCTTGCAGATGCCAAGGCCAACAGGATGACCACTTTCCAAGTGAGCAATTTCAACTCTACCTTCCATAAAGGTTCAAACCAATGTGATCGAAGGAACTGCAACACCACATTAAGATCCCATGGTGCCACTGGAGGCACAAATGGAGATTGGATGTGCAACACACCTTTCACGAAAGTCTGAACTTCTGGAAGGGAGGTCAATTGTTTCTGAAAGAAAACCGATAAGTCTGAAATCTGTACCTTAATTGAGCCCAATTTTAGGCCCGCATCCACACCTGCTTGTAGAAAATGGAGAAAACGTCCTAGCCGAAACTCTTCCGTAGGAGCCCCCTTGGATTCACACCAAGAAACATATTTTCTCCAAATACTGTGGTAATGGTTAGACTTTACCCCTTTTCTGGCCTGAATAAGTGTGGGAATGACTTCACTGGGAATACCCTTACAGGCTAGGATTTTGCGCTCAACTGCCATGCCGTCAAACGTAGCTGCAGTAAGTCCTGATACACGCACGGCCCTTGTTGTAACAGGTCCTCGCGCAGTGGAAGAGGCCAGGGATCTCCTATGAGTAATCCCTAAAGATCTGGATACCAAGCCCTCCTTGGCCAGTCTGGGACAATGAGGATCGTCCGGATCTTTGCTCTTCTTATGACCTTTAGAACTTTTGGAATGAGAGGAAGTGGAGGGAATACATACACCAACTGAAACACCCACAGTGTCACCAGTGCATCCACTGCAATTGCTTGAGGGTCCCTTGACCTGGAACAATATTTCTGAAGCTTCTTGTTGAGGCGAGATGCCATCATGTCTACTTGAGGAACTCCCTAACGACTTGTCACCTCTGCGAAGACTTCTTGGTGGAGGCCCCACTCTCCTGGATGGATATCGTGTCTGCTGAGGAAGTCTGCTTCCCAGTTGTCCACTCCTGGAATGAAGATGGCTGACAGAGCGCTTGTATGCTTTTCCGCCCAGCGGAAAATCTTTGTGGCTTCTGCCATGACCGCTCTGCTTTTCGTTCCACCCTGACGGTTTATGTACGCTACTGCTGTTCCATTGTCCGACTGGATCAGTACAGGCAGATTTCGAAGAAGATGTTCCGCCTGCAGAAGGCCGTTGTAAATGGCCCTTAATTCCAGGACATTTATGTGGAGACAAGTTTCCTGACTTGACCATTTTCCTTGAAAGTTTTCTCCCAGTGACTGCCCCCCAGCCTCGGAGGCTTGCATCCGTGGTCACTAGGATCCAGTCCTGTATCCCGAACCTGCGCCCCTCTAGTAGGTGAGAGCTATGCAGCCACCACAGGAGTGAGACCCTGGTCTTGGAAGACAGGATTATCCTCTGGTACATGTGTAGGTGGGACCCGGACCACTTGTCCAACAGGTCCCACTGAAACACTCTGGCATAGAACCTGCCAAACTGAATGGCCTCATAGGCCACAACTATCTTCCCCAGCAACCGAATGCATTGATGGATTGACACTCTTGCTGGTTTCAGAGTGTGTTTGACCAGACTCTGGAGTTCCAGAGCCTTTTCCACTGGAAGAAAGACTCTCTGTAGTTCTGTGTCCAAAATCATTCCCAAAAACGACAACCGCATCATCGGAATCAACTGTGATTTTGGCAAGTTTAGGAGCCAACCATGTTTCTGAAGAACTGTTAGGGAGAGTTTAACGTTTTGCACCAACTGGTCCCTGGACCTCGCCTTTATCAGGAGATCATCCAAGTGCGGGATAATCGTGACTCTTTGCTTTTGAAGGAGAACCATCATCTCCGCCATCACTTTGGTGAAAATCCTCGGAGCTGTGGATAGACCAAACGGCAACATTTGAAATTGGTAATGACATTCCTGAATTGCAAATCTCAGGTAAGCCTGATGTGGAGGATAAATGGGAACATGTAAGTAGGCATCCTTTATGTCCACCGACACCATAAAATCCCCCTCCTCCAGACTGGAGATCACTGCTCGGACAGATTCCATCTTGAATTTGAATCTCTTTAGGTAGAAATTTAGGGATTTCAGGTTTAGGATTGGTCTGACCGAGCCGTCCGGCTTCGGGACCACAAATAGGCTCGAATAAAAACCTTCTCCTCGTTGTGACTGGGGAACTCTGACGATAACTTGATTTTGACACAACTTTTGTATTGCGTCGCAAACTACCTCCCTGTCCGGAAGAGAAGCTGGTAAGGCCGATTTGAAAAAACGGCGAGGGGGATCGTCTTGAAACTCCAGCTTGTACCCTTGGGATACTATTTGTAAAACCCATGGGTCCAGGTCCGAATGAACCCAAAACTGACTGTAGAGTTTGAGACGTGCCAGCACCGCTGCGGACTCCCGCATCGGAGCCCCAACGTCATGGGAGGACTTTTGCTCCTGGGAGCCTGATAAGGCTGGTGATCGTTTACCTCTTCCCCTTCCTCTAGTAGCAAGGAAGGAAGAACCTCGGCCCTTTCTGTATTTATTGGGCCGAAAGGACTGCATCTGATAGTGGTGCGTTTTCTTTTGTTGTGGAGGAACATATAGCAAAAAAGATGACTTACCCGCGGTAGCTGTAGATACCAAATCATCAAGGCAGTCACCGAATAAGGCCTTACCTTTATATGGTAGAGATTCCATACTTTTCTTGGAATCAGCATCAGCATTCCATTGGTGCTCGCCTAGCTGAGACTGCCATGGCATTGGCCTTTGATTCCAAAAGACCAATATCTCTTGCAGCTTCCTTAAGGTATGCTGCAGCGTTCTTGATATAACCCAGCGTTTAGAGGATGCTATCCCTATCTAGGGCATCTACTTCAGAAGACAAGTTGATGCAGAACTGCAGATTGGCTACTGTTAGTATGGGGGGGATCAGTATGAAATACCTCCAATCAAAAATTAAAATACAGACGTTCAAAATCCCGACACCAATTGACCGATGGTCAAAATCCCGACAAGGTAAAAATCCCGACATGGACAAAATACTGACATTTAAAATACAGACAAGGCCAAAATACCGACATGTAAAATGCCGACATGCTTTTTGTTGTTGTTTTTGTGTGTGTATGTCGACATAAGTCAACATGGACACCATATGAAGTGTACCGCGTCCCCTCGCATGGCTCGCTGCACTCGCCATGCTTCGGGCACGGTGCCTCGTTGCGCTCGGCACACTATTATATTCCCCCTCCAGGTCCACTGGGATGATGAAGTATGAACAAGTCGGTTTCAATGAAAAAACTCATGAAAAACTCATGTCGGTATTTTGACCTGTCGGCATTTCACGTCGGTATTTTGACCTTGTCGGTATTTTAAATGTCGGTATTTTGTCCATGTCGGGATTTTGACTCTGTCGGGATTTTGACCATCGGTCAATTGGTGTCGAGATTTTGATTGGAGGTAAACTGACTGCATCCAGTATGGGGTTCCCATGTTTCGAATGCTGGACTCTAGTTCTCATAAACAGATCTATATCATAATCTATTAATAATATTTGACACACAGAGACGAATTATGGGCTGAAGTTATGTTATGGCCCAAGCAGACATCAGGTCACAAGCACAGGGGTGTTTACAGTAGAGATGTGCACTTGAAATTTTTCGGGTTTTGTGTTTTGGTTTTGGGTTCGGTTCCGCGGCCGTGTTTTGGGTTCGACCGCGTTTTGGCAAAACCTCACCGAATTTTTTTTGTCGGATTCGGGTGTGTTTTGGATTCGGGTGTTTTTTTTTTTTAAACACTAAAAAACAGCTTAAATCATAGAATTTGGGGGTCATTTTGATCCCAAAGTATTATTAACCTCAAAAACCATAATTTACACTCATTTTCAGTCTATTCTGAATACCTCACACCTCACAATATTATTTTTAGTCCTAAAATTTGCACCTAGGTCGCTGGATGACTAAGCTAAGCGACCCTAGTGGCCGACACAAACACCGGGCCCATCTAGGAGTGGCACTGCAGTGTCACGCAGGATGTCCCTTCCAAAAAACCCTCCCCAAACAGCACATGACGCAAAGAAAAAAAGAGGCGCAATGAGGTAGCTGTGTGAGTAAGATAAGCGACCCTAGTGGCCGACACAAACACCGGGCCCATCTAGGAGTGGCACTGCAGTGTCACGCAGGATGTCCCTTCCAAAAAACCCTCCCCAAACAGCACATGACGCAAAGAAAAAAAGAGGCGCAATGAGGTAGCTGTGTGAGTAAGATAAGCGACCCTAGTGGCCGAAACAAACACCGGGCCCATCTAGGAGTGGCACTGCAGTGTCACGCAGGATGTCCCTTCCAAAAAACCCTCCCCAAACAGCACATGACGCAAAGAAAAAAAGAGGCGCAATGAGGTAGCTGTGTGAGTAAGATAAGCGACCCTAGTGGCCGACACAAACACCGGGCCCATCTAGGAGTGGCACTGCAGTGTCACGCAGGATGTCCCTTCCAAAAAACCCTCCCCAAACAGCACATGACGCAAAAAAAAAAAGAGGCGCAATGAGGTAGCTGTGTGAGTAAAATAAGCGACCCTAGTGGCCGACACAAACACCGGGCCCATCTAGGAGTGGCACTGCAGTGTCACGCAGGATGGCCCTTCCAAAAAACCCTCCCCAAACAGCACATGACGCAAAGAAAAAAAGAGGCGCAATGAGGTAGCTGTGTGAGTAAGATAAGCGACCCTAGTGGCCGACACAAACACCGGGCCCATCTAGGAGTGGCACTGCAGTGTCACGCAGGATGGCCCTTCCAAAAAACCCTCCCCAAACAGCACATGACGCAAAGAAAAAAAGAGGCGCAATGAGGTAGCTGTGTGAGTAAGATAAGCGACCCTAGTGGCCGACACAAACACCGGGCCCATCTAGGAGTGGCACTGCAGTGTCACGCAGGATGTCCCTTCCAAAAAAACCTCCCCAAACAGCACATGACGCAAAGAAAAAAAGAGGCGCAATGAGGTAGCTGTGTGAGTAAGATAAGCGACCCTAGTGGCCGACACAAACACCGGGTCCATCTAGGAGTGGCACTGCAGTGTCACGCAGGATGGCCCTTCCAAAAAACCCTCCCCAAACAGCACATGACGCAAAGAAAAATTAAAGAAAAAAGAAGTGCAAGATGGAATTGTCCTTGGGCCCTCCCACCCACCCTTATGTTGTATAAACAGGACATGCACACTTTAACCAACCCATCATTTCAGTGACAGGGTCTGCCACACGACTGTGACTGAAATGACGGGTTGGTTTGGACCCCCACCAAAAAAGAAGCAATTAATCTCTCCTTGCACAAACTGGCTCTACAGAGGCAAGATGTCCACCTCATCATCATCCTCCGATATATCACCGTGTACATCCCCCTCCTCACAGATTATCAATTCGTCCCCACTGGAATCCACCATCTCAGCTCCCTGTGTACTTTGTGGAGGCAATTGCTGCTGGTCAATGTCTCCACGGAGGAATTGATTATAATTCATTTTAATGAACATCATCTTCTCCACATTTTCTGGATGTAACCTCGTACGCCGATTGCTGACAAGGTGAGCGGCGGCACTAAACACTCTTTCGGAGTACACACTTGTGGGAGGGCAACTTAGGTAGAATAAAGCCAGTTTGTGCAAGGGCCTCCAAATTGCCTCTTTTTCCTGCCAGTATAAGTACGGACTGTGTGACGTGCCTACTTGGATGCGGTCACTCATATAATCCTCCACCATTCTTTCAATGTTGAGAGAATCATATGCAGTGACAGTAGACGACATGTCCGTAATCGTTGTCAGGTCCTTCAGTCCGGACCAGATGTCAGCATCAGCAGTCGCTCCAGACTGCCCTGCATCACCGCCAGCGGGTGGGCTCGGAATTCTGAGCCTTTTCCTCGCACCCCCAGTTGCGGGAGAATGTGAAGGAGGAGATGTTGACAGGTCGCGTTCCGCTTGACTTGACAATTTTCTCACCAGCAGGTCTTTCAACCCCAGCAGACTTGTGTCTGCCGGAAAGAGAGATCCAAGGTAGGCTTTAAATCTAGGATCGAGCACGGTGGCCAAAATGTAGTGCTCTGATTTCAACAGATTGACCACCCGTGAATCCTTGTTAAGCGAATTAAGGGCTCCATCCACAAGTCCCACATGCCTAGCGGAATCGCTCCGTGTTAGCTCCTCCTTCAATGTCTCCAGCTTCTTCTGCAAAAGCCTGATGAGGGGAATGACCTGACTCAGGCTGGCAGTGTCTGAACTGACTTCACGTGTGGCAAGTTCAAAGGGCATCAGAACCTTGCACAACGTTGAAATCATTCTCCACTGCGCTTGAGACAGGTGCATTCCACCTCCTATATCGTGGTCAGATGTATAGACTTGAATGGCCTTTTGCTGCTCCTCCAACCTCTGAAGCATATAGAGGGTTGAATTCCACCTCGTTACCACTTCTTGCTTCAGATGATGGCAGGGCAGGTTCAGGCGTTTTTGGTGTTGCTCCAGTCTTCTGTACGTGGTGCCTGTACGCCGAAAGTGTCCCGCAATTCTTCTGGCCACCGACAGCATCTCTTGCACGCCCCTGTCGTTTTTTAAAAAATTCTGCACCACCAAATTCAAGGTATGTGCAAAACATGGTACGTGCTGGAATTTGCCCATATTTAATGCACACACAATATTGCTGGCGTTGTCCGATGCCACAAATCCACAGGAGAGTCCAATTGGGGTAAGCCATTCCGCGATGATCTTCCTCAGTTGCCGTAAGAGGTTATCAGCTGTGTGCGTATTCTGGAAAGCGGTGATACAAAGCGTAGCCTGCCTAGGAAAGAGTTGGCGTTTGCGAGATGCTGCTACTGGTGCCGCCGCTGCTGTTCTTGCGGCGGGAGTCCATACATCTACCCAGTGGGCTGTCACAGTCATATAGTCCTGACCCTGCCCTGCTCCACTTGTCCACATGTCCGTGGTTAAGTGGACATTGGGTACAACTGCATTTTTTAGGACACTGGTGAGTCTTTTTCTGACGTCCGTGTACATTCTCGGTATCGCCTGCCTAGAGAAGTGGAACCTAGATGGTATTTAGTAACGGGGGCACACTACCTCAAGAAATTGTCTAGTTCCCTGTGAACTAACGGCGGATACCGGACGCACGTCTAACACCAACATAGTTGTCAAGGCCTCAGTTATCCGCTTTGCAGCCGGATGACTGCTGTGATATTTCATCTTCCTCGCAAAGGACTGTTGGACAGTCAATTGCTTACTGGAAGTAGTACAAGTGGGCTTACGACTTCCCCTCTGGGATGACCATCGACTCCCAGCAGCAACAACAGCAGCGCCAGCAGCAGTAGGCATTACACTCAAGGATGCATCGGAGGAATCCCAGGCAGGAGAGGACTCGTCAGAATTGCCAGTGACATGGCCTGCAGGACTATTGGCATTCCTGGGTAAGGAGGAAATTGACACTGAGGGAGTTGGTGGGGTGGTTTGCGTGAGCTTGGTTACAAGAGGAAGGGATTTACTGGTCAGTGGACTGCTTCCGCTGTCACCCAAAGTTTTTGAACTTGTCACTGACTTATTATGAATGCGCTGCAGGTGACGTATAAGGGAGGATGTTCCGAGGTGGTTAACGTCCTTACCCCTACTTATTACAGCTTGACAAAGGCAACACACGGCTTGACACCTGTTGTCCGCATTTCTGTTGAAATACTTCCACACCGAAGAGCTGATTTTTTTGGTATTTTCACCAGGAATGTCAGTGGCCATATTCCTCCCACGGACAACAGGTGTCTCCCCGGGTGCCTGACTTAAACAAACCACCTCACCATCAGAATCCTCCTGGTCAATTTCCTCCCCAGCGCCAGCAACACCCATATCCTCCTCATCCTGGTGTACTTCAACACTGACATCTTCAATCTGACTATCAGGAACTGGACTGCGGGTGCTCCTTCCAGCACTTGCAGGGGGCGTGCACATAGTGGAAGGCGCATGCTCTTCACGTCCAGTGTTGGGAAGGTCAGGCATCGCAACCGACACAATTGGAGTCGGACTCTCCTTGTGGATTTGGGATTTCGAAGAACGCACAGTTCTTTGCGGTGCTACTGCTTTTGCCAGCTTGAGTCTTTTCATTTTTCTAGCGAGAGGCTGAGTGCTTCCATCCTCATGTGAAGCTGAACCACTAGCCATGAACATAGGCCAGGGCCTCAGCCGTTCCTTGCCACTCCGTGTGGTAAATGGCATATTGGCAAGTTTACGCTTCTCCTCCGACAATTTTATTTTAGGTTTTGGAGTCCTTTTTTTACTGATATTTGGTGTTTTGGATTTGACATGCTCTGTACTATGACATTGGGCATCGGCCTTGGCAGACGACGTTGCTGGCATTTCATCGTCTCGGCCATGACTAGTGGCAGCAGCTTCAGCACGAGGTGGAAGTGGATCTTGATCTTTCCCTA
The DNA here is from genome assembly GCF_028390025.1 of Pseudophryne corroboree. Taxonomy (NCBI): domain Eukaryota; kingdom Metazoa; phylum Chordata; class Amphibia; order Anura; family Myobatrachidae; genus Pseudophryne; species Pseudophryne corroboree. The sequence continues at coordinate 424,041,893 of NC_086452.1, read as the reverse complement.
ATTTTGGAACCTCAACATTTTTGTTCTCCATATTTTAATAGGCACAACTAAAAGGCACCTCAGGTAAACAATGGAGATGGATGGATACTAGTATACTTATGGATGGACTGCCGAGTGCAGACACAGAGGTAGCTACAGCCGTGGACTACCGTACTGTGTCTGCTGCTAATATAGACTGGATGATAATGATATGAAATCAATATATATATGTATGTATATATAATATCACTAGTACTGCAGTCGGACAGGTAGATAATATATTTATTAGGTAATGATGACTGATGATGGACCTGTTGGACACTGTCAGCTCTGCAGCACCGCAGACTGCTACAGTAAGCTACTATAGTAGTATGTATAAAGAAGAAAGAAAAAAAAAAACCACGGGTAGGTGGTATACAATTATGGATGGACTGCCGAGTGCCGACACAGAGGTAGCTACAGCCGTGGACTACCGTACTGTGTCTGCTGCTAATATAGACTGGATGATAATGATATGAAATCAATATATATATGTATGTATATATAATATCACTAGTACTGCAGCCGGACAGGTAGATATATATTTATTAGGTAATGATGACTGATGACGGACCTGCTGGACACTGTCAGCTCAGCAGCACCGCAGACTGCTACAGTAAGCTACTATAGTAGTATGTATAAAGAAGAAAGAAAAAAAAAAACCACGGGTAGGTGGTATACAATTATGGATGGACTGCCGAGTGCCGACACAGAGGTAGCTACAGCCGTGGACTACCGTACTGTGTCTGCTGCTAATATAGACTGGATGATAATGAGATGAAATCAATATAATATCACTAGTACTGCAGCCGGACAGGTATGTATATTTATTATGTAATGACTGATGACGGACCTGCTGGACACTGTCAGCTCAGCAGCACCGCAGACTGCTACAGTAAGCTACTATACTATAATAGTATGTACAAAGAAGAAAGAAAAGAAAAAACCACGGGTAGGTGGTATACAATTATGGATGGACTGCCGAGTGCCGACACAGAGGTAGCTACAGCCGTGGACTAACGTACTGTGTCTGCTGCTAATATAGAGTCTAGACTGGATGATAAATTATTGATAATGAGATGAAATCAATATAATATCACTAGTACTGCAGCCGGACAGGTACTATATATATTTATTATGTAATGACTGATGACGGACCTGCTGGACACTGTCAGCTCAGCAGCACCGCAGACTGCTACAGTAAGCTACTATAGTAGTATGTATAAAGAAGAATGAAAAAAAAAAAAAACACGGGTAGGTGGTATACAATATTATATATATATATATATTATATACAATTTTATATATATATATATTAAACTGGTGGTGATTGATTATTAAACTGGTGGTCAGGTCACGTTGCAACTAGTACTCCGAGTCCTAAGCAGACAATCACAAAATATATTATACTGGTGGTCAGTGTGGTCACAACAATGGCAGTGTGGCACAGACTCTGGCAGCAAAAGTGTGCACTGTACGTTATATGTACTCCTGAGTCCTGCTCTCAGACTCTAACTGCTCCCCACTGTCAGTGTCTCCCCCACAAGTCAGATAATTAATACAATACAGTCACACTATCTAATCTATATCACTTCAGCAAGTAGTAGTAGTATAGTAGTACTCCTCCTAATAATGCTCCCCAAAATTACTACTACTGTGTCTCTCTCTACTGTCTCACTCTCTTCTCTAAACGGAGAGGACGCCAGCCACGTCCTCTCCCTATGACTCTCAATGCACGTGTGAAAATGGCGGCGACGCGCGGCTCCTTATATAGAATCCGAGTCTCGCGATAGAATCCGAGCCTCGCGAGAATCCGACAGCGGGATGATGACGTTCGGGCGCGCTCGGGTTAACCGAGCAAGGCGGGAAGATCCGAGTCGCTCGGACCCGTGAAGAAAAAACTGAAGTTCGGGCGGGTTCGGATTCAGAGGAACCGAACCCGCTCATCTCTAGTTTACAGTTTAGTTGTACTATCATTATAAAATGATGGGAGCTCTAAACGTCACTTCATGGATGGCATTTAGGACAATATAACACCTAACAAGACCCACAACAACAACAACAACAATAATAATAATAATAATAACAATAAATATACTGCTCAGGGAAGTTTGCATGGCAGATATTATCATTAGTAATACAATATATATGGACAGTGGCATCAGAATACGTCAGGTTGATGGAGGATGAGAGGGCAACCTAAGGTGACAGCATGCTGGAATGTGTAGTTCTACACTACAGCATGTCATGTCACCTCTCAACTCAACGTAAATCGACTGTAGAATGTTGGACTGCGGTTGCTATGACAACACTCCCTCTCCCCCCCCCCCGTGCAGCCACCACGTGACACGCCTCCCTGCGTCGCGGCCTGATGACGTCACGTCAGGGTTTGTTTACTGCTACGTGTTCGGGAAGTGGCTGAGGATCCGCTGCGGCAGCGGTGTAACGGGTCCCCGGGCACGGAGGTGGCGGAGGCCGCGGTGGTTCGGGTTCCCGGCCAGGGTAGCGGCGGAGGCCCCGGCACTATGAGCTGGTTCAACGCCTCACACCTCTCCAGCTTCGCCAAGCAGGCGCTGTCCCAGGCCCAGAAATCCATAGACCGGGTGCTGGACATCAAGGAGGACGAGACGGCCTGGGCAGACTCTATCATCACCAATTATGAGGATGGTATGAATGGGCCAGGCTGCGGCCCCGTGTCATAAGTGTGTACTTCTGTGTGTCAGTGTGCCCCTGGCTGCTGTACAATCAGTGTGTGTCAGTGTGCCCCTGGTTCATGTACAATCAGCGTGTCAGTGTTCTCCTGGTTCCTGTACAGTCAGTGTGTCAGTGTTCTCCTGGTTCCTGTACAGTCAGTGTGTCAGTGTTCTCCTGGTTCCTGTACAGTCAGTGTTCTCCTGGTTCCTGTACAGTCAGTGTTCTCCTGGTTCCAGGTACAATCAGTGTGTCAGTGTGCCCCTGGTTCCAGGTACAATCAGTGTGCCCCTGGTTCCAGGTACAATCAGTGTGTCAGTGTGCCCCTGGTTCGTGTACAATGTGTCAGTGTTCTCCTGGTTCCTGTACAGTCAGTGTGTCAGTGTGTCCCTGGTTCGTGTACAATGTGTCAGTGTTCTCCTGGTTCTTGTACAATCAGTGTGTGTGTGTGTGTCTTCAATCTCCGTGTATCACGGTGTTCCTGTGCAGTCTTTGTGTGTGTGTCAGTAGTCTTATGCTCCCTTAGAGCAGTGAGAAATAGTGTGCACTGTATCCTTAAACGTTAACTGTATGGCTAGCATTATAGCACTCCATGGTACTTCGTATGCTTTCTAGAGATGTGCACTTGAAATGTTTCGGGTTTTGTGTTTTGGTTTTGGGTTCGGTTCCGCGGCCGTGTTTTGGGTTCGACCGCGTTTTGGCAAAACCTAACCGAATTTTTTTTGTCGGATTCGGGTGTGTTTTGGATTCGGGTGTTTTTTTCCAAAAAACCTAAAAAACAGCTTAAATCATAGAATTTGGGGGTCATTTTGATCCCAAAGTATTATTAACCTCAAAAACCATAATTTCCACTCATTTTCAGTCTATTCTGAATACCTCACACCTCACAATATTATTTTTAGTCCTAAAATTTGCACCGAGGTCGCTGGATGACTAAGCTAAGCGACCCTAGTGGCCGACACAAACACCTGGCCCATCTAGGAGTGTCACTGCAGTGTCACGCAGGATGTCCCTTCCAAAAAACCCTCCCCAAACAGCACATGACGCAAAGAAAAAAAGAGGCGCAATGAGGTAGCTGTGTGAGTAAGATAAGCGACCCTAGTGGCCGACACAAACACCGGGCCCATCTAGGAGTGGCACTGCAGTGTCACGCAGGATGTCCCTTCCAAAAAACCCTCCCCAAACAGCACATGACGCAAAGAAAAAAAGAGGCGCAATGAGGTAGCTGTGTGAGTAAGATAAGCGACCCTAGTGGCCGACACAAACACCGGGCCCATCTAGGAGTGGCACTGCAGTGTCACGCAGGATGTCCCTTCCAAAAAACCCTCCCCAAACAGCACATGACGCAAAGAAAAAAAGAGGCGCAATGAGGTAGCTGTGTGAGTAAGATAAGCGACCCTAGTGGCCGACCCAAACACCGGGCCCATCTAGGAGTGGCACTGCAGTGTCACGCAGGATGTCCCTTCCAAAAAACCCTCCCCAAACAGCACATGACGCAAAGAAAAAAAGAGGCGCAATGAGGTAGCTGTGTGAGTAGGATAAGCGACCCTAGTGGCCGACACAAACACCGGGCCCATCTAGGAGTGGCACTGCAGTGTCACGCAGGATGTCCCTTCCAAAAAACCCTCCCCAAACAGCACATGACGCAAAGAAAAAAAGAGGCGCAATGAGGTAGCTGTGTGAGTAAGATAAGCGACCCTAGTGGCCGACACAAACACCGGGCCCATCTAGGAGTGGCACTGCAGTGTCACGCAGGATGTCCCTTCCAAAAAAACCTCCCCAAACAGCACATGACGCAAAGAAAAAAAGAGGCGCAATGAGGTAGCTGTGTGAGTAAGATAAGCGACCCTAGTGGCCGACACAAACACCGGGCCCATCTAGGAGTGGCACTGCAGTGTCACGCAGGATGTCCCTTCCAAAAAAACCTCCCCAAACAGCACATGACGCAAAGAAAAAAAGAGGCGCAATGAGGTAGCTGTGTGAGTAAGATAAGCGACCCTAGTGGCCGACACAAACACCGGGTCCATCTAGGAGTGGCACTGCAGTGTCACGCAGGATGGCCCTTCCAAAAAACCCTCCCCAAACAGCACATGACGCAAAGAAAAATTAAAGAAAAAAGAAGTGCAAGATGGAATTGTCCTTGGGCCCTCCCACCCACCCTTATGTTGTATAAACAGGACATGCACACTTTAACCAACCCATCATTTCAGTGACAGGGTCTGCCACACGACTGTGACTGATATGACGGGTTGGTTTGGACCCCCACCAAAAAAGAAGCAATTAATCTCTCCTTGCACAAACTGGCTCTACAGAGGCAAGATGTCCACCTCATCATCATCCTCCGATATATCACCGTGTACATCCCCCTCCTCACAGATTATCAATTCGTCCCCACTGGAATCCACCATCTCAGCTCCCTGTGTACTTTGTGGAAGCAATTGCTGCTGGTCAATGTCTCCGCGGAGGAATTGATTATAATTCATTTTAATGAACATCATCTTCTCCACATTTTCTGGATGTAACCTCGTACGCCGATTGCTGACAAGGTGAGCGGCGGCACTAAACACTCTTTCGGAGTACACACTTGTGGGAGGGCAACTTAGGTAGAATAAAGCCAGTTTGTGCAAGGGCCTCCAAATTGCCTCTTTTTCCTGCCAGTATAAGTACGGACTGTGTGACGTGCCTACTTGGATGCGGTCACTCATATAATCCTCCACCATTCTTTCAATGTTGAGAGAATCATATGCAGTGACAGTAGACGACATGTCCGTAATCGTTGTCAGGTCCTTCAGTCCGGACCAGATGTCAGCATCAGCAGTCGCTCCAGACTGCCCTGCATCACCGCCAGCGGGTGGGCTCGGAATTCTGAGCCTTTTCCTCGCACCCCCAGTTGCGGGAGAATGTGGAGGAGATGTTGACAGGTCGCGTTCCGCTTGACTTGACAATTTTCTCACCAGCAGGTCTTTCAACCCCAGCAGACTTGTGTCTGCCGGAAAGAGAGGTCCAAGGTAGGCTTTAAATCTAGGATCGAGCACGGTGGCCAAAATGTAGTGCTCTGATTTCAACAGATTGACCACCCGTGAATCCTTGTTAAGCGAATTAAGGGCTCCATCCACAAGTCCCACATGCCTAGCGGAATCACTCCGTGTTAGCTCCTCCTTCAATGTCTCCAGCTTCTTCTGCAAAAGCCTGATGAGGGGAATGACCTGACTCAGGCTGGCAGTGTCTGAACTGACTTCACGTGTGGCAAGTTCAAAGGGCATCAGAACCTTGCACAACGTTGAAATCATTCTCCACTGCGCTTGAGACAGGTGCATTCCACCTCCTATATCGTGCTCAATTGTATAGGCTTGAATGGCCTTTTGCTGCTCCTCCAACCTCTGAAGCATATAGAGGGTTGAATTCCACCTCGTTACCACTTCTTGCTTCAGATGATGGCAGGGCAGGTTCAGTAGTTTTTGGTGGTGCTCCAGTCTTCTGTACGTGGTGCCTGTACGCCGAAAGTGTCCCGCAATTCTTCTGGCCACCGACAGCATCTCTTGCACGCCCCTGTCGTTTTTAAAAAAAATCTGCACCACCAAATTCAAGGTATGTGCAAAACATGGGACGTGCTGGAATTTGCCCATATTTAATGCACACACAATATTGCTGGCGTTATCCGATGCCACAAATCCACAGGAGAGTCCAATTGGGGTAAGCCATTCCGCGATGATCTTCCTCAGTTGCCGTAAGAGGTTTTCAGCTGTGTGCGTATTCTGGAAAGCGGTGAAACAAAGCGTAGCCTGCCTAGGAAAGAGTTGGCGTTTGCGAGATGCTGCTACTGGTGCCGCCGCTGCTGTTCTTGCGGCGGGAGTCCATACATCTACCCAGTGGGCTGTCACAGTCATATAGTCCTGACCCTGCCCTGCTCCACTTGTCCACATGTCCGTGGTTAAGTGGACATTGGGTACAACTGCATTTTTTAGGACACTGGTGAGTCTTTTTCTGACGTCCGTGTACATTCTCGGTATCGCCTGCCTAGAGAAGTGGAACCTAGATGGTATTTAGTAACGGGGGCACACTGCCTCAATAAATTGTCTAGTTCCCTGTGAACTAACGGCGGATACCGGACGCACGTCTAACACCAACATAGTTGTCAAGGCCTCAGTTATCCGCTTTGCAGCAGGATGACTGCTGTGATATTTCATCTTCCTCGCAAAGGACTGTTGAACAGTCAATTGCTTACTGGAAGTAGTACAAGTGAGCTTACGACTTCCCCTCTGGGATGACCATCGACTCCCAGCAGCAACAACAGCAGCGCCAGCAGCAGTAGGCGTTACACGCAAGGATGCATCGGAGGAATCCCAGGCAGGAGAGGAATCATCAGAATTGCCAGTGACATGGCCTGCAGGACTATTGGCATTCCTGGGGAAGGAGGAAATTGACACTGAGGGAGTTGGTGGGGTGGTTTGCGTGAGCTTGGTTACAAGAGGAAGGGATTTACTGGTCAGTGGACTGCTTCCGCTGTCGCCCAAAGTTTTTGAACTTGTCACTGACTTATTATGAATGCGCTGCAGGTGACGTATAAGGGAGGATGTTCCGAGGTGGTTAACGTCCTTACCCCTACTTATTACAGCTTGACAAAGGCAACACACGGCTTGACACCTGTTGTCCGCATTTCTGTTGAAATAGTTCCACACCGAAGAGCTGATTTTTTTGGTATTTTCACCAGGCATGTCAGTGGCCATATTCCTCCCACGGACAACAGGTGTCTCCCCGGGTGCCTGACTTAAACAAACCACCTCACCATCAGAATCCTCCTGGTCAATTTCCTCCCCAGCGCCAGCATCACCCATATCCTCCTCATCCTGGTGTACTTCAACACTGACATCTTCAATCTGACTATCAGGAACTGGACTGCGGGTGCTCCTTCCAGCACTTGCAGGGGGCGTGCAAATGGTGGAAGGCGCATGCTCTTCACGTCCAGTTTTGGGAAGGTCAGGCATCGCAACCGACACAATTGGACTCTCCTTGTGGATTTGGGATTTCGAAGAACGCACAGTTCTTTGCGGTGCTACTGCTTTTGCCAGCTTGAGTCTTTTTATTTTTCTAGCGAGAGGCTGAGTGCTTCCATCCTCATGTGAAGCTGAACCACTAGCCATGAACATAGGCCAGGGCCTCAGCCGTTCCTTGCCACTCCGTGTGGTAAATGGCATATTGGCAAGTTTACGCTTCTCTGACGACAATTTTATTTTAGGTTTTGGAGTCCTTTTTTAACTGATATTTGGTGTATTGGATTTGACATGCTCTGTTCTATGCCATTGGGCATCGGCCTTGGCAGACGACGTTGCTGGCATTTCATCGTCTCGGCCATGACTAGTGGCAGCAGCTTCAGCACGAGGTGGAAGTGGATCTTGATCTTTCCCTAATTTTGGAACCTCAATATTTTTGTTCTCCATATTTTAATAGGCACAACTAAAAGGCACCTCAGGTAAACAATGGAGATGGATGGATACTAGTATACAATTATGGATGGACTGCCGAGTGCCGACACAGAGGTAGGTACAGCCGTGGACTACCGTACTGTGTCTGCTGCTAATATAGACTGGATGATAATGAGATGTAGTATGTATAAAGAAGAAAGGAAAAAAAAAAACCACGGGTAGGTGGTATACAATTATGGATGGAGTGCCGACACAGAGGTAGCTACAGCCGTGGACTACCGTACTGTGTCTGCTGCTAATATAGACTGGTTGATAATGAGATGTAGTATGTATAAAGAAGAAAGAAAAAAAAAACCACGGGTAGGTGGTATACAATTATGGATGGACTGCCGAGTGCCGACACAGAGGTAGCTACAGCCGTGGACTACCGTACTGTGTCTGCTGCTAATATAGACTGGATGATAATGAGATGTAGTATGTATAAAGAAGAAAGAAAAAAAAAACCACGGGTAGGTGGTATACAATTATGGATGGACTGCCGAGTGCCGACACAGAGGTAGCTACAGCCGTGGACTACCGTACTGTGTCTGCTGCTAATATAGACTGGTTGATAATGAGATGTAGTATGTATAAAGAAGAAAGGAAAAAAAAAACCACGGGTAGGTGGTGGTATACAATTATGGATGGACTGCCGAGTGCCGACACAGAGGTAGCTACAGCCGTGGACTACCGTACTGTACTGTGTCTGCTGCTAATATAGACTGGATGATAATGAGATGTAGTATGTATGTATAAAGAAGAAAGAAAAAATTAACCACGGGTAGGTGGTATACAATTATGGATGGACTGCCGAGTGCCGACACAGAGGTAGCTACAGCCGTGGACTACCGTACTGTACTGTGTCTGCTGCTAATATAGACTGGATGATAATGAGATGTAGTATGTATGTATAAAGAAGAAAGAAAAAATTAACCACGGGTAGGTGGTATACAATTATGGATGGACTGCCGAGTGCCGACACAGAGGTAGCTACAGCCGTGAACTACCGTACTGTGTCTGCTGCTAGCATAGACTGGATGATAAATAATGATATAAAAAATATATATATATCACTACTGCAGCCGGACAGGTATATATTATATAATGATGGACCTGCTGGACACTGTCTGTCAGCAGAATGAGTTTTTTATAGAATAAAAAAACACCACACAAGTCACACGACGAGTGTTTAACTTTTTCAGGCAGACAATCACAATATACTATACTGGTGGTCAGTGTGGTCAGGTCACTGGTCAGTGGTCAGTCACACTGGCAGTGGCACTCTGGCAGCAAAAGTGTGCACTGTTTAATATGTACTCCTGGCTCCTGCTATAACTGCTCCCCAGTCTCCCCCACAATTAAGCTGTGTGAGCACAGTCAGATATTATACATAGATGATGCAGCACACTGGGCTGAGCACAGATATGGTATGTGACTGAGTCACTGTGTATCGTTTTTTTCAGGCAGAGAACAAGAACAGAACGGATTATTAAATAATAATAAATTATAAAACTGCACTGGTGGTCAGGTCACTGGTCATCAGTCACTAGTATAACTCCTCCTAAGCTCCAGTAAGTAAATGAAGTGTCTCACTCTCACTCTCCTATCTATTTTCTAAACGGAGAGGACGCCAGCCACGTCCTCTCCCTATCAATCTCAATGCACGTGTGAAAATGGCAGCGATGCGCGGCTCCTTATATAGAATCCGAGCCTCGCGATAGAATCCGAGCCTCGCGAGAATCCGACAGCGTGATGATGACGTTCGGGCGCGCTCGGGTTAACCGAGCAAGGCGGGAAGATCCGAGTTGCTCGGACCCGTGTAAAAAAACATGAAGTTCGGGCGGGTTCGGATTCAGAGGAACCGAACCCGCTCATCTCTACTAATTACTTCCATGTGACAGTAGGTCAGTGAAAGACCTTTGATTGAAGGGTTTTTATTATTCCTTCAAGGAGACTTAAAAGTGCATAGTCTTTTGTAGAACAAGGAAGTACATATATTTTAGTAAAAGTAAGTCGTAGAATACTTTGATGCTTGTGTGTTGGGTTTTGTATGGTCTTGTTTTTCTTTCTTTAACATCCATTTAACAGTCAGTCTAAACTTATTTGTCTTTTATTTGTAGGCAGTGGTTCGTCAATTAAAGGAAGCTGGGAAAACTCAAACTGGGGAGGAAATTCAGAAGAGAATCAGGACAATGTGGCATTAACTCCAACGGCCATCACCAAACCTGTTAGACGAACCGTGGTGGATGAATCAGAAAATTTCTTCAGTGTCTTCCTCTCTCCTTCTGAGGTTAAACCTGTAATAGTTAGTTCTGTGGTGTCCAAGCCCCCTGCCAAATCTCAAAGACCCAAAGAAGAAGTAAAGCAAACAGCACCCAAGCCTGTACTGGAAGTTAAGCATGAAGATGGCTCTGGAAATAACTTGGGGGAAAGTGAGGCACAAGCCAGTCCAACCCAGGGTTTGGGACAAACAGATTTCTGTAGTGAGAACTTTCTCTTGGACAAGCCAGAGGTTTCTACAGAGCATAAAGGTGATGAGAGGAGCAATCGGAACCCTGGTTATTGTTCTCAGGATCTAAAAGTTGATTTAGAACCAAAGCCGGAAGAGGAACCCACCACCGATTCTTCTCCATCAGTTCCAGCTGACGGTAAGGACAGTGTACTAGACCTCAAAGACCAAAAACTTGAGGATCGGCAGAGTAATACACCATCACCTCCAATCAGCACTTTCTCCTCTGGCACGTCTACAACTAGTGACATTGAAGTACTTGACCATGAGAGCGTAATAAGTGAGAGCTCGGTCAGCTCCAGACAAGAGGCGACCGATTCCAAGGGAAACCTCAATTTAATGCAAAACTCCTTTCAACTATTATCCCCCTCCGTAGAATATGGCCGATTGGATGAATTTCCTAAGCTCACAGAGAGCTGCTCTTCCTCCGATGCCTTTGAAAGGATAGACTCTTTCAGCGTACAATCTCTGGACAGCCGCAGCGTGAGCGAAATAAATTCAGATGACGAGCTGCCGGGGAGGGGGTGCACGCTGGTTGATATCGCGGTCAGCACTTCCAGCCCAAGCCTCGATGTTACTGACTCCACAGAGAGCAAGACAGATGATGAAGTAAATGAAACGCTGCTTGCACGCTCCTGCGATGATATAGAGATGGAGGAGAGTGCTAGGAGCGCCACACCTGTGAATTCAGAGCAGCCGGATCTCCTGGTCGCTGCACATCAGACGCAGGAGCCGGTGGCAGCCAGCCAGGAAGTGCCGGCGGAGCAGCAGGAAACGGACTCTGAGCCAAAGGTTATCTTCACAGCGGAGGATATGCAAAAGGTAATAAAACAAAATCTAAAGGGCTGTTTACAGGCTGCATTGTTTGCTGGGTTTAACACTTCAGTGTAAGAAATGATACAGTCGTGTGAAAAACGTTACAACCGTTTGTGTTTTTACTTATCAAGATTTCGTCTGGCTCAATTCAATTCGAGGCCTCTTATCGTAGCAGCAAATTTGTTAGCAAATGGCCAAAACCGCGTGCACTGCAGGAGGGCAGATATAACATGTGCAGAGAGAGTTATATTTGGGTGGGTTATTCTGTTTCTGTGCAGGGTGAATACTGTCTGCTTTATTTTTACACTGCAAATTAGATTTCCGTTTGAACACACCCCACCCGAATCTAACTCTCTCTGAACATGTTATATCTGTCGTCGTCCCCCCCCCCCCTCCCCCCTGCAGTGCACATGGTTTTGCCCATTAGAGAACATCTTTGCTGCTGCGATCAGATCTGAATTAGGCCCTCAGTGCGGTTCGAATAGCACTCCCGGCGCTATTCAATTCAGCATGCTGTCGGAGAAGGACGGTTTTCGCTGACTAAGAAATCTTTTGTCAAATTTATGTTCACACCCCTCCAGGGGTGCAAGAAGAAACCCTCTCGTCAGGCGTCACATCGCACTGTATTGCATAGCATTGGGGCCTAACTCAATCCGCACTTGATTGAATCGAGCCCATTTGGTGCTCACCGGATCCTAAAATATGATCACTCGAATCTTGTTACATCTGACTAAAGATTTTAGTGTGATGTTATTTATCAATAGAAAGTAGGCCAACATGAAGAAGTCATAGATGAAAATGTTAGTTCACCTTCTGATTTAGTTGTTTGTAGAACAATGCCAATAGGTGGCCCTAGGGCCACATGCAGCCCTCCAAGTCCTCACTTGCGACCCACAGCTCCTTTTTGATTTCGTGTCAGACTTGTTATAGCCTGTAACGCTTGTTTAAAATCCCAGCTGGTATGTTATTACTGACACTTGGTCAGATGTATTGTTTTAACTTTAACTCGAAAAACACTGTAATAAAAGTGGCTCCAGAGTGTATCTCTCACCAGAGAAGAGGATCTCACCGCCGTTAAGGAGCCGCAGCTCAAGGTGCATTTGGTGATCCTTCCTTCTGATGAAACCGCTTGTTCCTGATAGCGGAGAATTGCGTTAAGGACTATATGGGTATTGAGCAGGACGCTGAATCGAGGACAAAAAGGCCACATTGAAGTTCCCTGACACACTGCTCTCACAGACAGGTCCGAGAGGGGTGCTCACCTCTCCGTCTGAATCGCGGATCCCAGGGTGATGCCCCTGCATGTGAGTGTGTGCTAAATTGCGTTAACCTAACAGTTAAATACACACGTGGATCACCAAATGCATCTTGAGCTTCAGCTTTTTTAACGGCGGTGAGATCCTCTTCTCCAGTGAGAGATACACTCTGGAGTCAGTTGCACTACACTGTGTCTTTGAGATAATATATTTAAGGAACTGTTAACCTGTGGCTTTTAATTAAGCTGGCCAGCTGGAGAATCACTTCTTTATTATTCCTCCTTCATCATCAGCGGGACTGCATCTATATACCCATCAATATTGAATATACCTACCAAGCTTGGTGTTTTTATTCTGTATTCATTAAATGTGATTTTTATTTAGTTTATCAAGCTGTATTTGTGCTCTCCTTCCTCTATTAGTTTTTAGTTTTATTTCTGGTAATTAGAGATGGTAGGCCAAAGCTGAAATCAAATGTCAACTTATTTTTCACTGTGACAGCTAACCTGTGTCACCTTAACCCAGCGTCTCCTTCTCTCTCGCTACATGAAGAATGACTCCTCTCGCATACAATCTGCACCTGTAGGCATTGAGCAATACATGTATTTTTCATGTTTGGCTGGATGTTTGCACCTTTCTTTAAGAATTATTACCTTATGGTTACTGATGTGAAATAATGCAACCAGTTCATAAAGGGCAGGGTAATTCAGTCAGCTGACAATTATCTCTGAACAAAGTAGGTCAGCCCGACATACCTGCTTAGTTATTTACTTTTTAGCCTAGAGATCTATCCCCGATGTTGCTGATTATGTGCTGTGTTACTTATGTGCAGCACTTAGTGATACACTCGGTCCTACTGTGATTAGTGCCCTTTCTCTTACGTCCTAGAGGATACTGGGGTTCCATATAGTACCATGGGGTATAGACTGGTCCACTAGAAGCCATGGGCACTTAAAGAATTTTATAGTGTGGGCTGGCTCCTCTTTCTATGCCCCTCTTACCAGACTCCGTTTAGAAAATATGCCCGGAAGAGCCAGTCACACTTATGGAAGCTCCTGAGGAGTTTACTGCGTTTATATTATATGTTTCTATTATTTTCAGGCAGAGCTGGATGGCACCAGCCTGTCTGCTTCATGGGACTAGGGGTGGGGTAACCTTGAAGTATTAATGGTCCCGTTCCCCGCTGACAGGACACTGAGTTCCTGAGGGAACTATTCGCAAGCCCCCCACGGCAAGCGTACATTCCCGCAGCACGCCGCCACCCCTAACAGAGCCAGAAGAAAGAAGAGTGGTAAGTACTAAGCCAGCGTCCTGGTTAGCGTGTTGCCGGCCATTATGGCGGCATAAGGGTACGGAGATGCACGGCTTCTGTCCGGGGCGGAATGCGTCTCCAGACACAGTACACAGCTGCGTCTCAGTACACTGTACACTGTACCCACACTGGCAAAAACAGCATTAAAACAGTTTTCTCTCCATTTTAAGCACCAGATTACCTCATCGAGTATAAAAAAGCGGGAAGACCGCGCGCCTTTGAAGGCGCCTTCACTATGAGCGGATACAGCAGCTCACCAGCGCCATTTTCCCTCTGCATTGGACACAGACGCTGACTGACAGGGACGCGCAGCTCCTTCGGAGAGACTCCAGATAACCTCAGCGGTACCAGGGGTCATATCATAGGGGGAGCGATTATTAGTGTACTAAGTCCCCTATCGGTACTTAGTCTGCGCCCCCTGCTAAGCTTGGCATTAGCGATAAGGGTGCGGTGGGGGCTGGCTCCAAATAACTCTGTGTCTCCCTGAAGGGCTCTTTGTGGGTTAATTGTGCTTAACCTTTTCCTGTGTGTGTGTGTTGTCACATTTACATTATATCAGACAAAGAGTGTGTTTCTTGTACAGCGGAGTGTTCCTCTTCACCAGGGGGCTCAATACTGGATACTCAGGGCAGTGCACCTTCGCAGAATAGCGGGGCTGAACCGGAGTGGGTTAATTCCATTAAAGGAATGATCTCCAATATTTAGAAGAAATTATGCCGCAATGAGAAAGAGGCGCATCACTTAAGACAGACTGTGGATGAGCTTATGAATAGAGACTCATTCCCCAAACCACTGTCTCAATCTCCTCCCATTTGTCTGCAAAAACGATCTCTGGCCCATATCCTGCAGACTGACTCTTGACGGGTCAGACATGGAGCATGGCAAGGTGGATTTGGAGGAGGGGGGTGGGGGATGCTACTCTGTCATAGGGATTAGAGGCTATCAGAGATGTTCTGCAAATTCCTGATAAGGTGTCAGGGGAGTGTAAGGAATCTTATTTTAATGTAAAAAAGAGGTCCTCACTTTTCCTGTGTCCAAGGAATTGAATACCCTGTTTGAAGAACCGTGAGTTAATCCTGATAAGAAATTTCAAATCCCTCAAATATTTTGCTCTCCCCTTTTTCCTTTTCCTCTGGAGGATAGGAAAAAATGGGAAAATCCACCGATAGTGGACGCATCAGTTTCTAGGCTGTCATGGGAAATTGTATTGTCTGTTCCTGGTGCAGCCTCTGTAAAAGACACATCTGATCGTAAAATTGAGACTACACAACTGCTGGGGTGGCCCAGAGACCCACTATTGCATGTGCGTGGATCACAAAAGCCATTGCTAAATGGTCAGGTAACCTAATTAAGGGGTTAGAATCCTTGTCTAGGGGAGAGGTTATTTTACTCCTGCAGCATATACAGGACTCTGCGAACATTATGTTGGAAGCCATAAAAGAGAGAGGCTTGCTTAATGCATGCACCACCGCTATGGCAGTGTCAGCACGCAGGGGCTTGTGGCTACGCCAGTGGACTGCTGATGCGGACTCCAGTAAAGGCATGGAAGGCCTACCATTCACAGGAGAGGCCTTGTTAGGAGATGAACTAGACAAATGGATCTCCAAAGCTATGGCGGGTAAGTCTACGTATCTTCCTTCCGCAACTCCCCCAGCCAGAAAAGCTTATTCAGCTTAAAATTTACAGTCCTTTCGGACTGCCACATTTAAGGGCAAATCCAGAGTTGCATCTACGGCCTCCAGAGGCGCAAGAGGTAAACCATGCAAACCAGGAACTGCAGGCGCTCGGGAACAGAGCTCTGGCTCTGCTTCCTCAAAGCTTTCAGCATGACGGTGGACCGCGATACCTGGATGGCTGTCAGGTGGGAGCCTGACTGAAAATTTTCAGTCACATCTGGACAACATCATGCCAGGATCCCTGGGTCATAGATCTTGCTTCCCAGGGATACAGACTGGAGTTTCAGGAGCTCCCACCTCACAGATTCTTCAAATCAGGCTTACCAGTTTCACAAGAGGCAAGTATAACCTTACAGCATGCCATTGAACAGCTGGTACAGACTCAGGTCATTGTTCCAGTTCCACCTCATCTACAAAACAAGGTATATTATTCCAACTTGTTTGTAGTACCAAAACCGGACGGTTCAGTAAGGCCGATTTTGAATCTAAAATCGTTGAATCTGTACTTACGAGTGTTCAAATTCAAGATGAAGTCTCTGAGAGCGGTGATCTCAGGTCTGGAGGAAGGGGTCCCTGTATATCAAGGATGCGTACCTTCACATTCCGATCTGGCCTCCTCATCAGGCTTATCTACCGTTTGCACTGCAGGACTGTCACTACCAGTTCCAGGCCCTGCCATTTGGTCTCTCCATGGCGCTGAGGGTATTCACCAAAGTGATGGCAGAGATGATGTTTCTACTCTGCAAACAGGGAGTGAATATAATTCCGTACCTGGACGATCTTCTGATAATGGCACTGTCCTGGGAGAGGTTGCTGGATAGCATTGGTCTCTCAACCAAATTTCTCCAGGATCACGGGTGAATTCTGAACCTTCCGAAATCTCACCTAGAGCCAATACGGAGGCTTCCATTCCTGGGAATGATACTGGACACGGAGTCGCAGAAAGTGTTCCTTCCGTTGGAAAAAGCATTGGTAATCCAGTCGATGGTTCGGGATGTCCTGAGGTCAACCCGGATATCGGTGCATCTATGCATTCGCCTTCTGGGGAAAATGATAGCCTCTTACGAGGCGCTTCAATACGGAAGGTTTCACGCATGACCCTTCCAGCTCGATCTGTTGGACAAATGGTCCTGATTGCATCTTCACATGCACCAAAGGATCCGTCGCCAAAAAACAGGATTTCTCTAACGTCCTAGTGGATGCTGGGACTCCGTCAGGACCATGGGGAATAGCGGGCTCCGCAGGAGACAGGGCACATCTAAATAAAGCTTTTAGGATCACATGGTGCGTACTGGCTCCTCCCCCTATGACCCTCCTCCAAGCCTCAGTTAGGTTTTTGTGCCCGTCCGAGAAGGGTGCAATCTAGGTGGCTCTCCTAAAGAGCTGCTTAGACAAAGTTTTTTTTTTTAGGTTTAAATCTCAGTGAATCCTGCTGGCAACAGGATCACTGCATCGAGGGACTTAGGGGAGAGATTTCCAACTCACCTGCGTGCAGGATGGATTGGAGTCTTAGGCTACTGGACACTTAGCTCCAGAGGGAGTCGGAACACAGGTCATCCTGGGGTTCGTCCCGGAGCCGCGCCGCCGACCCCCCTTACAGACGCTGAAGATCGGAGGTCCGGAAAGCAGGCGGCAGAAGACTCCTCAGTCTTCATGAAGGTAGCGCACAGCACTGCAGCTGTGCGCCATTGTTGCTACACGTCTCACTGATTCAGTCACGGAGGGTGCAGGGCGCTGCTGGGGGCGCCCTGGGCAGCAATATTAAATACCTTTAGTGGCGAAAAATACATCACATATAGCCATTAAGGCTATATGTATGTATTTAACCCAGGCCAGTTTTCTTAAAACCCGGGAGAAAAGCCCGCTGAAAAAGGGGCGGAGCTTATTCTCCTCAGCACTCAGCGCCATTTTCCTGCTCAGCTCCGCTGGTGAGGAAGGCTCCCAGGATTCTCCCCTGCACTGCACTACAGAAACAGGGTAACAAATAGAAGGGGGGCATAATTTGGCGATATTGATATATTAAAAGCGCCTATATCAAAAACAACACCTTCTAGGGTTGTTTATATACATTTATAGCGCTTTTGGTGTGTGCTGGCAAACTCTCCCTCTGTCTCCCCAAAGGGCTAAGAGGGTCCTGTCTTCGATTAGAGCATTCCCTGTGTGGCTGCTGTGTGTCGGTACGTGTGTGTCGACATGTATGAGGACGATGTTGGTGTGGAGGCAGAGCAATTGCCGGTAATGGTGATGTCACCCCCTAGGGAGTCGACACCGGAATGGATGGCTTTAGTTATGGAATTACGTGATAATGTTAGCACATTACAAAAGTCAGTTGACGAAATGAGACGGCCGGAAAACCAGTTAGTACCGGCTCAGGCGTCTCAGACATCGTCAGGGGCTGTAAAACGTCCCTTACCTCAGTCAGTCGACATGGGTACCGACACAGATGAATCTAGTGTCGACGGTGAAGAAACAAACGTATTTTCCAATAGGGCCACACGTTATATGATCACGGCAATGAAGGAGGCTTTGCAGATCTCTGATACTGCTGGTACCTCAAAAAGGGGTATTATGTGGGGGGTAAAAAAAAAAAAAACTACCTGTAGCTTTTCCAGAATCAGAGGAATTGAATGACGTGTGTGATGAAGCGTGGGTTAACCCAGATAGAAAACTGCTAATTTCCAAGAAGTTATTGGCATTATACCCTTTCCCACCAGAGGTTAGGGCGCGCTGGGAAACACCCCCTAGGGTGGATAAGGCGCTCACACGTTTATCAAAGCAAGTGGCGTTGCCGTCTCCTGATACGGCCGCCCTCAAGGATCCAGCAGATAGGAGGCTGGAAACTACACTGAAGAGTATATACACACATACTGGTGTTATACTGCGACCGGCAATAGCCTCAGCCTGGATGTGCAGTGCTGGGGTAGTGTGGTTGGATTCCCTGACTGAAAATATTGATACCCTGGATAGGGACAGTATTTTATTGACTCTAGAGCAATTAAAGGATGCGTTTCTTTATATGCGAGATGCTCAGAGGGATATTTGTACTCTAGCATCAAGGGTAAGCGCGATGTCCATATCTGCCAGAAGAAGTTTATGGACGCGACAGTGGTCAGGTGATGCGGATTCCAAAAGGCATATGGAAGTATTGCCATATAAAGGAGAGGAATTATTTGGGGTCGGTCTTTCGGACCTGGTGGCCACGGCAACTGCCGGCAAATCCACTTTTTTACCTCAGACCCCCTCCCAACAGAAAAAGACACCGTCTTTTCAGCCGCAGTCCTTTCGCTCCTATAAAAACAAGCGACCAAAAGGACAGTCTTATCTGCCGCGAAGCAGAGGAAAGGGTAAGAGAGGGCAGCAAGCAGCCCCTGCCCAGGACCAGAAGCCCGCCCCGGGTTCTACAAAGCCATCAGCATGACGCTCGGGCTTTACAAGCGGACTCAGGAGCGGTGGGGGGTCGACTCAAGATTTTCAGCAATCAGTGGGCTCGCTCACAAGTGGACCCGTGGATCCTGCAGATAATATCTCAGGGTTACATGTTGGAGTTCGAAAGGTCTCCCCCTCGCCGGTTCCTAAAGTCTGCTTTACCAACGTCTCCCTCAGAAAGGACGTCGGTATTGGAAGCCATTCACAAGCTGTATTCTCAGCAGGTGATAGTCAAGGTACCCCTCCTACAACAGGGAAAGGGGTATTATTCCACACTATTTGTGGTACCGAAGCCAGACGGTTCGGTAAGACCTATTCTAAACCTGAAATCCTTTAACCTGTACATACAAAAATTCAAGTTCAAGATGGAGTCACTCAGAGCAGTGATAGCGAATCTGGAGGAAGGGGACTTCATGGTGTCCCTGGACATAAAAGATGCTTATCTGCATGTCCCAATTTACCCCTCACACCAAGGGTATCTCAGGTTCGTGATACAAGACTGTCATTATCAGTTTCAAACGCTGCCGTTTGGTTTGTCCACGGCTCCTCGGGTCTTTACCAAGGTAATGACCGAAATGATGGTTCTTCTACGAAGAAAAGGCGTATTAATTATCCCTTACTTGGACGATCTCCTGATAAGGGCAAAGTCCAGAGAACAGCTGGAAGTCGGTGTAGCACTAACCCAGGTAGTGCTTCAGCAACACGGGTGGATTCTGAATCTTCCAAAATCTCAATTGACCCCGACAACACGTCTGCTGTTCCTGGGAATGATTCTGGACACGGTTCAGAAAAAGGTGTTTCTCCCGGAGGAGAAAGCAAGGGAGTTATCCGAACTTGTCAGGAACCTCCTAAAACCAGGAACTGTGTCAGTACATCAATGCACAAGAGTCCTGGGAAAGATGGTGGCTTCTTACGAAGCAAATTCCATTTGGCAGATTCCATGCACGAACATTTCAGTGGGATCTGCTGGACAAATGGTCCGGATCGCATCTGCACATGCATCAGCGGATAACACTGTCACCAAGAACAAGGTTGTCTCTCCTGTGGTGGTTGCAGAGTGCCCATCTGTTAGAGGGCCGCAGATTCGGCATACAGGACTGGGTCCTGGTGACTACGGATGCCAGCCTACGAGGCTGGGGAGCAGTCACACAGGGAAGGAACTTCCAGGGCGTGTGGTCAAACCTGGAGACGTCCCTTCACATAAATATACTGGAGCTAAGAGCGATCTACAATGCTCTAAGCCTGGCAAAACCGCTGCTTCAGGGTCAGCCGGTGTTGATCCAGTCGGACAACATCACGGCAGTCGCCCACGTAAACCGACAAGGCGGCACGAGAAGCAGAAGAGCAATGACAGAAGCGGCAAGGATTCTGCGCTGGGCGGAAAATCATGTCATAGCACTGTCAGCAGTGTTCATCCCGGGAGTGGACAACTGGGAAGCAGATTTCCTCAGCAGACACGACCTTCACCCGGGAGAGTGGGGACTCCATCCAGAAGTCTTCCACATGATTGTGAACCGTTGGGAAAAACCAAAGGTGGACATGATGGCGTCTCGCCTCAACAAAAAATTGGACAGATATTGCGCCAGGTCAAGAGACCCTCAGGCAATAGCTGTGGACGCTCTGGTAACACCGTGGGTGTACCAGTCAGTGTATGTGTTCCCTCCTCTGCCTCTCATACCAAAGGTACTGAGAATTATACGGAAAAGGGGAGTAAGAACAATACTAGTGGCTCCGGACTGGCCAAGAAGAACTTGGTATCCGGAACTTCAAGAGATGCTCACGGAGGATCCGTGGCCTCTACCTCTAAGAAGGGATCTGCTTCAGCAGGGACCTTGTATGTTCCAAGACTTACCGCGTCTGCGTTTGACGGCATGGCGGTTGAACGCCGGATTCTAAAAGAAAAGGGCATTCCAGAGGAAGTTATTCCTACCTTGATGAAGGCTAGGAAGGAAGTGACTGTACAACATTATCACCGCATTTGGCGAAAATATGTTGCGTGGTGTGAGGCCAAAAAGGCCCCAACGGAAGAATTTCAATTGGGTCGATTCTTACATTTCCTGCAAGCAGGATTGTCTATGGGCCTAAAATTAGGGTCCATTAAAGTTCAAATTTCGGCCTTATCAATCTTCTTCCAGAAGGAATTGGCGTCAGTTCCTGAAGTACAAACTTTTGTCAAAGGTGTACTACATATACAACCCCCAATGGTGCCTCCAGTGGCACCGTGGGATTTGAACGTAGTTTTGAATTTTCTCAAATCTCATTGGTTTGAGCCTCTAAAATCGGTAGATTTAAAATACCTTACATGGAAGGTAACCATGTTATTGGCCCTGGCTTCAGCCAGGAGAGTTTCAGAGTTGGCGGCTTTATCGTACAAAAGCCCATATCTGATTTTCCATTCGGACAGGGCAGAACTGCGGACACGTCCTCATTTTCTCCCTAAGGTGGTTTCGGCTTTTCACTTGAACCAGCCTATTGTGGTGCCTGCGGCTACTAGCGACTTGGAGGACTCCAAGTTACTGGACGTTGTCAGAGCATTAAAAATATATATTTCAAGGACAGCTGAAGTCAGAAAATCTGACTCGTTGTTTATATTGTATGCACCCAACAAGATGGGTGCTCCTGCGTCTAAACAGACGATTGCACGTTGGATCTGTAGCACAATCCAATTTGCACATTCTGTGGCAGGCCTGCCACAGCCTAAATCTGTAAAGGCCCACTCCACAAGGAAAGTGGGCTCATCTTGGGCGGCTGCCCGAGGGGTCTCGGCATTACAACTTTGCCGAGCAGCTACGTGGTCAGGGGAGAACACGTTTGTAAAATTTTAAAAATTTGATACTCTGGCTAAGGAGGACCTGGAGTTCTCTCATTCGGTGCTGCAGAGTCATCCGCACTCTCCCGCCCGTTTGGGAGCTTTGGTATAATCCCCATGGTCCTGACGGAGTCCCAGCATCCACTAGGACGTTAGAGAAAATAAGAATTTACTTACCGATAATTCTATTTCTCATAGTCCGTAGTGGATGCTGGGCGCCCATCCCAAGTGCGGATTGTCTGCAATGTTTGTACATAGTTATTGTTACAAAAATCGGGTTATTACTATTGTTGTGAGCCATCTTTTCAGAGGCTACTTCATTTGTTGTTATCATACTGTTAACTGGGTTCAGATCACAAGTTGTACGGTGTGATTGGTGTGGCTGGTATGAGTCTTACCCGGGATTCAAGATCCTTCCTTATTGTGTACGCTCGTCCGGGCACAGTACCTAACTGAGGCTTGGAGGAGGGTCATAGGGGGAGGAGCCAGTACGCACCATGTGATCCTAAAAGCTTTATTTAGATGTGCCCTGTCTCCTGCGGAGCCCGCTATTCCCCATGGTCCTGACGGAGTCCCAGCATCCACTACGGACTATGAGAAATAGAATTATCGGTAAGTAAATTCTTATTTTCCCTTCTGTGGTAGTTACAGTGACCTCGTCGAATGGGTCGGAAGTTCGGAATTCAGGATTGGATTCTGTTAACCACGGCCGCAAGCTTTAGAGGTTGGGGAGCAGTTACCCAGGGGTGCAGTTTCATGGAAGATGGTCAAGTCAGGAAGTCATCCTTCCAATCAACATTCTGGAACTCAGGGCCATATACAATGCCCTTCTGCAGGCCTCATATCTTCAAGATCGGGCCATTCAGGTCCAGTCGGACAATGTGATAGGGGTGACGTACATAAACCGACAAGGCGGAACGAAAAGCAGAGCAGCAATGTCAGAGGTGTCAAGAATTCTACTCTGGGCATGAAAAAAATGCTGTGGCGTTGTCAGCGGTCTTCATACCGGGAGTAGACAACTGGGAAGCAGACTTCCTCAGCAGACACGACCTGCATCTGGGGGAGTAGGGCCTTCTCCCGGAAGTGTTCAGTTGCTTGACAAGTCGATGGGGATATCCACAAATCGACATGATGGTCTCTCGTCTCAACAAAAAGTTCAAGCGGTATTGTTCCAGGTCGAGAGACCCACAGGCAGTGACGGTAGACACTCTGACGACTCCATGGATCTGTCAGATGGTGTACGTGTTTCCTTTACTTCCTCTGATTCCAAGAATTCTGAAAAGAATAAAAAGGGAAAAAGTTCAAGCAATTCTCATTGCTCCGGACTGGCCAAGAACTGTCTGGTTCGCGGACCTTCTTGAGATGCTCATAGAGGATCCGTGGCCTCTAGCTCTTTGCGAGGATATTCTGCAACCGGGCCCGTTTGTTTATCAGGACTTACCGCAGCTACGTTTGACGGCGTGGAAGTTGAATGGCTGATTCTAGCCAGAAGAGGGATCCCTAACACAGTTATCCTGACTATGATCCAAGCCAGGAAGGGGGTAACGTCTAAACATTACCACTATATTGGGAAGAAATACGTCTCTTGGTGTGAGAGCAGATATTATTCTGCAGTGTAATTTCATCTGGGACGTTTCCTGCTTTTCTGCAGGCAAGTGTGGATGTGGGCCTACGTCTGGGCTTCATAAAAGTCCAGATTTCGGCCATGTCCATTTTCTTTCAAAAGCAATTAGCTTCTCTCTCTGAGGTCCAGATGTTCTTGGAAGGTGTTCTGCACATCCAACCTCCCTTTGTGCCTCCCACGGCACCTTGGGTACTCAATTTGGTACTGTAGTTCCTCCAATCGGAGTGGTTTGAACCGTTACACGAGGTGGACATAAAATATCTTGCACGGAAGACCATCACACTGTTGGCCTTGGCTTCAGAAAGACGCGTGTCGGAGCTGGGGGCTTTGTCTCACAAAAGCCCCTATTTAATTTTCCATGAGGACAGAGCTGAATTCAGAACTCGTCAGCAATTTCTTCCTAAAGTGGTGTCTGCGTTTCACATCAACCAACCTATTGTGGTTCCGGTTGTCACCAACACCTCTGCTACTTCATTGGATGTTGTGAGGGCTTTGAAGGTGTACGTAAAGAGGACAGCCCGTCACAGGAAATTCGACTCTGTTCGTTCTCTATGATCCCAATAAAGGTGGTCATTCTGAGTTGTTCGCTCGTTAATTTTCTTCGCATCGCAGCGATTTTCCGCTATTTGCGCATGCGCAATGTTCGCACTGCGCCAAGTAAATTTGCTATGAAGATTGGTATTTTACTCACGGCATTACGAGGTCTTTTCTTCGTTCTGGAGATCGGAGTGTGATTGACAGGAAGTGGGTGTTTCTGTGCGGAAACTGGCCGTTTTATGGGAGTGTTTGAAAAAACGCTATCGTTTCTGGGAAAAACGCGGGAGTGGCTGGAGAAACGGAGGAGTGATTGGGCGAACGCTGGGTGTGTTTGTGACGTCAAACCAGGAACGACAAGCACTGAACTGATCGCACTGGAAGAGTAAGTCTCGAGCTACTCAGAAACTGCACAGAGAAGTCTTTTCGCAATATTGCGAATCTTTCGTTCGCAATTTTGATAAGCTAAGATTCACTCCCAGAGGGCGGCGGCTTAGCATGTGCAATGCTGCTAAAAGTAGCAAGCAAGCGAACAACTCGGAATGAGGGCCAAAATTGGGTGTCTTGCTTCAAAGCAGACAATTGCACGCTGGATCAGGCTCACTATCCAGCATGCTTATTCCACGGCAGGTTTGCCGTTTCCAAAATCTGTACAGGCCCACTCTACTAGGTCGGTGGGTTCTTCCTGGGCGGCTGCCTGGGGTGTCTCGGCTTTACAGCTCTGCCGAGCAGCTACTTGGTCTGATTCGAACACGTTTTACAAGTTCGATACTTTGACCTCTGTGGACCTTCGGTTTGGTCAATCGGTTTTGCAGGAACCTCAGCTATCTCCCACCCGGTTTGGGAGCTTTGGTACATCCCCATGGTACTAAATGGAACCCCGGTATCCTCTAGGACGTAAGAGAAAATAGGTTTTTAATTACCTACCGGTAAATCCTTTTCTCGTAGTCCGTAGAGGATACTGGGCGCCCACCCGGTGCTTCGTTCTTCCTGCACTGTCACTTGGTTAAGTATTGTTGGTTCAGCTGTTGCTGTTCCTATTTACAGTTGGGTTAGCATAGCTTTCCTTTGGTTTGTGTGTGCTGGTTTGGAATCTCACCGCTATCCTTTGTATTCTTTCAAAGTATGTCCTTCTCCTCGGGCACAGTTTCCTAGACTGAGTCTGGTAGGAGGGGCATAGAGGGAGGAGCCAGCCCACACTATCAAATTCTTAAAGTGCCCATTGCTCCTAGTGGACCCGTCTATACCCCATGGTACTAAATAGAACTCCAGTATCATCTACGGACTACGAGAAAAGGATTTACCAGTAGGTAATTAAAATCCCATTTCTCTAACGTCCTAAGTGGATGCTGGGACTCCGTAAGGACCATGGGGAATAGCGGCTCCGCAGGAGACAGGGCACAAAATAAAAGCTTGAGTATCAGGTGGTGTGCACTGGCTCCTCCCCCTATGACCCTCCTCCAAGCCAGTTAGATTTTTGTGCCCGGCCGAGAAGGGTGCAATCTAGGTGGCTCTCCTGAGCTGCTTAGAATAAAAGTTTAGTTAGGTTTTTTTATTTTCAGTGAGTCCTGCTGGCAACAGGCTCACTGCACCGTGGGACTAAGGGGAGAAGAAGCGAACTCACCTGAGTGCAGAGTGGATTGGGCTTCTTAGGCTACTGGACGTTAGCTCCAGAGGGACGATCACAGGTTCAGCCTGGATGGGTCACCGGAGCCGCGCCGCCGTCCCCCTTACAGAGCCAGAAGAGACGAAGAGGTCCGGTGAAATCGGCGGCAGAAGACATCCTGTCTTCAAGACTAAGGTAGCGCACAGCACCGCAGCTGTGCGCCATTGCTCTCAGCACACTTCACACTCCGGTCACTGAGGGTGCAGGGCGCTGGGGGGGGAGCGCCCTGAGACGCAATATAACTTAAATACCTTAGCTGGCTAAAGGAATACATCACATATAGCTCCAGGGCTATATGGATGTATTTTTCCCCCTGCCATTTTACACAGAAAAAGCGGGAGATGAGGACGTCGTGAAGGGGCGGGGCCTATCTCCTCAGCACACTGGCGCCATTTTTCCCTCACAGCTCCGCTGGAAGGACGGCTCCCTGACTCTCCCCTGCAGTCCTGCTTCTGATTCAGGGTAAAAAAGAGAAAGGGGGGCATTTTGGCAGCAGATAATAACAAAACAGCAGCTAGAAGGGATTAACACTTATATAAGGTTATCCCTGTATATATATAGCGCTGGGTGTGTGCTGGCAGACTCTCCCTCTGTCTCTCCAAAGGGCTAAGTGGGGTCCTGTCCTCTATCAGAGCATTCCCGGTGTGTGTGCTGTGTGTCGGTACGCGTGTGTCGACATGTATGAGGAGGAAAATGAGGTGGAGGCGGAGCAGTTGCCTGTGTTAGTGATGTCACCCCCTAGGGAGTCGACACCTGACTGGATGATTGTGTTTAAGCAATTAAGTGATAATGTCAGCAATTTGCAAAAAAACTGTTGACGACATGAGAAAGCCGGCAAATCAATTAGTGCCTGTTCAGGCGTCTCAGACACCCTCAGGGGCCCTAAAACGGCCGCTACCTCAGTGGGTCGACACGGATCCAGATACAGATACTGAGTCTAGTGTCGACGGTGACGAGACAAACGTAATGTCCAATAGGGCCACACGTTACATGATCACGGCAATGAAAGAGGCATTGAACCTTTCTGACACTACAAGTACCACAAAGGCGGGTATTATGTGGGGTGTGAAAAAACTGCCAATAGTTTTTCCTGAGTCTGATGAAATAAATGAGGTGTGTGATAAAGCGTGGGTTTCCCCCGATAAAAAACAGCTAATTTCTAATAAATTATTAGCACTATACCCTTTCCCGCCAGAGGTTAGGGCGCGGTGGGAAACACCCCCTAGGGTAGATAAGGCGCTCACACGTTTATCTAAACAAGTAGCGTTACCGTCCCCTGATACGGCCACCCTCAAAGAACCAGCTGATAGGAGGCTGGAAAATATCCTGAAAAGTATATACACACACATACTGGTGTTATACTGCGACCAGCAATCGCATCAGCCTGGATGTGCAGTGCTGGAGTCGCATGGGCGGATTCCCTGACTGAGAATATTGATACCCTGGATAGGGACAATATTTTGTTAACTATAGAACATTTAAAGGATGCATTGCTATATATGCGTGATGCGCAGAGGGATATTTGTACCCTGGCATCAAGAGTAAGCGCAATGTCCATCTCTGCCAGAAGAGCATTATGGACCCGACAGTGGTCAGGGGACGCAGATTCCAAACGGCACATGGAAGTATTGCCGTATAAGGGGGAGGAGTTATTTGGGGCTGGTCTAACAGACCTGGTGGCCACGGCAACGGCTGGAAAATCCACCTTTTTACCCCAGGTTACTTCACATCAGCAGAAAAAGACACAGTCTTTTCAAACTCAGTCCTTTCGTTCCCATAAGTACAAGCGAGCAAAAGGCCACTCCTTTCTGCCCAGGGGCAGAGGAAGAGGAAAAAGACTGCACCATGCAGCCGCTTCCCAGGAGCAGAAGCCCTCCCCTGCTTCTGCCAAGTCTTCAGCATGACGCTGGGGCTTTACAAGCAGACTCAGACACGGTGGGGGCCCGTCTCAAGAATTTCAACGCGCAGTGGGCTCACTCGCAAGTGGATCCCTGGATTCTACAGGTAGTATCACAGGGGTACAAACTGGAATTCGAGGCGTTTCCTCCTCATCGGTTCCTGAAGTCTGCTTTACCAAAGTCTCCCTCCGACAGGGAGGCAGTTCTGGAAGCCATTCACAAGCTGTACTCCCAGCAGGTGATAATCAAGGTACCCCTCTTACAACAGGGGAAGGGGTATTATTCCACACTATTTGTGGTACCGAAGCCGGACGGCTCGGTGAGACCAATCTTAAATCTAAAATCTTTGAACACTTACATAAAAAGGTTCAAATTCAAGATGGAGTCACTCAGAGCGGTGATAGCGAACCTGGAAGAGGGGGACTATATGGTGTCGTTGGACATCAAAGATGCTTATCTCCACGTCCCAATATACCCTTCTCACCAAGGGTACCTCAGGTTTGTAGTACAAAACTGTCATTATCAGTTTCAGACGCTGCCGTTTGGATTGTCCACGGCGCCTCGGGTCTTTACCAAGGTAATGGCCGAAATGATGATTCTTCTACGAAGAAAAGGCATCTTAATTATCCCTTGCTTGGACGATCTCCTGATAAGGGCAAGAACCAAGGAACAGTTAGAAGTCGGAGTGGCACTATCTCAGGTAGTGCTAAGTCAGCACGGATGGATTCTAAATATCCCAAAATCGCAGCTGATTCCAACGACACGTCTACTGTTCTTAGGAATGATTCTGGACACAGTCCAGAAGAAGGTGTTTCTCCCGGAGGAGAAGGCCAGGGAGTTATCCGAGCTAGTCAGGAACCTCCTAAAACCAGGACAGGTCTCAGTGCATCAGTGCACAAGGGTCCTGGGAAAAATGGTGGCTTCTTACGAAGCGATTCCATTCGGAAGATTCCATGCAAGAACGTTTCAGTGGGATCTACTGGGAAAATGGTCCGGATCGCATCTTCAGATGCATCAACGGATAACCCTGTCGCCAAGGACAAGGGTGTCTCTCCTGTGGTGGCTTCAGAGTGCTCATCTACTAGAGGGCCGCAGATTTGGCATTCAGGATTGGATCCTGGTAACCACGGATGCCAGCCTGAGAGGCTGGGGAGCAGTCACACAAGGAAGGAATTTCCAGGGCTTGTGGTCAAGCATGGAAACATCTCTTCATATAAACATTCTGGAACTAAGGGCCATTTACAATGCCTTAATTCAAGCAAAACCTCTGCTTCAGGGTCAGGCGGTGTTGATCTAATCGGACAACATCACGTCAGTCGCCCACGTAAACAGTCAGGGCGGCACGAGAAGCAGGAGGGCAATGGCAGAAACTGCAAGGATTTTTCGCTGGGCGGAAAATCATGTGATAGCACTGTCAGCAGTGTTCATTCCGGGAGTGGACAACTGGGAAGCAGACTTCCTCAGCAGACACGACCTTCACCCGGGAGAGTGGGGACTTCACCCAGAAGTCTTCCACCAAATTGTAAACCGTTGGGAAAAACCAAAGGTGGACATGATGGCGTCACGTCTAAACAAAAAACTGGACAGATATTGCGCCAGGTCAAGGGACCCTCAGGCAATAGCAGTGGACGCTCTGGTAACGCCGTGGGTGTACCAGTCAGTGTATGTGTTCCCTCCTCTGCCCCTCATACCAAAAGTATTGAGAATCATAAGAAGGAGAGGAGTAAGAACTATACTCGTGGTTCCGGATTGGCCAAGAAGGTCTTGGTACCCGGAACTTCAAGAGATGCTCACGGACGAACCGTGGCCTCTACCTCTAAGAAAGGACCTGCTACTGCAGGGGCCTTGTCTGTTCCAAGACTTACCGCGGCTGCGTTTGACGGCATGGCGGTTGAACGCCGGATCCTGAAGGACAAGGGCATTCCAGAAGAAGTCATCCCTACTCTGGTAAAAGCCAGAAAGGAAGTAACCGCAAAACATTATCACCGCATTTGGCGTAAATATGTTGCGTGGTGTGAGGCCAAGAAGGCCCCTACAGAGGAATTTCAACTGGGTCGTTTCTTGCATTTCCTGCAAACAGGACTGTCTATGGGCCTAAAATTAGGGTCCATTAAGGTTCAAATTTCGGCCTTGTCGATATTCTTCCAGAAAGAACTGGCTTCAGTACCTGAAGTTCAGACATTTGTGAAAGGGGTGCTGCACATACAGCCTCCTTTTGTGCCTCCAGTGGCACCTTGGGATCTCAATGTTGTGTTGAGATTTCTAAAATCACATTGGTTTGAACCATTGTCTACGGTAGATTTAAAGTATCTCACGTGGAAGGTGTCGATGCTGTTGGCCTTGGCTTCAGCCAGGCGTGTGTCAGAATTGGCGGCTTTATCATGTAAAAGCCCTTACCTAATTTTTCATTCTGACAGGGCGGAATTGAGGACTCGTCCTCAATTTCTACCTAAGGTGGTTTCTGCATTTCACATGAACCAACCTATTGTGGTACCTGCGGCTACTAGGGACTTAGAGGACTCTAAGTTGCTGGACGTTGTCAGGGCCTTGAAAACATATGTTTCCAGGACGGCTGGAGTCAGGAAATCTGACTCGCTGTTTATCCTGTATGCACCCAACAAGCTGGGTGCTCCTGCTTCAAAGCAGACGATTGCTCGTTGGATTTGTAGTACAATTCAGCTTGCACATTCCGTGGCAGGATTGCCACAGCCAAAATCAGTAAAAGCCCATTCCACAAGGAAAGTGGGCTCATCTTGGGCGGCTGCCCGAGGGGTCTCGGCTTTACAACTTTGCCGAGAAGCTACTTGGTCAGGGGAAAACACGTTTGCAAAATTCTACAAATTTGATACCCTGGCTGAGGAGGACCTGGAGTTCTCTCACTCGGTGCTGCAGAGTCATCCGCACTCTCCCGCCCGTTTGGGAGCTTTGGTATAATCCCCATGGTCCTTACGGAGTCCCAGCATCCACTTAGGACGTTAGAGAAAATAAGATTTTACTTACCGATAAATCTATTTCTCGTAGTCCGTAGTGGATGCTGGGCGCTCATCCCTAGTGCGGATTGTCTGCAATACTTGTATATAGTTATTGTTACAAAAAAATTCGGGTTATTATTGTTGAGCCATCTTTTCAGAGGCTCCTTTGCATTTATCATACTGTTAACTGGGTTCAGATCACGAGTTGTACGGTGTGATTGGTGTGGCTGGTATGAGTCTTACCCGGGATTCAATATCCTTCCTTATTATGTACGCTCGTCCGGGCACAGTATCCTAACTGGCTTGGAGGAGGGTCATAGGGGGAGGAGCCAGTGCACACCACCTGATACTCAAGCTTTTATTTTGTGCCCTGTCTCCTGCGGAGCCGCTATTCCCCATGGTCCTTACGGAGTCCCAGCATCCACTACGGACTACGAGAAATAGATTTATCAGTAAGAAATCTTATTTTTCTCATTTATAGAATTGTCAGATCTGCTGTATAACACTGTGTAGACCTGGAATGAATGTTGATTCATGTATCCAGCTGTTACAGTGTTTCACAATGGTACATTACAGCAATACACCCTGGTGAAGTATGTATTACGTCACCCATATAGTAGTTTCCATAGTGTGACGGCAACGTGTACTTTAAACTATCATGCGGTGCTACTACTCCATAGGTTATAACTGCAGGGAAACATTAAAGGCTTATTCAGCCTTATAAATAACACCATGAAATAAACCTTCTGTGAAAGAATATCAAATAAGTCCAATTTCAGCTGTTTAAACTACTTGTATGCAAGTTGTTGTTTGTTTTTTTTATCTATTCTTTTTGGGCTGTTTTTATAGACAATTAATGAACTTGCTACCAGACTGGAGAAGAGGGAATCACAGCTGTTATCAGTCAGCAAGGAAAAGGCTCTTCTAGAGGAGACCCTGGACAACCTGAGAGAGTTAGTATTCCTGCCTGCCTCCAGTCTCTACGGCTATTCCTGTCTCTAGCACTGCGGTGTGAAATATTCTGTTGAACAACACATCCCAGCATGCTTTGCCACAGCTTTAGCATGCCCTGAAATCAGAGCTGAGGCAGGGTATGCTGGGATGTGTAGTCCCACAGCAGTTCGAGAGCTACTTATCCCCCCCCTTCTTTCTCTAGCAGCACCTGGCAGTCTGTTCAGATGATTAAATCTCTTGGCTGTAAAAACCATCCATCCATCCATTGCAAACTGCTTGTCTCTGTCAGCCATATTGGGGGTCACAGTAACCTTGGGGCATAGAGGGCACTAGTGCAGGAGCATGGCACAACTCTTGCATTTCATACTGTAGTCCTGTAGATTTTCATCCATTGCTTACACCCAGGGAAAATGGCCCATTTGCAAGGTGACCCATTCCCCATGACCAGTGCAAGCTATGTGTGTGCCTCGTGCCTCAGCAGTGTCCCTATTTCTAAGTGATTGGGGTGCTGGATTGCCACCTGTTTTGTGGATGATGGCTGCACATTATGGCAGTATTTGTCGGTTGGCTCTATCACTTGCAGGGACTATTACAGTAGAAATGACCTATATTGGGATTCATCTGAAAGTGACAGTAATCACAGCCTTGGGAGTACACTAAGGAGTTACACGTTCGGTCACATGTTCTCTGTGCTCAGCACCACCTGTGGATTTTTAAACTGTGGCAGTTGGTGATACACAGTGTACCTGCCCGGTGACCTGGAAAACACCAACCGAGGACAGAATTTGAGAACCAGTGCGTTAGATTAAATTGAGTTTATATACAGTTTTTAAAATACTTCTGTTCTTTGTCTTCATATGCAGTGAAATGATTAAGGTGAAAGAGGAATGTAACAGCGTGTCATTGCTGAAAGACGAGTTCACACATCGGATAGCAGAAGCTGAGAGGAGAGCACAGATTGCGTGTAAAGAGAGAGACATGGCAAAAAAGGTGATTTTAACTGTCGGGCGCCAGAATGGTTTGCAGTTGGGGGAGGCGTAGATTTCCCCCCCCCCCTCATACGTCCTAGAGGATGCTGGGGTCCACTTCAGTACCATGGGGCATAGACTGTTCCGCAGGAGCCATGGGCACCTCGAGACTTTTTCAGAGTGTGAACTGGCTCCTCCCTCTATGCCCCTCCTCCAGACCCCAGTTTAGAAAATGTGCCCAGGCAGACTGGTCGCACTCTAGTGGAGCTCTACTGAGTTTCACTAAAAGACTTTGTTAGGTTTTTTATTTTCAGGGAGACTGCTGGCAACAGTCTCTCTGCTTCGAGGGACTTAGGGGGAAGAAGTAGGAACCAACTTCCTAAAGAGTTACATGGCTCTGCTTCTGCTGACAGGACACCATTAGCTCCTGAAGGGTAATGTACACTAGCTGCATCTATGCGCTCACTCCCACATCACGCCGTCACCCCCCTAACAGATCCAGAAGTCAGAAGATTGGTAAGTAGTATTACCGGAGGTCTGCAGAGTGGGATCTCCGGTCATCGTGACTGCTTAAAGTACCACGCAGTGAGCGGGAACACTGCGCAAACATGCTCTCCATAACACAGTGCACAGCAGGGCATAGGGGGGGGGGGGCTTGGGCAGCATGAAACCTACTCTCGCTGGCAAAAGGTGGCATATGATGCTGTGGCACAGTCCTACACCCGCACCAGTATAAATATCTAGTTTCAATAGCTGAGGAAAAACGCGCCATTGCAGGGGGCGGGGCTTCTTCCTCAGGCAGCCAGCACACTTCTCAGCGCCATTTTCTTCCAGCAGACAGCAGGGGAAGAAACGCTGATCCTCCTCTCCACTTCTGACTCCAGTATCAGGGGAAAAAAAGGGAGGGAAAGTGCATATTGTGGTACTATAACATAACATATTATTGGCAATATATAGCTCGGAAAGACTCTGTGTACAAATTACACAACACAGGGATTTTTTCTTTAGGCGCAAAGTTGTGGACAGGCAATTCCTTTCTGTGTCCCTCTGACAGATTTTACTGTGGGTCTGTCCACTATAAGCCCGGAGTGTCTGTGGGGTGATTGTGCACTTGTGTGGCATGTCTGAGGCAGGGAGCTCTTCCCCTGAGGGAGCTATTTTAGGGACACGGAGTTGTAATGTGGTGGCGCTGTCGTCACACTAAGAGCCTGAATGGGTGAAAGAATTATGTGATGGTGTGAATCATATCAGTATATGAGATTGGATAAGTCTGAGTCTCATGCAGAAAACTGGAGAAAATCAGTTGAAGATGTGATTTTTAATAGTTCTGTCTTTTCATCCACAGGGGACCCCTCTGGGTCACATAAAAGGTAATTTGCACAAATAGTACAAACTGATACCGACACGGACTCTGATTCCTGTGTCGACACTAGTGATTCCAGGGGAACAGATCCAAAATTAGCAAAAAACATTCAATACATGATTGTTGCTATTAAGGAGGTGTTAGAAGTTACGGAGACCCCTCCTTTACAACAGGAGAAGGCTTACTTTTGTAAGAAAAGAAAATTAATGTAACTTTTCCTCCATCTCATGAGCTGAACAGTCTCTTTGAGGGGGGGGACCAATCCTGAAAAGAAATTTCAGGTTCCCAAAAGAATTCAGGTAGCTTACCCTTTCCCTGCAGAGGACAGGAAAAGGTGGGAGTTACCCCCTGTTATAGACAGTGCCCTTTCGCGGTTAACAAAAAAGGTGATTCTCCTTGCACCTGGGACGGCTTCACTTAAGGAGCCGGCAGACCGCAAGTTAGAGAATACGTTGAAATCTATTTATGTGGCCAATGGGACACTAATCAGGCCTACCATTGCCTGTGCGTGGGTGAGTAGTGCTATTGAAAAGTGGTCAGAAAACTTGTCATCTGACATTGACACAATAGGTAGAGACGAGATACTCCGAACGTTAGGTCATATCAAAGACGCTGCTGCGTACATGCTAGAAGCCATGAAAGATATTGGTCTCTCGGGATCAAGAGCCGCTACCATGGCAATTTCAGCACGGAGGGCATTGTGGATTCGCCAATGGAATGCTGACGCAGATTCCAAAAGGAATATGGAGGCTCTCCCGTATAAAGGCGAGGCCTTGTTTGGAGATGGGCTGGATGCCTTAGTTCCTGCGGCTACCGCGGGTAAGTCGACATTCTTGCCTAATGCTCCTGCACCGGCGAAAAAGACACATCAAAAAAGACAGATGCAGTCCTTTCGGACCAATAAATACAAAAAGGGTAAAGGAAGGGGAAAAGGAAAAAAGTTCATTGTGTCTCCAGGATTACAGGAGCAGAAATCAACCTCTGCTTCTGCCAAATCTTCAGCATGACGCTGGGGCTCCCTTGCGGGAGTCCGCTTAGGTGGGGGCACGTCTGAAACTCTTCAGTCAGTTCTGGTTTCAATCTGGCCTGGACCCATGGGTTGTACAAATAGTGTCCCACGGGTACAAACTGGTGTTTCAAGACATTCCCCCATGCCGATTTTTCAAATCGACCTTACCAGCTTGTATCCCAGACAGGGAAGTGGTGACAGCAGCAATAAAAAAAATTGTGTCAGGATCAAGTAATTGTCCTGGTGCCCTTGTTACAACAAGGAGAAGGGTTTTATGCAAGCCTATTCGTAGTTCCGAAGCCGGACGGCTCGGTCAGGCCGATTCTAAACCTGAAAAATCTGAATCTCTACCTGCAAAGGTTCAAGTTCAAGATGGAATCTCTGAGGGCAGTAATTTCCAGTCTAGAGGAGGGGGAATTCATGGTGTCAGTGGACATAAAAGATGCCTACTTACATGTTCCCATTTATCCTCCACATCAAGCTTATCTGAGATTCGCAATACAGAATTGTCATTACCAATTTCAGACGTTGCTGTTCGGACTCTCCACGGCACCGAGGGTGTTCAACAAGGTGATGGTGGAAATGATGGTCCTCCTTCGACAGCAAGGAGTCAATATAATTCCTTACCTGGGCGATCTCCTGATAAAAGCGAGGTCCAGAGAAAGGTTGGTGCAGAACATTGCACTATCCTTGACAATACTTCAACAACACGGTTGGATCATACATTTTCCAAAGTCGCAGTTGGAACCGACGACAAGATTGTCCTTTCTGGGGATGATACTGGACACAGAGGTGCAGAGGGTATTTCTTCCAGTAGAAAAGGCTCTGGAAATCCAGAGAATGGTCAAACAAATGAAACCAACAAGAGTGTCGATTCATCAATGCATTCGGTTGTTGGGAAAGATTGTAGCGGCCTACGAGGCCATACAGTTTGGTCGATTCCATGCCAGAGTATTCCAGTGGGACCTGTTGGACAAGTGGTCCGGATCCCATCTACACATGCATCAGAGGATAATCCTGTCATCCAAAGCCAGAATTTCGCTCCTGTGGTGGCTACACAGTTCTCGCCTACTAGAGGGACGCAGGTTCGGGATTCAGGACTGGGTCCTAGTAACCACGGACGCAAGTCTCCGAGGCTTGGGAGCAGTCACACAGGGGGAAAGCTTCCAAGGAAGGTGGTCAAGTCAAGAAACTTGTCTTCACATAAACGTTCTGGAGTTGAGAGCCATTTACAACTGCCTTCTACAAGCGGGGCATCTTCTTCAAGATCAACCCGTACAGATCCAGTCGGACAATGTAACAGCAGTCGCGTACATAAACCGTCAGAGCGGATCGAAAGGCAGAGCGGCAATGGCAGAGGTGACAAAGATTCTCCTCTGGGCAGAAAGACATGCAAGAGCTCTTTTGGCAATTTTCATTCTGGGAGTGGGCAACTGGGAAGCAGACGTCCTCAGCAGACACGATCTCCATCCAGGAGAATGGGGCCTCCACCAAGAAGTCTTCGCAGAGGTGACAAGTCTTTGAGGGGTTCCTTAAGTAGACATTATGGCATCTTGTCTCAACAAGAAGCTTCAGAGATATTGTTCCAGGTCAAGAGACCCTCAGGCAATAGCAGTGGATGCACTAGTGACCCAGCGGGTGTTTCGTTCGGTATATATCTTCCCTCCACTTCCACTCATACCGAAAGTTCTCGAGCGATCCTCATTGTTCCAGACTGGCCAAAGAGGACTTGGTATCCAGATCTTCAGGATTTGCTCATAGAAGATCCTCAGCCTCTTCCTCTTCACGAGGACCTGCTGCAGCAGGGGTCGTGCGTGTATCAAGACTTACCGCGGCTACATTTGACGGCATGGCTGTTGAGCGCCGGGTCCTAGCCCGGAAAGGTATTCCCAAAGAAGTAATTCCCACTCTTATTCAGGCCAGGAAAGTAGTAACGTCTAGACATTACCACCGTATTTGGAGACAATATGTGTCTTGGTGTGAAACCAAGAAGGCTCCAACGGAAGAGTTTCAGTTAGGACGTTTTCTCCAGGCGGGTATAGATGCGGGCCTACGATTGGGTTCGATCAAGGTCCAGATTTCGGCCTTGTCCGTTTTTTTTCAGAAAAAATTGGCCTCCCTTCCAGAAGTTCAGACATTCGTGAAAGGGGTTCTGCACATCCAACCTCCATTTGTGCCTCCTGTGGCACCAAGGGATCTTAACGTGGTGTTGCAGTGCCTCCAATCGGATTGGTTTGAACCTCTCCAGGAGATAGAGTTGAAGTTTCTCACTTGGAAAGTGGTCATTCTGTTGGCCTTGGCATCCGCAAGGAGGGTGTCTGAGTTAGGGGCCTTGTCTCACAAGAGCCCTTATTTGATTTTCCACGAAGATAGGGTGGAGTTGAGAACGCATCAGCAATTTCTTCCAAAGGTGGTTTCTTCTTCCCATATAAACCAACCTATTGTGGTGCCAGTGGCTACTGACCCCTTCGCTGCTTCAAAGTCTCTGGATGTGGTCAGGCCTTTGAGAATTTATGTTGCAAGAACAGCTCAGATACGGAAAATAGAGGCTCTGTTTGTCCTGTATGCTCCCAACAAGATTTGGTGTCCTGCTTCTAAGCAAACTATTGCGCGCTGGATCAGAGGTATGATTCAGCACGCTCATTCCACGGCAGGATTGCCGATACCGAATTCGGTGACTGCCCATTCTACTAGGAAGGTGGGCTCATCCCGGGCGGCTGCCCGGGGGGTCTGGGCATTACATCTTTGCAGAGCAGCTACTTGGTCAGGGACAAACATGTTTGCTAAGTTTTACAAGTTTGACACCTTGGCCGATGAGGACCTAAAGTTTTGTCAATCGGTGCTGCAGGGACATCCGCACTCTCCCGCCTGTACTGGAGCTTTGGTATAACCCCATGGTACTGAAGTGGACCCCAGCATCCTCTTGGACGTATGAGAAAACAGGATTTTAATACCTACTGGTAAATCCTTTTTTCCTAGTCCGTAGAGGATGCTTGGCACCCAGCCCAGTGCGTACTTTACCTGCAGTTGTTAATTTGTTGAAAGTGTTTTCAGCACGTTTGCTGTAATGTTCATGCCTGTTGGCATGTGTTTTTTGTTGAATGCCATGTGTGCGGCATGGTTGAAGTGTGAGCTGGTATGAATCTCACCATTAACTTTAAAAGTAAATCCTTTTCTTGAAATGTACGTCTCCCTGGGCACAGTTCCTATACTGGGGTCTGGAGGAGGGGCATAGAGGGAGGAGCCAGTTCACACTCTGAAAAAGTCTTGAGGTGCCCATGGCTCCTGCGGAACCGTCAATGCCCCATAGTACTGAAGTGGACCCCAGCATCCTCTACGGACTAGGAGAAAAGGATTTACCGGTAGGTATTAAAATCCTGTTTTTGCCGCTCCTTTACCATCTGCCCCGCTCAGGGATTTGCTTATCTCCGGTCCCCACGGATGGGCAGCTCCTCCTTTAAAAGCAGTCTGCTGCTGCGGCGCGCTGTCCCATGATGTCCTGTCCTACCCGGCTGTCTCTCCCTGATACATTACAGGGAGGGTGCAGGGCTGTGATCCCAGGATGTACCAGCAGTCTCTGCATGGCCCACCTCATCCTCCCAGTAAAGCATCGGTGAGAGAAAGGCGGCTAGGACAGGATGCGGGACAGCACACTGCAGCAGCAGACTGCCTTTAAAGGAGGTGCCGCCCACGGGGATCGGGAGGTAAGAGTTCATCCACACCACCACCTCAACTTGCCCCCTGTTCCGACCCTTCTGCCTCCCAACCCCCTCCACTGTCTGTGCCACCTTTTTACTTACTGACCCGGCATCTCTGTCAGTTTTGGGGGGGGTCAAGCGGCCCCCTTGAAACCCCCTTCCTCCCCGTTTCGACACCTCTGCCAGGACCCTATGCTTGGATGTATATTGCTGGCGTTTGGTGTTGCAGGGTCACTGCTTAATCACAAACCCTTTACTGTAATAAAATGATCATACTAGCTACACTTGCATAGTCTCCTTATCAGTATTGAGCAGTTCCCTCACCTGTGTGATACCCTTGTCTGTTGGAGGAGAGCCCTCATTACACACTTATTCTATTGCATTCTCAGGATGTCAAATACATGAAGGAGGACCTTGCCACAAGACTTAAGTCTAGTGAGACGGCTGAGATCTTGAGAGAGAAGGACGAGCAAATTAAAGGGCTTATGGAGGAAGGTGAGGAAAATAAAAATCGGGGGAAATAATAGCTCTTACGCATGCTTTTCCTTTATGTTACTGTTCTTTACGTGTATTCTTGAAGATAAAAGGAGATAATCTAGAAAAAAATTTATGTATATTATTATATAGGATCTATCCCTGTGTGCCAGGATCACAGCAATTAATATGAGAACCATTCAGAGGTTGCTGACATGTTTGTGACTCTCATCACAAGTCACGGGTGTAAATTTACTAAGGTGGGAGATTTTTAGAACTGGTGATGTTGCCCATGGCAACCAATCAGGTTCTACTTACCATTTATCTAGCTGCTTCTAGCAGATAATAGATATAATCTGATTGGTTGCCATGGGCAACATCACCAGTTCTAAAAAAATCTCCCACCTTAGTAAATTTACCCCACTGACTTGACAATGAGCATTATGGCGTTCCTTGTTAGCAAGGAGAAAGCAAATAGGATTCCCAATGCATTCTCTTTCTCCAGAGTGTAGAGCCTATGAAGAACCATTGTGAAGGCTGGTGTATTATACTCATTGGGGTCGATCCTATTATCCAAGAAGGGTGTGATGCGTTGCTGCAGCGTTTAGACGCCGGCAACGGCACCTGATCTCGCACCCTTCGCGGTCTGGTTTCGGGCTGAATTTTCACCAAAGTGCTCGGAGTCCTATGGGGCAGCAAGCACCTTTGTGAGACTTCGGGCCGCCATAAAGTGCGGCCACTGCCGCGATGATTCGCACTCGCAATATCATCGCAGCTAATCGGATCGACCTCTTAAAATGGCTCGGTCCATATAAATATTTGGCATAGGTGCACGTGGGTGTTTTAGTTTTCCCCTCATTATTTGTGAATAGGTAATGGACCATTGATCTCTCCTGAAGAGA
Organism: Pseudophryne corroboree; assembly: GCF_028390025.1. NCBI lineage: Eukaryota > Metazoa > Chordata > Amphibia > Anura > Myobatrachidae > Pseudophryne > Pseudophryne corroboree. The sequence continues at coordinate 424,001,856 of NC_086452.1, read as the reverse complement.
AGTCGGTAAGGTGTACATGAATGCTGGACAGAAGAGTATAGCTACACAGGGGACGCAGAACGTGCCTGACTTTCCCCCGTCTCTGTTTCATCGTCCGCCCTGTGCCTTCATCTCTTTGTAGAGAACTGTTATCTTTTTACCAGTATTTATCTCCATTACCTGCCAAAAAAAGGGACAAATGGCAGGCGGATATAAATAAGACGGGGCTTAAACGCTTATTCATGTGGAAAAATTAAGGCTAGATTGTTGATCTATTGCAGCTTTGATCTGCATGTGAGTAAGGAAGGGTAGGACTGGCGGTCATAGTCTGTGGCATCCTGCTTGCCCTCACTGCATCATTTTGTTGCCCCTAAGAGTAAGGCAAAGGAAGGAGCTATGGGGGTCATTTAGACCCGCTCGCTGCTGTGCGTTTTTGCCGATTGCTGTCTTAGGCTAACGATTGCCTCTGCCTGATTGACAGGCAGAGCGGGTCGCTGGGCGGAATGGGGCGGGCCGGCGGTGTTTGGCCGCCGTTTAGGGGGCACGTCCGGGAAGCGCAGGCAAGCCCAGACCGTTGGGGGGGGGGGGACGACGACGCGTCGGCTGCATGACCTCACAGCTACGGGTATTTCCCTGTGCTGGTAGGGAGCTACTCCTGAAGTACAAAAACATTGCCGCTGTGCGATGCTTTTGTACTTCTGCGGGAGGGGTAGGGCCTGACATGCGGGCAGACTACCCTGTCCTTGCTGCTCCCCCAGCATTTCACGGAAGCTGATCGTATATGTGCTAAATTTAGCACATCTACAATCAGGTCTGAATCACCCCCTATGTTAGTACAGAGAAATGATATGAGGCAAGAAGGGAAACTGGTGCAGAAGGGATTGTGGTGTCAAATGCTTCTTATACAAAATACATTTCATACATCCATTTGTTTGTTCATTATCTGCTTTGGCTCCCTCTGCTGGTCGTATGTTAAATTGGATCAAAACCCAAAAGCTTACTATGACTTTAGCTGATTATGTATCAAGGCAGTCTTCCTGGTGCAACACATGGGAGGCATGAACTGTAATATTACCCATCACTCGCACACTGATAGGGCACTGCTAGGCAAGGCTTACCATAAAGTTGCCTTTTAACTAAACTTCACTCTTTCCTTTATTTCTCTAGCATCCATAAGGGATATTGGGGAGACTTGGTACGATGGGGTATAGACGGGGTCCAAAGGTGCCGGTGCTCTTTAAATTTATTTACTGGGTGTTCTGGCTCCTCCCCTCTATGCCTCCTCCCACAGGTAGTTTAGAATAAAGTGACCTCAGGAGAGGATGCACATCTCTGCAGCTCCAGAGAGTTTTCTTCAGTATCTTTTAAACTTTTATTATTTTCGGTATGCTGTTTGGGCAACAGCATACCTGCGCCGTGGGAGTTAGTGGGGGGACGGTCACCGGCCTTGCGAGGTGTCAGAGACGCTTCCCCGCTGCAGGACCACCGTCCTGAGAGCTTGTTTGTGCAGCGGGGCACTGTGCCTTAGCTGTCAAAATCACAGCACACCGCACATCCCTAACAATAACCTGAAGGTGATGACAGTGGTGAGTACAAACCGGGGGCCCTGCTAGGAGGGGTCTCTCGGTTCAAAGTGCGGCTGACACGCAGGGGAGGCATACGGGACCCTCCTGGGGGATCCGCTATAGCCCCCTGTGTACATTAGCTAGCGGTGTCTTAAACTAGCAGTTGTGTGATGTTTTTAAGCTAATTGGGAGACATTGCCTGTATAATAAACACTGTAGCTCTGGCACCATTGCGGGGTGGGGTGTGGGGGGGGGTGGCTGCCTCAGAGCGCAACCAGTGGTATTTTGGCGCCTTCCTCTGCTTACAGCAGCAGCAGGCACTCACAGCTCCTCCTGATACTCAGATAACACTGGATAACTGGTACAGGGTGTAGCTATTGTACACGATCTGTGTCCTATAAAGGACAGTAATCATAGGTGTTTCACTGTGATATAACCGCTTACAGCCTCACTGGGGCTGTGTAGCTGGGAGGTGCTGGTCCCCTCTCTCTATCTCCCTCTCACATACAGTAAGGGGCAGGCTTGCTAGTTATTACTTGTCTGTGTATGTGATTGTGCTTTACTGTGAACATGGGTAAACACAAATATGCAGTGTATGCCACACCAGACTCTCCCTTATCATCTGATTCCGTATCATGTGAATAATGCAGCCAATCTTCACAACTCAGTGAGGGGGCTGGGGGAGAGGGTAAAGAGCCTTCCTGGCTAGATGCCCTTAAAAATATGATGTCTGATATGTCATCACAACTCACTGATAATGTTCAAAAAAACTCAGCTACTACAACAGGCTGTTGCAGACCTAGCTGCCAGGGCGGATGTTACACAGACCCCCCTCTCTAACTCAGGACCACAAAAGCGTGGTTTACCTGCTCTACTCTCTGATTCGATGAAGATGTACAGGAGGTTGGGGAGGACTTGGATCCCGTTAGTGGGTATTCCACTTCTGCTCAGGGTATTGAACCTCTAGAGGACGCTGCGTCACAGCAGTCGTTTTTCTTTACACTGAACAAGCCTGGTGTCACTTTCCCTGATTCTGTAGAGTTAGATGACCTGTTTTAAGTTACACTGACAAAAGAAAAAGAAGGTTGGCTGCTGCTTGGCTGAGCACCTCGCCTCATAGCGCCCGAATACCCCTGGGTATTATTTATTACCTGTTTTAAGTTAGCCTGGAAAAATCAAGACCAAAAATACCAAGTGTCAAAAAGATTTTTGCACACTTTCCCATTTACTCCTGAAGATAGGAAATTCTGGGAAGAGCCCCCGGGGGTTGACTTTTAAGTCTCTCGACTGTCTGAAAAGGTGGTGCTGCCTGCCCCGGGCTCCTTTACCATAAATTTACACTAAAGTCTATCTAAACAGCAGCAGGTGTATCGCAAAGGCCAGTCATAGCTGCTTGCTGGATGACCCATGCCATTCATACGTGGGCTACTCAAATTCAGGAGGGTCTCTCAGAGGATATGCCTCTGGTCACTATGGTGACTCTCCTGAAGCACATTCAGGACAATGCATGCGTCCTGTGTGACTCGCTCAAGGAGATGGGCAATATTAATGCTAGGGCCTCTGCCATGGTAGTGTCGGTGCGCAGGGCCTTGTTGTTGCGTCATTGGATAGCGGATGCAGAGTAGAAGTGCACTGTGGAATCTCTCCCTTTTTCTGGGGAATGGCTCTTTGGGGTTGAGTTGGATACGTGAATTTGTAAGGTTACTGCAGGGAAATCCACGTTTCTCCCCTCTGGGCACCCGTTGGATAGGCGTTCCTATCCGGGCCGTCTGTTCAGTACTTTCGGTCTAACAGATTTCGATCTAGTGCCGGAGATGCCTCCATTTCTGCTAGAGGCACCAAAGGTAAGACGAGAAGACCTGCGAACACCGGTTCTCAGGAACAGAGCACCAGTTCTGCTTCCACTAAGTCCTCAGCATAACAGTGCCCACCCACCCAGAGGGGATCTCGAGTTGGGAGCTCGACTGCATCACTTCAGCCACGTCTGTGAGGGTTTCTGCCAGGATACCTGGGTCAAGGACCTAATTTCTCAGGGCTACAAGGTGGAGATCGACGGTGCTCCTCCCCAATGATTTTTCAAATCAAGCTTACCAGCTTTGAAGGATACGAAAGTTACGTTGCAACAGGCCATCCAAAAGTTGGTCCAGTCCCACATCATTATTCCAGTACCAATACAGCAGCATGGAATTGGTTATTACTTGGTTACCAACATGTTTGGGGTACTGAAGCCGGACGGTTCGGTAAAGCCCATTTTGAATCTAAAGTCCTTGAAGCCTTAACTAAAGGTTTTCAAGTTCAAAATGGAATCCTTGAGAGCAATGATTGCGGGCCTGGAAGAACAGGAATTCATGGTTTCCCTGGATATCAAGGACGCCTACCTTCATATTCTGATTTGGCCACCTCATCAAGCTTATCTGAGGTTTGCCCTACTAGACGATCACTACCAGTTCTAGGCACTACCCTTCGGCCTGTCCACAGCTCAGAGGGTGATCACAAAGGTAAGGGCGGAGATGATGTTCCAGCTCCGGGTCCCGGGGGTCAATGTTGTCCCTTACCTGGACGATCTCCTGATAAAGACAAGATCCAGGGAGCTTTCATTGCTCCATATCGACCGCACTATCCAACTTCTGTCACACCATGGGTGGATTCTCCATTTACAGAAGTCCCACCAGGACCCAACTCGGCGGCTCCTGTTCCTGGGGTTGTTACTGGATACTGTGGCCCAGAAGCTGTTCCTCCCGGAGGACAAGGCGAGAACACATGGTGCTCTGACCTGCTGGAATCTCCGTCCATCTTTGCATAAGATTGTTGGGGAAGATGGTTGCCTCATACGAGGCGATCCAATATGGTAGGTTCCATGCCAGAACATTTCAATTGGATCTCCTGAGCAAGTGGTCCGGATCACATCTTAAGATGCCCCGGATGATACGTTGTCACCTCAGGCCAGGATTTCCCTCCTGTGGTGGCTGCAGTCCTCCAATCTCCTGGAAGGCCGGAGTTTTGGGATTCAGGATTGGATCCTTCTCACGACAGATGCGAGTGTCAGAGGATGGGCAGCTGTTACCCAAGGGGCTCAGTTCCAGGGCAGGTGGTCAGCCCACAAAGCCCTACTTCCGATCAACATTCTGGAACTTCGGTCGATATACAATGCTCTGCTTCAGGCCTTTCCACAGGGATTGCACGATCCAAGTACAGTCGGACAACGTCATAGCAGTGGCGTACATCAATCGGCAAGGAGGGACAAAAAGCAGGTCCTGCATGCGAGAGGTGTCAAAGCAACTTCTCTGGGCAGAAAGAAATGCAAGAGCAATTTCAGCAATCTTCATTCTGGGAGTGGACAACTGGGAAGCGGACTTCCTGAGTCGTCACGATCTCCACTCGGGAGAGTGGCGGCTCCACCATCAGGTATTTCAGCAGATCATCAACCAGTGGGGCTGCCCACAAATAGACATGATGGCTTCTCAACTCAACAAGAAGCTTCATTGGTATTGCGACCATCAGACGAGGGCAGTGGATGCACTGACTCCGCCTTGGCCTTACCGGCAGGTCTACCTGTTTCCTCCGATTCCAGTGCTCCCAATGGTGCTAAACTGAACTAAAATATCAAGGAGCCAAGGCAATTCTGATTGCCTTGGATTGGCCTCGGGGGGCGTGGTACGCGGATCTTCTGGACATGTCCTTCGCAGACCCTTGGCCTCTACTAATAAGAAGAGATCTTCTTCAACAAGGACTGTTCGTCTACCCGGACTTATGACGACTTCGTTTGACGGCATGGCGGTTGAGCGGAACATCCTAGCTCACAAGGGCCTTTCCAAAAGAGTCATTGCAAGCATGGTTCAGGCCAGGAAACCTGTGACGTCAAAACACTATCATCCTATCTGGAGAAGATATGTCTCTTGGTGCGAGGAACGTTCGTATCCACCTGCGGAGTTCTACTTGGGATGTTTCCTGCAGGCTGGTGTGGATAAGGGCTTACGTCTGTGTTTTATTAAGGTTCAGATTTCATCCCTCTCAATTTTCTTCCAGAAGAAATTGGCAGTATTGCCAGAAGTTCAGACCTTCTTGCAAGCAGTACTTCACATTCACCCTCCTTTTGTGCCGTCCACGGCACCCTGGGACTTGAATGTATTGTTGGAATTTCTACAGTCTTCCTGTTTTGAACCTCTGACGGTAGAAGAGAAGTACCCCACATGGAAGACTGTGATGTTACTGGCCCTGGCTTCTTCTAGGCGTGTCTCAGAATTGGGGGGCCTTATCGTGTAGAAGCCCTTACTTTGTCTTCTATGAGGACAGAGCAGAGCTCAGGACTCGGCAGCAGTTCCTGCCAAAGGTTGTCTCTGTGTTCCACCTGAATCAACCTATTGTGGTTCCGTTAAGTTCTGGCGTTTCTGCTCCTCTGGAGGCATTGGATGCTGTGCGAGCGTTGAAGACCTATGTCAAGAGAACAGCTCGCATCAGAAAGGCGGATTCCTTGTTCGTGCTCTATGATGCGCAGAGAAAGGGTTGCCTTGCTTCAAAGCAGTCCATTGTTCATTGGCTTAGGCTGACTATCCAACCGGCCTATGTGTCTGCAGCCTTGCCTGTTCCTAAGTTTCTAAAGACCCACTCTACAAGATCGGTGGTCTCTTCCTGGGCAGCTGCCCGTGGGGTCTCGGCCTTGCAATTATGCCGATTTGCTACCTGGTTGGGGAAGAACACTTTTTTTTGTTTTTTTTTTGTTAAGGTTCTACAAGTTTGATACCCAGGCCAAAGAGGAGACCCAGTTTGGGCAGGCGGTGCTGCAGCAGTCTCCGCCCGTTCTGGAAACTTTGGGACGTCCCTATCGTACAAAGTCTCCCCAATATCCCTGGGGATATTGGGCGCCCGCCTCAGTGCGTGGACTTTTCTGCAGGTTCTTGTTCTATAGTTACCTGTTCAGCTGTTGCTGTTGTTGTTGTTGTTACCAGCCGTTGCTGGTTGTTGTATGTTCGTGGTGTGCTGGTGTGTAAATCTCACCACCTTTTCTGTTATCATGTTCCTTCTCTCATATATGTAATTTCTCCTTCAGGCACGTTTTTTACCTAGAACTGTCTGTGGGAGGGGGCATAGAGGGGCGAGCCTGCACACCCAGTTGAAGAAATTTAAAGTGCACTGGCTCCTTTGGACCCCGTCTGTACCCCATCGTACTAGATTCCCCCAATATCCCTTATGGACTACTAGAAAAGGATTTACCGGTAGGTATTAAAGATCCTATTTTCTATTTAATTTTTGTAACTTTGCTCAACAAAGCAGTTTATTAATTTTTATAACAAGCTGTGACAGAGCAGCATGATTGCATATTCCACTGAGCTATTTAACAGTCACAAATAAAGTTAAACATTGTATTGAATATTTTATTTTATTTACTCGTTCTAATTCTTAATTAAATCTTTGTATTTACTTGAAATCAAATAATCCTTGTTAGCTGTAAAAGCGTCCCTTAGCTGTTTACATATATGTTATTAAAACCATGTGTGAATTGGGCCGAGTGGCTGTGTAACTATTGGGCAGATGTATTAACCTGGAGAAGGCATAAGGAAGTGATAAACCAGTGATATGTGCAAGGTGATAAAGGCAGCAGCCAATCAGATCCTAAGTGTTAATTTACATATTGGAGCTGATTGGCTGGTGCCTTTATCACCTTGCACATATCACTGGTTTATCACTTCCTTATGCCTTCACCAGGTTAATACATCTGCTCTTGAGTCCTCTGCATCTCTTTGTAATGTATGATTCATGTCTCGTTTGCTGGTCCATTGCAGAACGCTGGGGAAAATTGTGTCTGTTTTTCCCATAACATCTCATGCTGCATGGAACGTTTATTAACCACTGACGTTTGCTTCGGTCACAGGTGAGAAACTCTCTAAGCAGCAGCTGCACAATTCCAACATCATCAAGAAGCTGCGATCGAAGGAGAAAGAGCATGAGCAAACACTCACTAAACAGGCAAAGAAGATCCGGGAGCTGGAGGAAGAATTGCAGCTGCTGAAACAGGTGGACTAGCACTCTTCCCTGTGACCGCTGTTCCTTCTTCTCAGCGATTACCGCAGCTGAAGTATTGTAATATTTGATTACATTAACACACTTATAATTTAGCATCATCTGATGCTTGTTCATCTTATGGCATGGTTGCTGTGTAGTAACAATCACTAGGGTCAAATTAAAAGGCAAATGGGAAGATGCATCAAACCACAAAAGTGAATAAGTTACTCTTAGTAACCAATCAGATTCTACCTGTCATTTTATAGAATGTACTTGATAAATGCTAGCTGGAAGCTAATAGGTTGCTATGGACAACTCCATTTTCCCTATAAATCTACCTCTAGAGCAGTGATGGGTAACCGGATACACTTCAGACCCTTTAAGTCTGAAAAGGGCAGCACTTAAATCTGATAGATACCTATGTGTAATAACATCAGAAGGTATTTTAAGCAAGTGTTGCAAGCTAGAACGAACATATAACAAGGCAGGAAGGCCACAAGGGTGATGGCCGCCTGTTGCCAATCACTGCTCAGTCTGAAAAGTTACCCCAAACGTACATATTTCATGTGGTCTGAGTGGCTTCACTGGTCCCGTCACTGCCTCAGGCACTGTGATTACAGTGGGCAGACCAGGTCAGCAGGACTAAGGAAAATCCAATGACTTCTTCTCACTGCTGCTGACTCACTTTTGGTTTTAAATAGGGAGTATGTACATTGACGGTGCATTGGCTGCAGAGGGTGTGACAGATGTAGGGAGGGACCTGCCAAGTCATGTGATTTCTGAGCCCCATGTAAATGATTATTTGGGAATTTGCTTTATTTGATCTTTCATACAAAGCGCTAAGACTGGGTACACACCTGACCAATATGTCAGTGGACCAGCCGACCGAGCTGCTGATCCAGGTAAGTATACACACTTACCGATTGGCTGCTCGCTATGTTGGTCCCTGTCATGCAGCTGGAGGGGCATTTGAATTTGCCCGCCAAGCTGTGATGTCAGCCCCTGCAGCAAGTGTACGAGCGGTCGTCTGACCACCCGTACACAAACAACAGACAGAGGGGCGGGGGTGCAAATCCCCACCCCTAAATTTCCCTTCAGCACACTAAAAATTACCTTTAACCATACCTGAACCTATCTGGTAATAGAAATTCAGAGAATTAGTCACACGTTTGCAAACGCATGTTTAAGCTGCTGAGCCACTTAATGGCTTCTCTGATATCAGCAATTGCAAACATGTGTGACTAATTCTCTGAATTTCTATTACCAGATAGGTTCAGGTGTGGTTAGAGGTAATTTTTAGTGTGCTGAAGGGAAATTTAGGGGTGGGGATTTGCACCACCGCCCCTCTCTGTCTGTTGTTTGTCTGCGACCCCTCCCCCTTTCCAGCACCTGATACATAATTATCTCCAGGAATGACCGAGCAACTATCATTGTTTGTCCACCCGTACACAAAGCCAGATGGGCCAATTATATCTGTCATTGGCTGTGCTGCACAGCTGATGCGATATGTCTGTGAACTACGCCGTTCACAGACATATCAGGGTACACACGTACCAATGGGTTTCCAATATAGCGGCCATTTGGGTACTTGGCATAAGCCATTCCTTGAGTTGTAGCTTTTCTAAATATTCTAAAACAGTCAAGTATTGGTGTTGCTCATAGCAACCAGATTCTGAGAAATTATAGCTACAACCTAGTTGGTTGTTATGGGCAACACCTCAACTTTTCAGTTTTTGAGATTTTACCAGAAACTTGTCCATTCAGTAAACAAGGACATCACTGAGCTATAAGGTCCTGTGTGTTGATCGGCAGTCTGGTACTTTCCTTGCAGACATTAGATGGTAAGGAGGAGCTAGAGAAGCAGCATCGGGAGAACATCCGGAAGCTGAACAGTGTGGTGGAAAGACAGGAGAAGGATGTGGGGCGACTGCAGACAGAACTTGAAGAAAGTCTAGAGAAGAACCGCAGTCTCCAGGCTGCCCTGGACAGCGCCTACAGGTGAGATGACACGACAGGTAAATGGTGGGAGAGGGTCTAACAACAAAGTTTAGCCGTCCTCTGCTCAACCAGGAGCCGTCTCGTGAGCTGGATCCAAAAACACAGCCTATCCACTTACTAGGAACTTATTCTAACTAGGAACTAGATCAAGATGTTTGACAGAAGGGGAACGGTTTTCAGATCCACAGTAGACTTCCTGATAGAGGTCAGGTGCTAGGTTTGGGTCTATGTTCCCTTTGTGATCAGGACCAGGAAGTGACAGCACGAGAGGGCAAAAGAGAACTTCCGCCCTTACAACACGTTAATATTTTGTCCATTCTCCATTTGTTTGAGGTTGTTTTGTTTCATCACTGCACCATTGTATCCTTGCGGGCTCAGTGTCTCGCTTCGCTCACTACAGGTTACTATTCCAAATAGTTGGTGACATGGACCCAGGGGCTTAAGGGTAAGGTCCTCTACACGAAGAGTAACTAGATGCTACCCAGTTGCTAGTGATGTTTAGAGACCGGCAGTGTAGCAATGTAAATCGTAACCGTAAATAGTTGTGTTTATGGATCCATAAAGCAGCTAAGCCACAAAGAAAGGAAAAATAGACTAATCTCTCAAAATATGCATACGTCAGAAACATGGAATGGATGGCGCTATATTGCGATTTGACTTCTAAAAGGGGGAGTAATAAGATTGTGTAAGATATAAGTAACCAATCCTAAATAAGCACATTTATTATATAGACATTAGAGGACAATTTTGTTTGTGAATTTCACATAACAATAAATAATGTTCTTTCAAGAGAAAAGAGGATTTTGGTACTTACCGATAAATCCATTTCTCTGAATCCTCTAGGGGACACTGGAGTTCCATCTTAGACATTAGGGGTGTGAAGTCTGTGAACCGGAGGTGTGGCACAATCTCAAAAATTTGCATCGACTGCACAGCCGGCTCCTCCCCATTCACGCCCCTCATGCCTCAGTTTCGAAAATTGTACCGAGAGATGAGGGCACGTATGAGAGCCTATGGCGAAGGAACCGAACCGTGCAACTTTCCAAACAGCATCCAATAACATCCTTAACCAATAACTAACGTTGCTGTACGAACTGTATAAACTAGAACTAAATACACTGCAGGATTGACAGCACAGGGGCGGGCGTCCAGTGTCCCCTAGAGGATTCAGAGAAATGGATTTATCGGTAAGTACCAAAATCCTCTTTTCTCTTTCATCCACTAGGGGACACTGGAGTTCCATCTTAGACATTAGGGGACGTCCCAAAGTTCTCCCCCAGGGAGGGAGTGCTGTCTGTTGCCTGCAAAACCAAACGCCCGAAATTGGCATCTTCAGACGCAAAGGTATCAAACTTATAAAATTTAGCAAACGTGTGAGCTGAAGACCACGTCGCCGCTCTACAAAGTTGAGCAGTGGATATTCCTCTGGCAGCTGCCCAGGAGGCACCCACTGATCTAGTGGTATGTGCACCTGTCCGCAATGGAATCTGTTTCCCACTGGAAATATACGCTTGTCTGATAGTCAATCTAATCCATCTGGACAGAGACTGTTTAGAAGCCGGCCAACCCTTCTTTGGCCCATCATAAAGTACAAATAAATGATCCGACTTTCGAAATGCTGATGTAACCTGTACGTACACCTTTAATGCTCGTACCACATCCAACGTCACATCCCCATCTGATACGCTCTGGAAAGATGGGACCACAATAGGCTGGTTTACATGATAACCTGAAACAACCTTAGGAAGGAAATCTGCTCTTGTACGGAGTTCCGCTCTGTCCTCATGAAACACCAAAAATGGACTTTTACAAGACAAGGCTCCTAACTCCGAGACCCGTCTAGCTGAAGCTAAGGCTAACAACAACGTCACCTTCCAAGACAGATATTTTAAATCTGTCCGTATTAATGGCTCAAACAAAGGTGATTTCAAAAAACCTAACACCAAATTCAAGTCCCAAGGTGCCGTGGGTGCTCGAAAAGGTGGCTGTATCCTTAGCACCCCCTGCAAAAAAGTTTGAATCTCTGGTAACAATGCTAACTTTCGTTGAAACAGAATAGATAAAGCCGACAACTGAACCTTCAGGGATCCCAAACGCAAGCCTAACGCCAAACCTGCCTGAAGGAACAGTAACAATCTGGACAGGTGGAAGGATTTCGAATCCCAACCCCGTTCCTGACACCAGTCTATATACCTTTTCCAAATTCTGTAATAATGTCTCGCCGTAACCGGTTTTCTAGCTGCAATCATTGTAGGGATAGCTCCCTTTGGTATACCTCTGTCTCTTAAAATCCTGGTTTCAACAGCCACGCCGTCAAACGTAGTCTGTTCAGGTCTGGGTGAAAAAACGGTCCTTGCGATAGTAGGTCCTCTCTTTGAGGTAACCTCCACGGATCTTCTGACAGTAATCCCTGTAGATCCGAGTACCAACTCCTGCGTGGCCAGTCTGGTGCGATTAGAATCGCCCACACTCGCTCTCTTTTTAACCTCTTCAGTATCCTTGGTATGAGGGGGAAAGGTGGAAATATGTACACCCTTTCGTAGTCCCAAGGAAATGTCAACGCATCCACTCCTTCTGCTGCAGTATCCCTTGTCCTGGATACATATCTGGGCAGCTGATGATTCTGTCTCGACGCCATGAGGTCTATCTGAGGAAGACCCCATCTCCTCACTATCAACTTGAAAATCCGCGGATGAAGACACCACTCTCCCGGATGCATGTCTTGTCGGCTGAGATAGTCTGCTTCCCAGTTTTCTACTCCTGGTATGAAGATCGCCGAGAGAATAATGTTTCTCTTTTCTGCCCACACTAGGATCTTTGTTGATTCCTTCAACGCCATCTTGCTCTTTGTTCCCCCTTGCCGGTTTATGTAAGCCATTGTCGTGACATTGTCCGACTGTACCCTCACATACTGGCCTATGACCAGATCTTCGGCTAAACGGAGTGCATTGTAAACAGCTCTTAGTTCCAGAATATTTATGGGTAAACTGCTTTCCTGAGAAGTCCAACGACCCTGAAATTGATGGTCCTCGAGGACGGCTCCCCAACCTCTCAGACTGGCATCTGTTGTCAGGATCCTCCATTCCCATATGCCGAATCTCCTTCCTGCTGCGAGATTCTTGTGTATCAACCACCATGTCAGAGAGACACGTACCTGTGGTTGAAGTTTGATTCTCCGATGAAGTAGCCAGTGTGAACCTGCTCCTTGAGCAATGAGATTCATCTGAAAGGGTCGGGAATGAAGCCTTCCGTATTGGAGAGCTTCGAATGATGCTACCATCTTCCCTAGAAGTTGTACACAGAGATGTAGAGACACAGTTTGTGCCTCCAGTACCTGAGATACCAGTTTCCGTATATCCTGAATCTTTGCTTCTGGTAGAAAGATTCTCAATTTCACTGTGTCCAATATAAGCCCTAGGAACTGAATCCGTTGCGATGGAATGAGGTTGGATTTTTGGAAATTCACAATCCAACCGTGTTGAATTAGGAATTGGTGAGATGTCTGAGCATCCTGTATCAGCTTCTCCGGAGACGAGGCTTTGATTAGGAGATCGTCTAGATAAGGTATTATAGTGATCCCTCTTACTCTCAATTCTGCCACCATGATCGCCATGATCTTCGTGAATATCCTCGGGGCTGTTGATAGGCCGAACGGTAGAGCTCTGAATTGATAATGATCCTTCACCAACGCAAATCGTAGGTAAGCTTGGTGGGGAGACCATATTGGGATATGCAGGTATGCATCCTTTATGTCCATGGATATCATGAACTCCTTGTGTTCTAGACCTGCGATGACCGACTGTATTGATTCCATCTTGAATTTGTAAACTCTTAGAAATTGATTTAAAACTTTTAAATTTAGAATCGGCCTGACTGTTGCGTCTGGTTTTGGCACTACAAAAAGACTGGAATAAAAGCCTGATCCTCTCCGAGGGGTGGGAACTGGAACGATAACTTCTGATTGTAGCAATTTCTGAATTGCGGAAAGCAACGCCTTTGTTTTCTGAGGGCACCGAGGTAGTCCTGTTGTAAAAAATTGACTGTGAGGTCTCTCTTGAAACTCCATCTTGTACCCCTGAGAGATTATACTGTTTATCCAGTTCTCTGGAGAGGTGATGGCCCATCTGTCCCGAAACTTCTCCAGTCGTGCACCCACCAGAGGAGACCCCAGGTGGGCTGGGAGACCGTCATGCCACGGTCTTTTCAGTAGGCTTATCCTGTTTCTTGTACGTTGCTTGTGATCGTCCTCTACCTCTGCCTCCACGGGCTTGTCCACCGAAACCTCTACCTCGTCCTCGAAAGGACTGAGATCTGAAGGAATTAAATGTTGGTCCTGAATAACCTCTTTTGGCCTGTGGCGTGCTCCTTGTATAGGGAGTAGGGAGGAATGTAGACTTTCCCGCTGTAGCCTGGGAAATCCACTTGTCTAATTCAGGCCCGAACAGTGTATCACCCGTAAAGGGAATAGCTTCCACTGCCTTCTTAGTGTCAGAATCCCCCTGCCATTCTCTAAGCCATAAGATTCTCCTTGCTGACACTGCTGATGCGGATATTCGTGATGCAATCCTACTAGCATCCTTAGATGCTTGACATAAATATGAAGCTGATTCACGAATATGTTCCGCCAGATTAGTAATCTCTTCCAAGCTATCCTCTTCTTCAATAGCTTGCATAATACGACTGGCCCATGCTCCCATGGCCTTGTTAACCCAGGCACAGATAAGGGTAGGCCTCTGTGCTGCACCTGCCGCTACAAAAATTGACTTTAAGGCCGTGTCAACCTTGCGATCTGATACCTCTTTCAACGTCGTTACATTAGGTATTGGTAAGATCGTCTTTTTTGATAATCTACCTAGGGAAGCATCCACTACTGGTGGATTTTCCCATTTATCCATAACCCCTTTAGGCAAAGGATACGTTGCCTGAAAACGTTTTGGGAATTGAAATCGCTTATCAGGTTGTTTCCAGGCTTCCTCCATCTGATTCTGGAGGGACTTGGGAATAGGAAACACTTCCGCACACGGTTTCTGGGAATCGAATAAATCGAATTCCTCAGGTTCTTTAACTTCCTCACCTTTAAAATCCAGTATCTCCTTTACTGCCTCAATTAGAGAATCAATACCTGAGATCGCTGACTCCTCGTCTGTGGGATCAGCCTCCAGGTTACCTTCAATCAATTCACCCTCCTCCGTATCCAGAGGGAGGTTCTCTTCCATTACCTGGACACCCGGAAGCGGTCTCTTGACTGCCTTGCGTACAATCTTGTCTGGTTGTGCGGTCGGCATTAATTTAATCAGGAACTCTTCCATTGTCTTTGAGAACCCCGCAGCCCACTCTGATTGCTGCTTGCGTGATTCCGCCATTTCCTTGGATATTCTGTCTGCAAGAACGTCCCCCCATGACGTTGATGGAGTACTGTTCCCTGGCTGTGCGCTCTTGTCTATGCAGGAATCGCACACCCCTGTACTGCCAATCCTAGTGCTTTTTTTATCACACTTCGTACATACGTAGCATATCTTAGATGACTTGGTTGCTGACTTAGACATGATGCTCGTTAATTAATAATTTAAACAGAACTTTTACTCTCTATATGGGAGAATAAAGCCTGTAATATGACGGGAGTGAAGTGTTTGGAACCGGCTGTAAATATTCTTTTTTTTTTTTTTTTTTTTTTTAAAATGTGTAAATAAAATAAAAAATTAATAAATATAAAAAAAACAGCCGGTTAGCAGTTCTCACAGACCCAGCTGTCAGTCAGCTACAGTGTTCGGGCTGTCCACGTACTCCCTGAATTTTCCTCAGGATCTTTTATCAGAAGTCCTTTGAAAATATAAATAATATAAGTAATAGTTATTTTCCACAGGAGATCCTCACTTAAACTACCTATATAAATCCTACCAGCAGAGGGAGCCTGAATCTAACCCATACTACCACTAACCAGTAGATGGTGAGTTATTATAATCTATACGAGGGGGAGGGATTAAAACATTACCTCAGGATGGCGCCTAAATATATAATTAAAATGGCCGCCACTCCATTTTTTTGTAAAGATCATTATTGCTGCTGGAGTTCTGACAACCTTTCCCCTCAGACTCTATGGCCGTTCAATAGATCTTAACTAACAGATTTTTCCTCCTTCCCCCTATGCGCCGCATCGGGCGCTCTAATAGATCTGACTAACAGATTTATTTTCTCCTTCTCCCCATGCGCCGCACCGGGAGCTCTATCTATTACCCCGTGCGACGCATGTTCTGTACGGCTCTCTCGCCGCGGAGCCCGACGTAGTCATGGCAACCGCAATTACTCGGTGCTGCCGCTGGCCGCGGACACCCGCTTAGAGCTGCCGCTGGCCGCGTACATCCGCTGAGAGGGGACAGAGACTAGGAGGCACTTAGCGGTGACAGGGGATACTAACTAAGGTAAACAACCTATCATACTATCTAGGGCCCTTATTGACCAGTACTCACTCTGCCCGTCGAGGATCTCCTGTGGAGAGATGCTGATCCCTTCAAAAGGGATCTTTGTCTCTCAGCTACTTCAAGGCTTTTTGTCCCCCTTTTATTAGGTTGACTCAGCCTGCACATTAGATTAGTTTTGATTTCTTTCAGGAGCTCCGCTCCTCAGTGCAAACACCTCTAGCACAATTTTCGAAACTGAGGCATGAGGGGCGTAAAGGGGGAGGAGCCGGCTGTGCAGTCAATGCAAATTTTTGAGATTGTGCCACACCTCCGGTTCACAGACTTCACACCCCTAATGTCTAAGATGGAACTCCAGTGTCCCCTAGTGAATGAAAGAGAAAGTGGTTTTTGTAAGGCAATACATTTTGTTCATATGCAAGACCGTTTGTCAATAAACGTCATATACACAAAGGGCCTCATTGATGTTTCTACGCGCTTGCTTTGGAATTGCTAATGTTACCAAGTGAAGGTGCCGTTCCCACCAGAGTGATTGCAAGCTCATTCACCACTGAGTACACATTCACAGTCTATACACAACAATGCGGAACATTGACTGTAAGGGTAGACCTGTGACTACGCAGACTGGGCGTTGCAGTAGCGACGCTGGTGCCATATTTCTCTACATACATGCAACTGACGGCAGATATACGCCCTGAAAGCGGCTGTGACACGCGTTTGTTTTGCCACCACTCCCAGTTACCGCCCCCAAACGGTCCCTTCCTGTCAATCACTCTGCATTAAAGTTCTCAGTGCGAGCGTGATCACATAGACACCATACCGTGCGTGCAGTGTAATCGCGGCAGATGCGCAGTCTGCCGATAATCGCTCCATTGCATGGACATCGGCATTGCATACAAACATGAAATACTAGGACCAATATCCACAATGAAACTAAAATCATGATAAAAGAATGTTGAAATCAAATAAAATATAAAACGCTTATTGTACAGTTTAGTTATTGCTCACAATTTGTTCATTTGAAGAGCTCTCAAAGGCTCATATAGCAGCTATAATATTTCCGATATAGAAAAAGAGGATTTTGGTACTTACCGATAAATCCATTTCTCTGAATCCTCTAGGGGACACTGGAGTTCCACTTAGACATTAGGGGTGTGTGAAGTCTGCAAACCGGAGGTGTGGCACAATCTTAAAAATTTGCATTGTCTGCACAGCCGGCTCCTCCCCCTTCACGCCCCTCATGCCTCAGTTTTGAAAATTGTGCTTGAGGTGTCGACACGTAGGAGCAGATAGCTCCTGACAGAGAAACAATTTTTACTGACAGGCTGAGTCAACCTAAGAAAAGGGGGACAAAAAGCCTGAATATAGGTGAGAGACAAAGATCCCTTCTGAAGGGATCGGCATCTCTCCTCAGGGGATCCTCTGTAGAGACTGAGGGAGTACTGGTTGTTATAAGGGCCCTAGAATAATATTATAAACCCCTGCATAGTGGGTAGAAATAAACAAGCCTCATAATTTTAGTTTTGAAAATTTGACTGAGAGACGAGGACACGTATGAGAGCCTATGGTGAGGAACCGAATTGTGCAACATGCCAAACAGCATCCAAGAACATCTTTAAACGAAAACAACACTGTTTGTACGAACTGCATGAACAAGAACTATGAACACAGCAGGATTGACAGCACAGGGGCGGGCGTCCAGTGTCCCCTAGAGGATTCAGAGAAATGGATTTATCGGTAAGTACCAAAATCCTCTTTTCTCTTTCATCCACTAGGGGACACTGGAGTTCCACTTAGACATTAGGGGACGTCGCAAAGTTATCTCCCAGGGAGGGAGTGCTGTCTGTTGCCTGCAAAACCAAACGTCCGAAGTTAGAAGCTTCGGACGCAAAGGTATCAAACTTATAAAATTTTGCGAACGTGTGGGCTGAGGACCACGTCGCCGCTCTGCAAAGTTGAGTAGTGGAAACCCCCCTAGCAGCTGCCCAGGAGGCACCCACTGATCTAGTGGTATGTGCACTTGTCCGCAATGGAACCTGTTTACCACTGGAAATATACGCTTGCCTAATAGCAAGTCTCTAATCCATCGAGACAGGGACTGTTTGGAAGCCGGCCAACCCTTCTTTGGTCCATCATAAAGTACGAACAAATGATCTGACTTCCGAAATGACGATGTTACTTGTACGTACACCCTTAAAGCTCGTACCACATCCAATGACACATCCCCATCTGGTAGACTCTGGAAAGATGGGACCACAATTGGTTGGTTTACATGAAAACCCGAAACAACCTTAGGAAGGAAATCTGCTCTTGTACGGAGTTCCGCACGATCCTCATGAAAAATAAAAAAGGGACTTTTACACGACAAGGCTCCCAACTCAGAGACCCGTCTAGCCGAGGCCAAGGCTAGCAACAACGTCACCTTCCAAGAAAGATATTTTATGTCCGTCCGTAATAACGGTTCAAACAAAGGTGATTTTAAAACAAATTCAGGTCCCAAGGTGCCGTGGGGGTACGAAAAGGGGGTTATATCCTTAGAACCCCTTGCAAAAAAGTTTGAACCTCTGGTAAGGATGCCAACCGTTGTTGAAAAAGAATGGAAAGAGCCGACACCTGAACCTTTAGAGATCCCAGTCGCAGGCCTAATGTCAGGCCTGCTTGAAGGAACAGCAAAAGTCTGGATAAGTGGAAGGATCTCGAATCCCATCCACGTTCCTGACACCAGTCTATATATTTCTTCCAAATTCTGTAGTAATGTCCCGCTGTAACCGGCTTTCTAGCCGCAATCATCGTAGGAATAGCCAATCTTGGTATTCCTCTGTTTCTTAAGATCCGGGTTTCAACAGCCACGCCGTCAAACGCAGTCTGTTCAGGTCTGGGTGAAGAAACGGTCCTTGAGATAGTAGGTCCTCTCTTTGAGGTAACCTCCACGGGTCTTCTGACAGTAAGCCCTGTAGGTCTGAGTACCAACTCCTTCGTGGCCAATCTGGTGCGATTAGAATTGCCCACACTCGTTCTCGTTTCAACCTTTTCAGTATCCTTGGTATGAGAGGAAAGGGTGGAAAGATGTACACCCTTTCGTAATCCCAAGGAAGTGTCAACGCGTCCACTCCTTCTGCTGCAGCATCCCTTGTCCTGGATACATATCTGGGCAGCTGGTGGTTCTGCCTCGATGCCATGAGGTCGATTTGCGGAAGACCCCATTTTCTCACTACCATCTTGAAAATCCGCGGATGAAGACACCACTCTCCCGGATGCATGTCTTGTCGACTGAGATAATCTGCTTCCCAGTTTTCTACTCCTGGAATGAATATTGCCGAGAGTATGATGTTTCGCCTTTCCGCCCACAACAGGATCTTTGTTGATTCTTTCAACGCCATCTTGCTCTTCGTTCCCCCTTGACGGTTTATGTAAGCCGTCGTCGTGACATTGTCCGACTGTATCTTTACACACTGACCTATGACCAGGTCTTCGGCCAATAGAAGTGCATTGTAAACAGCTCTTAGCTCGAGAATGTTTATGGGTCATCTGCTCTCTTGAGGCGTCCACCTTCCCTGAAAGTGATGGTCTTCCAGGACGGCACCCCAACCTCTGAGTCTGGCGTCCGTTGTCAGAATCCTCCAGTCCCAAATACCAAACCTCTTCCCTGCTGCGAGATTATTGTGCACTAACCACCATGTCAGGGAGATACGTACTTGTGGTTGAAGGCTGATTCTCAGATGAAGCAGCCAATGCGAGCCTGCTCCTTGAGCAATGAGATTCATCTGAAAGGGTCGGGAATGAAGTCTTCCGTACTGGAGAGCTTCGAACGACGCTACCATTTTTCCTAAAAGTTGTACACAGAGATGTAGAGACACCATTGGTGTCCCCAGTACCTGAGTCACTAACTTCCGTATGTCCTGAATCTTGGACTCTGGCAGAAAAATTCTCAATTTCACCGTGTCCAATATAAGACCTAGGAACTGAATCCGTTGTGTTGGAATGAGGTTGGATTTCTTGAAGTTCACTATCCATCCATGTTGAATCAGAAATTGGGGAGATGTGTGAGCATCCTTTATCAGTTGCTCCTGAGAAGAGGCTTTGATGAGGAGATCGTCTAGATAAGGTATTATAGTGGCTCACCTTAATCTCAATTCTGCCACCATGACCGCCATGATCTTTGTGAAGATCCTCGGGGCTGAAGATAGACCGAACGGTAGAGCTCTGAATTGATAATGATCTTTCACCAATGCAAACAGTAGGTGAGCTTGGTGGGGGGACCAAATTGGGATATGCAGGTACGCATCCTTCATGTCCATGGATATCATGAACTTCTTGTGTTCTAGGCCTGCTATGACCGACTGTATTGATTCCATCTTGAATCTGTAAATTCTTAGAAATTGGCACGACAAAAAGACTGGAATAAAATCCCGTTCCTATCTGAGGGGTAGGAACTGGAACAATGACCTCTGATTGTAGCAATTTCTGAATTGCTGAAAGTAAAGCTTTTGTTTTGATAGGGCACCGAGGTAACCCTGTTGTAAAAAATTGACTGTGAGGTCTCTCTTGAAATTCCATCTTGTACCCCTGAGAGATTTTGTTGTTTATCCAGCTCTCTGGAGAGGTGTTGGCCCATATGTCCTGAAACCCCTCCAGTCATGCGCCCACCAGGGGAGACCCCAGGTGAGTTGGGAGACCGTCATGCCACGGTTTTTTCTGCAGGTTTATCCTGCTTTCTGGTCGTTGCCTGTGAGCGGCCTCTACCTCTGCCTCCACGTGCCGGTCCACCAAAACCTCTTCCTCGGCCTCGAAAGGACTGAGATCTGAAGGAATTAAATGTTGGTCCCGAATAACTTCTCTTAACCTGTGGAGTGGTTCTTGTATAAGGAGTAGGCAGGAATGTGTACTTCCCAGCAGTAGCTTGGGAAATCTACTTGTCCAATTCTGGACCGAAAAGCGTGTCACCCGCAAAGGGAATAGCTTCCACTGCCTTTTTAGTGTCAGAATCTCCTTGCCATTCTCTAAGCCATAAAATTCTCCTTGCTGATATGGCCGATGCGCAATGCAATTCTACTGGCATCCTTAGATGCCTGACATAAATATGAAGCGGATTCTCGAATGTGTTCCGCCAGATATGTAATTTCTTCCAAGCTATTTTCCTCTTCAATAGCTTGTAAAATACGGCTGGCCCATGCTCCCATGGCCTTGTTCACCCAAGCACAGATGAGAGTAGGTCTCTGTGCTGCACCTGCTGCTACAAAAATCGACTTTAAAGCTGTGTCAACCTTACGATCTGAAACATCCTTTAAAGTCGTTACATTAGGTATCGGTAAAATAGTATTTTTTGATAATCTTCCTAGGGATGCATCCACTACCGGTGGATTTTCCCATTTATCCATTATCCCCTTAGGTAAAGGATACGTTACCTGAAACCTTCTTGGGAATTGAAAGCGTTTATCAGGTTGTTTCCAGGCCTCCTCCATTTGATTTTGGAGGGACTTAGGAATTGGAAACACTGCTGAGCGTGGTTTCTGGGATTCGAATAAATCGAATTCCTCAGGTTCTTTAACCTCTTCATCTTTAAAATCCAGTATTTCCTTAACTGCTTCAATTAAAGAATCAATACCTGAGATCGCTGAATCCTCTTCTGTGGGATCAGCATCCAGGTTAGGTTCAATTAACTCACCTTCCTCCGTATCTATAAGGAGACCCTCCTCTTCCTCCGTTACCTGAACAACAGGAAGGGGTCTTTTAACCGCTTTGCGCACAATTGTGTCTGGTTGTGCGGGTGGCGTTAATCTGATGAGAAATTCCTCCATTGTCTTTGAGAATCCCGCAGCCCACTCTGATTGTTGCTTGCGTGATTCCGCCATCTCTTTGGATATTCTGTCCGTAAGAACATCCTCCCATGACCGTGATGGGACATTGCTCCCCGGTTGTGTGCCCTTGTCTACGCAGGAATCGCACACCCCTGAACTGCCAATCCTCGTGCTTTTCCTATTACATTTCGTACATACGTAAAAGGCTTTTGATGTCTTGGTTGCTGCCTTAGACATGATTCGCACTTTTAGATGACAATTAAACAACGCTTTCACCTTTTATTCAGGAAAGGAAAGCTTGTACTATATGACGGGAGTGAAGTGTTTGGAACCGGCTGTAAAAAAAAAAAAATATATATATTTTTTTTAGGTATGCAAAAATAAAAAAACTTATTTTACAAATTAAAAAAATAAATAAATTAATTAATAATCAAAATTTAAAACACCAGCCGGTTAGCAGCCCTCTCAACTCCAGCTGTCAATCAGCTACGATGATAGGGTTGTCCACGTACTCCCAGTATTTTCCTCAGGATCTTTGATCAGAAGTCCCTTGAAAATATAAATAATACTAATTATTCCACAGGAGATCCTCATTTAAGCTATATAATTTTTCACCAGCAGAGGGAGTCTGAGTATAACCTTATTCATTGTTATAACTATACGAGGGGGAGGGATTACTTTCCCTCAGGATGGCGCCTAAATGTAAAACTAAAATGGCCGCCACTGAATTTTTTTATATATATAGATCCCTGCTCCCCTGCTGTATTCCCCTAGACGCACTGCCGCTGATCCCCCTTGGCCGCCACTAACACTTTTCATACACTCACGCGCTGCACCTGGAGCTCTGTGTATTTCCCCGTACGGCGCGTGCTTCCCCGCCGTTCGGACACTCTCTGTTACTCCGTCCAGCGCGATCTGTGTGAGCGGCCCTAGCTAGGCGCGCAGCCCAGCGGCGCCCGACACAGCCCCGGAGACCGGAACTCTCCCCGCTACTCGGCGCTGTCTTATGCTGTATGCTGACTGAAATCAGTGGAGGCCAGGGTTTTACTCCGGTTCTCCTAGTGGGGGGAATTACACAATGTTATGCTGACTGAATCAGTGGAGACCAGGGTTTTACTCCGGTTCTCCTAGTGGGGGGCTCCTAGAGGGGGGGAAATTAGCCAATGTTAATAAAATTATGAGGCTTGTTTATTTCTACCCACTATGCAGGGGTTTATAATATTATTCTAGGGCCCTTATAACAACCAGTACTCACTCAGTCTCTACAGAGGATCCCCTGAGGAGAGATGCCGATCCCTTCAGAAGGGATCTTTGTCTCTCACCTATATTCAGGCTTTTTGTCCCCCTTTTCTTAGGTTGACTCAGCCTGTCAGTAAAAATTGTTTCTCTGTCAGGAGCTATCTGCTCCTACGTGTCGACACCTCAAGCACAATTTTCAAAACTGAGGCATGAGGGGCGTGAAGGGGGAGGAGCCGGCTGTGCAGACAATGCAAATTTTTAAGATTGTGCCACACCTCCGGTTCGCAGACTTCACACCCCTAATGTCTAAGTGGAACTCCAGTGTCCCCTAGTGGATGAAAGAGAAAATGAATTAAGATAGTATTTAAATTCAGTCTGGCAAAGTCCTTGGGAACCTAAATAGTCCCGGAAGCTCCAAGGAGGGTGAATGTATTAAATGAATGACTCGATCGGATATTATACGTATCAGTAGTAAATAAAATTTTATGCTTGATTATGCAAAAGTAATTGGGGGTAATTCAGAGTTGATCATAGATGTGCTAAATTTAGCACATCTACAATCATTCACTCTGACAAGCGGGGGGACGCCCGCCCCGCATGTCAGGACCTACCGCTCTCCTGCCCCCCCGCACAGGTACCAAAGCATCATACGCCGGCAATGCTTTTGTACTTGACAAGTAGCTCCCTACCTGCGTAGCTACTTGCCGCATTCAGCCACCGTGGCCCAGCCCCCGCCCCCCCTGGCTTGGTCCAAGCACGCCTGCGTTGCCCGGACCGCAGCCCCAAAACGGCAGCCAAACACCGCCGTTGCTGTGCTGAGATGCCGATAGCATCTGGCGCATGTGCAGTTCCGCACAGCAGCGATCAGGTTTAAATTAGCCCCATTGTCAGTGTCTCTTTTCAAAACCACACGCAGGCCTAAACTTTCTAGCAAAGTAACAGGAATCACTAAGACGGTTTTTCATTGCTTCCCATTCTAGTCTGTTTGGGGGCTTACTCACGAGAGCTCTCCATCTTGTACAAAGGCCTATTAAACACCAGTGAATACCATATAGATGGTCCAAATACTGTTAAGTCTTTCTGCTTTTTAGTCTTTTTGGAATTTGGCGCTGAAGGTTGTTTCCTTTGACCTCCATAGAGAACTTGCAGAATTGCACAAAGCGAACGCCACAAAGGCCAGCCAGGCTCAGGAAGTGGCGCTGAGCTGTGAGATGAAGGCTAAAGAAGAGATGTGTTTCGCGCTGGAGAAAGCCAAGGAGGAGTCTCAGAAACAGCAGGAGATCCTGGTGATACAGGCGAGTGCTTTATATCAGGGGTGGGGAACCTGCGGCCCTCCAGCTGTTGCTGAACTACACATCCCAGCATGCCCCTCAACTGTTCTAGCATGGCCTAATATCAAAACTGTAGCAGGGCATGCTGGTATGTGTAGTTCAACAACAGCTGGAGAGCCAAAGGTTCCCCACCCCTGCTTTATATAGTAACATACCGACCACCTTCAAGGATGTGCATTTATTACATTGTACGGTAATAAGGCTGCGGATCCTTCTCTGACTAAACAGCTAGAACCATTAGTCACAGGACTAGGTCACGTGCCAGTGAGTTGTGTGGAAAACATGGTTCTGATGCACCCGAGAGACCTGTCCCAAAGCAGGAAGGCTATGGTCACACCCCACATGGTGGCGTTTGAATAGATACATGATTGAATTCCAAGGGGTATATTTACGAAGGTGTAAGGTTTCTTAGAAGTGGAGATGTTGCCCATAGCAACCAATCAGATTCCACTTAACATTAATCTAGCTGCTTCTAGAAGTGAATAGCCAGAATCTGGTTGCTATGGGCACTTCTAAAACACACACCATAGTAAATATACCCCCATGAGACAGTTTAATGCTACTCTATTATTTTCCTAAACAGATCCTAGAGTTATTTAAACGAGAATCACAAATTATAAATTGATGAAATGAGTCCGTTTTATCTAGTTTTAGAGCATGTAGATCACGGAACATTTTATAACCGTAATTTGTGAGGTCATTCACTAAACATGCATAGATCGAACCTTGTGTCTTTTATATTTGCAAGCAGTTGTCTTGTGATTGACGCAGCTTTGCCTCTGTTACTTTGTCAGGTGGCTGATTTGCGGCTTGCCCTGCAGAGAGCGGAGCAGCAAGCTGCAAGGAAGGAAGATTATTTGCGGCAAGAAATTGCAGAATTTCAACAGGTAACATTCAATTTCCATAGATGTTCATCTACTGTTTTATTTTCATATAACTTTAGAATTGCAATTCAATCCTATATGATGGCTATATTATGCATTCCGGAACAGTCCATTGCGACCACGACCGATTTTGCCTTGCAACCCATCGTGTTGCACAGAATTATTGGCGATGTTAGGCTACCGTAATGTGCCCTTTCACTCACGGCAACCCAACATCACACAGAACTGAATTGGCTTCTGTGTGTTGGAATTGTGCACCAAGTTCAAAGGCATTAAGTTTATAGGGGTGGATTTGGGATATTAAACACCCTTGTCAATAAGCAAGCATTCATAATATATTTTATTGTGCAGTTCGACCTCCATAGAATATTTAGCTGTGTCTGTATAACATAAAAACATAATTGAGTGCTTGCATTTACTGAGTGTATACAACCATTTCCGTGCTTCTGAATCTTGCAGAGACTCCAGGAAGATGAGTCTCGGAACCAGGAGCTGAGCCAGAGTGTCACCTCCACCACCAGACCCTTGCTGCGACAGATTGAGAACCTGCAAGCCACCTTAGCAGCCCAGACCTCATCCTGGGAAAAACTGGAGAAGAATCTCTCTGACCGTCTCGGTAAGAACAGTCTGCAAACCGCCGTAAACACATTAAAGATATATTCTAGATTGTAGACCGCTCCAAGCATATTCACTGTGCATGACAACCATACATTAAATGGTCAGAATAAATCCATTATGCTGTCTAGAATAGACCAATGGCTGATTACTATCTAGATCTGTAATTAACAATTCTCCCCAAGGTGCATTTTCTGTCACCTCCTTCATATATACATCATCCTCATGGAGCCATGTTTCGGTATCTGGTACATTTTATAGATATTACATAATTGAAGCAGGCTCTTCTGTTAGGTTCGGTAGGAAGATTGTGTCTGGAAATAGTGTGCACATTGCTGCATTACATTGTATGTGCTTTATTAAAAATACAGTTTGGTTTTCTGAGCATTTAATGCAGGTGTAAGTTGTCTATACGTGTCATTCTTTTTGTTGTGTGTAATGCCAATGTCTCCATGTAATGTTCTAAGAAGCTGAGAAAACCTTTTTACCTTTTATTGTCTCTTAGCTCTAATCAGAAAGGGAATAATTGGTTACAGATTTCATCTTTCCACAACCGCATCATGGGAGTGATTCAGAGTTGATCGTAGCTGCGCTAAATTTAGCACAGCTACGATCAGTCACACTGACAAGCGGGGGGACGCCCAGCACAGGGCTAGTCCGCCACAAATGTCGGTCCCTGCCCCTTCACACAAGTACAAAAGCATCGCACAGCGGCGATGCTTTTGTACTTCAGGAGTAGCACCCAGCCAGCGCAGCCCCTGCATGCCGGCCGGGAGCTACTTGTCACTGCCCGGGTCACAGCGGCTGCGTGTGGCGTCACACAGCCACCACGGCCCACCCCCCAACGATCCGGCCACGTCTGCATTGGCTGGACCGCGCCCCCTAAATGGCGGCTTAACGCCGCCATTCCGCCCAGCGACCGCCTCTGCCTGTCAATCAGGCAGAGGCGATCACTAGCTAAAGACAGCCATCGGCTGTCTGGCGAAAACGCACAGCAGCGATCAGGTCTGAATTACCCCCCATGTTACCTTGTCAATTGCAAAGCAAGAGAATAAAAACTAATAGCAATATTCTAGGAACCTGTAGTTATGGATCTTTTGGTGTTTGTAATATCATTTATACATTTATATTGTCTCTATGAATAGTTGGGAAAATGTACATTGGTCAGCTTGTCCTCAGGTATGTAAATGGCAAAATGTGCCAACACTTTCCTTTCACTTTCCAATAGCTGAATCCCAGACTTTGTTGGCGTCGGCAGTAGAGAAAGAGAGGGCTTCGACGGAGGAACTCCTATCTATGAAGACCCACGTTTCTGCCATCGAGTCTCAGAACAGCCTCCTCCGGCAGGAGAAGAGCCGCTTCCAGGCTCAGCTAGAGGTGGAGAGGTCCAGGCTGTTGAAGATGGAGGAAGAGCACAGCAGGTGTGTACTAGGGCAGGCTCTCCTGACGCTCCTCTGGTGTTCGGCCAGCCTCTCTCCTCTCTGGCTTTTGGTATTGCACCTCACCGCTGTTTGTTTTTATATGATGTTCTAGCTAATGAAATGGTGAAACTGACATATATTTTTTTATAGACCATCCCCACCTAATTTCTAAAGTGTAAGCTTACAAGCCCCAATATTCTCAAGTAACAGGCGTACCTATGTGTAAATGTGTAGCTGACCATCGCATGCAGCACTGACCAATGCGTGCCAAATAATTATAGGGGTGCCTTGTCCCCAGTGTACGTTATACTTCAGGTCACGGAATTCAGTCTGTAGAGCTGGAAGTTTGGATGGGCCAATGACTTAAGGATGGTGTGGTGGAGGGAAGTAGTGTTCACGCTAGGCTGTTTTAGCAGGCTGCCGCGCCCTGCCCGATTTTTAAAGGGCAAATTGCGCCCTGCCCCTTTAGCGCGCCCTGCTAAAATAGCCTGCCGTGGTGCCACTGCGTAAATAGATGCAGTGCCTCCGTAGGTGCGGGGCACGCCCCCATTAGTGACGCTACGGCTGGTGCACTCCCCCATTAGTGACATCGAGGGGGTCGTACCTCCCCCTTTAGTGATGGCCGCAGGGCTGCGCCCTCTCCTTGTCTGCATCTCCTTTTCGTGCACGTGAGCGCCTTTGACTCTCCGCATATATGCGCATTACCCACTCACAATCCTAGGGGGAACATTAGGGGAACCGACCTCTGCTGCAAGTCTTTAAGGACTTGGGGAAATAATTGGTGAAGTATAGTGGTGGTTGTCCAAGTACATGTTCATAAAGGCATGTATAGGTTTAGACCACCAGGAGCTCAGGTTTTTGTTTTGTCTACTTTAAGTGTTTATGGAGTAGGCTGTTTTTTTAAATTCTTCCTGGAATTCTGTGTCAACAAGCGGGAACTTGGTGCCGGGTAGTGGCATCCCTTCCAGCATTTTCTGCCAAAAAGGATCACTGGAGATTGTGTCCTGGGAATCGTTGCTACAGCGGGGCTGTTTCCGCACTTTCAGTGCACCAGCATAAGGAAAGCACAGACACAGTCTTTTATACATCTCTCCTATGGATGGCAGAGTTTTGGGGACACATGGAGCATGAATTGTTATCAAGGCTCAATAGGATAGTTACACTTAGAGTTCCCCTCTCTTTGGCCGGGTAGTCCTTTTTCAGAGGGATCATTTGTGCTTGGAAATTAAGCAGTTCCTTATCTGAAAGGTTTTCTTCTTGATATCCCTGTTTTCAAGACCAGCTCTGTCAAATCTCCTTTGTTGGTTTTTCATCCTGACAGGACTGTTCATCTAAATTGTTTCTTATCCACCAAAGGTGGTGTCAAGTTTCCATTTAAACAAGGAATTTGTCTTGCCAGCCTTCAGCAGGAATGTCCTTCCGGTTCCACAAATCCTTTTCATCTTCTGGATGTTGTACAGACTTTAAAACTATGACAGAACTTGCACTAACTGTAAGATGCTTCCTTTTCTGAAAAATGTTTAGAAACATGGTTGGCCAACAAAAAAATCTGTGGCTTTCTACAGTGACTAGTCAGGCGTATGGCCATTACCGTAGAACATCTGGGCTCACTCTACTCAGTTGGTGAGTGCCACTAGGCAATGCGGCATGGTGCCTCTGTTGAGCAGCTGTGCAAGGTAGCGACCCATGTCTTCTGGACATACATTTACAAAGTTGAATACTTTACGCTTTTGTTGCTAAAGACACTGGTTTTGAGCGTAAAGTGTTGCTCGTGGCTTGGCCCGAAGCCTTCTAACACCTCTTATTCTGAGTAATAGTGTCCCCCAGAATTAACATTAGAGAAAAGAGGATTTTTGTAATTACCGTAAAATCCATTTCTCGTAATCCATCTGGGAGACCCCCGCCTTCCCTCCCATGTGATTTACAGTGTCACACTTGTGTTGACATTGTATTCTTCACTTTGCACGTGGTGTTTTCTCCATTTAAAACTTTTTTTAGTTACTATAATGAGCTCCTGGTGAAGGTAAGAGCATATAGAGGGTTAGAGTGTTAGTTTAGTATAATAACCTGCTAAATGCACAGACATGAATTTTATAGCAAGTACAAAAATTCTCTTTTAATTGCTGCACCAATTATTAGTTAATCAACTTGTAGTTTAGATTTGGATGTTCTAAACCTATTCATTATCAACAGTTTGTGTCAGTCACTGCTCATTGGGGAAAAGGATTTTACCCCTTCCCCTGATCGGTGGCGAGTCATTTGAAGATGGTAGAAAGGATCTTTTGCACAAGTCAGTTTCTCAACACAATTAAAAATGAAGAGTATTATACACGGTCGAATCACATTCTTATGACCACCAGGTAATGGAGCACCGATAACGGCTAAACGGGCTGAACTGTACTTTTAGACACACGTCTGGTAGCCTCCAGGTTCATTTTGATGGTGAGCTGCTCCACTGTAGCGTGTTGGTCGGCCCTCACGCACCTTCGTAGCCGACGTTCACCTCGCACATCAATGGCACGTGGTGCTCCGCAGTTTCCATGTCGGTTTTTCGCAATGGTGCCATTTGTCCAGTTACAATACACCGTCACCACAGCAGCAAGCGAACAGTTCACATACTGCGCTGTATCAGAAACACTGCCA
Organism: Pseudophryne corroboree; assembly: GCF_028390025.1. Lineage (NCBI taxonomy): Eukaryota > Metazoa > Chordata > Amphibia > Anura > Myobatrachidae > Pseudophryne > Pseudophryne corroboree. The sequence goes on along the minus strand of NC_086452.1, from coordinate 423,971,967 downwards.
TCCCTTAGCCCGAAAGCCGATAATCATCCCTTTTTGCTATTTTGATAAATCGCCCCTTTTCCCCTTGACAGCCTCAAGTGATATGTGTGCAGACGACCTATCGCACACCTTATATACCCACCAAGCCAGCACATGACTCAGCCATGTATATACTGTCTCAAATACTTTGGCTTAGTATTCCATTAATGAATATCATCATAAAGCCTCAACTTGCTTTGCTCGTGGTGTCCATACCATTTGGAAGATACTGGATTCTCTAAGGCAACATCCTTGACCAAATTTCGAGGACATTTTGAATAATCCTTATGCGTTGTTTATTAGTTTAGGGAGAGCAGACCAATGTTTTTTGGACACTGTAAAACTAAGGGGAAACTCTTTCTTCAACAGGAACGAGGTGGAGCTAGAAAATCTAAGGGTGGAGTACCAGAAACTGGTTGACGAAACCAGAAAAGAAAAGGTGAGATTCTAATTCCCCGTCTTCTTGTCTATGGGATGCGATTAAAATGCCGGCGGTCGGGATCCCAGCAGTCTGAATACCAATGCTTGAATCCCGACAGGGTCAGGAGGCAGACGCCGGAGTCCCAACAGCCGGCATCCCGACCACACGTATAGCGGGTGGGTTAGTGTTAGAGGCGGGGGGCGTTAGGTTTAGGCGCCACCAGGTTGTGGATAGGGTTAGTCACCACAGGGGGGAGGTTAGTGTTAGGCACTAAGGGGGGAGGTTAGGGTTAGACTGCGGGAGGGGAGGGGAGGGTTAGGGGGTAGGGGAAAGGGGGTAACATACTTACCTTGCCACTGTCGGGATTTCAGATATCTGTATGCCGGCATCGGTATTGTGACCGCCTGCATCACAGCCGACGGTCAAACATACTGAACCCTTGTCTATCTCCCATGTATGTGTTCTTGTCTGTGTTAATCTGCATGATGTGGATTTTACTTCCAGGCTCTGCTCAACAGTCAGCTGGAGATGGAGAAGATGAGGGTGGAACAGGAGAGGAAGAAACTCCTACTGGCCCAAGAAGCAGCCAAAGAGAAGGTATTGCAGTTCTAAGAACACAGAGAATACAGTACTCACTGTAAAATCATTTGCATACTGTAGGCTTTATGGAATGGATAGGCAACCTCATACGTATCAGGCGCAATTTGGGGAAGGCACTGGGCGACGCAGGTATACACTCTTTGGTATTAGCGCTCCCACCAGATGAGGTCACCTGGTCATGGTTGGTGGGCCAATATTTTGCTAACCACCTCAAATGTACTCTATTACATTGCAGTTTATTATAATTATCTTTATCAGCAGTGTTTAGTATTTAGAGTGTGCACCTGCATTTTCTGTTTTTTTCTGTGATAAGATCTTATTGCCGAATGTGGCTTATCACTGTTTTAAAGTGAATTGGTTGTGCTCTACATTCTGGGGACAACCATTTTGTGGGCAGCTGATACAAGATTAATAATTATGGAGCCCTTCAATATACTAGGTACTTTGTATGTATCACTCTGAAGCCTAATTCATGTCACTGGATCTTCAGGATTTCATAGGCTTTGTGTTCAGAGTTATTAGTATAGCGGCCTACAGTGTGTATAAATGACTGGTATAATATATGTACTTAAACTGGCTGAAAATACCTCATGCCTCAGCGATGTCACTGAGTTCTGGTGAAATGATAGGTGACTTCCTTTACCATGTCGCTCTTTTTACCTATGTACTAAACATATGTAATAGGTTCAACATTGTGGGTTGAGGTCAACTGCTAAGCAAGAAGTACTTTTCCTTATTTCAGTAATAAGTCATTTGTATCAGAAGTCTGCAAATAGCAATAGTGGTAGTGATCTGGAAAGCTAGACGTTATATTAAAAGGGGACTTTCCCCAAGAAGAGGCTGAAGTACACACAGCCTTACAAATACATACACTTCAGTACTGCTGTGACATTTCTTCTACAAACAGGGAAAGACTTTGTGCAGATGAAGGATGGTTGCCATTTTATGATCTGTGTGAACTAATGGAAAACAAAGAACTTTTCTCTTTCGTCCTAGAGGATGCTGGGGACTCCAAAAGGACCATGGGGTATAGACGGGAACCGCAGGAGACATGGGCACTTTAAGACTTTAAATGGGTGTGAACTGGCTCCTCCCTCTATGCCCCTCCTCCAGACCTCAGTTAGATTCTGTGCCCAGAGAGACTGGACACACACTAGGGGAGCTCTACAGAGTTTCTCTAGAAAAGACTTTTGTTAGGTTTATTATTTTCAGGGAGCACTGCTGGCAACAGGCTCCCTGCTTCGTGGGACTGAGGGGAGAGGAGCAGACCTACTTCTGTGAGTTCAAAGGCTCTGCTTCTTAGGCTACTGGACACCATTAGCTCCAGTGGGTCCGATCACTTGGTGCGCCTAGCTGCTCGTTCCCAAAGCCGCGCCGCCGTCCCCCTCACAGAGCCTGAAGAGAGAAGCCGGGTGAGTAGCAGAAGCAAGAAGACTTCAGAGGCGGCAGAAGACTTCTGATCTTCGGAGGTACCGCGCAGCGCACCATTGCTCCCACACACTAACGGCACTATATGGGTGCAGGGCGCAGGGGGGGCACCCTGGGCAGCAATTAAACCTCGTTTGGGGACTGGCACGACAGTATACAGTGCATAGGCACTGTATACAGACCCCAGCCAGTATAAATAAAAGCGTGACACAAGCGCGCCATGTAGGGGGCGGGGTTTCGTCCTCCAGCTCTAGTCAGCGCCATTTTGTCTTCACAGCAAACTGCAGAGACGCTGGTCCTGGCCCTTCACTTCTGTCTCAAGTAACAGGGTGCAGGGGGGGGGGGGGGGGGAGCACAGCATTTGGTGTTGTATTTATTTACATATAAAAGTGCTGCTAGGTCTGGGGTTTTGTATATTCCTTCAGACCGGGTGAGGCGCTGGGTGTGAGCTGGCAAACTCCCTTTCTGTCTCTCTGAAGGGCCTTACTGTGGGTCTGTCCCCTATAGCAAAGTGTGATACTGGGTGTCGGTACGCATGTGTCGACATGTCTGAGGCTGGATGCTCTTCCCAGGAGGAGGCTGGTGCGGGGGCAGAACAGAATGTGGGAGTGACTCCATTGGCACCGCCGACTGCTGATTGGGTAGATATGTGGAATGTTTTAAATGCAAGTGTGGCTTTGTTGCATAAGAGATTAGACAAATCTAAGTCTCAGAACCAAGTGTGGAGACAATCCATGGGAGTTGTTTTGTCACAAACTCAGACTTCAGGATCACAGAAACGAACGTTTACCCAGATAGCAGATACAGATACCGACACGGACTCGGACTCCAGTGTCGACTATAATGATGCCAAGTTGAATCCCAAACTGGCTAAGAGCATTCAGTACATGATGGTGGCGATAAAGGACGTGTTACATATCACTGAGGACCCCGCTGTCCCTGAGACAAGGGTCTGTATGTTTAAAGGAAAGAAACCTGAGGTAACGTTTCCTCCCTCTCATGAACTTAACGCTCTTTTTGAAAAGGTTTGGGGAGTTCCTGACAAAAAGTGGCTGATTCCCAGGAGAATTTCTATGGCATACCTGTTTCCCTCGGAGGATAGGTTAGGGTGGGAGTCAACTCCCACGGTGGACAAAGCTCTAGCGCGATTGTCCAAGAAGGTGGCGCTGCCGTCCCCTGACACGGCAGCCCTTAAAGATCCTGCAGATCGTAAACAGGAAACTACCTTGAAATCTATTTATGTCACTATGGGCATGCTGCTTAGACCGGCCGTAGCATCGGCATGGGTGAGTAGCGCGATTGTAAAATGGGCAGATAACTTGTCATCTGACATAGACACCCTAGATAGGGATAGCGTGCTTTTGACGCTGGGTCATATCAAGGATGCTGCAGTCTATCTAAGGGAGGCTGCGAGAGATATTGGCCTCTTGGGATCAAGGGCCAATGCCATGGCAATCTTGGCTAGGAGGGCATTGTAGACTCCTCAATGGAATGGTGATGCTGATTCTAAAAAGGCTATGGGAGGCTCTGCCCTATAAAGGTGGAGTTTTGTTTGGTGAGGGCCTCGCGGACCTGGTTTCTACAGCTACCGCGGGTAAGTCTTCTTTTCTGCCGTTTGTCCCTCCACAGCAAAAGAAAACGCCTCACTATCAGATGCAGTCCTTTCGGTCTAATAAGTTCATAAAAGGACGAGGGTCCTCTTTCCTTGCTGCTAGAGGCAAGGGAAGGGGAAAAAGATCGCCGGCTGTGGCAAGCTCCCAGGAGCAGAAATCCTCCCCGGCTTCTGCTAAGTCCACCGCATGACACTGGGGCTCCCATGCGGGAGTCCGCACCGGTGGGGACGCATCTTCAACTCTTCAGTCAGGTCTGGGTTGACTCGGGTCTGGATCCTTGGGTGCTGGAAATTGTGACCCAAGGATACAAACTGGAGTTTCAAGACGTGCCCCCACACCGATTTTTCAAATCGGCCTTGCCAGCTTCTCTTCCGGAAAGGGAGGTAGTGTGTGCTGCAATACACAAGCTGTGTCAGCAGCAAGTCGTTGTCGCGGTACCCCCGTCACAACGGGGGGAAGGGTTTTATTCAAGCTTGTTCGTGGTCCCGAAGCCGGATGGCTCGGTCAGACCGATTCTGAACTTAAAATCCCTCAATCTGTTTTTAAAAAGATTCAAATTCAAGATGGAATCTCTCCGAGCCGTGATCTCCAGTCTGGAAGGGGGGAATTTTATGGTGTCAGTCGACATAAAGGATGCTTACCTGCATGTTCCCATATATCCTCCTCATCAGGCGTACCTGAGGTTTGCTGTTCAGGATTGTCATTACCAGTTTCAGACGTTGCCGTTTGGTCTTTCCACGGCCCCGAGGATTTTCACCAAGGTAATGGCGGAAATGATGGGGCTCCTGCGCAAGCAAGGGGTCACAATTATTCCGTACTTGGACGATCTCCTGATAAAGGCGAGATCAAAGGAGCAGTTACTAAAAAACGTTGTGCTCTCCCTGATAGTTCGGCAACAACATGGCTGGCTCCTAAATTTGCCAAAGTCACAGTTGATTCCGACGACACGGCTGTCGTTCTTGGGCATGATTCTGGACACGGAACTACAGAGAATTTTTCTCCCATTGGAAAAGCTCTGGAAATCCAGAACATGGTCAAGGGAATTCTGAAACCGGCAAGAGTGTCGATTCATCAATGCACTCGAGTTCTGGGGAAGATGGTGGCGGCGGCTTACGAGGCCATCCCGTTTGGCAGGTTTCATGCCAGAGTTTTTCAGTGGGACCTGTTGGACACGTGGTCCGGGTCCCATCTACACATGCACCGGAAGATATGCCTATCTCCAAGGGCCAGGATTTCTCTCCTGTGGTGGCTCCAAAGTTCTCACCTCCTAGAGGGTTGCAGGTTCGGGATCCAAGATTGGATCCTGGTGACAACGGATGCGAGTCTCCGAGGTTGGGGAGCGGTCACACGGGGAAAATTTCCAGGGAAAATGGTCGAGCCAAGAAGCTTGTCTGCATATAAACTTTCTGGAATTAAGGGCCATTTACAACGGCCTTGTACAAGCGGAACATCTGCTTCGCGGCCTACCCGTCCTAATTCTGTCGGACAACATAACAGCGGTGTTGCACGTAAACCGCCAAGGCGGAACAAGGAGCAGAGCGGCGATGGCGGAGGCCACAAGGGGTCTTCGCTGGGCGGAAAAACATACAAGCGCTCTGTCAGCAGTCTTCATTCCAGGCGTGGACAACTGGGAAGCAGACTTCCTCAGCAGACACGATTTCCATCCAGGAGAGTGGGGTCTTCATCAAGAGGTCTTTGCAGAAGTGACGTTGGGGACTTCCTCAAATAGACATGATGGCGTCTCGCCTCAACAAGAAGCTTCAGACGTATTGTTCCAGGTCAAGGGACCCTCAAGCGATAGCAGTGGACACACTAGTGACACCGTGGGTGTTTCAGTCGGTCTATGTGTTCCCTCCACTTCCACTCATCCCAAAGGTGATAAGGATCATAAGAACAGGGGTTCAGGCGATACTCATTGTTCCAGATTGGCCACGGAGGGCCTGGTATCCGGATCTTCAGGAATTGCTCATAGGAGATCCCTGGCCTCTTCCTCTAAGAGAGGATCTGTTACAGCAGGGGCCGTGCGTGTTCCAGGACTTACAGCGGTTGCGTTTGACGGCATGGCGGTTGAACGCCAAATCTTAGCTCGAAAGGGTATTCCCGGAGAGGTCATCCCCACTTTACTGAAAGCTAGAAAGGAGGTAACGGCGAAGCATTACCACCGTATTTGGAGAAAATATGTGTCTTGGTGTGAATCCAAGAAGGCTCTTACGGAAGAATTTCACCTGGGTCGGTTTCTCCATTTTTTGCAAGCTGGAGTGGAGGCGGGCCTAAAGTTAGGATCTATTAAAGTGCAGATTTCGGCCTTATCAATTTTCTTTCAAAGGGAATTGGCCTCACTTCCAGAAGTACAGACTTTCGTGAAAGGCGTGCTGCACATCCAGCCTCCATTTGTGTCCCCAGTGGCACCATGGGACCTTAACGTGGTATTACAGTTCCTTACGTCACATTGGTTTGAACCTTTACAAAAGGTTGAGTTGAAATTTCTCACTTGGAAAGTGGTCATGCTATTGGCCTTGGCGTCCGCAAGGTGGGTGTCGGAATTGGCGGCTTTGTCTCACAAAAGCCCCTACTTGGTTTTCCATGTGGATAGAGCGGAATTGAGGACTCGTCAACAATTCCTCCCAAAGGTGGTTTCTTTGTTTCACATGAACCAACCTATTGTAGTTCCTGTGGCTTCTGAAGCCTTGGGTGATTCAAAGTCTCTCGATGTGGTCAGAGCTTTGAAAATTTATGTAGCCAGAACGGCTCGTATCAGGAAAATTGAGGCGCTGTTTGTCCTGTATGCTTCCAACAAGATTGGGGCTCCTGCTTCTAAGCAGGAGCCCCAACGCTGGATTTGTAATACGATTCAGCATGCTCATTCTACGACTGGTTTGCCGTTACCGAAACCGGTGAAAGCCCATTCCACTAGGAAGGTGGGCTCGTCTTGGGCGGCTGCCCGGGGTGTCTTGGCATTACAACTTTGCCGAGCAGCTACTTGGTCGGGTTCAAACACTTTTGCAAAATTCTACAAGTTAGATACCCTGGCTGATGAGGACCTCATGTTTGCTCAATCGGTGCTGCAGAGTCATCCGCACTCTCCCGCCCGGTCTGGAGCTTTGGTATAGACCCCATGGTCCTTTTGGAGTCCCCAGCATCCTCTAGGATGAAGGAGAAAATAGGATTTTAATACCTACCGGTAAATCCTTTTCTCTTAGTCCGTAGAGGATGCTGGGCGCCCGTCCCAGTGCGGACTCTATCTGCAATACTTATTAGTTATTGCTTTGGTTACACAAAGGTTGTGTTTGGTTTAATCAGCCTGTTGCTGATTTTTTTGGTTCATGCTGTTAACTGGTTAGTTAAATGCCATGTTGTACGGTGTGTTGTGGTGTGAGCTGGTATGTGTCTCACCCTTAGTTAACAAAATACTTTTCTCGAAATGTCCGTCTCCCTGGGCACAGTTCCTATGGTTAGTTAAATGCCATGTTGTACGGTGTGTTGTGGTGTGAGCTGGTATGTGTCTCACCCTTAGTTAACAAAATACTTTTCTCGAAATGTCCGTCTCCCTGGGCACAGTTCCTATAACTGAGGTCTGGAGGAGGGGCATAGAGGGAGGAGCCAGTTCACACCCATTTAAATCTTAAAGTGCCCATGTCTCCTGCGGATCCCGTCTATACCCCATGGTCCTTTTGGAGTCCCCAGCATCCTCGACGGACTAAGAGTAAAGGATTTACCGGTAGGTATTAAAATCCTATTTTATCTGCATATTGCCGGTTACTAATAGAAGTGCTAGCTGCCACCAAGGAAAAATGCCGCTTAACAAAACAGAAAAAAACAGATTGATTGGCAAGGGTGACCTATAATGGAAATAATAAATTGTTTGCACATTTGGGTATTAAATATACCTAATAACAAGTAAGGGTGGTTTTGGTGTTATAAGGAAAAGTGTACTTTGCTTTACCTTGTAATATGTGTATGTGTGTCTCAGTTATGGGAGTGTTATTTTTTTGTAAAGAAAACTAGATTTTGTCCGGTATATAGCCAGTTCATCATCTGCTTATATTCTTTATAATCAGGAACGGAAATCTTACGTATTTCCCTGTCCGGAGACTGGAGCCACCACCCCGACACTGTCACGATCCAGTTCGATTAGCGGGGCAGATTTGACTGGTCTCCAGACGTCTCTCCTCTCGCAGGTAATTCACTAATCCGCTTACTGTGGCGTGTTTTCTGCAGAAATTCCATAGTTCCTGTTTTTGCAAGATAAATCCTTTTATAGGTCATTCAGTTTGAGTACAAGGCATACTGTGGTCTGTAGTATTTATCCTTTTTTCACCTGACACTTCAAGTGTCCATATAACATCACATACCCAAAAAGGTGGTTTCTCTCTTAAATCTGTAGCCCCGACCTCCCTTGCACCACCTCCTTGTTCTACGGATTAAGGAGTTCTCTTAAATCTGTAACCACGACCTCCCTTACACCACCCTTGTTCTAGGGGTTAAGGTGCTCTCTTAAATCTGTAGCTGCGAACTCCCTTGCATAATGTTTGTTCTATGGATTGTGCTCACTTCCATATTCCTTTCTACATAAATACAGGATGAGTCTCATGATCACCTTTATGGATCAATGACCATGTCAATCAGTGGGAGCAACCTCTACGATGCGGTGAGGATGGGAGCCGGCTCCAGTGTCCTGGAAAACCTACAATCGCAGCTAAAATTACGAGAAGGGGAGATCGCTCAGCTACAGGTAATGAAAGTCACATGATTGGAAGTAGATACTTATAAAGCACAATTGATTGACGCCAGAGGCATCTGGAACCTGTAGATTGGCTGAATGCCTAATACAGTTGCCAAAAAAATAGAATACTGCAAGTTATAATCTAGACTTCTAAGCTTCAATGACTACAGCTTGAATTTTCTGTATCACGGGTGCATTATGGAGCCACAAATCCTTCCCATGAATCCAGCAGCCAGATTACGCTGCACCAGGTACTTTCCCATGGAAAACAAAAGTACTACAAGGTGCCCATAGCTCTTCTGTACTCTCTATTGACAGATTGGGTCCACCAGTGCCATGAGCTGCAGATTAGGTTTCAGGTGGGAAATAAGAGGTTCTCATGGGCACCCCCAAGTGTTGATAGTAGGAGTTACTTAAAGTAGACAATCCATTTACTTTAAGACTTTGTTTGAAAAGATTTTTATATTCGTACAAATGCGCTAAGATTGTTCCACTGAAATATTTACCCTTACAGCTGGAAATTGGGAACTTGGAGAAAACTCGCTCCATACTTGCTGAAGAAGTCATTAAATTAAATAATCTCAATGATGAACTGGAGGAGAAGGTGAAGGAGATTCCTAAACTGCAGGCTCAGATGAAGGTAAGTGTCAGTGCATTTAGAATAACGTTTTCTAGATCATTATAGCTTAAAAACTCACTACAGCGCTAAAGGGCCCTACACACTGCGCGATCCGCCGCCGAGCTGCCCGACGGCGAATGCGGCCGACGGGCGACCTGTCGGCGGGGGGGGGAGTGAAGTTTCTTCACTCCACCTGTCACCTGGCTTCATAGCAGTGCAGGCAAATATGGATGAGATCGTCAATATTGGCCTGCATGCCCAAGCGACGGGGCATCAGCGATGAACGAGCGCGGGGCCGCACATTGTTCATCGCTGGTGATTCCACACTGAAAGATATGAACGGTATCTTGTTCATTAATGAACAAGATCGTTCATATCTTTCACTAATATCGCCCAGTGTGTAGGGCCCATCACTCTTCTCTTTGCTCTTTCCAAGGAAATTGGCTCCCCATGGACTCAAGTTGAGCCCAAGATAAGGGAGGTCCGTACTGGGAAAACACTTGTGTATATCAGATTCATTTTAAGTATTTGAATTACTAAGATTCAGTTACTAGCATAGTGTTCCTGTAGAGAAGGGATGGGGAACTTTGGATACAGCGCACAGTGCGAGAAAATGACATCTCCCATGATGCCATGCGCAGCAGACTGCTTTGTACATTCTGTGGCTGCCTTGGCAGGGCACCGGGCCTGACCAAATGCTTTTCTGGGCAGTATAAGGCCCGCAGACTGGAGGTAATTTTTTTCATATACAAAGTAATATTGGGCTAAACCAGTGATGGACAGCTTGGTACACTTGAGGGGTGAGGTGGAGGCATTGAGTGGCCTACAGCCCATCATAGGGCCACAATATTATTCTTAACCTTAATAATACATGTAATAATTACATTTAATATTTGAAACCGAAACCTACTATATATGTAATATATCTGTCTTACAAGCTATAGCAAACCTGGCACAAAGAAGATGGGAGCCACAAGTGAAGGCTGGGCTGGCCGCATGGAGCACTGGAGCTGCCAACGCCCAACACTGGACTTTTCAAAGATTTTTGTAACGCTGAAACAATCACTTAAAGAATATTTTGTACTAGTTACCAGTCCGTCAAAATGACGGAACAACAAAACAGTAATGTTAGCGCTGCTGGCTGTGCAGGGCCGAACGGAGCAATACTTGAATTGCTCAGTCAGGCGCCAACTAGTGGCCGCTGGCGCGCATATTCCATTCGTAAAGGTGAGGAGCAGCGTTAGGCCTTTTATTATAGGACGCTCAAGATGAGATGTATTTGGTATCATTTCATAAAGCCAAGCAAGGTTTCTGGCAAGTTCCTTGGTAATTCGGACGAAGGGGCGTTATTCTATGGCTCATGCAGAGGCTGTAGAAAGCTCCATGTAATTTATATGTTACTCCCACCTCCAATGAGTCCCTCATCAGCGTCACACTTTCAGGTACATCGTGCTGGTGCGTAACAAAAAGGTGCTAAGTAATCTGGTACTTTCCATAGACAGCATCTGATAATACTATAATGTATGTTGTAGGACCTGGACCAGAGATATAACACCATCCTGCAGATGTATGGGGAGAAGGCGGAGGAGGCTGAGGAACTGCGTCTAGACCTTGAGGATGTGAAGAACATGTACAAGACTCAGATAGATGAACTCCTGAAACAGAGACTGAAATAGTTTCTCTCGCAGCTTAAACATAAAACAAAGACTCCAGATGATTAAGCAGATAACGATTCTCTTGTTTCATATGTAAATGTAGAATTCCCAGCTCCGTTGTATAAATATCTAGTGTACAATAGGAAATGACTTTTATTTACTTGTCTGCATGTCGGTATGCCCTTCTGTTTCCCCTTGCAGCCTTTCCAGTCTATTAAATTATTTGTGTAATATTTAAATTTACTTGTAAATCTGAACATTTTCTTAAAGATTGTTAGAATACTGTATTTTATGGACCATATACACATTAGTTTTCCTTCAAACGAACTGATGGTCCAGACCTATATATAATATAGTAGTTTTTTTTAAATGCATATTTTCTCTTTATATTCAGGATACATAGTAAATTTTAATGTTGATTTGCTAATTTATTGATGAAAAGAAGTTTAAGTATTTGGTTAAATTCCTGAATCGGTGGAAAATTGACGCACCAAACACTGTAACAGATCATGAAGAAATAAGATAAAATACGGTAACTGGCTTATTTTTAGCTGCTTACAGTTTCCTCCCGGTTTTCTCCTATATTGCATTGTTTTCTTTTTCTCACAACCTTTAACATGTCTACGGAAATAATAATTTGAAGGGGACCGCAGATATTTAAATGACAGCATTCCCCATGTACTGTGATACCTGATTATCTATACTTTTACAGGACCATTGGGGCAGATGTATTAAGCTTGGAGAAGTGAGAAAGCAGTGATAAGTGCAAGGCGATAACGCACCAGCCAATCAGCACCTGTCATTTTTCAAATCCGTAATGATTGGCTGGTGCATTTTCATCTTCCACTTATCACTGCTTTCTCACTTCTCCAGGCTTAGTACATCAGCCCTAGTATTTGTAGATAAGTAGGAGTGCTTAGAATTTTTATAGATTTAGAAGTATATGGTGACTACCAAAAAAAGAAAGATTTATTGGATGGTCCGCTTTTCTTGTGTGCCCATGGTGTACTCGTGATAATCTAGTAATAGTGACATCTATTTTTAAGATGGTTCAGCACTACAATAATCTTGGTTTCTGTATAATTGTACAGCTTTGCATTTGTGTACAGCACTTTCTAGATTAAAGGTTTCTAGGCCAGCTTTAATCGCTGTTGATATTTGCACTGGGCCCTGTATACAGTGACTCCTACAGCAGAATATGGAGCCTAGGACGTGAGTCAAAACTAAGGATCTCAAGAACTGCGGGGAAGCTAGGTTCCGGGTTTCTTTAAGCATCATCATCATCAGGATCTTGATAACACATGTTCTTGTCTGGATCAAAGTGATCAGCTTTTAATTTGCAATTAGTAATGATCTTCCCTTTCAGAACTCAGCTGCATTATAAATGAATGTATTGAAAACTGGATACTAAAAACACCTCTCACATTTAGACATGTGAAAGAAAGAAACAATAAACGGCACCCCTGAGACACCCAAACCCCACCCAGAAATGCATACTTTTGAGTAAAACCCCTCCTCTCTAGGGTTACCCAAATCTGACTGTCCTATCAAAACTGGAGCAGTTTGGAGATATGCTTAACAGAATGTTGAAACACAATAATAATTTGTGTGTAAAGAGAGTGTCATGGAGTCCCATCCTCATGTACATGGTGACACATGTTTTTGGTGGGTGGTATTCAGTATGCCGCCTGTTAGGATCCTGGCGCTCAGTGTACCGGCGCCGGAATCCCGACACCCAGCATACCGACAACTGTTCTCCCTCTTGGGGGTCCACGACCCCCACGGAGGGAGAATAAATAGCGTGGCGCGTGTAGCGTTCCACCGTGCCCACAAGGGGCTTCTTTGCGCTCGTCCCGCTGCCGGGATCCCGACGCCGGTATGCTGGCCACTGGGATCCCGCTCGCCGGCCACTCATACTACAACCGTATTTAGTCCTGTATAATAGGTTAGCAAACACTTCCCTACAAGAATCCGTTCAGACTTCCCTTCCGAGGTATCCGTTTTTCTGCTGGACAGAATCAGACTATATGTGACCCCCCCCCCCCCCCCCAGAAGTGGCTTTACTGGTCCCTGCCTATTTGTGTGATAGTGATTTTTTATTTTTTTTTGCATATTAGAACTGAAAAGAAACTAAGAGGGCTAAGTGGACAGAGATAAAGTACCAGCCAAAGAGCTCCTAACTGTCATGTTACAGGCTGTGTTTGAAAAATGACTGGAGCTGGTTGGTCGGTACTTTATCTCTGACCACTTTATCTCTCTCCAAAGCTTAGTAAATAGACCTCTACATATAGGGTGCTTAGCTAAGTTTGACCTGTATGTTTTCAGATATTGCTGGCTGTGTCTTCATATATATATATATTAATATTTAACACTTAATTGAAGAGTTTTATTCATTTAAATGATTTATTTTCTAAGGAATAAGTTCAATAAAAAATAAAACTCACAACTGCTTAAATTACTAACTTGGTTATATGCAGAGATGAGCTGTTTGGATTCCTTGGAATCAGGACCCGCCAGAACTTCCGGGAACAGAGTCAATCCGAGCCGCTGTGCAAGTTTTCTCTCCAGACTCGGATTCCACATCGAGGCAAAATGTCATCATCCCGGCATTGGATTCTCGCTGGTTTTGGATTCTATATAAGGGACCCACGGCGATGACTGAGCGCCATTTCACTGTTCTCAGGCACGCTGCTGTGTGCTTCACTGTACGCTGCTGGTTCAAGGGGCTGTGCTGTGTCCATCTGCTCCAGTGCTGATGACGCACCTGTCCAGTGTCTATCTGCTCCAGTGTTAATCAAAAAAAAAAAAAAGTTAAAATACATAACATACACGTTCTGTGACTCTGCAGTGAGTGATGATTATCCAAAAAGAGGTTCAAGTATATAAATAATACTATTAAACTGTAGTTTTTGTACAACCTGAGTATGTTGATCAACTGGGATTCTCGATCAGTCGAGAGAAGAGCAGGAGCAGCAAGCAAAACTAGTGCTGCCACCAGTCATGATGATACAAGTCCTTCAGCGTCCTCTACTAAAGCCGATGCCCAAGGACATAGAGGGTTTAAGTCAGGGCATCTGAAATCAAACAAATATTTTACAGTAGTAAAGGAAAAAAAACACCTATTAAAGGAAAGGTTAGTGCAGAAAAACATAATATTGGCAGCGTGCCATTCACCACACTCAGTGGCAAGTAAAGAGTCAGGCCTTGGCTTTTATTTATAAGTTGTGGTTCTGCAACTATCGGTGAAGCATCTTCTGCCTCTCCTGACAAAAGAAAAATGTGAAATCACCTGTGGTGCTAGAAAGAGAACATGTATAGCATAAAATAAGACAACCTTAAAGAATAAGAATCCAGACTCCCTGATTTAAAGAAGTCTCCAAAACTGTTAATTTGAATCCTTTTTTTTTTTTTGTATAAAGCACTCCACTCCAGCGCATGAAACCTCAAAAGAAGAAGGATTTTGGGCCTAACTTAGATCTGATCGTAGATGTGCTAAATTTAACACATCTACGGTCACTTTCTCAGACATGCGGGGGGACGCCCAGCACGGTGGCGATGCTTACTCACCTGGCGAGTAACTGCCTGCACAGCTCCTGCACTCTGGCAGAGAGCTACCCACAGCGGCCTGCCCCCCTCCCCCCCTGTTGGTCCGGACACACCTGCGTTGTCCAGACAGCACCCCGACAACAGCGTCCTAATGCCGTTTGCACACCCCCTCCCGCCCCGCGACCACCTCTGCCTGTCAATCAGGCAAAGGCGATCGCAGCCATGAGATGCTTTTAGCATCTCACTGGGCTCCCGGGTGCGCATGCTGCACGAGCGCACTCCACAAAAATTCAGACTGTGATCGCTGCTGCAGCGGTCCAGTCTGAATTACCCCCTTAGTGCAACACCATCTGGTAATTTAAAATATGCTTTAATGATTTTTCTCATAGGTCCTAGAGGATGCTGGGGATGACATCAAGACCATGGGGTATAGACTGGATCCGCAGGAGACATGGGCACTCTAAAGACTTTTTATTGGGTGTGAACTGGCTCCTCCCTCTATGCCCCTCCTCCAGACCTCCGTTATAGAAATGTGCCCAGGCCGACTGGATGCACTCTGAGGAGCTCTACTGAGTTTCTCTGAAAAGACTTATGTTAGGTTTTTTATTTTCAGGGAGATCTGCTGGCATCAGACTCCCTGCTTCGTGGGACTGAGGGGGCAGAAGTAGGAACCAACTTCCTAAAGAGTTTCATGGCTCTGCTTCTAGCTGACAGGACACTATCAGCTCCTGAAGGGAACTGAATGCTAGCTGTGCCTAGATGCTCACTCCCACAGCACGCCGTCACCCCCCTCACAGAGCCAGAAGTCAGAAGACAGGTGAGTGTTAGAAGACAGATCTTCAATCAAGAAAGTGACGGCTAAAGGTACCGCGCGGCTGGCGGGAGCGCAGCGCGCCATGTTGCCCATACATACACAGGGTGTGGGGGGGGCGCCCTGGGCAGCATGAAACCTATGGAAACTGGCATAAATAAGGGGCATAAGTTGCTGAGGCACAGTCCTACCCCCGCCAGTATAAAAAATTACCTCATAAAAGCTGAGGAGAAACACACCATGGAAGAGTGGAGCTTCCTCCTCCGCCAGCACACTGCTCAGCGCCATTTTCTCTCCTCAGGCTGCAGAGAGAAGGCTGGTCCTCCACTGCTGAACAAGTATCAGGGTGCAAAACAGGGGGGGCCACAGTGAATTTGGTGCTATGTAATTGTGTGATTAACATTATAAAAGCGTTGAATGTCAGTGGGCATTTTGTGTTCACAGACATTGTGTTACTGGCGCTGGGTTGTGAACTGGCAAATCCGATCTGTGTACCTTTGACAGATTTTACAGTGGGTCTGTCCCCCTATAAGTCCCGGAGTGTCTGTGGTGTGGTTCTGGACGTGTGTGACATGTCTGTGGCAGGGAACTCTGTGGAGACATGTTAGGGACACAGAGGTGTAATAGGACACCAAGAGCCTGACTGGGTGAAAGGTTATATGATAGGTGAATCATATCAGTAAGAGGTTGGACTGAATCTCATACAGAAAATTAAAATAATCTGTTGAAGATGTGATTTTTTTTTTTTTTTTTTTTTTTATAATTCTCTTTATTAGACAGCCAAAGGGTCACAACATAAGGTACAAGAGATCAACATAACAGACATTCAGCGGTGACAGACAATCATGAGTCAATATATGAAATGCAAGATAATGAAGGCTGTACAGGTTTTTTTTATTTTGTGCCAACAATAAAAGAAAGTGAATGAACAGTAAGTCACATCAAGTAATGCAAGCATTGCTGACTAGCGACGGTGTAAAGGGGCATAAGTCACCGAGGTGCACCTCTGTCCCAAATAGTAAAATTCACAATCATAAACAAAAAGAAAAACAAAATAAGCCAAGTCGCGCAGCTGGCAGAGAAAAAGAGAAATAGAAAAGGAAAGAAAGAGGTAGAGAAGAAAAAGAAGTAGTATAGAGATATTGTAGGTAGGTGAAATATGTTGCCGGGGGGTATATTTCCTGGGGGGGAAAGGTAAGTCATGGTTGTGGAGCGAACACGGTGTCAAAAAGTGGGGAGTCGATGTCATGAGAAGGGACTACAAAGTCAACTGACACGTCGAGTCACACCCAGTCAAGTGATGGTTCCCGCTATACGGCTAGTCAAATACCATGTTGTATCCCTGAAAGCTTTCCAGATACAGTCCCGTCTATAGGTAAACTATATAGATACCCCATTTTTTATGGAAAAGTATCACCCCAGTTTCAATTTGGAAAGTGGCCATTCGCCTCTCACAAAATAATACATCCAATAAAGCTGATTCCCATGCTCCCAGCGATGGGGCCGTTTTATATATCCAATGTCTTAGTATCACCTTCTTTGCTACCGTGACCATCACAGTCAGCAAAGGAATCACAGGAGTGAGGTCAGATCGCAACCCCCAGGACGAGAACTCCGCGAAAAGTAACGGACCTACGTCTCTAGCGAGGTTTATTTTGAGTAAGCGGGATAAATATTGGAGGATCTTACACCAAAATCGTTTAATTTTCCCACAGAACCAGAGATTATGCGCAAGAGTAGCTCCACTCACTCCACATTTAGAGCAACTTCCTGATTCACCAGGGCGGAAATGTTGCCTTTGGGCGGGGGATATATACATCCTATTCACAATCCGCAACTGTATTTCCTGCAACGCCGTGGATTTTAGAGCCTTTAAGACTACCTCGTTGTTCGCGGAGATCTCGTCCATTGTGGGTGCCCCTGGGAGTTCCCGTTGCCATGTCTCAGAGGCGTGTCCATGAGGGGGCTGACACTTCGATTAGGTCACTGTAGAGATAGCGAATCTTGAACGGATTATATCTACAAAATGTAAGAGTATCGAGGATAGCTCGATTAGAGATGCTCTTACCTAAGGGGTCACCAAGTGAGTGGATATAATGACGTGTCTGGAGGTACATAAAAAAGTTGGAGTGGGGTAAGGAGAATTTGTCTCGTAGTTGCATGAAAGAGAGCATCTGTCCCCCAGGATCAAAGACGTCCCTAATTGCTTGTATACCCTTAGATTTCCATGTATAGAAATATCGATTATCTAAAGAGGAGGGGAAATTGGGATTGCCCCATAGGGGTATGTATGGTGACTCAAAGGGATCAGTATTAAATATCTTAGGAATGGAGATCCAGGCCCTATAAGTGTCCCAAAATAAAACATTAGTCTTAAATTCCTGAGGGAGTTTAATAGGGGTGTGTGAAGCAGTGCTGCTGGGGATTAAGGGAAAAATAGTGCCTCCTCCAGTTCTAGGTTTGTAAATAAATCTGATCTAAGCAGCCAGTCTGAGGCAATCTTAAATAGTGCCGATCTAGCAAATATCGTCACATTAGGCATACTAAGACCACCTTTACGCTTGTTGAGGAAGGTTCGGGCTTTGGGCATACGAGGTTTAGCATTTTTCCAGATAAATTTAGAAAACAGTTGTGAACAGAGCAGGGAATCCTGTTTGGAAATTGTGATTGGGAGCATTTGGAGTAGGTAAGCCAGTTTGGGGAAGATAACAGCCTTTATCACCGCTATTCTGCCCAACAGAGAGAGTTTGAGGTCCTTCCAAGTTTCTAAACGTGTTTTGATTGTTTGGATAATGGGAGTATAGTTAAACAGATTTCTCTATCGTCCTAAGTGGATGCTGGGGTTCCTGAAAGGACCATGGGGAATAGCGGCTCCGCAGGAGACAGGGCACAAAAAAGTAAAGCTTTACTAGGTCAGGTGGTGTGCACTGGCTCCTCCCCCTATGACCCTCCTCCAGACTCCAGTTAGATTTTGTGCCCGAACGAGAAGGGTGCAATCTAGGTGGCTCTCCTAAAGAGCTGCTTAGAGAAAGTTTAGTTTAGGTTTTTTTCTTTACAGTGAGTCCTGCTGGCAACAGGATCACTGCAACGTGGGACTTAGGGGGAAAGTAGTAAACTCACCTGCATGCAGAGTGGATTTGCTGCTTGGCTACTGGACACCATTAGCTCCAGAGGGATCGAACACAGGCCCAGCCGTGGAGTCCGGTCCCGGAGCCGCGCCGCCGACCCCCTTGCAGATGCTGAAGCGTGAAGAGGTCCGGAAACCGGCGGCTGAAGACTCCTCAGTCTTCATAAGGTAGCGCACAGCACTGCAGCTGTGCGCCATTTTCCTCTCAGCACACTTCACTGGGCAGTCACTGAGGGTGCAGAGCGCTGGGGGGGGGCGCTCTGAGAGGCAAATATAAACCTTATACAAGGCTAAAAATACCTCACATATAGCCCATAGGGGCTATATGGAGATATTTAACCCCTGCCTGACTGGAAAAATAGCGGGAGAAGAACCCGCCGAAAAAGGGGCGGGGCCTATCTCCTCAGCACACGGCGCCATTTTCTGTCACAGCTCCGCTGGTCAGAACGGCTCCCAGGTCTCTCCCCTGCACTGCACTACAGAAACAGGGTAAAACAGAGAGGGGGGGCACATTAATGGCTATATATATATATATTAAAGCAGCTATAAGGGAGCACTTAATATAAGGATATCCCTTGTATATATAGCGCTTTGTGGTGTGTGCTGGCAGACTCTCCCTCTGTCTCCCCAAAAGGGCTAGTGGGTCCTGTCTTCATTAGAGCATTCCCTGTGAGTTTGCGGTGTGTGTCGGTACGTGGTGTCGACATGTATGAGGACGATATTGGTGTGGAGGCGGAGCAATTGCCAAATATGCAGATGTCACCCCCCAGGGGGTCGACACCAGAATGGATGCCTTTATTTGTGGAATTACGTGATGGTTTATCTTCCCTTAAACAGTCAGTTGAGGACATGAGGCGGCCGGACAATCAATTAATGCCTGTCCAGGCGCCTCAAACACCGTCAGGGGCTGTAAAACGCCCTTTGCCTCAGTCGGTCGACACAGACCCAGACACGGGCACTGATTCCAGTGACGACGGTAGAAATTCAAACGTATTTTCCAGTAGGGCCACACGTTATATGATTTTGGCAATGAAGGAGACGTTACATTTAGCTGATACTACAGATACCGTAAAACAGGGTATTATGTATGGTGTGAAAAAACTACAAACAGTTTTTCCTGAATCAGAAGAATTAAATGACGTGTGTGATGAAGCGTGGGTTGCTCCTGATAAAAAGTTGATAATTTCAAAAAAGTTATTGGCATTATACCCTTTCCCGCCAGAGGTTAGGGCGCGCTGGGAAACACCCCCTAAGGTGGACAAGGCGCTCACACGCTTATCCAAACAAGTGGCGTTACCCTCTCCTGAGACGGCCGCACTTAAGGATCCATCAGATAGAAAGATGGAAGTTATTCAAAAGAATATATACACACATGCAGGTGTTATACTACGACCAGCTATAGCAACTGCCTGGATGTGCAGTGCTGGAGTAGTTTGGTCAGAATCCCTGATTGAAAATATTGATACCCTAGATAGGGACAATGTTTTACTGTCGTTAGAACAAATAAAGGATGCATTTATCTATATGCGTGATGCACAGAGGGATATTTGCACACTGGCATCTCGGGTGAGTGCTATGTCCATTTCAGCCAGAAGAGCCTTATGGACACGACAGTGGACAGGCGATGCGGATTCAAAACGTCACATGGAGGTTTTGCCGTATAAAGGGGAGGAGTTATTTGGAGTTGGTCTATCAGACTTGGTGGCCACGGCTACTGCCGGGAAATCCACTTTTTTACCTCAAGTCACTCCCCAACAGAGAAAGGCACCGACCTTTCAACCGCAGCCTTTTCGCTCCTACAAAAATAAGAGAGCAAAGGGCTTGTCGTACCTGCCACGAGGCAGAGGAAGAGGGAAGAGACACCAACAGGCAGCTCCTTCCCAGGAACAGAAGCCCTCCCCGGCTCCTGCAAAAACCTCAGCATGACGCTGGGGCCTCTCAAGCGGACTCGGGGACAGTGGGGGGCCGTCTCAAAAATTACAGCGCGCAGTGGGCTCACTCGCAGGTAGACCCCTGGATCCTGCAGATAATATCTCAGGGGTACAGGTTGGAATTAGAGACGGATCCTCCTCATCGTTTCCTGAAGTCTGCCTTACCAACCGTCTCTTCCGAAAGGGAGAGGGTGTTGGAAGCCATTCACAAGCTGTACGCTCAGCAGGTGATAGTCAAAGTACCCCTATTACAACAAGGAAAGGGGTATTATTCCACTCTATTTGTGGTACCGAAGCCGGATGGCTCGGTAAGGCCTATTCTAAATCTGAAGTCCTTGAACCTCTACATAAAAAAGTTCAAGTTCAAGATGGAGTCACTCAGAGCAGTGATAGCGAACCTGGAAGAAGGGGACTTTATGGTATCCTTGGACATCAAGGATGCGTATCTACACGTTCCGATTTACCCCGCACACCAGGGGTACCTCAGGTTCATTGTTCAAAACTGTCACTATCAGTTTCAGACGCTGCCGTTCGGATTGTCCACGGCGCCTCGGGTCTTTACCAAGGTAATGGCCGAGATGATGATTCTTCTTCGAAGAAAAGGCGTATTAGTTATCCCATACTTGGACGATCTCCTAATAAGGGCAAGGTCCAGAGAACAGCTGGAGACAGCTTTAGCACTATCTCAAGAGGTGCTAAGACAACACGGGTGGATTCTGAATATTCCAAAATCCCATTTAATCCCGACAACTCGTCTGCTGTTCCTAGGAATGATTCTGGACACGGTTCAGAAAAAGGTTTTCCTTCCAGAGGGAAAAGCCAAGGAGTTATCCGATCTGGTCAGGAACCTCCTAAAACCAGGAAAAGTGTCAGTACATCAATGCACAAGAGTCCTGGGAAAAATGGTGGCTTCTTACGAAGCAATTCCATTCGGCAGATTCCATGCAAGAATATTCCAAAGGGATCTGTTGGACAAATGGTCAGGGTCGCATCTGCAGATGCACCTGCGAATAACCCTGTCACCAAAGACAAGGGTGTCACTTCTGTGGTGGTTGCAGAAGGCTCACCTATTAGAAGGCCGCAGATTCGGCATTCAGGATTGGATCCTGGTGACCACGGACGCCAGCCTGAGAGGCTGGGGAGCAGTCACACAAGGAAGAAACTTCCAGGGAGTATGGACGAGTCTGGAAAAGTCTCTTCACATAAACATTCTGGAACTAAGAGCAATCTACAATGCTCTAAGCCAGGCGGAACTTCTCCTGCAAGGAAAGCCGGTGTTGATTCAGTCGGACAACATCACGGCGGTCGCCCATGTAAACAGGCAGGGCGGCACAAGAAGCAGGAGTGCAATGGCAGAAGCTGCCAAGATTCTTCGCTGGGCGGAGAATCACGTGATAGCACTGTCAGCAGTGTTCATCCCGGGCGTGGACAACTGGGAAGCAGACTTCCTCAGCAGACACGATCTTCATCCGGGAGAGTGGGGTCTACATCCAGAAGTCTTCAACATGTTAATAGACCGTTGGGAAAGACCAATTGTAGACATGATGGCGTCTCGCCTCCACAAGAAACTGGACAAATATTGCGCCAGGTCAAGAGATCCACAGGCAATAGCTGTGGACGCACTGGTAACTCCTTGGGTGTACCAGTCAGTGTATGTGTTTCCTCCTCTGCCGCTCATACCAAAGGTATTGAAGATCATACGGCAAAGAAGAGTAAGAACAATACTAGTGGTTCCGGATTGGCCGAGAAGGACTTGGTATCCGGAACTTCAAGAGATGCTCACGGACGAACCGTGGCCTCTACCTCTGAGAAGGGACCTGCTACAGCAGGGTCCCTGTCTTTTTCAAGACTTACCGCGGCTGCGTTTGACGGCATGGCGGTTGAACGCCAGATCCTAAAAGGGAAAGGCATTCCAGAAGAAGTCATTCCTACCTTGATTAAGGCACGGAAGGAAGTCACCGTGAAACATTATCACCGCATTTGGCGAAAATATGTAGCGTGGTGCGAGGATCGGAGGGTTCCGACGGAGGAATTCCAACTGGGTCGTTTCCTACATTTCCTGCAATCAGGATTATCTATGGGTCTCAAATTGGGATCCATTAAGGTTCAAATTTCGGCCCTGTCAATATTCTTCCAAAAAGAATTGGCCTCTGTCCCTGAGGTCCAGACTTTTGTCAAGGGAGTACTGCATATACAGCCTCCTGTGGGGCCTCCGGTGGCACCGTGGGATCTAAATGTAGTTTTAGATTTCCTCAAATCCCATTGGTTTGAACCATTGAAAAAGGTGGATTTGAAATATCTCACATTGAAAGTGACTATGTTACTAGCCCTGGCCTCTGCCAGGAGAGTATCTGAATTGGCGGCTTTATCTTATAAAAGTCCTTATCTAATCTTCCATTCGGATAGGGCAGAACTGCGGACTCGTCCGCATTTTCTCCCTAAAGTGGTATCAGCATTTCATCTGAACCAACCTATTGTGGTGCCTGCGGCCACTAGCGACTTGGAGGACTCCAAGTTGTTGGACGTTGTCAGAGCCTTAAAAATATACATTGCAAGGACGGCTGGAGTCAGAAAATCTGACTCGCTGTTTATATTGTATGCACCCAACAAGTTGGGCGCACCTGCTTCTAAGCAGTCGATTGCTCGTTGGATTTGTAACACAATTCAACTTGCACATTCTGTGGCAGGCCTGCCACAGCCTAAAACTGTAAAAGCCCGCTCCACAAGGAAGGTGGGCTCATCTTGGGCGGCTGCCCGAGGGGTCTCGGCATTACAACTCTGCCGAGCAGCTACGTGGTCGGGGGAGAACACGTTTGTAAAATTTTACAAATTTGATACCCTGGCAAAGGAGGACCTGGAGTTCTCTCATTCGGTGCTGCAGAGTCATCCGCACTCTCCCGCCCGTTTGGGAGCTTTGGTATAATCCCCATGGTCCTTTCAGGAACCCCAGCATCCACTTAGGACGATAGAGAAAATAAGAATTTACTTACCGATAATTCTATTTCTCGGAGTCCGTAGTGGATGCTGGGCGCCCATCCCAAGTGCGGATTATCTGCAATACTTGTACATAGTTATTGTTAACTAATTCGGGTTATTGTTAAGGAGCCATCTTTAAGAGGCCCTTTCTGTTGTCATACTGTTAACTGGGTTTAGATCACAAGTTGTACGGTGTGATTGGTGTGGCTGGTATGAGTCTTACCCGGGATTCAAAATGCCTCCCTTATTGTGTATGCTCGTCCGGGCACAGTACCTAACTGGAGTCTGGAGGAGGGTCATAGGGGGAGGAGCCAGTGCACACCACCTGACCTAGTAAAGCTTTACTTTTTTGTGCCCTGTCTCCTGCGGAGCCGCTATTCCCCATGGTCCTTTCAGGAACCCCAGCATCCACTACGGACTCCGAGAAATAGAATTATCGGTAAGTAAATTCTTATTATAACCGGGAAAGTTCCGAAGGGATATATATACCTAAATATTTTAGTTTATCTTGGGTCATGGTAAATTGTGAAGAGAATTCAGAGTATAAGAGGGGGTCATTAATATTAGTCAAAGGAAGTAGTTCGGATTTATGGGAGTTTATACGATAACCAGCGAAGGTGCTAAAACAATGAATAGTATCGAATATAGCCGGGATAGAAGTACGGGGGTTGGAAACAAATAAAATCATATCGTCTGCGAATAATCCAAGTTTAACCTCTTTCCCTCCCACTGAATTCCCAGAGAAAGCCGGTAACTTTCTCAGTGCTATCGCTAGTGGCTCTAAAGCTGCCGCAAATAGCAAGGGGGATAAGGGGCAACCTTGCCTGGTTCCTCTATGAATCACTAAGGGTTGAGAAAGAAATCGATTAGTAAAAATTTGTGTAGATGCGTTATGATATATGGTGCGTAGTATGGCCACAAAGTGGTCGGGAAATCCAAAACGTCTGAGTGTCTCAAACAGGTGGTCCCGCGTCACCAGGTCAAATGCCTTCTCAGCATCTGGTGATAGTAGAAAAGTGGGTCCACCTGTTTCCACACCTCCCAAGGACTGGAGAACTGTCAGAACTTTGCGAATATTAGTCACTGAGTGCCTGCCTGAGATAAACCCGGTTTGATCTTCATGGACTATCTCAGGCAAAATATATTTCAAACAGTCCGCCAACAGTTTAGTAAACAATTTGTAGTCCACATTAAGCAAGGAAATAGGGCGGTAAGAGGACGGGAGGAGGGGGTCCTTACCAGGTTTAGGTATAACCCTAATCAGGGCCGAGTTAAAGTAATACGGGATCGTAAGAGTAGAAAGAATAGAATTAAAGAAGGCAGTCAGGGAGTCGGTTATTTTAGGGGAGAGCAATTTAAAGAATTCCCCAGATAGGCCATCAGGGCCCGGGGTCTTCAGAGGCTTAAGTGCTTTAATAGCTTCCTCTACCTCAGTGGCAGTAACAGGAGCAGTCAGGGAGTCCAATTGAGTAGAAGAAATCTGGGGCAACTGCAATGTGTCCCAGAAGGAGCTTTTATTAATTTGGTCCACCTCACTATGTGAATAAAGGTCATTGAAAAAGGAGTAAAAAATATCGGTTATCGCCTTTCCCACAGACTGTGTTTTAGAGGCAGAGTCTCTCAATGCCGTCACATGATGGGGGCCCCTGTCGGATCTGAGTAAGTTGGAGAGCATTCGGCTAGGCTTATCCCCATATTGGAAGAATTTATGTTTTCCCGCGATAAGAAAGCTATTATCCATATTTGTTAGAGTGTGGTCAAATTGGGTTTTAGCATCCCTATACACTTGTTTGTTAGCTGGGGTAGGTGAGGATTTAAAACGTTGAAATGAGGATGTGAGTGTAGCTTGTGCCTCTCTATATGCGATATCCCGATCTCGTCTATACTTCGACATGTATGCTATTATGTCTCCTCGCAAAACTGCTTTAGCAGTCTGCCAAAACAAGGCAGGGTCAGATATGTGATCAGAGTTGTTAAGAGAGTAAGAGTCCCAAGAAGCTAGCAGCATGTTCTTAAAGTCTGGGGAAGCCGCCATTTTGGCAGGGAATCTCCAATGTGAATTAGTACCTAAAGTGAATTTACCTTGCAATACAATCGATATAGGTGCGTGGTCTGAAA
This sequence comes from Pseudophryne corroboree, assembly GCF_028390025.1. Classification (NCBI taxonomy): domain Eukaryota; kingdom Metazoa; phylum Chordata; class Amphibia; order Anura; family Myobatrachidae; genus Pseudophryne; species Pseudophryne corroboree. Next base: position 423,946,381 of record NC_086452.1, on the reverse strand, counting down.
TAGTTATAGGGTTAATAGTTGCCTCAATGATCCTGGGGGACAGGTCAGTGGATACAAGAAAATAATCGATACGAGAAAAAGAATTGTGAGTTGAAGAATAATAGGTGTATTCTAATTCTACAGGGTTATGCAACCGCCATACGTCTACCAAGCCTAATTGCGTAGATATATAGTCCAGATTGATCTTGGGAAGCCGGGACCTCTGAGAGGAAACACCCTTCCTGTCCAAAATCAAAGAGGATACCAAATTCATAACCCCTCCAACAATAAGAGAGGTCTGAGAATAAGGTCGGAGAAGATTCGTCATCTCTAAATAAAATGTTTTATCATAAACGGCCGGGGCATAGACATTACATAGGGTTAGTCTGGTTCCCTCCAAGGTGACATCTAGAACAATATATCTACCCAAGGGATCAATAATCTGATGATGGATGTCAATCTCAACCCCTTTACTGATGAGGATCGCAACCCCCCTCACCTTAGAAGAAAATTAAGAAAAGGCTACAACTTCTTGTTTAAGCATAGAAAGCTTACCATGTTCAGCAGGAGTCAGGTGCGTTTCCTGGAGCAGAGAGACATCCGCTTTCACTTTATTTAAGTAAGTGAGGATACGTCTCCGTTTGATAGGGGAATTGATGCCCCTAACATTCCATGACATTATGTTAAGATGGGACATCTATCCAACAATAGGGGAATACAAAGAGCCAATAGCATTTCTTGAGATGGGGAACATTAAGAAGTATAATCCGGAGTAACAGAGACATAAATGCTTCCCCCCCCCCCCATCTGGTGAGACGACTTCAGGAAGGACAGAAAAGAGAAAGAAGTAGGAAAAGACAGAAAAGAGAGAAGAAAATAGAAGTAAGAACAAAGACAAAAACAGTACATGAAAACATCTACAACGGTAAACATTGGTAGAAACAGGCAGCCTGATCCAGCTGCAATGTAAAGCAAAAGAAGTTGAGAATTAAAATGAAATAACCAACGGGCAATACCGGGTTAGTATATTTAAACAGACAACATTTTGACCCTTACGGAAAAAGAATGGAGCATCATCTACACCATCGTATTAGGCGGCAAACCAAACCAAACCCACCCCACAATAAGGTAGAAATATTAACAATATCACCCAGTAGAGAAGGAATGGCCAAATCACGGTATTAAGCGTCACTCATCCTCAGCTCTGGATGGAGAGGATGGCTGCGAAGCCGAGGGTAATCGTATGGTTCCCTCGAGTTCCATTACAAATTCTTTAGCAGAGTCCACTGAAGTGAAGTCCTTCGGACCTTTTGGGGTGAAGATGCGCAGCCACGCAGGGTAGAGAAGAGAGAATCGGGTACCACTTTTCACTAATTGAGAGCATATTGGAGACATTTCTTTCCTAGCTCTAGAGACTTCCGCGGAATAATCTTGGAAGAGAAACAGCCGTTGGCTATCCCAGTGAAGCGGACCTTTGCTCCGAGCTGCAGACCATATCATTTCTTTGTGTCGGAAGTTTAAGCATTTAAAGATAACCGGGCGGGGCCTGGACTGGCTAGAGTCCCGTGGCGGACCCAGTCTATGCGCTCGCTCAATTTCCAACGAGGAAAGGTCTTCCGGGATACCTAGGAGATCCGGTAAATCAGAGAGGAGAAATTTTAAAAGGTCGGGGCCTTTCAGCGATTCTTTAAGGCCCACGATTCTCAGGTTATTTCGCCTCGAACGATTCTCCAGGTCATCTATCTTCATCATCATGTGTTGGCGAGAAGATGTCAAGGATATAACCTGTTCTTTTAGATCTTCAATTTCTTTAAAGTTAGCTCCTATCCTATTTTCATTTACTGAGATTCTGCGTGTCATGGACCAGAGTTCCGATTTCAGGTCCGATACTGCCGTCATGAATTTATCTGCCTGAGTTTGTAGCAGAGGTTCCACAGTCTCCTTAATCACTTTCACTATATCCGAGTAAGAAGGAGGTGCGGGGGGAGCCTTCGGAGGCATGGTAGGTGGGGAGTCAGCTGTAGTGCCCAGAGAATCAGAATTAGGTGACGGTAATGGAGAATCAGGGCTTGGTTCACCACGCTTACCACCACTTCTATATCTTTGAGGTTTCGGTGTAGAAGAACTTAAGAATTTGTCCATAATAATTATTATGAGCTCATGAGGGTCAGACAGACGAGGCGGTATGCCGTTGGTTATAAAAGCAGGGGAAGTTCTACATCACAGCCGCGTGAGGTGTGTATTCACATTTTGCAGACAAATGTTACCAGTCAGAAGAGGCTGAAATCAGACGTAGATTACTATGCCGTCAGAAGGACACAGCTGTGAGCAGCAGGTATAGTTTCAACACCACCAGCATATATGGGAGGGTGGTCAGCCAGATGTAAAGAGCATGGCAAACAATAATAATAATATTGCAGTATGTTGAAGATTACGGCAATCCGACCCGCGGCATCACCGTGTGAGCACGCCAATTGAGGGTATATCAATAAGTATTGGGATAACCACTCTTGCTTCCCACATGCGGTGGTAGGAAGGGGGGGTAGGAGGTGTAATTCACTTTGTGGCAATGGACTGGAGAGAGAGTCACCGGTATTGAGGGTCAGCTGTAAGGGTAGCAAAGGTGTTCAATCCCACTGTTTTACTGTTTTACGGTCCACCAGATAATGAGCGTAGGGTGAGGAGTTGTCCCACAGGGGTAGGAAGAGGAAGGGCTCAGTATGGCCGTGGGGTCCCTGCAGGTGGCTGTTTATTGATATTTAATGACCCCCTCACCTCTAGTTCCCACTCCTCCGCCCTCCTGGTCCAGTGCGGGACGTGTGCTGCGGGTAGAGCGGCACAGGGAGAGTTCCTCCGGCGTACAGGTACCCAGGGCCGTCGGGGGTATAAATTGGGCACAGAGGGGGCAATATCTCCAGCGGCAGCCGCTATTTAGTTGTGTGGAAGCAGGAGCTCTAATTCCCTGCATCCAGCCGCCTCTCCAGTCAGGCCACGCCCCGAAGATGTGATTTTTAATAGTTCTGCCTTTCATCCACAGGGACCTTTCTGGGTCACATACAAATTTGCACAAGTAGTACAAACTGATACCGACACGGACTCTGATTCCTGTGTCGACACTAGTGATTCCAGGAGAATAGTTCCTAAGTTAGCAAAAAAGCATTCAAAACATGTTTTAGCTATAAAGGAGGTGTTAGAAGTTACGAAGCCCCCTCTTTTACCACAAGGAGAGGGTTTACTTTATTGAAGAAGTAATGTAATTTTCCCTCCACCTCAGGTCTGATTTAACCTGAAAAGAAATTTCAGATTCCCAAAAGGAATTCAGGCAGCTTACCTTTTTCCAAAAAAGGTGGGAGTCACCCCGCATTTTAGACAGGGCCCTGTCATAAAAGGGAAAAGGTGTTTCTCCCTGCGCCTGGAATGGCTTCACTTAAGGAGCCGACAGACCGCAAGTGAGTGAGGTGATTTATTGATGTGGCCAATGGGACACTACTCAGGCCTACCATTGTCTGTAAGTGGGTGAGTAGTGCTATTGGAAAGTGGTCAGAAAACTTGTCATTAGACATTGACACAATAGATGGAGACAAGATACTCCTAACGTTAGGTCATATCAAAGACGCTGCTGCGTACGTACTAGAATCCATGAAATATATTGGTTACTTGGGATCAAGAACCGCTACCATGGCAGTATTGGCTCGGAGGGCGTTGTGGATTCGCCAGTGGAATGCTGATGTAGATTCCAAAATAAAATATGGAGGCTCTCCTGTATAAAGGTGAGGCCTTGTTTCGTGATGGGCTGGATGCGTTAGTCTCGGTGTCTACCGCAGGTAAGTTGACATTGTTGCCTTATGCTCCTACACCGGCGAAAAAGACACATCACTCTCACATACAGTCCTTTCGGCCCAACAAATACAAAAAGGCCAAAGGTCTCCCCTTTTTTTATTTTATTTTTGCAGGTAAGGGAAGTGGAAAAGGAAAGAAATCCGCAGCGTCTCCTGGATCGCAGGAGCAGAAGTCCACCCCTGCTTCTGCCAAATCTGCAGCATAACGCTGGGGCTCCCTTGCGGGAGTCCGCTCGGGTGGGAGCACGTCTGAAACTTTTCAGCCAAATCTGGATTCAATCTGGCCTGAACCAATGGGTCTTACAAATAGTGTCCCATGGGTACAAACTAGAGTTTCAAGACGTCCCCCCATGCCGATTTTTCAAATCGACCTTGCCAGCTTCTCAAAATTCAAAAATTATGTCAGGATCAGGTCATTGTCCTGGTACCCTTGGCACAGTAAGGAGAAGGTTTTTTTATTCAAGCCTCTTCGTAGTACCAAAGCCGGACAGCTCGGTCAGACCGATTTTAAACCTGAAAATCTGAATACCTGAAAAGGTTCAAGATGGAATCCCTGAGGGTAGTGATTTCCAGTCTGGAAGAGGGGGACTTCATGGTGTCAGTAGACATAAAAGATGCTTACTTGCATGTTCCCATTTATCCTCCTCACCAAGCTTATCTGAGATTTGCAGTACAGGATTGCCATTACCAGTTTCAGACGTTGCCGTTCAGACTCTCCACGACACCGAGGGTATTCACCAAGGTGATGGCGGAGATGATTGCTCGTTAAAAAGGAGTCAATATAATTCCTTATCTGGACGATCTCCTGATAAATGCGAGATCCAGGGAACAGTTGGTGCAGAACATCGCACTCACCCTGTCAATACTCCAACAACACGGTTGGATCATGAATTTTCCAAAGTCGCAGTTGGAACCGAGGACAAGATTGTCCTTTTTAGGGATGATTCTGGACACAGAAGTATGGAGAGTATTTCTTCCAGTGGAAAAGGCTCTGGAAATCCAGAAAATGGTCAAACAAATATTGAAACCAACAAGCGTGTTGATCCATCAATGCATTCGGTTGTTGGGGAAATTGCTAGCGGCCTACGAGGCCATACAGTTTTCCCGATTTCATGCCAGAGTATTCCAGTGGGACCTGTTGGACAAGTGGTCCGGATGCCACATACACATACACCGGAAAATAATCCTGTCCCCCAAAGCCAGGATTTCGCTCCTGTGGTGGCTACACAGTTCTCACCTACTAGAGGGATGCAGGTTTGGGATTCACAACTGGGTCCTAATAACCACAGATGCAAATCTCCGAGGCTGGAGAGCTGTAACACAGGGGGATAGCTTCCAAGGAAAATGGTCAAGTCAGGAAACCTGCCTTCACATAAACGTTCTGGAATTGAGAGCCATTTACAATGGCCTTCTACAAGCGGTACATCTTCTTCAAGATCCTGTGCAGATCCAGTCGGACAATGTAACAGCAGTCGCGTACATAAACAGGCAAGGCGGAACGAAAAGCAGAGCGGCAATGGCAGAGGTGACAAGGATTCTCCTCTGGGCAGAAAGACATGTTAGAGCTGTCAGCAATTTTCATTCCGGGAGTGGACAACTGGGAAGAAGACTTCCTCAGCAGACACGATCTCCATCCAGGAGAGTGGGGCCTCCACCAATAAGTCTTCGCAGAGGTGACGAGTCTTTGGGGAGTTCCTCAAGTAGACATGATGGTATCTCATCTAAACAAAAAGCTTCAGAGATATTGTCCCAGGTCGAGAGACCCTCAAGCAATGGCAGTGGATACACTGGTGACCCAGTGGGTGTTTCGGTCGGTATATATGTTTTCCCTGCACTTCCACTGATTCCAAAAGTGCTCAAACTCTTGTTCTTATAATTATTTTGAGAAATCTTCATTGCCCCAGATTGGCCAAGTAGGGCTTGGTATCCAGATCTTCAGGAGTTGCTCATAGAAGATCCTCGGCCTCTTCCTCCTCGAGAGGACCTACTACAGCAGGGGCCGTGTGTGTGTCAAGACTTACCGCGGCTACGTTTGACGGCATGGCTGTTGAGCGTCGGATCCTAGCCCGAAAGGGTATTCCCAAGGAAGTCATCCCCACTCTTATTCAGGTCAGGAAAGGAGTAACGTCTAAACATTACCACCGTATTTGGAGAAAATATGTGTCTTGGTGTGAATCCAAGAAGGCTCCTACGGAAGAGTTTGAGTTGGGACGTTTTCTCCATTTTCTGCAGGCTGGTGTGGATGCGGGCCTTAGATTGGGGTCAATCAAGGTCCAGATTTTGGCCTTATAAGTTTTATTTAAAAAACAATTGGCCTCCTTTCCAGAAGTTCAGGCGTTCGTGAAAGGGGTTCTGCACATCCAGCCTCCATTTGTGCCTCCAGTGGCACCATGGGACCTTAATGTGGTGTTGCAGTTCCTTCAATCGAGTTGGTTTGAGCCTCTACAAGAAATAGAGTTGAAGTTTCTCACTTGGAAAGTGGTGATGCTTGTGGCGTTGGCATCCGCAAAGCGGGTGTCTGAATTGGGGGCCTTGTCCCACAAGAGCCCTTACCTGATCTTCCATGAAGATAGGGCAGAGTTGAGAACTCATCAACATTTTCTTCCAAAGGTGGTTTCCTCTTTCCACATAAACCAACCTATTGTGGTGCTAGTTGCTACTGACACGTTCGCTGAGTAAAAGTCTCTAGATGTGGTTAGAGCTTTGAAGATTCATGTCGCTAGAACAGTTCGAATACGGAAAACAGAGGTTTTGTTTCTGCTGTATGCTCCCAACAAGATTGGGTGTCCTGCTTCCAAGCAGACTATTGCGCGCTGGATCAGAGGTACGATTCAGCAAGCTCATTCTACAGCTTGATTGCCGTTACCGATGTTGGTGAAGGCCCATTCTACTAGGAAGGTGGGCTCCTCCTGGGCGGCTGCCCGGGGGGGTCTCGGCATTACAACTTTGCCGAGCAGCTACTTAGTCAGGGTCAAACACATTTGCAAAATTCTACAAGTTTGACACCTTGGCCGATGAGGACCTAAAGTTTGGTCAATCGGTGCTGCAGGGTCATCCGTACTCTCCCGCCCATACTGGAGCTTTGGTATAGACCCCATGGTCTTGATGTCATCCCCAGCATCCTCTAGGACGTATGAGAAAATAGGATTTTACTTACCGGTAAATCTATTTCTCGTAGTCCGTAGAGGATGCTGGGCGCCCGTCCCAGTGCGTACTTTACCTGCATTTTAGTTATTACAGTTACACAAGTTGTGTTATCTTGGTTTCAGCATGTTGCTGCAATTAGTTCATGCCTGTTGGCGTGTGTTATGTTGAATGCCATGTGTGCGGCATGGTTGAGGGTGTGAGTTAGTAGATATTTCACCACTAGTTAAGTAATTCCTTTCCTCGAAATGTCAGTCTCCCTGGGCACAGTTCCTACAACTGAGGTCTGGAGGAGGGGCATAGAGGGAAGAGCCAGTTCACACCTAATGAAAAGTCTTTGGAGTGCCCATGTCTCCTGCGGATCCCGTCTATACCCCATGGTTTTGATGTCGTCCCCAGCATCCTCTACGGACTGAGAGAAAAGGATTTACCTGTAGGTTATCAAAATCCTATTATTACACTCACATTTAGAAAGTGCAAAAGTCGCATGTAATATACCTCCAACATGGGGGATGATGTGGATCCTCTTCCTAATATATGTATCTCCACTTGAGCTCATGAAAACTCAAAGGGAGAAGGATTTAGTGCAACACCGTCGGACAATTTAAAAGACACATTAATATCTAGTTCTACTCACATTAAAAAAGTAATAAGATTGCATATAATGACCTCCAATGTACAGGGATCATGACTCTCGGTAAACATGGAAAGGAGCATGCTGTCTTTATCCTGGCTACCGTAATATGAGAGTCCCGGCAGTCCCTCCTGGAGTCACAGATACAGCCACCTGCTTGACAAAGTAAGACCTTTTCACTCAGAGTCTAGAAGTGATGTAAAAAATTTAATAAAAACACCAAGGCATTAGAACAAACTGTGTTCAGCACCATCACACATCCCTGAGGATAATCTGGTGGTGTCCATGTTGGCTATGTGTGTCTGACATTTCTCACACTGTCCTCAGAGAAGCCTCTTTTGCATCCTTCCACCTTTTGTGCACATGTTGGGAGCAGTACAAGTAAAGATGGTGATGAAGATAATAGAAATTGAGAATGCTTCTGTGGAAGTGGAACAGGATGAGGGGGATATGTTTGTACTACTACTATCTGACACTGAAGATGAGGATGCTTATGATGATGTTTTTGTAAGTCAGTCACCAGTGGCTGCAGTTCTTGCCCGTGATAAAAAGGAAGCCCTTGTCATGCCTGGGCATAAGACCCAAAAATCCACCTCTTGGGAGTAATTATTTTTACCCAAATCTTGACATTTGTAAAGGCATTTGCTCCATTTGTTAGGCCATAGTTAGAAAAGGTAGGGATGTTAGCCATCTAGTCACCTCCTCCATGTTACGTCATTTGCGGGGACTTCATGAAATTTATTTTGTATGATTATAATGTACTAATTAACACCATCATCATCATCCATCTCTTCATTAGTGATCGGAGGTAGTCCTTTAAAAAAATTGTTTTATGGGGGCCCAAACAAAGCACTTCTGTCACAAAAGTGTCAGATCTGGTTTCTGAAGTGCTTGGTTTGTTAAACTACATGTCCTTTTTAATATAAAACATAGAAGTGGGTGAGAGGGCCTAATGAGAATTCCATCTTGCACCACTATTATTTTCAAAATGGGCTATAATTTTTTGGGGGCGATAGGGATGGTCTTTTATGCATAGATAATTTTATTGGTTATAGCTCTGTTTTCATTATGGGCTGCATTTTTGGGGAGCATTGGTGAATGTCTTATTCTTTTATTTTTGCTGCTAGGCCTCACCTCACAGAGAATATGAACCATACAGTTACCTACCACAATCAATCAATCCCTTTTTTGATTCTTTTATTGGCCCTCATTCCGAGTTGATCGGTCGGTATTTTTCATCGCATCGCAATGAAAATCCGCTTAGTACGCATGCGCAATATTCGCACTGCGACTGCGCCAAGTAATTTAACAATGAAGATAGTATTTTTACTCACGGCTTTTTCATCGCTCCGGCGATCGTAATGTGATTGACAGGAAATGGGTGTTACTGGGCGGAAACACAGCGTTTTATGGGCGTGTGGATGAAAACGCTACCGTTTCCGGAAAAAACGCAGGAGTGGCTGGAGAAACGGGGGAGTGTCTGAGCGAACGCTGGGTGTGTTTGTGACGTCAAACCAGGAACGACAAGCACTGAACTGATCGCACAGGCAGAGTAAGGTTGAAGTTACTCAGAAACTGCAAAGTAGTTTGTAATCGCAATATTGCGAATACATCGGTCGCAATTTTAATAAGCTAAGATACACTCCCAGTAGGCGTAGGCTTAGCGTGTGTAACTCTGCTAAATTCGCCTTGCGACCGATCAACTCGGAATGAGGGCCCTTATCTTTTTGCTGCTAGGCCTCACAGAGAAAAGTTAATTCACATCAGTGTCTTCCCTAGTGGACCATACAGTTGCCAATGAGTACCACAATCAATCAATCTTTTTATTTGTTGACATCATAAATATAAGCAGAGTGATTCACCGCTGCGAGTTGTCATTTGCGAAAAAGCTACAAAATTGTTCTTTTTAATTGTACAACTTGTGTATGTTGAGTTTATCAATAGGGATGACGTGGATCTTATAGTTGCCTACCGCAATCAATCTTTTTTTTAAATTCTCCTTTTATTGTGTTTTTGCTGCTTGTTAACACCTCAGTCTCACTTAGCTTGCCCTAGTTCGGTGCTTGGTGCAGCCTTTTGGCCTAAACTGGATGAAAACAACATTGTGAGCTGGGAGGTCAATAATACTGCAATAATAGTGTAGCAGAAAAAAGGGCCCAAAATATGTGATTTTAGCTTTTTTTTCTTGTCAATTTTTGAGAAAATAAAATAAAAATTGCAACACCAAAACCAGCATTTCTTCTTAGAAGTAACTGCATATGCCAGATATGGTAGGTTTTCATTATTACACTAAAATGCTTTAAGTGTATTGTATGCAGAGGCGGATTGGTCATGGGGTTTACAGGGAGGATTCCCGGTGGGCCGACGCACCCATGGGGCCTGTTTTGTTTGAGGACATGTGGTCCTTTTTATAGACATAATGATTAATATGCAAAATAATTTGCATATATGAAAATTACTTTGCCACTTAGCCTGTGATTGCAGATGATCTAGTGTATGCTCTGTCTGCCTGCTTGGCTGACATATAAGATTGAGTGAATAGTGATTGGGATACGGTTGGTGTAATAAGCAAGAAAATATATCTTTCTACAGAATTATATAGTTTCCTAAATTCTGAAGGTGTATCATATAATGTGCTCATAATATTTAATGTTATTTCTTTTTAACTTCCCCCTTGATGCTGGACATCCCCACTATCTGGAAAGTCTTGGGGGGAGGGTGCTGCTGCCATGGCCCATGGCTAGACCTTACACCTCTGGTGCTGCCCATGTGGGGCCACTAGTACAAATTTTTCCAGGGCCGCTTTTTGTTCCCAATCCGCCCCTGATTGTATGCTGGTACTTTTGCTTTCCAAACAGAGTGGCTGTGGAACTACTGCACCCAGCAAGGAGGTAACTACTGAATCTCTGTCCTAGTGATCAGTGATGTCACTGATTAGGCGAGAGATCTCTCGGCTAGGAACAGAAGCCGTCCTCACCTCTGCTCATCACTCTTAGGGCTCGTCACTATAACTACCGCCACATACACGCCCGGTCGGCGCATAGGGGGTGTGGCTGGCACACAGGTGGGCTGTGTGGGGGTGTGGAGACACGATTGCGTCATTGTGGCTCCCCACCCGCTTAACAGTGCCATGCTGCGTAGGGCTATCTACATTTCCCTGGTCGGTGGAGCGATTGTAACGCTGGGCATGCTGGGTGGCCTTGTGCATGCAATCGTACTGAGTACCAGAGTCTGCTTTTTTAGCAGAATCTGCTACTCAACCTGAATAGGGTCCCATGTCCTGACGATTGGGGAAACATTGCTGACATGCTCTGGGGACACTTAGACAAAAAAATGAAGAGTTTCAGTGCCAAGAACATGCCACAGACAACTTTTCTGTTCACAAACAATATAATATGGCTTAGGCATGGTCATGGCCTGTTCATCTAAACTTATTTTCTCATATGTCCTAGAGGATGCTGGGGACGCTTCAAGAATCATGGGGTACAGACGGGATCCGCAGGAGACATGGGCACACTATAAGACTTTGATTGGGTGTGAACTGGCTCCTCCCTCTATGCCCCTCCTCCAGACTCCAGTTAGATTCTGTGCCCAGGGAGACTGGTCACAAACAGGGGAGCTCTACTGAGTTTCTCTGAAAAAGACTTTGTTAGGTTTTTATGTTCAGGGAGCACTGCTGGCAACAGGTTCCCTGCATCGTGGGACTGAGGGAAGAGAAGCAGACCTACTTCTGTGAGTTCAAAGGCCCTGCTTCTTAGGCTACTGGACACCATTAGCTCCAGAGGGTCCGATCACTTGGTCCGCCTAGCTGCTCGTTCCTGGAGCCGCGCCGTCACCCCCCTTGCAGAGCCAGAAGAAAGAAGCCGGGTGAGTAAAAGAAGAAACAAAGACTTCAGTGACGGCAGAAGACTTCAGTGTTGAGGTACCGCGCAGCGCGCCATGCTCCCACACACACACAGTGGCACTTGCAGGGCGCAGGGGGGGCACCCTGGGCAGCATGAATACTGAAGTCTTAACACTGACAAATACATATATTAAAAATGCCTAGGCACTAAATATAGATCCCCCGCCAGTATAAATATATGGATTTGAGCGGGACTGAAGCGCGACGATGAGGGGGCGTGGCTTAGCCCTCTCAGCTCTAACCAGCGCCATTTTCTCTTGACAGAAGCTGCAGAGACGCTGGCCTCGACCTCCACACTGCTGTACAAGTAACAGGGTGCAAAGGGGGGTGGGGGGCACAGTAGATTTGGTGCTATTAGCTTTATTATTAAAGCGCTAGCAGGTCTGAGGCATTGTATGTAAAGTCTCAGTACCGGGTAGGGCGCTGGGTTGTGAGCTGGCAAACTCCTTCTGTGTCTTTCTAACAGGCTTTGCTGTGGGTCTGACCCCTATAGCCCAGTGTGCTTGTAGGTGTCGGTACGTGTGTGTCGACATGTCTGAGGCTGAGTGCTCTTCCCAGGAGGAGGCCGGTGTGGGGACAGAAAAGACTGTGGGAGTGACCGTGTCGGCACCGCCGACTGCTGAGTGGGTAAATATGTTGAGTGTTTTGAATGCAAATGTGGCTCGGTTGACTAAGAGATTAGATAAATCAGAGTCCAAGAACCAGACATGGAGGAAATCCATAGAAGATGCATTTTCACATGCTTAGACCTCTTCGGGGTCACAGTAACGTGCATTTACCCAGATAGCGGATACAGATACCGACACGGACTCTGATTCCAGTGTCGACTATAGTAATGCCAGATTAAATCCTAAACTGGCCAAAAGTATTCAGTACATAATTGTGGAGATAAAAGATGTATTACATATCACGGAGGACCCTACTGTTCCTGATACTAGGGTCTGTATGTATAAAGGAAAGAAATCTGAGGTAACGTTTCCTCCCTCTCATGAACTGAACGCTTTTTTTGAACAGGCTTGGGAAAATCCTGACAGGAAGGTACAGGTTCCCAAAAGAATCCCAGTGGCATATCCGTTCCCCTCTGGGGACAGGGAAAAGTGGGAGTCAATCCCCTCGGTGGACAAAGCGCTATCGCGTCTGTCCAAGAAGGTGGCGTTTCCGTCTCCGGACACGGCTGCCTTAAAGGATCCTGCGGATCGTAAGCAGGAAAATACACTAAAATCCATTTATGTCGCTACAGGTTCGCTACTCAGGCCTGTCGTTGCTTCGGCATGGGTGAGTAGCGTTATTGAAAAGTGGGCAGATAACTTGTCATCTGAGATAGATTCCCTAGACAGGGATAGTGTGCTTTTGACTCTGGGTCATATCAGGAACGCTGCAGCATATTTAAAAGAAGCTGCAAGGGATATTGGCCTTCTGGGATCAAGGGCCAATGCCATGGCTGTCTCGGCTAGGAGGGCATTGTGGATTCATCAATGGAATGCTGATGCTGACTCGAAGGCTATGGAGTCTCTACCGTTTAACGGTAGTGTCTTGTTTGGTGACGGCCTCACTGACCTGGTATCTACGACTACCGCGGGTAAGTCGTCATTTTTGCCTTATGTTCCTGCACAACAAAAGAAAACGCCCCACTATCAGATGCAGTCCTTTCGGCCCAGTAAATTCAAGAAAGGACGAGGGTCCTCCTTCCTTGCTGCGACAGGTAGAGGACGGGGAAAGAGGTCACAGGCTGTGGCAAGTTCCCAAGAGCAAAAGTCCTCTCCGGCTTCTACCAAATCCACCGCATGACGCTGGGGCTCATCTGTGAGAGTCCGCACCGGTATGGGGAACGTCTCAAACTCTTCAGTCAGGTCTGGGTGTGCTCGGACCTAGATCCTTGGATATTAGAAATAGTAACCCAAGGGTACAAATTAGAGTTTTAAGACGTGCCCCCTCACCGATTTTTCAAATCGGCCTTGCCAGCTTCTCAGCTAGAAAGGGAAGTGGTATGCGCAGCGATACTAAAGCTGTGTCAAAATCAAGTCATTGTCACGGTACCCCCGTCACAACGGGGGGAGGGTTTTTATTCAAGTCTGTTCATGGTCCCAAAGCCGTATGGCTCAGTCAGACCGATTCTGAACCTAAAATCCCTAAATTTCTTTCTGAAAAGGTTCAAATTCAAAATGGAATCTCTCCGAGCAGTGATCTCCAGTCTGGAGGAGGGGGATTTTATGGTGTCAGTCACATAAAGGATGCTTACTTACACGTTCCCATATATCCTCAACATCAGGCATACCTGAGGTTTGCGGCTCAGGATTGTCATTACCAATTTCAGACGTTGCCGTTTGGTCTGTCTTCATAAAGGCGAGATCCAAGGAGCAATTGCTGAAAAATGTTGCGCTCTCACTGACGATTCTGCAACAACATGGTTGGCTCCTAAACTTGCCAAAATCACAGTTGGTTCCTGGGTATGATTCTGGATACAGAATTACAGAGCGTTTTTCTTCCAGTGGAAAAGGCTCTGGAAATACAGAACATGGTAAAACAGATTCTGAAACCAACAAAAGTGTCGGTTCTTCAATGCACTCGGCTGCTGGGGAAGATGGTGGCGGCCTAAGAGGCCATTCCGTATGGCAGGTTCCATGCGAGGGTCTTTCAGTGGGACCTGTTGGACAAGTGGTCCGGGTCTCACCTGAACATGCACCGGAAAATAATCCTATCTTCCAGGACCAGGATCTCCCTTCTGTGGTGGCTGCACAGTTCTCACCTTCTGGAGGGACGCAGGTTTTGGATTCAGGATTGGATCCTGGTGACCACGGATGCAAGTCTCTGAGGCTGGGGAGCAGTCACACAAGGGAGGAATTTTCAGGGAAAATGGTCAAGCCAGGGAGCTTGTCTGCACATAAACATTCTGGAATTAAGGGCCGTTTACAACGGCATTCTGCAAGCGGAACATCTTCTTCGCGGTCTGCCAGTCTTGATTCAGTCAGACAACAGAACAGCAGTGGCGTACATAAACCGCCAGGGCAGAACAAAGAGCAGAGAGGCGATGGCCGAGGCCACAAAAGTTCTTCGCTGGGCGGAAAGACATGCAAGCGCGCTGTCAGCAGTCTTCATTCCAGGAGTGGACAACTGGGAAGCAGACTTCCTCAGCAGACACGATCTCCATCCAGGAGAGTGGGGTCTTCATCAAGAGGTCTTTGCAGAAGTGACAAGTCGTTGGGGAATTCCTCAAATAGACATGATGGCGTCCCGCCTCAACAAGAAACTTCAGAGATATTGTTCCAGGTCGAGGGATCCTCAAGCAATAGCGGTGGACGCCCTAGTGACACCGTGGGTGTTTCCGTCGGTCTATGTGTTCCCTCCACTTCCACTCATTCCAAAGGTGATAAAGATTATAAGAAGAACAAGGGTTCAGGCAGTACTCATTGTTCCAGACTGGCCAAGGAGGGCGGGGTATCCAGATATTCAGGAGTTGCTCATAGAAGATCCCTGGCCGCTTCCTTTACGGGAGGCCCTGTTACAACAAGGTTTGTGCGTGTATCAGGACTTACCGCGGCTACGTTTGACGGCATGGCGGTTGAACACCAGATCCTAGCCAGAAAGTGTATTCCCAGTGAAGTCATTCCCACTCTGCTTCAGGCTAGAAAGGAAGTAATGGCAAAGCATTACCACCGTATTTGGAGAAAATATGTGTCTTGGTGTGAATCCAAGAAGGCTCCTACGGAGGAATTTCAGCTGGGGCGTTTGCTCCATTTTTTGCAAGCAGGTGTGGATGCGGGCCTAAAGTTGGGCTCTATTAAAGTACAAATTTCGGCCTTATCTATTTTCTTTCAAAATGAATTGGCCTCCCTTCCAGAAGTTCAGACTTTCGTGAAAGGTGTGCTGCACATCCAACCTCCATTTGTGCCCCCAGTGGCACCGTGGGATCTTAATGTGGTATTGCAGTTTCTGCAATCTCATTGGTTTGAACCTTTACGTAAGGTTGAGTTAAAATTCCTTACTTGGAAAGTAGTCATGTTGTTGGCCTTGGCATCCGCAAGGCAGGTATCTGAGTTGGCCGGCTTTGTCTCACAAAAGCCCCTATTTTAT
Organism: Pseudophryne corroboree; assembly: GCF_028390025.1. Taxonomy (NCBI): domain Eukaryota; kingdom Metazoa; phylum Chordata; class Amphibia; order Anura; family Myobatrachidae; genus Pseudophryne; species Pseudophryne corroboree. The sequence goes on along the minus strand of NC_086452.1, from coordinate 423,930,810 downwards.
CTTCCATGCTGATAGAGCAGAGTTGAGAACTCGTCAGCAATTTCTACCAAAAGTGGTTTCATCATTTCATGTAAACCAGCCAATTGTGGTGCTAGTGGCTACTGACGCCTTGGCGGAGTCAAAGTCTCTCGATGTGGTCAGAGCTTTGAAGATATATGTCGCCAGAACGGCGCAGCTTAGGAAAATAGAGGCTCTGTTTGTCATGGTGGCTCCCCACAAGATTGGGGCTCCTGCTTCTAAGCAGACTATTGCACGCTGGATCTGTAATACGATTCAGCAGGCTCATTCTACGGCAGGATTGCTGTTACCGAAATCGGTAAAAGCCCATTCTACCAGAAAGGTGGGCTCCTCCTGGGCGGCTGCCCGAGGGGTATCAGCATTACAGCTTTGCCGAGCGGCTACTTGGTCGGGATCAAACACCTTTGCGAAGTTTTACAAGTTTGATACCCTGGCTGTTGTAGGACCTCTTGTTTGGTCAATCGGTGCTGCAGAGTCATCCACACTTTCACGCCCGTTCTAGAGCTTTGGTATAAACCCCATGGTTCTTGAAGCGTCCCCAGCATCCTCTAGGACGTATGAGAAAATAGGATTTTAATACCTACCGGTTAGGGAGGCCAATCCCGGGATTGGGATCGGCGGGATCCCGGGATTTGGGCCCAAAAATGCCGGGATTTGAATCCCGGGATTGGAGCATCCATTCCCGGGATTCACGGGATTACACTGCGCATGTGCGGGAGGGAGTGTGTGTAAGTAATACTACTTACACTTAGGTGGGCGGCAGCCAAATACGAACGCTGAACGCGGCGGCACTTCAAATGTGGCGCCGGCCGGCAGCCAATCAGGGAAGCTGCCGATGCAGCCAATCAGGAGTGACTGCTGCGGCCGCTTCCCTGATTGGCTGCTGGTCCGCCAGCTCTGGTTGGCTGGCGGCCGGCGCTTCATTTGAAATGCCGCCGCGTTCAGTGTGTCCATGGCTGGCGCCCACCTAATAGTAAGTGGTACTTACACCCACCCTCCCTCCCGCGCTGCTACCAACCCTCCCCGCTACCTACTGTACACCCTCCCGCCCAGCTACCTACAACCTCCGCACAGCTACCTACACCCTCCCGCCCAGCTACCTACAACCTCCGCACCGCTACCTACACCCTCCCGCCCAGCTACCTACACCCTCCGCACAGCTACCTACACCCTCCCGCCCAGCTACCTACACCCTCCTGCACTGCTACCTACACCCTCCCTCCCTTCCCCGCCGCCACCTACACCCTCCCGCACCGCTACCTACCCTCCAGCGCTGCTCCCTACACCTTTCTTCACTGATCCCTACTGCAATCCCGGGATTGATCGTTTTTCAATCCCGAATCCCGGGATTGAAAAAACGGCCTGGGATTGGCCTCCCTACTACCGGTAAATCCTTTTCTCTTAGTCCGTAGAGGATGCTGGGCTGGGCTGAGCTGGTGTGTATCTCACCCTTAGTTAACAATAAATCCTTTTCCTCAAAATGGCCGTCTCCCTGGGCACAGTTCCTATAACTGGAGTCTGGAGGAGGGGCATAGAGGGAGGAGCCAGTTCACACCCAATCAAAGTCTTATAGTGTGCCCATGTCTCCTGCGGATCCCCTCTACAAACTAAGAGAAAAGGATTTACCGGTAGGTATTAAAATCCTATTTTTTTTTTTATTACCTCAGCCCGTGGCCCCACCCCTCCCTATCGCATCACTTAGTCTCTCCCTATTCCCCGAATGGCCTGCCGCCATCCCATAAATTACTGTAGGCAGGTCTATTAATATTTTAAAGCATAAATTTCCTGACAATGGTATAATACCATTTATGCAAATCTCTGATGGTAGCATCTGTGGAGACCTTTGATGGTAGACCATCTATGGACATCCCTAATGTGGAGAGTGTCACTGGACACAGAAGTCACATGGTACAAAGCAGCTACTATAACAGAGCTAGTGATATGGGCCCTACACATATGGCGATGTGCCGCCGAGGTGCCCGACGGCCGATATGGCCGACCCGGCGGCGGGGGGGCAGTGACGGGGGGAGTGAAGTTTCTTCACTCCCCCCGTCACCCGGCTCCATAGACGTGCAGGCAAATATGGACGAGATCATCCATATTGGCCTGCATGCACAGCCGACGGGGGACCAGCGATGAACGAGCGCGGGGCCGCGCATCGTTCATCGCTGGAGCCTCCACACTGAAAGATATGAACGAGTTCTCGTTCATTTATGAACGAGATCGTTCATATCTTTCAAAAAATCGGCATGTGTGTAGGGCCTAATACTCATCAGCCTAAACAAGGTAGCCAGCAAATCGCAGGGTGGTTGCACTACACAAAGAACTTTGTTATCATAACTTTGAATCTGAAACTTTGGGGGTAATTCAGACCTGATCGCTAGGATGTGTGTTTTTATATCCCTGTGATCAGGTCGTCACCGTCTACAGGGGGAGGGGGAAATCGCTGTGTATGTGTGCATTCGGATGTGCTTGAGAGATTGCACAAACTAATTTTGTGCAGTCTCTGCGCAGCCCAGTACTTACTCTTCCAGTGCGATGATCGGGCCCGGAGCCGACGTCGGAAACCCTCCCTCCAAACGCCTGGTCCCTCCTGCGTTTTTCCGGACACTCCTCAAAAACAGTCAGTTGCCACCCACAAACACCCTCTTCCTGTCAATCTCCTTGCGTTTGCCGGTGCAATTGGATTTTTTGCACCATCCAGTCGCTGCGGACTGTCGCGCCTGCTCATTGCGGTTCATATGCATGCGCAGTTCAGAACTAATCGCCTGCTGTGTGAAAACGCACAGCAGCGATCAGGTCTGAATCGGCACTTTGGTTTTGAGAGGACCTCTCCTGTAAGATTACTAGTACAGAATAACTTGTGTCAGTGTTTGTCATTTATTAAGCAAATCACGTGAAAATAAAATCTGCATTAGATTTATTATAAAGTTTATTTTAGTCAGGCACTGTACTGTTGTAGTTATCCATGTAACTCTGAGGGCTCTGCAACATAAAGACCACACTGGAGAACAAGATGGAGGGAATCGGACTGAAGAAGACCTATGGGCATTGTCCTGGATGCTCTTGAACACTAGGAGGAAAACTTTCACCAAAATAACGGACTATGGCCCTCATTCCGATTTGTTCGCTCATTGCCGAGTTTTGCTATATTGCGATTAGTCGCTTACTGCGCATGCGCAATGTTCGCTGAGGGCATGCGCTTAGTTATTTTACTCAAAAGTTAGGTATTTTACTCACGGCATTATGAGGATTTTTCTTCGTTCTGGTGATCGGAGTGTGATTGACAGGAAATGGGTGTTTCTGGGCGGAAACTGGACGTTTTATGGGTGTGTGTGAAAAAACGCTGCCGTTTCTGGGAAAAACGCGGGAGTGGCTGGGCGAACGCTGGGTGTGTTTGTGACGTCAAACCAGGAACGAAACTGACTGAACTGATCGCAGTGGCAGAGTAAGTGTCGAGCTACTCAGAAACTGCTAAGAAATGTCTATTCGCAATTTTGCGAATCTTTCGTTCGCAATTCTGCTAAGCTAAGATACACTCCCAGAGGGCGGCGGCTTAGCGTGTGCAATGCTGCTAAAAGCAGCTAGCGAGCGAACAACTCGGAATGAGGGCCTATGGGGGTAATTCTGAGTTGATCGCAGCAGGATTTTTGTTAGCAATTGGGCAAAACCATGTGCACTGCAGGGGAGGCAGATATAACATGTGCAGAAAGTTATATTTGGGTGGGGTGTGTTCAAACTGAAATCTAAATTGCAGTGTAAACATAAAGCAGCCAGTATTTACCCTGCACAGAAACAAAATAACCCACCCACATCTAACTCTCTTTGCACGTTATATCTGCCTCCCCTGCAGTGCACATGGTTTTGCCCAACTGCTAACAAAGTTCCTGCTGCGATTAACTCAGAATTACCCCCTATGTGGCTAATTCAGGTTGGATCGCAAATCACGATCCAATCGGAATTATTATGTTCACCCCGCGGGCGCATGCACATCACCCATACTGTGCATGCGCTTGTACTTTGCCCCGCAGAAAATGCAAACGCCTCTGCCTGTCAATCAAGCAGAGGCGTTCACGGGGCGGCAGCAATGCTGTTTCCTAGGCAGAGATTAAGCGTTTCAGGGGCGTGGCTTGGAAACGGGGCGTGCTAGCACGAACGAGGGCGTGATTGCGGCAGTTGCGTGATGTCACACGCAACTGCTGGGATTGGAAAGATGGTGGCGGGTCTCCTGCGGGGGCAGCTAAACTCCGCCGGCATGAGGCAACCTTAATTTCTGCTAACAGGCAGAAGTTGCAATGCGATCGCAATTTCTGCTTGTTGAAGGGGGGGAAGGCGGCCCCTAGCATGCTAACAAAAGGATTGCAAATTCTGCTAATAAGCAGAATTTGCAATCCTTACTTAGGTGGTCATTCCGAGTTGTTCGCTTGCTAGCTGTTTTTAGCAGCCGTGCAAACGCTATGCCGCCTCCCACTGGGAGTGTATTTTAGCTTAGCAGAAGTGCGAACGAAAGGATCGCAGAGTGGCGGCAATGTTTTTTTGTGCAGTTTTAGAGTAGCTCAATACCTACTCAGCGATTGCGATGACTTCAGACTGTTCAGTTCCTGTTTTGATGTCACAAACACGCCCTGCGTTCGCCCAGCCACACCTGCGTTTTTCCTGGCACGCCTGTGTTTTTTTGAACACTCCCTGAAAACGGTCAGTTGACACCCAGAAACGCCCACTTCATGTCAATCACTCTGCGGTCAGAAGTGCGACTGAAAAACTTCGCTAGACCCTGTGTGAAACTACATCGGCCGTTGTAAAAGTACGACGCTCGTGCGCATTGCGCCGCATACGCATGTGCAGAAGTGCCTTTTTTTGCCTCATCGCTGCACAACGACTGAATGCAGCTAGCGATCAACTCGGAATGACCCCCTTAGTCAGGCCCTATGGGGGCTATTTAGAGATAGATGCAGATCTTGCTTCCGCAGCAAGATCTACATCCATCTACTCACATGCTGGGGGCCGCACAGCATGTGTGTTGCACCACCCTGCGATGAGTTTGCAATTTAATTGCGAACGCATCGATTAGAGGATGACCTTTGGCTGCGCTGGTAGGCAGTCTGGCGCTATCTTCTCTCACAGTGGCTGCATGTGATGGCAGTGAGCCCTGACAACCAGCAGCGCACACCGGAGCACCGATCACCGCTAGTGCGCATGATCAGCAGTCAGAGGGGATATAGCGGCAATGTCGGCTACATTTTTCCAAGAAATACCCCGATAGTGCTGTGGAGAGGCATCGCAGGGACAGAGCTTTCTCGCATGCTCTGTCCCTGCATGCGATTATTGATATATCCATGCGATGTCATCAATAATTGCAATCTCAGATGTGGATGGTGATAAATCAGTCTCATAGTGCTCACAGTGGCTGGGGCTGCCGCTGGTCCGGGGCTCACAAGATTTCCTAGAGGATGCTGGGGACATCAAAATGGACCATGGGGTATAGACGGGATCCGCAGGAGACATGGGCACTTTAAGACTTTGAAAAAGGGGTGTGAACTGGCTCCTCCCTCTATGCCCCTCCTCCAGACTCCAGTTTAGATCTGTGCCCAGGCAGACTGGATGCACACTGAGGAGCTCTCCTGAGTTTTTTGGAAAAGACTTTATGTTATGTTTTTTATTTTCAGGGAGCACTGCTGGCAACAGTCTCCCTGCTTCGTGGGACTTAGGGGAGAGAAGTCAGACCTACTTCTAGTGAGTTTAAAGGCTCTTCTTGGCTACAGGACACCATTAGCTCCTGAGGGTTTGGAACACTAGGTACGCCTAGGGGTTCATTCCCAGAGCCCGCCGTCACCCCCCTTGCAGAGCCAGAAGTCAGAAGACAGGTGAGTAGAAGAAGAAAAGGAAACTTCAGTGACGGCTTTGAGGTACCGCACAGCGATCGCGCTGCGCACCATACTCCCACACACAGAAAGGCACTACAGGGTGCAGGGCGCAGAGGGGGGCGCCCCTGGGCAGCATACAAAATCTCGTTTTCTAGCTGGCACAGTGAAATTAGGGTGCAGGGACACTAAATTTCTTACCCCCGCAGCGTTTTTAATTTTAAAAAGAGCGGGCTGAAGCGCCCCGGGAGGTGGCGGGGCTTAGCCCTCACAGCTCTACTCAGCGCCATTTTCTCTCCGGAGCTGCAGAGACGCTGGTCCTTCCTCACCACTGCTATCCAAGTAACAGGGTGCAAAACGGGGGACACAGCAGAATTTATGAAAAATTGAGTGTGTATAAAGCGCTGCAGGGTCTGAGGCATTATATATTAGAGTTTCAGAACCAGGTCAGGCGCTGGGTTGTGAGCTGGCAAACTCCCTCTGTGTTTCTCTGACAGGCTTTACTGTGGGTCTGTCCCCCTTTTGGCCAGTGTGTCTGTGGGTGTCGGTACAGGTGTGTCGGCATGTCTGAAGCGGAGTGCTCTTCCCAGGAGGAGACTGTGTTGGGGGCAGAAACGGCTGTGGGAGGGGTGGTCTTCAGTATGCCGGCTGTCGGGATCCCGGCAGCCGGCATACCGATACTTATTCTCCCTCGTGGGGGTCCACGACCCCCCGGATGGAGAATAAAATAGCGTGGCACGCGTAGCACGCCACCGTGCCCGCAGCGTGGCGAGCGCAGCGAGCCTGCAAGGGGCTCATTTGCGCTCGCCACACTGTCGGTATGCCGGCGGTCGGGCTCCCGGCGCCGGTATGCTGGTCGCCGGGAGCCCGACCGCCGGCATACAATACTACACCCTGTGGGAGTGACCCTGTCGGCAACGCCGACTCCTGATTGGGTTAATGTGTTGAATGCTTTGAATGCTAATGTGGATCCAATTAATAAGAGATTAGATAAATCTGAGTCTCAGAAACAGGTTTGGAAAAAGTCTGTGGAGGATGTGTTGTCACAAGTCCAGACCCCCTCGGGGTCACATAAACGTTCTTTTGCTCAGTTAGCAGACACAGATACCGACACGGATACTGACTCCAGTGTCGACTATGGTGACACCAGATTAGACCCAAAATTGGCAAAGAGCATTCAGTACATGATTGTGGCAATAAAAGACGTGTTGCATATCACCGAGGACCCTGCTGTTCCTGATACTAGGGTTTGTATGTATAAGGGAAAGAAAACTGAGGTAACGTTTACTCCTTCTCATGAACTGAATACCCTTTTTGAAATGTGGGAAAATCCGGATAAAAAGTTTCTGATTCCCAAAAGGATTCAAATGGCGTATCCGTTCCCCTCCGGGGATAGAGAAAAGTGGGAATCACCTCCCATTGTGGACAAGGCGCTATCACGGTTGTCTAAAAAGGTGGCTCTGCCGTCTCCTGACACGGCAGCCCTTAAAGATCCTGCGGATCGTAGACAGGAAAATACGCTAAAATCCATTTACGTCACCACAGGTACACTACTCAGACCAGCTATTGCATCTGCGTGGGTGAGTAGTGCTATCGAAAAGTGGGCAGATAACTTTTCATCTGATATTGATACCCTAGATAGGGATACCATCCTTTTAACACTGGGTTATATCAGGGACGCCGCAGCTTACCTGAAGGAAGCGGCGAGAGATATTGGCCTCTTGGGATCAAGGGCCAATGCCATGGCAGTCTCAGCTAGGAGGGCATTGTGGATTCATCAATGGAATGCTGATGCTGACTCTAAAAAAGCTATGGAGTCGTTACCGTATAAAGGTGGTGTATTGTTTGGGGAAGGTCTCGCTGATTTGGTGTCTACTGCTACCGCGGGTAAATCCTCATTTTTGCCTTATGTTCCTCCGCTTGAAAAGAAAGCTCATCCCTTGCAGATGCAGTCTTTTCGGACAAACAAGTACAAAAAAGGCCGAAGTTATTCCTTCCTGGCAAATAGAAGACAGGGAAGAGGTAAAAGATCTCCAGCCATGGCAGGCTCCCAGGAGCAGAAGTCCTCCTCGGCTTCTGCCAAATCCACCGCATGACGCTGGGGCTCCTCTGCGGGAGTCCGCACCAGTGGGGGCACGTCTACGACTCTTCAGTCAGGTCTGGATTTGTTCGGACCTGGACCCCTGGGTGTTAGGAACAGTGTCCCAGGGGTACAAACTAAAGTTTCAAGACGTTCCCCCTCGACAATTTTTCAAAACGGCCTTGCCAGCTTCTCTTCTGGACAGGGAGGTAGTATGCGATGCAATACAAAAGTTGTGTCTCAATCAGGTTATTATCAGGGTTCCCCCGTCAGAACAGGGAGAAGGTTTTTATTCGAGCCTGTTTGTGGTCCCGAAGCTGGACGGCTCGGTCAGACCTATTCTGAACCTAAAATCCCTCAATTGCTACCTAGGGAAATTCAAATTCAAGATGGAATCTCTCCGAGCAGTGATCTCCAGTCTGGAGGAAGGGGATTTTATGGTGTCGGTCGACATAAAGGATGCCTACTTACAAATTCCCATATATCCTCCGCATCAGGCCTACCTGAGATTTGCAGTTCAGGATTGTCATTACCAATTTCAGACGTTGCCGTTTGGTCTGTCCACGGCTCCGAGGGTTTTCACCAAAGTTATGGCGGAAATGATGGTTCTCCTGCGCAAGCAAGGAGTCACAATTATCCCGTACTTGGACGATCTCCTGATAAAGGCGAGATCCAAGGATCAATTGCTGCAGAGCATTACGCTCTCCCTGACAGTTCTGCAACAACATGGTTGGCTCCTAAACTTGCCAAAGTCACAGTTGAATCCGACGAAAAGACTGTCGTTTTTGGGAATGATTCTGGATACGGAATTACAGAGGGTTTTTCTTCCAGAAGAGAAGGCTCTAGAAATTCACAGTCTGGTCAAACAAATTCTGAAACCAGCAAGAGTGTCTATCCATCAATGCACTCGATTTCTGGGGAAGATGGTGGCGGCCTACGAGGCCATTCAGTTTGGCAGGTTCCATGCCAGAGTGTTTCACTGGGATCTGTTGGACAAGTGGTCTGGATCTCATCTCCACATGCACCGGAAAATAATATTGTCCTCCAGGACCAGGATCTCACTCCTGTGGTGGCTACACAGCTCTCACCTCCTAGAGGGTCGCAGGTTCGGGATCCAGGACTGGATCCTAGTGACCACGGATGCGAGTCTCCAAGACTGGGGTGCAGTCACACAGGGGGAAACCTTCCAGGGAAAATGGTCAAGCCAGGAAGTTTCTCTACACATAAATGTGTTGGAGTTAAGGGCCATTTACAACGGCCTTCTTCAGGCGGAACGTCTTCTTTGCAACCTACCCGTCCTGATCCAGTCGGACAATATAACAGCAGTAGCCCACATAAACCGCCAAGGCGGAGCAAAGAGCAGAGCGGCGATGGCAGAGGCCACAAAAGTTCTCCGCTGGGCGGAAAAGCATAAAAGCGCGCTGTCAGCGGTCTTCATTCCAGGAGTGGACAACTGGGAGGCAGACTTCCTCAGCAGACACGATCTCCATCCGGGAGAGTGGGGTCTTCATCAAGAGGTTTTCACAGTAGTGACAAGTCTTTGGGGGATTCCTCAAATAGATATGATGGCGTCTCGCCTCAACAAGAAACTTGAGATATTGTTCCAGGTCGAGAGACCCTCAGGCAATAGCAGTGGACGCCCTAGTGACACCATGGGTGTTTCAGTCGGTGTATGTGTTCCCTCCGATTCCACTCATTCCAAAGGTGCTAAAGATCATAAGAAGAACAAAGGTTCAGGCGATCCTCATTGTTCCGGACTGGCCAAGGAGGGCTTGGTATCCAGATCTTCAGGAATTGCTCATAGGAGATCCCTGGCCCCCTTCCTCTACGAGAGGACCTATTACAGCAGGGGCCCTGCATGTATAAAGACTTACCGCGGCTACGTTTGACGGCTTGGCGGTTGAGCGTCGGGTCCTAGCCCGAAAGAGTATTCTCAGTGAAGTCATTCCCACACTTCTCCGGGCTAGAAAAGAAGTAACGGCGAAACATTACCACTGTATTTGGAGAAAATGTGTGTCTTGGTGGGAGTCCAAGAAAGCTCCTGCAGAAGAATTTCAGCTAGGACGTTTTCTCCATTTTCTACAAGCAGGTGTGGATACGGGCCTAAACTTAGGCTCAATTAAAGTACAAATTTCGGCCTTGTCAATTTTCTTTCAAAAAGAATTGGCCTCCCTTCCAGAAGTTCAGACTTTTGTGAAAGGCGTGCTGCACATCCAACCTCCATTTGTGCCCCCAGTGGCACCATGGGATTTTAATGTGGTGTTGCAGTTCCTTAAGTCAACTTGGTTTGAACCTTTGCAGAAGATAAAGTTGAAATTTCTCACTTGGAAAGTGGTCATGCTATTAGCCTTAGCATCCGCAAGGTGGGTGTCTGAGTTAGCGGCCTTGTCTCACAGGAGCCCGTATTTAATCTTCCATGAAGATAGAGCAGAGTTGAGGACTCGTCAACAATTTCTGCCAAAGGTGGTTTCATCATTCCACATGAACCAACCTATTGTGGTGCCAGTGGCTACTGACGCCTTCGCTGAGTCAAAATCTTTAGATGTGGTTAGGGCGTTAAAGATTTATGTCGCCAGGACAGCTCATCTGAGGAAAACAGACGCTCTGTTTGTCCTCTATGCTCCCAACAAGATTGGGGCTCCTGTGTCCAAGCAGACTATTGCACGATGGATCGGTACTACGATTCGGCATGCTCATTCTACGGCTGGATTGCCGTTACCGAAATCAGTGAAGGCCCACTCTACCAGAAAGGTGGGCTCATCCTGGGCGGCTGCCCGGGGGGTCTCGGCATTGCAACTCTGCCGAGCAGCTACTTGGTCGGGTTCAAACACTTTTGCAAAGTTTTACAAGTTTGATACCCTGGCTGATGAGGACCTCATGTTTGGTCAATCGGTGCTGCAGAGTCATCCGCACTCTCCCGCCCGGTCTGAAGCTTTGGTATAAACCCCATGGCCCTATTGGTGTCCTCAGCATCCTCTAGGACGTATGAGAAAATAGGATTTTAATACCTACCGGTAAATCCTTTTCTCTTAGTCCGTAGAGGATGCTGGGCGCCCGTACCAGTGCGGACTCTATCTGCAATTTTTAGTTATTAGTTCTGTTTACACACGGGTTGTGTTATGATTATAGTCAGCCTGTTGCTGACATTGTTCATGTCGTTGACTGGAGTTTTGTTAATTGCCATGTACGGCGTGTTTGAGGTGTGAGCTGGTATGGGTCCCACCTTAGTTATCATTAAATCCTTTTCCTCTGAATGTCCGTCTCCCTGGGCAGAGTTCCTATAACTGGAGTCTGGAAAAGGGGCATAGAGGGAGGAGCCAGTTCACACCCCTTTTTCAAAGTCTTAAAGTGCCCATGTCTCCTGTGGATCCCGTCTATACCCCATGGTCCTTTTGGTGTCCCCAGCATCCTCTACGGACTAAGAGAAAAGGATTTTCCGGTAGGTACTAAAATCCTATTTTACAGCACCCCCTCAGTAGTGTCCACTCCCCACTCCCCCGGGTGGTGCACAATGCCCAAACTCACCAGCTCCAGGGCATGCCGTCTCCTCCAGACCGAGGTGGCAGGAACCTCCTGACTGTGCAGCGCAGTGTGATGTCATGGCACTGCGTGACATTCACTACACCCGCAGTGCTCCACTAGGAACGGGGCCTGCTGTCTACCTAAGCCCCGTCCCCTGCAGAAGTGGGCATCATTACCGTGGGCCACCTGTGGGTCCCCCGGGACCTCGGCAGGACAGTACGAGCCTGGATGTGTATGTATTATGCCTGCACATGGTTCCCCCTCCATCCCCGGGAGTTCCAGTCTGGCGCCTACCTTTCCCAGGACCAGGGCTGCCATCAGAAATTGTAAGGTTCTGGACTGACAAAATAGGTAAGTCCACCCACTCCGCCCCCAAAAAAGGTGGGTGGAGCTACAGCAGGGGTGGGGCATCAATCGGTGAGCATCACACTTTTTACAAAAAATTGTCAAAGTTTGGGCTGTGGGGTTAGGTGTTATAATGTCAATCTATCATCTATTTAAAACAAACATCAAATAATATTTCTCTTACGTCCTAGAGGTGCTGGGGTTCCATTTAGTACCATGGGGTATAGATGGATCCACTAGGAGCCATGGACACTATAAGAGTTTAATAGTGTGGGCTGGCTCCTCCCTCTATGCCCCTCCTACCAGACTCAGTTTAGAAAATATTCCCGGAGGAGCCAGTCACAGCTAGGGGAGCTCCTAGGAGTTTTCTTAGTTTTGTTGTTTTGTAGGGTAAATTAGGTTACAGGCGGGCTGCTGGCAACCTTCCTGCTTCGTGGGACTTAGGGGGGGCGGGGGGAGAGTAGGAACCAACTCTTGAAGTTAATGGTCCTCTACTCCGCTGACAGGACACTGAGCTCCTGAGGGTGCTGATCGCAAGCCCACGAGGCGACCGCTCTCTCCCGCAGCACGGTCGCCACACCCTAACAGAGCCAGAAGAAAGAAAAGTGGCGAGTACAGCGCCTGCTGCCCGGTTAGCGGGTTGCCGGCGGGAATGGCGGCACAAGGGTGGGAGCGCAGCTCTGACAGGCTGCGCTCCAGGAAGGTTCACTAACACACAGTGTAGGCGCTTTGAGGGGCGTCCTGAGCCAGCGCGGATCACCCTACACTGGTCAAGCAGCTAACGGGCTAATCCCGCTGTTAGCAACAAAATCCTCAGGCCAGTATAATACAATTTGTGCGGGAAGCCGCGCGCCATTACAGGGGGCGGGGCTTCTCAGAACGGATCCAGCACTCAACAGCACCATTTTCTCCCTGCAGATCATAGGAAATGCTGACACGGAGCGCTGCCCTCCACATAACTCCAGCTATACCTCAGCGGTACCAGGGTGTTATAGACAGGAGGGGGGGAGGGGATATGATTATAGTACTGATTACCATATTAAGGTTAATTAGTCAGCGCCGGACTTTTATCATAATAACTGCCTACTGGGGCGCTGTGTGGCTGGCTCCTTATACTCTGTGACTCTCTGAAGGTACTCTGGGGGAAACTGTGTCTGACATTTTCCCGTGTGTGTGTGTATATCTCACGTTACCATGTCTAAGGACTCTGTGTCCTGTGCTGCAGAGTGTGTATCTTCTCCTGAAGAGTCTATTCTATGTACTCAGGACTGCAATGTACTTTCCCAGGCTTCTGAATCAGAACCCCCATGGGTGGATTCTTTAAGGGGAATGATATCCCAGATTTCGACATGGATGTCACATAATGAGAAAGAAACACAGTTTTTGAGAAAATCTATAGAGCGTTTGACATACTCAGCCCCCACTGCTGCGTCTAAGACCCCCCCTACGTACCAACAAAAACGTACACTTACCCAGATAATGCAAGCTGGCACTGATACAGGAGACGGTTATGGGGATCTCCGGGGGAAGGGGGGGGGAAGGACGACATCACTTGCTAAGGGGGTGCAAAACTGATGATTGAAGCCATTAGGGACATTTTACATATTTCTGAAAGGGTACCTGAGCAGGTAGAGGAATCTTATTTTACGGAAAGTAAGAAATCCTTGCTTACCTTCCCGACGTATAAGGAGTTAAACTCTGTTTGAAAAATCCTGGGAAAGCCCAGAGAAAAAAATCCAGATCCCAAAAAGGGTCCTCATTACTTTCCCTTTCCCTGAAGAGGACAGAAAAAGGTGGGAGAACCCCCCATAGTAGACGCTTCTGTATCTAGCTTGTCAAAAAAGGTGGTTTTACCTGTCCCTGGTTCAACTGCTTTAAAAGAGCCGGCTGACCGCAAGATTGAGTCTACGCTCAAATTACTATACACTGATACTGGCGTAGCTTTAAGGCCCACTATTGCTTGTGCATGGATTTCTAAAGCCATAGCAAAGTGGTCAGGCACATTACTAGAGGACTTAGATACTATGGATAGGAGTCACATTGAATTGTTTTGCGTCACATACAGGATTCTGCAGGTTTCATGGTGGAGGCCATGAAAAACCTTGGCATGCTGAATGCAAGGGCTACTTCCACTGCAGTCTTGGTATGCAGAGGACTCTGGCTACGACAATGGAATGCAGAATCCAAGAAAAGTGTGGAGAACCTACCCTTCACAGGTCAGGCTCTGTTTGGGGATGCATTGGATTCATGGATCTCCACAGCAAATGCGGGTAAGTCAACTTTTCTTCCCTCAGCAGCACCACTGACTAGGAAATCTTATCCTACGTCTATACACTGCAGTCCTTTCGGACCGCAAAAGTTAAAAAAGCCAAACCCCCTTCCACTTTCTTTAGAGGAGGTCGGGGAAAATCCAGAAAACCTGCACCAACAGGTTCTCAGGAACAGAAACCCGGTTCTGCTTCCTTACAAGTCTTCAGCATGATGGTGGACCTCCCAGTCTGGAGATAGGGCAGGTGGGAGCGAGACTAAAAGGTTTCAGTCACATCTGGGCGTCATCATGCCTAGACCCCTGGGTAAAAGATATTGTTGCCCAGGGGTACAGGCTGGAGTTTCAAGTGCTCCCACCTCAAAGATTCTTCAAATCAGGCTTACCAGCTTTGCTGACAGAAAGTGTTATCCTACAGGAAGCCATTTAAAAATTGGTTCAAACAAATGTCATCGTTCCAGTGCCACGTCATCTACAACACAAGGGTAATTACTCAAACCTGTTTGTGGTACCAAAATTGGACGGTTCGGTAAGACCGATATTAAACCGAGTCATTGAACCCCTACTTTAGGTAATTCAAATTCAAGATGGAGTCTCTGAGAGCGGTGATCTCAGGTCTGGAAGAGGGGGAATTCCTGGTGTCCCTGGATATCAAGGATGCGTACCTTCACGTTCCGATCTGGCCGCCTCACCAGCCTTATCTAAGATTTGCACTGCTGGACTGTCACTATCAGTTCCAGGCACTGCCATTTGGCCTCTCCACAACACCGAGGGTGTTCACGAAGGCCATGGCGGAGATGGTGCTACTCCTCCGCAAGCAGGGAGTGAACATAATTCCATATCTGGACAATCTGCTGATAAAAGCATCTTCCAGGGAGAAGCTGTTACAGAACATTGCTCTCTCAACTCGACTACTCCAGGATCATGGGTGGATCCTGAATCTTCCAAAGTCACATTTGGAGCCGACAAGGAGTCTGCCCTTCCTGGGGATGATGCTCGACACAGAAATGCAGAGGGTGTGTCTACCAGTGGAGAAAGCGTTGGTGATCCAATCAATGGTCCGAGATGTCCTGAAGCCAGCCCGGGTATCGGTTCATCAGTGTATTCGCCTTCAGGGGAAGATGGTAGCCTCCTACGAGACTCTACAGTATGGAAGATTCCATGCACGGTCCTTCCAACTGGATCTCCTGGACAAATGGTCGGGATCACATCTTCACATGCACCAGCGGATACGCCTGTCGCCGAAAGCCAGAAATTCACTGCTCTGGTGGCTGCAAACTTCTCACCTTCTCGAGGGCCGCAGGTTCGGGATTCAGAATTGGATCCTTCTAACCACAGATGCAAGTCTCAGGGATTGAAAACTTCCAAGGAAAGTGGTCAAGTCTGGAATCCATCCTTCCGATAAACATTCTGAAACTAAGGGCCGTATACAACGGCCTTCTACAAGTGGCACATCTTCTGCAAGATCAGGCCATTCAGGTTCAGTCGGACAATGTAACGGCAGTGTCCTACATAAACCGAGAGGGGGGAACGAAGAGCAGAGCGGCAATTTCAGAGGTAACAAGAATCCTCCTCTGGGCAGAAAAGCACGCGGTGGCGCTGTCAGCAATCTTCATTCCGGGAGTGGACAACTGGGAAGCGGACTTCCTCAGCAGACACAATCTCCATCCAGGAGAATGGGGCCTCCACCCGGAGGTGTTCGCAGAGGTGACAAGCCGATGGGGTGTACCTCAGATAGACATGATGGCCTCTCGCCTCAACAAGAAGCTTCAGAGGTACTGTTCCAAGTCGAGAGACCCACAAGCAGTGGCGGTGGACGCACTGGTAACTCCGTGGGTGTTCCAATCAGTGTATGTGTTCCCTCCACTTCCACTCATCCCAAGGATCCTCAAACTAATAAAAAGAACAAGAGTTCAGATGATCCTCATTGCTCCGGACTGGCCAAGAAGGGCTTGGTACGTGGATCTTCTGGAATTACTGCTGGAGGATCATAGGCCTCTTCCTCTTCGCGAGGATCTTCAACAGGGCCTGTTCGCTTATCACAACTTACCGCGGCTACATTTGAAGGCATGGAGGTTGAGCGGCAGATCTTAACTCGGAAGGGCATTCCAAACAAGGTCATTCCTACCCTGATACAGGCTAGGAAGGGAGTAACGTCTAAACATTACCATCGGATTTGGAAAAAGTATGTGTCTTGGTGTGAATCCAAGAAGTTTCCTACGATGGAGTTTCAACTGGGACGGTTTCTCCTCTTTCTGCAAGCAGGTGTGGATGTGGGCCTACGCTTGGGCTCCATAAAGGTCCAGATTTCGGACGTGTCCATTTTCTTCCAGAAACAATTGGCTGCTCTCCCTGAGGTGCAGACATTCTTGAAAGGGGTTCTGCACATCCAACCACCCTTTGTGTCTCCTACGGCACCTTGGGATCTTAATGTGGTGCCGCAGTTTCTGCAATCGGATTGGTTAGAGCCTTTACAGGAGGTGGACGTCAAGTTTCTTACTTGGAAGGTGGTCACAATGTTGGCATTGGCATCTGCTAGACGTGTCTCCGAATTGGGGGCACTGTCATGCAAGAGCCCCTATTTGATTTTCCACAAAGATAGAGCTGAACTCAGAACGCGTCAACAATTTCTTCCAAAGGTTGTGTCACATTTTCATATCAACCAACCTATTGTGGTGCCAGTGGCTACTGACTCCTCAATTACCTCAAAGTCCTTGGATGTTGTGAGGGCTTTGAAGATTTATGTGAAGAGAACTTCTCGTCACAGGAAGTTGGACGCTCTGTTTGTCCTTTATGATCCCAACAAGGTTGGGTGTCCTGCTTCTAAGCAGACGATTTCTCGCTGGATCAGGTTCACTATCCAGCATGCTTATTCTACGGCAGGCTTGCCGTGTCCAAAATCGGTTAAGGCCCACTCTACTCGTAAAGTGGGTTCCTCCTGGGCGGCTGACCGGGGTGTCTCGGCTTTACAGCTTTGCTGAGCAGCTACTTGGTCAGGGTCGAACACGTTTGCCAAGTTCTACAAGTTCGATACTTTGGCCTCTGAGGACCTAAAGTTTGGTCAATCTGTTCTGCAGGAACCTCAGCACTCTCCCTCCCGTACTGGGAACTTTGGTACATGCCCATGGTACTGAATGGAACCCCAGCATCCTCTAGGACGTAAGAGAAAATAGGATTTTAATTACCTACCGGTAAATCCTTTGCTCGTACTCCGTAGAGGATGCTGGGCGCCCACCCAGTGCTTCGTATTTCTGCATTGTTACTTGGTTGTCACGATCCGGGTGTCTGGTCGCCATTTTCTACCAGTTAGGTGTCTCCTGAGATTGGCTCAGCGTGCTAGGCCCGGGTCATAACTATGTTTTGTTTTACATTTCATTTTTATGTTACCTATAGTGCCGGCTCAGCGGCCTTCTTAGTGTTTTCACTTAGCTGGGTATGGCGCTCTTAGCCCCATCACGACCGTCACCACCGCACCCGCGATCTTGCCGCATGGAGACTAAGTATGGGGTCTTCTGTGAGCCTCAGCCGCCGCTGTCATCTCTGTGGCCGCTGTGCATGTGTAGGAGAGCGCGGAGTTCTCTGCTGCTGCGGCCTTCGACGCCTTTGTTGTTTGGCACATGGTTCTTTCCCCTTCAAACTCGGTCATGGGCGCAGGCATGTTGGATAAAGTCACATGTCATTCTTCTTACCAATCCGCAGCACTGCTGGTGCCTGTGCCAAACGGTCAGCCAGCCAATGCCTGTTCACCAGTGGGTATAAATATCCTGTTTTAACATCCAGGAAGTTGTCAGTGCTTCAATTGTCTTTCCAGCGATTCCAATCTTCAGCTTCACTAGAGACTCCCCAGTGTCTACACTCTGCAGTACAGCCTGACTCCCTTGTGTTTACTCTCTGTGGTGCAGCCTGCTTCTCCTGTGATAACTCTCTGTGGTGCAGCCTGCTTCTCCTGTGATAACTCTCTGCGGTGCAGTCTGCCTCTCCTGTGATAACCCTCAGTGGTGCAGCCTGACTTTCCTGCTGTTTGCACCCTGTGTTAGTAGAGTATATGCTTTGGCTATCAGTAGCTTCTCCAGCGGAACTCTATTCACATTAACCTCAGTATTCAACAGTACAGCTAAGTGCTGTTCCTGCACTTTCTAGCATCATTCTACTATTTCACCAACGATCTCTAGCATCATTCTGCTATTTTACCAACGATCTCAAGCATCATTAAATACCCTAAATTAATTCCCAAGTTACTGGTCTCAAACAAGTAGGAATCCAGAGACTCTCCTAATAGTTCTTGTTTTGTTGTACTTTTTCATGACTTTTATTATTTAATAAAAACCCTCAAAGATACCTCTAGTTGTCGTGGTCACGCCTTCGGGCATTGGTGCTGCAGCCTCTGCGCATGTCTAGGAGTCCCATCTCACCTCCTAAGTTTAAGTACCCGTCAGCCCCTACAACTGAGGCTTCCCGCTACCAACACCAGCCCTCAGTTGTGACAGTAAGCACTGACCTAATGGAGCCGGTCGGAGATCAAGTCCAAGGGACTAAGCCAATGCAAGAACTGGCAGCCCGCCTTGAACATCAGGAGGCTGCACAAGGCCATGTCATCCGTTGTCTTCAGGACTTCTCCTCCCGACTGGATGAAATTCAAACAGCCCTCCGAGGGTCAGGGGCGTCCAGTGTACCGACTGTAGCACCTACGGTGGTGTCCCCCACCCGCCATAATCATTTCTGCTCCACGTCTCCACTTGCCGACACCTGCTAAATATGACGGATCCCCGAAAGCCTGCAGGGGTTTCCTAAACCAGTGAGATCCACTTTGAGTTGCAACCTGCCAGTTTTCCTACAGACCGCACTAAAGTTGCTTATATAACCTCTCTTCTCAGTGGCCCCGCCCTCGATTGGGCATCACCCTTATGGGAAAGATCAGATACGCTGTTGTCATCCTACTCTGACTTCGTGGCAACATTTAGACGCATCTTTGATGAGCCAGGTCGAGTATCATCAGCCTCTTCTGAGATCCTTTGGCTACGTCAGGGTACACGAACCGTCGGCCAGTATTTAGTTCAATTCTAGACTTTGGCATCAGAAGTTTCCTGTAATGAGGAAGCCCTCTATGCAGCTTTCTGGCAAGGCCTGTCTGAACGTATTAAAGACGAGCTCGCTACTAGAGACTTGCCCTCGAAATTGAATGAGCTCGTATCGCTCTGCACCAAGTTTGACCTAAGGTTCCGTGAAAGGGCTATAGAGGTCAACAGTATATAAGACTCCTTCTGCTCCTCCTCCTCGCCAGCCATCTCCGCCCAAAGACGAACCTATGCAGATAGGTCACTCACAATTGTCTCCAGCTGAGCGTAGAAGACGTCTATCTCATCGTCTTTGCCTGTATTGTGCTGCACCGTCCCACCTCATTAACGCCTGTCCTGAGCATCCAGGAAACTCCAAGTCCTAGCCCGCAAAGGAGAGGGTCGACTAGGAGCAATGAATTCCTCTCCGTCTTCAAGTGACTGCAACCTCTCAGTTTCTCTTCAGGTGGCTCAACGTACCAAGAATCTTGTTGCTTTTATTGGATTCTGGAGCAGCAGCCGGAAACTTTATAACTGAGAAGTTCGTTAATCAGTGGTCTCTACCCACTGAGAGACTTTCATATCCTATATCTTTAACTGCCGTGGACGGTAGTAAGATTTCCGATGCGGTGATTACCTCCAAGACCCTACCTATCCGTCTGAAGGTAGGGGTTCTGCACACCGAACTGATTTCTTTCCTGGTAATCCCAAGGGCCACGCATCCTGTGTTTCCTTGCCTCCCATGGCTTTGCTTGCATAATCCTCAAGTTGATTAGAGGACTACCCATATCCTGGCATGGGGTCCTTCCTGTTCATGTCATGTCTACGTAAAGTGCTTCCAGTTTGCAAATCTTCTTCTAAGTCTCCTGATGTTCCACCTACTCCATATCAGGATTTCACCGATGTATTCAGTAAGTCTTCAGCCGATATTCTTCCTCCTCATAGAGAGTGGGACTGTCTTGTCAATCTCATCCCAGGGAAAACTCCTTCTCGTGGACGCACATATCCATTGTCGTTGCCTGAAACCCACTCTATGGAAGAGTATATTAAAGGAAAATCTGGCTAAAGGATTTATCTGACCCTCATCTTCTCCAGCTGTCGCAGGCTTCTTCTTCGTAAAGAAGAAAGATGGTGGCCTGCAGCCTTGTATCGACTACCGGGGGCTGAATGACATCACAGTGAAAAAACGGTACCCTCTGCCGCTTATCACCGAGTTGTTTGACTGCGTCAGTGGAGCCACCATTTTTACAAAGTTAGATTTAAGGAGAGCTTATAATCTCATCCGAATCCGAAAGGGAGACGAGTGGAAGACCGCTTTTAACACCCGTGATGGACATTATGAGTACCTTGTCATGCCCTTTGGACTCACAATGCTCCAGTGGTATTTCAACACTTCGTGAATGAAATCTTTAGGGACATTCTCTATCGACACGTTGTGGTTTATCTCGAGGATATTCTTATCTTTGTGAATGATCTGGAGGAACATCGGTTCTGGGTGAAAGAAGTTTTGTCCCGTCTTCGTATCAATCATCTGTATTGCAAACTGGAAAAGTGTGTCTTTGAAGTTAAATCCATCCCATTCCTGGGGTATATTGTGTCCGGTTCTGGCCTGGAGATGGATCCCGAGAAGCTTCAAGCTATCCAAGATTAGCCGATTCCTGTAACCCTCAAAGGCATCCAGAGATTTCATGGTTTCGCCAACTATTACAGGAAATTTATTAGAGACTTCTCCACCATCGCAGCACCTATTACTGCGCTTACAAAGAAAGGTGCTAATCCTTCCAAGTGGTCAGAAGAAGCCGTTCAAGCCTTCCATCAGTTGAAACAGAGGTTCGTCTCAGCTCCAGTATTAAAACAGCCAGATACTAGCTCACCCTTTACCCTAGAGGTGGATGCCTCTTCTGTTGGAATGGGCGCAGTCCTGTCTCAAAGAGCCAATGATGGTCATCTACATCCCTGTGGGTTTTTCTCTCTGAAGTTTTCCCCGGCTGAGCGTAACTATGCCATTGGTGACCAAGAGCTTTTGGCTATCAAATTTGCACTGGAGGAGTGGAGATATTTGTTAGAAGGCGCTTCTCATACCATCACCATTCTGACGGATCACAAGAACCTTTTGTATTTAAAAAACGCTCAGTGTCTTAACCCTCATCAAGCCAAGTGGGCACTCTTTTTCTCCAGATTTGACTTCAAACTTCAGTTTTGTCCTGGGTCACAGAATCGTAAGGCTGATGCCCTCTCCCGCTCTTGGGAGCAAGAAAATGAGTCTGAGTCTACTGACAAGCATTACATTATTGATTCGGTGGCGTTCTCCACAGTGAGGATGGACTCTATGCCCCCATCAGGGAAAAGTTTCGTAAAGCCGGCTCTCAGAAGGAAGCTCTTGCATTGGGCACATTCCTCCCGCTTCGCTGGACACACAGGCATTCAGAAGACCTTAGAATTTGTTTCCAGATCATACTGGTGGCCGACCCTGAAGGACATTACTGAGTTTGTTGCGTCATGTCCAAAATGTGCTCAACACAAAGTGCCCCGCCAGTCACCCATTGGGCAACTGGTTCCGTTATCTGTTCCTCATCATCCGTGGACTCACTTATCTATGGATTTCATCACGGATCTCCCCATGTGTAAGAAGTTTAACACCATCTGGGTGGTAGTTGACCGGTTCACCAAGATGGCTCATTTCATTCCTCTCACCGGTCTTCCATCAGCTTCGAAGTTGGCACAAGTCTTCATCCAAGAAATTTTTTAGATTACATGGTCTTCCAGAGGAGATCATTTCCGACAGAGGTGTTCAGTTTGTGGCCAAGTTCTGGCGAAGTCTCTGCCAGGCTCTCCAAGTCAAGTTGAAATTCTCTACAGCCTATCACCCCCAAACCAATGGGCAAACTGAGAGGGTGAATCAGGACTTGTAGGCCTTCCTCCGTATCTATGTATCATCTTCCCAAGATGATTGGGTTCAACTTCTGGCTGAATTTTGCCACAACAATCAGTACCATTCTTCATCTTCCTCTACACCATTCTTCACCAACTATGGGTTTCACCCAAAAGTTCCAGAGTTCCAACCGCTTCCAACAACATCAGTGCCTGCAGCTGATATCACACTTCGGCAGTTTTCAGATAACTGGAAGAAGGTTCGAGTAGCTCTTCTGGAAGCGTCCTCCAGGTACAAGAGGTTTGCGGATAAGAAGCGTAGGGCAATTCCTGCTCTTAAAGTTGGTGATCGTGTCTGGTTGTCTACAAAAAAATCTAAGATTGAGGGTACCAAGCATGAAGTTTGCCCCCCGCTATATCGGACCTTTCCTGATTGAACTAATTAATCCAGTGTTTTACAAACTTCAGCTACCTCCATTTCTGAAAGTTCCTAAGACAATCCATGTTTCTTTCCTCAAGCCAGTAATTCTGAATCGCTTTCACTCAGCGCTTCCCTCTACTCCTAAAGTCCAGACTCAACGTGGTGTTGAGTATGAGGTTGCCAAGATCCTAGATTCACGCCTCAGATATGGTCATCTTCAATATCTGATTGATTGGAAGGGCTACGGTCCTGAGGAACGTTCCTGGACGAATGCATCAGATGTCCATGCTCCTAAATTGGTCCGGGATTTCCATGCCAGATTTCCTCGGAAACCTAAGAAGTGTCCTGGGGCCACTCCTAAAGGAGGGGGGGGGGTGCTGTCACGATCCGGGTGTCTGGTCGCCATTTTCTACCAGTTAGGTGTCTCCTGAGATTGGCTCAGCATGCCAGGCCCGGGTCATAACTATGTTTTGTTTTACATTTAATTTTTATGTTACCTGCAGTGCCGGCTCAGCGGCTTCTTAGTGTTTTCACTTAGCTGGATATGGCGCTCTTAGCCCCGTCACGGCCGTCACCGCCGCACCCGCGATCTTGCCGCATGGAGACTCTTTCTGCAAGCAGGTGAGGATGTGGGCCTACGCTTGGGCTCCATAATGGTCCAGATTTCGGCCGTGTCCATTTTCTTCCAGAAACAATTGGCTGCTCTCCCTAAGGTGCAGACATTCTTGAAAGCGGTTCTGCACATCCAACCACCCTTTGTGCCTCCTTGGGATCTTAATGTGGTGCCGCAGTTTCTGCAATCGGTTTGGTTAGAGCCTTTACAGGAGGTGGACGTCAAGTTTCTTACTTGGAAGGTGGTCACGCTGTTGGCATTGGCATCTGCTAGACATGTCTCCTAATTGGGGGCATTGTCCTGCAAGAGCCCCTACTTGATTTTCCACAAAAATAGAGCTGAACTCAGAACGCGTCAACAATTTCTTCCAAAGGTTGTGTCAAATTTTCATATCAACCAACCTATTGTGGTGCCAGTGGCTACTGACTCCTCAATTACCTCAAAGTCCTTGGATGTTGTGAGGGCTTTGAAGATTTATGTGAAAAGAACTTCTCGTCACAGGAAGTCGGATGCTCTGTTTGTCCTTTATGATCTGTCAGGTCCGGGTGTTTTTGTGAATCCGTTAACCCGGGACCAACCACAGGTGTAGGTGCTGGGGTATGAAGAAAGCAGGGAGGACGAAGAAAGTTCCGTTTCATATATTTATTAAAAATAACAATTCAGTAAAGAGTTAAATGACAAGTTGTTAATCATCATATTATACTGAAGTATTGCAGGAATGGCAGAAATAATATGCAGGATAAATCTCAAAAACAAATAAAAGAAATGTTCATGGAACTGTATATAAAACAAGCTGATGAATAAATGTTGAATTGTCCAAATATAAACAAGCTTTGATGCTGAACTGCAGAATGTGTTTAACTGGGTAATGCAGACATGAAGAAATAACTGTAAGGATTTGCAATGAAGTTTTGAGAGTTAACTGAGAGGCTGTGAAGAATTGTCCTTGTTATGGTAACATAGAAAATAAAAGTACTGAATTGGGTTACTTGCGGGTTCCGGAGATCACTGTGAAAACTGTAGTAGATGACAAGGTGATGAACGGGTTAAATGCAGAGTAGAACAAACGAACAGCTGAGGGTAGTGGAAACTTTGTATGGTTGATGGCAGGCAGACAAGGTAACCTCATGCAAGACTCTGGGAATCCAACTGTTTCCAGTAGGTGTGCAATTAACTGACAGCACAGCGGAGAGCCGGTGAATCTTTAGCAGTGAAGGCTGCAGACGGACCTCTGGGAACGGAGGCGATATCTGGACCACGGGAATCACACAGGAAGGCACGGAGAGAGCTCAGAGCTAGAGCACAGCGTTGAAACAACAAAGCACTGGCCCAGAGTAACATAATCCCAGCCTACTTAAAGGCAGCACAAGCACGGGATTGGCTTACACCTGCCCACAGGTGTTTTCACAAGTGCTCTGTATTACCTATTTGGTCTCCAACATGGCCACCTCCTATACAGCAGACACACCGCAGTGCCTTAGGCCATTTGGTCCCCGCACTCTCAGTTCCCAGAATCTGCATTACCTGTGCCACTGATCACGCCGCGTCCCCACACGGGCACACAGCACCGCGAGCAACCGCACTGGCAACGGACGAACCCCAGAACCCACAGAGGTGAGAGACCGGTTCGTGACAGTACCCCCTCTTCTAAGGGTGGTCTCCGAACACCTTTGAACCTTATCAGGATTTTTGGAGAAGTATTTCTGTACCAGTCTTGGAGCATGAACATCTTCAGAAAAAACCCAGGATATCTCCTCCGGACCGTAACCCTTCCAGTCGACCAAAAACTGTAAACGTCCATATCGGGAACGTGAGTCCACAATCTCTTTAACTTCAAATTCCTCATCCTGCAAAGAGTGAACTTTAGGAGATTTGGACTGGGTAAGTATGGAATTTATTGAGAATCAAAGGTTTCAATAAAGATGTATGAAAGGCGTTAGGAATTCTCAAAGACGGTGGCAACTTGACTTTGTATGACACAGGGTTGAGTACCTTTACAATGGGAAATGGACCAATAAACTTGGGAGCAAATTTCTTAGAAGGAACTTTGAACCTGAGATTGCGCGTAGAAATCCAAACTTGGTCTCCCACCTTGTAATTCGGTACAGCTTTACGTTTTCTATCTGCAAAAGATTTATAACGAGCGGAAGTTTTGACCAACGACTTACGCACACAACTCCAGATTCTAGATAGACGTTGAAGCTCTTGATCTGCTGCTGGAACCTCTAGGGCTGGCACTGGATGGAACTCTGGCACACGAGGATGAAAGCCGAAATTAATATAAAAGGGCGTAGATTCTGAAGACGAATGGAAGAGATTATTATGAGCAAATTCTGCCAATGGAAGATAATCAACCCAGTCATTCTGTGAAGACGATATATATAGCCGGAGAAATGTTTCAAGGTCTTGGTTTACTCTCTCAGTTTGTCCATCTGTCTGAGGATGTTATGCAGAAGAAAAATTCAACTTGACATTTAAAGGTGAACAAAGCGACTTCCAAAACTTGGCCACAAACTGTGTTCCCCAATCAGAGATGATCTCTCGAGGAAGGCCATGCAACTTGAAGATTTCAGAGATGAACAATCTGGCTAGTAAAGGGGCTGATGGTAACCCAGTTAATGGAATGAAATGTGCCTTTTTCGAAAATCGATCCACTATCACCCAAATGGTATTTCGCCCTTTTGATGGAGGTAGATCGGTCACGAAATTCATTGAGATATGAGTCCATGGTTGTTTGGGTATGGATAATGGATGTAATAAACCTGGTGGAGAACTTCTTGGACTCTTATGTTGGGCACATTTAGGACATGCTGCTATAAACTCTTGGACATTGGCTTTGAGACGTGGCCACCAATAAGACTGTTGAATAAATTTGAGAGTCTTTAGAACCCCAGGATGACCCATGAAGGAAGAGGAGTGAGCCCAGGTAAGCAGCCGTTTACGAAGATTTGTGGCGACAAAGGTCTTGCCAGGCGGAGGAACTGGAGAGGTTCGAGTCATTAAAAAGGACGTAGGATTCACAATGGCTTGATTCGTGGTAGCATCATTTAATTCAGAAGAAGCAAAGGACCGAGAAAGGGCATCTGCCTTTTTGTTCTGAGACCCTGGTCGATAGGTGAGCTTGAAATTGAATCGTGTGAAGAAAAGCGCCCATCTAGCTTGTCGTGGATTTAAGCACTGAGCTGACTGCAGATATAGAAGATTCTTATGATCAGTATAAACTGCAATGCGATGTTGTGCTCCTTCTAGAAGGTATCTCCACTCCTCAAATGCCAACTTGATGGCAAGTAATTCTTGCTCACCGATTGCATAATTACGTTCGGCCGGGAGGAACTTACGGGAGAAATATCCGCAGGGATGGACCTTTTTATCTTCAAAGACTTGTGACAACACAGCTCCTACTGCTTCTGTAGATGCATCCACCTCTAGTAGAAAGGGACGATTCAAATCAGGCTGTCGAAGAATGGGGGCTGACACAAAGGCTTGCTTTAAATCAAAGAAGGCTTTGATTGCTTCAGAAGACCAGTTCGTAGGATTTGCTCCCTTGCGAGTTAGGGCTGTAATGGGAGCAGCTAACGTAGAATAATTCTTAATGAATCTCCTATAGAAATTAGCAAAGCCAAGAAATCGCTGAATCCCCTTGAGAGTCGTAGGAGTGGTCCAATCTCGGATAGCTTGTACCTTACCGGGATCCATACATAGCTCTGATCCAGAAATGATGTAACCAAGGAACGGTATGGAAGATACTTCAAAGGTGCACTTCTCTAACTTACAATAAAGTTGATTTTTCCTCAGACGTGTCAGTACCTCTTTAACTTGGTGACGGTGAGACTTTAGATCCTTAGAGAATATTAGGATATCATCCAGGTACACTACTAGACACTTGTAGAGAAGATCACGAAAAAGTTCATTCACATAGCTTTGAAAAACTGCAGGTGCATTACAAAGACCAAAACGCATTACAAGGTATTCGTAATGCCCATCCCGGGTATTAAAAGCAGTCTTCCACTCGTCCCCTGCCCGGATGCGGATTAAATTGTAGGCCCCTCGGAGATCCAATTTTGTAAACACAGTAGCTCCCTTTACCCGATCAAATAATTCTGGAATTAAGGGTAATGGGTACTTGTTTTTCACAGTGATCTCATTGAGTCCACGGTAATCTATGCATGGTCGTAACCCACCGTCCTTCTTCTTAACGAAAAAGAATCCGGCTCCTGCAGGTGAAGAAGATGGTCTGATAAATCCTTTGGTTAGATTTTCCTGTATATAATCAGACATAGCTTGCGTCTCTGGGATGGATAGCGGATAAATTCGTCCCCTAGGAGGGGTTTTGCCCGGAACCAGGACGATTGGGCAGTCCCATTCGCGATGAGGAGGTAGAGAGTCTGCTGCTTATTTACTGAAAATATCCGCAAAGGATTGATACACCGGAGGTAGGTCGGGAAGGCTAATTGACCGGAGAGGTACAATTGAGGCTAAACAGTCCTTGGTACAAGATTTACCCCACGAAAGGACTTCCATGGTTTGCCAATTAAGTTGAGGATTATGTTTCTGCAGCCAAGGTAAACCAAGTATCACATCTTGAGAGGCTTTGGGAATCACGTAGAAGGAGATGTATTCGGAATGGAGCACACCAACTTTCATCTTGAGACATACGGTTCGATGAGTAATTATACCATCTGGAATTCGACTTCCATCCACTGCTGTAACAGCAAGTGCTGCTTCCAGAGGCATGGTTTGAACTTTAGACCGTGAGACAAAGGCTGAGGAGATGAAGTTCTTGGCTGCCCCGGAATCTAGGAGAGCTGAAACTTTCACTGTAGAACTTGGAACTTCTAATTGAATAGACAAGGTCGGCTCTTTCCCAGAACGTGATTCTAAAGTAACTCCTAGCTTAACCTCTCTTGAATAAGCTAGGAGCGAGAGTTTCCCGGTCGGAGTTTGCAGAATTTAACTAAATGTTCGGAGGACCCACAGTACATGCAGAGGTTACCCTGTCGACGACGAAGTCGTTCCTCCTCTGTGAGGCGAGAGCGCCCAATCTGCATAGGTTCTTCTGTCGTTACCGGAGACTGTGATGAATAATCTTGTCGAGGCCTAGGATGATAACGTGGACTGGATCGCTCTGCCCTGGATTTCTCTAAACATCGCTCCCTGTAGCGTAGGTCAAGTTTGTTACAGAGAGAAATCAATTCATCCAGTGTAGTTGGCACATCCCGGATAGTTAAATCATCCTTGATTCTCTCTGAAAGTCCATTCCAAAACGCGGCGATCAGGGCCTCCTCATTCCAGTTTAACTCTGAAGACAACGTGCGAAACTGAATAATATATTGACTGACAGGACGTAAACCTTGACGTAGACGGAGAATCTCCAAAGATGCTGAGGTGGTCCTGCCTGGTTCGTCAAAGATTCTCTGGAAGGATGATACGAACTCCTTGTAATTAGAGAGGATAGGATCACCTCTTTCCCATAATGGTGATGCCCACTCCAGAGCCTGACCGGAGAGGAGGGCAATAATATATGCAACCTTAGAACGAGCTGATGGGAAACTGGCGGACAACAGTTCGAACTGGATCTCGCATTGATTCAGGAATCCTCTGCAAAGTTTTGGAGTTCCGTCAAACTTACTCGGAGAGGGTAACTGCAAGCGGGACGTAGGCAGCGTCACAGGAGAAGCTGTAGTGGTAACTGGGACAACCGGAGTTGGAAACTGGACTTGAGACGTTTTAATAGCCGTATGAAGAGTCTCTAAACGGTCTGCCATAGTTTGCATAAACTGCACTATTTGTGTCTGTATAGACTCCTGGTTTTCCAGACGGGAAAGGATATCTGACGTAGCACCGCCTCCTGCGAATTGGTCACTTGACGGATCCATGTGGCCAGTGCTTACTGTCAGGTCCGGGTGTTTTTGTGAATCCGTTAACCCGGGACCAACCACAGGTGTAGGTGCTGGGGTATGAAGAAAGCAGGGAGGACGAAGAAAGTTCCGTTTCATATATTTATTAAAAATAACAATTCAGTAAAGAGTTAAATGACAAGTTGTTAATCATCATATTATACTGAAGTATTGCAGGAATGGCAGAAATAATATGCAGGATAAATCTCAAAAACAAATAAAAGAAATGTTCATGGAACTGTATATAAAACAAGCTGATGAATAAATGTTGAATTGTCCAAATATAAACAAGTTTTGATGCTGAACTGCAGAATGTGTTTAACTGGGTGATGCAGACATGAAGAAATAACTGTAAGGATTTGCAATGAAGTTTTGAGAGTTAACTGAGAGGCTGTGAAGAATTATCCTTGTTATGGTAACATAGAAAATAAAAGTACTGAATTGGGTTACTTGCGGGTTCCGGAGATCACTGTGAAAACTGTAGTAGATGACAAGGTGATGAACGGGTTAAATGCAGAGTAGAACAAATGAACAGCTGAGGGTAGTGGAATCCTCCAAACTTTGTATGGTTGATGGCAGGCAGACAAGGTAACCTCATGCAAGACTCTGGGAATCCAACTGTTTCCAGTAGGTGTGCAATTAACTGACAGCACAGCGGAGAGCCGTGGATCTTTAGCAGTGAAGGATGTAGACGGACCTCTGGGGACGGAGGCGATATCTGGACCACGGGAATCACACAGGAATGCACGGAGAGAGCTCAGAGCTAGAGCACAGCGTTGATACAACAAAGCACTGGCCCAGAGTAACATAATCCCAGCCTACTTAAAGGCAGCACAGGCACGGGATTGGCTTACACCTGCCCACAGGTGTTTTCACAAGTGCTCTGTATTACCTATTTGGTCTCCAACATGGCCACCTCCTATACAGCAGACACACCGCAGTGCCTTAGGCCATTTGGTCCCCGCACTCTCAGTTCCCAGAATCTGCATTACCTGTGCCACTGATCACGCCGCGTCCCCACACGGGCACACAGCACCGCGAGCAACCGCACTGGCAACGGACGAACCCCAGAACCCACAGAGGTGAGAGACCGGTTCGTGACATGATCCCAACAAGGTTGGGTGTCCTGCTTTTAAGCAGACGATTTCTCGCTGGATCAGGTTCACTATCCAGCATGCATATTCTACGGCAGGCTTGCCGTGTCCAAAATCGGTTAAGGCCCACTCTACTCGTAAAGTGGGTTCCTCCTGGGCGGCTGACCGGGGTGTCTCGGCTTTACAGCTTTGCCGAGCAGCTACTTGGTCAGGGTCGAACACGTTTGCCAAGTTCTACAAGTTCGATACTTTGGCCTCTGAGGACCTAAAGTTTGGTCAATCTGTTCTACAGGAACCTCAGCACTCTCCCTCCCGTACTGGGAGCTTTGGTATATCCCCATGGTACCAAATGGAACCCCAGCATCCTCTAGGACGTAAGAGAAAATAGGATTTTAATTACCTACCGGTAAATCCTTTGCTAGTAGTCCGTAGAGGATGCTGGGCGCCTGCCCAGTGCTTCGTATTTCTGCATTGTTACTTAGTTGTCACGATCCGGGTGTCTGGTCGCCATTTTCTACCAGTTAGGTGTCTCCTGAGATTGGCTCAGCGTGCCAGGCCCGGGTCATAACTATGTTTTGTTTTACATTTCATTTTTATGTTACCTGCAGTGCCGGCTCAGCGGCCTTCTTAGTGTTTTCACTTAGCCGGGTATGGCGCTCTTAGCCTCATCGCGGCCGTCACCGCCGCACCCGCGATCTTGCCGCATGGAGACTAAGTATGGCGTCTTCTGTGAGCCGCGGCCACCGCTGTCATCTCTGTGGCCGCTGTGCGTGGAGTTTTCTGCTGCTGCAGCCTTCGCCGCCTTTGTTGTTTGGCACATGGTTATTTCCCCTTCAAACTCAGTCATGGGTGCAGCCATGTTGGATAAAGTCACGTGTCATTCTTCTTACCAATCCGCAGCGCTGCTGGTGCCTGTGTCAAGCTGTCAGCCAGCCAATGCCTGTTCACCAGTGGGTATAAATATCCTGTTTCAACATCCAGGAAGTTGTCAGTGCTTCAATTGTCTTTCCAGTGATTCCAGTCTTCAGCTTCACTAGAGACTCCCCAGTGTCTACACTCTGCAGTACAGCTTGACTCCGTTGTGTTTACTCTCTGTGGTGCAGCCTGCTTCTCCTGTGATAACTCTCTGCGGTGCAGCCTGCTTCTCCTGTGATAACTCTCTGCGGTGCAGCCTGCTTCTCCTGTGATAACTCTCTGCGGTGCAGTCTGCTTTTCCTGTGATAACTCTCTGCGGTGTAGCCTGCTTCTCCTGTGATAACTCTCTGCGGTGCAGCCTGCTTTTCCTGTGATAACTCTGCGGTGCAGCCTGCTTTTCCTGTGATAACTCTCTGCGGTGCAGTCTGCTTTTCCTGTGATAACTCTCTGCGGTGCAGTCTGCCTCTCCTGTGATAACTCTCAGTGGTGCAGCCTGCTTTTCCTGTGATAACTCTCTGCAGTGCAGTCTGCCTCTCCTGTGATAACTCTCAGTGGTGCAGCCTGCTTTTCCTGTGATAACTCTCTGCAGTGCAGTCTGCTTTTCCTGTAATAACTCTCTGCGGTGCAGTCTGCCTCTCCTGCGATAACTCTCTGCGGTGCAGCCTGCTTTTCCTGTGATAACTCTGCGGTGCAGTCTGCCTCTCCTGTGATAACTCTCAGTGGTGCAGCCTGCTTCTCCTGTGATAACCCTCAGTGGTGCAGCCTGACTTTCCTGCTATTTGCACCCTGTGTTAGTAGAGTATATGCTTTGGCTATGTCACGAACCGGTCTCTCACCTCTGTGGGTTCTGGGGTTCGTCCGTTGCCAGTGCGGTTGTTTGCGGTGCTGTGTGCCCGTGTGGGGACGCGGCGTGATCAGTGGCACAGGTAATGCAGATTCTGGGAACTGAGAGTGCGGGGACCAAATGGCCTAAGGTACTGCGGTGTATCTGCTGTATAGGAGGTGGCCATGTTGGAGACCAAATAGGTAATACAGAGCACTTGTGAAAACACCTGTGGGCAGGTGTAAGCCAATCCCGTGCTTGTGCTGCCTTTAAGTAGGCTGGGATTATGTTACTCTGGGCCAGTGCTTTGTTGTATCAACGCTGTGCTCTAGCTCTGAGCTCTCTCCGTGCATTCCTGTGTGATTCCCGTGGTCCAGATATCGCCTCCGTTCCCAGAGGTCCGTCTGCAGCCTTCACTGCTAAAGATCCACCGGCTCTCCGCTGTGCTGTCAGTTAATTGCACACCTACTGGAAACAGTTGGATTCCCAGAGTCTTGCATCAGGTTACCTTGTCTGCCTGCCATCAACCATACAAAGTTTGGAGGATTCCACTACCCTCAGCTGTTCGTTTGTTCTACTCTGCATTTAACCCGTTCATCACCTTGTCATCTACTACAGTTTTCACAGTGATCTCCGGAACCCGCAAGTAACCCAATTCAGTACTTTTATTTTCTATGTTACCATAACAAGGATAATTCTTCACAGCCTCTCAGTTAACTCTCAAAACTTCATTGCAAATCCTTATAGTTATTTCTTCATGTCTGCATTACCCAGTTAAACACATTCTGCAGTTCAGCATCAAAGCTTGTTTATATTTGGACAATTCAACATTTATTCATCAGCTTGTTTTATATACAGTTCCATGAACATTTCTTTTATTTGTTTTTGAGATTTATCCTGCATTTTATTTCTGCCATTCCTGCAATACTTCAGTATAATATGATGATTAACAACTTGTCATTTAACTCTTTACTGAATTGTTATTTTTAATAAATATATGAAACGGAACTTTCTTCGTCCTCCCTGCTTTCTTCATACCCCAGCACCTATACCTGTGGTTGGTCCCGGGTTAACGGATTCACAAAAACACCCGGACCTGACAGTAAGCACTGGCCACATGGATCCGTCAAGTGACCAATTCGCAGGAGGCGGTGCTACGTCAGATATCCTTTCCCGTCTGGAAAACCAGGAGTCTATACAGACACAAATAGTGCAGTTTATGCAAACTATGGCAGACCGTTTAGAGACTCTACGGGGTATATGCAATTGCGGTCGAATTCCCGAAATTGTCGCATTTCGGGTCATTTTCGCCCCAAAAAAAAATTCGCCTATGCAATTCAGTGCTTTCCGACCAAAAAACGGACTTTCAAAATTCGACTTTTTGAAATTCGAATTTTTGCAAATTCGACTTTTCTGCAATGAAACAAGTGCTGCAATTCGACAAAAGCATATTCAATTCAAGTTTGGAAATTCGACAGCAGTGCTTTTAGACAGCAAATTCGTCATTTTCAATCCGCCACACTTTGGAGGGTGAAAACAATAAAAAAAAATTTAAACATGTTTTTTTTTTTAGGAATAGCATATCTATTTATATTAGAAGGGATTAGGTATTTTTTTTTTCTTTTTGGAGGCACAAATATTATTTATATATTTTTTAAAATATTATTTATTTATTTTTATTGCTGGAACGGTAAAATCCTTAAAAAAAATGGCGTGGGGTCCCCCCTCCAAAGCATAACCAGCCTCGGCTCTTCGAGCTGGTCCTGGTTCTAAAAATGCGGGGGAAAAATTGACAGGGGATCCCCCGTATTTTTAAAACCAGCACCGGGCTCTGCGCCTGGTGCTGGTGCCAAAAATACGGGGGACAAAACGAGCAGGGGTCCCCCGTATTTTTCACACCAGCATCGGGCTCCACTAGCTGGACAGATAATGCCACAGCCGGGGGTCACTTTTATGCCGTGCCCTGCGGCCGTGGCATTAACTACCCAACTAGTCACCCCTGGCCGGGGTACCCTGGGGGAGTGGGGACCCCTTCAATCAAGGGGTCCCCCCCCCAGCCACCCAAGGGCCAGGGGTGAAGCCCGAGGCTGTCCCCCCCATCCAATGGGCTGCGGATGGGGGGGCTGATAGCCTTTTGTGATAATGAAAAGAATATTGTTTTTCCAGCAGTACTACAAGTCCCAGCAAGCCTCCCCCGCAAGCTGGTACTTGGAGAACCACAAGTACCAGCATGCGGGAGAAAAACGGGCCCGCTGGTACCTGTAGTACTACTGGGAAAAAAATACCCAAATAAAAACAGGACACACACACCGTGACAGTAAAACTTTATTCCATACGTCGACACACACATACTTACCTATGTTCACACGCCGACATCGGTCCTCTTCTCCATGTAGAATCCACGGATACCTGAAAAGAAAAGTTCAATATACTCACCTCAGCCATGGACCAGAGATAAATCCACGGACTTGGCAAAATAACAAATTGCAAATACCCGACCAGCGGACTGAAAGTGGTCCCATGCTGACACATGAGACCCCTTTCCACGAATGAGACCTGTCAGTGACAGCTGTCACAGAAAGGTCTCTAAAGCCAATCAGGAAGCGCAACTTCGTTGCGCTCACCTGATTGGCTGTGCGCTGTCTGTGCTGTGACAGCGCATCGCAAAGCCGCTCCATTATATTCAATGGTGGGAACTTAGCGGCTAGCGGTGAGGTCACCCGCCGGTCAGCGGCTGACCGCGGGTAACCCCCCCGCTAGCCGCTAAGTTCCCACCATTGAAACTAATGGAGCGGCTTTGCGATGCGCTGTCACAGCACAGACAGCACACAGCCAATCAGGTGAGCGCCACGGAAGTAGCGCTTCCTGATTGGCTGAAGGGACTTCAGTGACAGGAGTCACGTGATGTCCCGGCATTCGGGAGAAAGGGGTCTGATGTGTCAGCATGGGACCCCTTTCAGTCCGGTATGGAGCGGGTGTTCGGTTTGTTTTTTTAACAAGTTCGTGGATTATCTCTGGACGTGGATGTACCTCTGGACGCTGGAAGGTGAGTATAATTTTTTCACAGGTACCCTCGGATCGTCGGAGACCGTGGCAGTCG
This sequence comes from Pseudophryne corroboree, assembly GCF_028390025.1. Taxonomy (NCBI): domain Eukaryota; kingdom Metazoa; phylum Chordata; class Amphibia; order Anura; family Myobatrachidae; genus Pseudophryne; species Pseudophryne corroboree. Next base: position 423,895,930 of record NC_086452.1, on the reverse strand, counting down.
GCGTGTCAACATAGGTAAGTATGTGTGTGTCGGTAGTGTGTAATAAAGTTTTACTATCAAGGTGTCTGTGTCCTGTTTTTATTTGGGTATTTTTTTTCCAGTAGTACTACAGGTACCAGCGGGCCCGTTTTTCTCCCGCATGCTGGTACTTGTGGTTCTCCAAGTACCAGCTTGCGGGGGGGAGGCTTGCTGGGACTTGTAGTACTACTGGGAAAAACAATATCTTTTTATTATCACAAAAGGCTATCAGCCCCCCCATCCGCAGCCCATTGGATGGGGGGGGGGGACAGCCTCGGGCTTCACCCCTGGCCCTTGGGTGGCTGGGGGGGGGACCCCTTGATTGTAGGGGTCCCCACTCCCCCAGGGTACCCCGGCCAGGGGTGACTAGTTGGGTAGTTAATGCCACGGCCGCAGGGCACGGCATAAAAGTGACCCCCGGCTGTGGCATTATCTGTCCAGCTAGTGGAGCCCGATGCTGGTGTTAAAAATACGGGGGACCCCTACTCTTTTTGTCCCCCGTATTTTTGGCACCAGCACCAGGCGCAGAGCCCGGTGCTGGTTTTAAAAATACGGGGGATCCCTGCCCAATTTTTCCCCGCATTTTTAGAACCAGGACCAGCTCGAAAAGCCCGAGGCTGGTTATGCTTTGGAGGGGGGACCCCACGCCATTTTTTTTCTGGGTTTTTCCCGTTTTTTTAAATCGCGGCAAAATCCGCCAAATCGGCCGATTTTCGCCCGCGGGTCTGTCGAATCCTTTTTTCATTGAATATGGTGAATTCCGGCAGCCACCTGCCGGAATTCACCTGTCGAATTGAGTCGAATTAAAAAACGGCGAAAAATTGCCGCGATTCGCCGTGAATTGCATATACCCCTACATACGGCTATTAAACCGTCTCAAGTCCAGATTCCAACTCCGGTTGTCCCAGTTACCCCTACAGCTTCTCCTGTGACGCTGCCTACGTCCCGCTTGCAGTTACCCTCTCCGAGTAAGTTTGACGGAACTCCAAAACTTTGCAGAGGATTCCTGAATCAATGCGAGATCCAGTTCGAACTGTTGTCCGCCAGTTTCCCATCAGCTCGTTCTAAGGTTGCATATATTATTGCCCTCCTCTCCGTTCAGGCTCTGGAGTGAGCATCACCATTATGGGAAAGAGGTGATCCTATCCTCTCTAATTACAAGGAGTTCGTATCATCCTTCCGGAGAATCTTTGACGAACCAGGTAGGACCACCTCAGCATCTTTGGAGATTCTCCGTCTACGTCAAGGTTTACGTCCTGTCAGTCAATAGATTATTCAGTTTCGCACGTTGTCTTCAGAGTTAAACTGGAATGAGGAGGCCCTGATCGCCGCGTTTTGGAATGGACTTTCAGAGAGAATCAAGGATGATTTAACTATCCGGGATGTGCCAACTAAACTGGATGAATTGATTTCTCTCTGTAACAAACTTGACATACGCTACAGGGAGCGATGTTTAGAGAAATCCAGGGCAGAGCGATCCAGTCCACGTTATCATCCTAGGCCTCGACAAGATTCTTCATCACAGTCTCCGGTAACGACAGAAGAACCTATGCAGATTGGGCGCTCTCGCCTCACAGAGGAGGAACGACTTCGTCGTCGACAGGGTAACCTCTGCATGTACTGTGGGTCCTCCGAACATTTAGTTAAATTCTGAAAACTCCGACCGGGAAACTCTCGCTCCTAGCTTATTCAAGAGAGGTTAAGCTAGGAGTTACTTTAGAATCACGTTCTGGGAAAGAGCCGACCTTGTCTATTCAATTAGAAGTTCCAAGTTCTACAGTGAAAGTTTCAGCTCTCCTAGATTCCGGGGCAGCCGAGAACTTCATCTCCTCAGCCTTTGTCTTACGGTCTAAAGTTCAAACCATGCCTCTGGAAGCAGCAGTTGCTGTTACAGCAGTGGATGGAAGTCGAATTCCAGATGGTATAATTACTCATCGAACCGTATGTCTCAAGATGAAAGTTGGTGTGCTCCATTCCGAATACATCTCCTTCTACGTGATTCCCAAAGCCTCTCAAGATGTGATACTTGGTTTACCTTGGCTGCAGAAACATAATCCTCAACTTAATTGGCAAACCATGGAAGTCCTTTCGTGGGGTAAATCTTGTACCAAGGACTGTTTAGCCTCAATTGTACCTCTCCGGTCAATTAGCCTTCCCGACCTACCTCCGGTGTATCAATCCTTTGCGGATGTTTTCAGTAAACAAGCAGCAGACTCTCTACCTCCTCATCGCGAATGGGACCGCCCAATCGTCCTGGTTCCGGGCAAAACCCCTCCTAGGGGATGAATTTATCCGCTATCCATCCCAGAGACGCAAGCTATGTCTGATTATATACAGGAAAATCTAACCAAAGGATTTATCAGACCATCTTCTTCACCTGCAGGAGCCGGATTCTTTTTCGTTAAGAAGGACGGTGGGTTACGACCATGCATAGATTACCGTGGACTCAATGAGATCACTGTGAAAAACAAGTACCCATTACCCTTAATTCCAGAATTATTTGATCGGGCAAAGGGAGCTACTGTGTTTACAAAATTGGATCTCCGAGGGGCCTACAATTTAATCCGCATCCGGGCAGGGGACGAGTGGAAGACTGCTTTTAATACCCGGGATGGGCATTACGAATACCTTGTAATGCCTTTTGGTCTTTGTAATGCACCTGCAGTTTTTCAAAGCTATGTGAATTAACTTTTACGTGATCTTCTCTACAAGTGTCTAGTAGTGTACCTGGATGATATCCTAATATTCTCTAAGGATCTAAAGTCTCACCGTCACCAAGTTAAAGAGGTACTGACACGTCTGAGGAAAAATCAACTTTATTGTAAGTTAGAGAAGTGCACCTTTGAAGTATCTTCCATACCGTTCCTTGGTTACATCATTTCTGGATCAGAGCTATGTATGGATCCCGGTAAGGTACAAGCTATCCGAGATTGGACCACTCCTACGACTCTCAAGGGGATTCAGCGATTTCTTGGCTTTGCTAATTTCTATAGGAGATTCATTAAGAATTATTCTACGTTAGCTGCTCCCATTACAGCCCTAACTCGCAAGGGAGCAAATCCTACGAACTGGTCTTCTGAAGCAATCAAAGCCTTCTCTGATTTAAAGCAAGCCTTTGTGTCAGCCCCCATTCTTCGACAGCCTGATTTGAATCGTCTCTTTCTACTAGAGGTGGATGCATCTACAGAAGCAGTAGGAGCTGTGTTGTCACAAGTCTTTGAAGATAAAAAGGTCCATCCCTGCGGATATTTCTCCCAAGTTCCTCCCGGCCGAACGTAATTATGCAATCAGTGAGCAAGAATTACTTGCCATCAAGTTGGCATTTGAGGAGTGGAGATACCTTCTAGAAGGAGCACAACATCGCATTACAGTTTATACTGATCATAAGAATCTTCTATATCTGCAGTCAGCTCAGTGCTTGAATCCACGACAAGCTAGATGGGCGCTTTTCTTCACACGATTCAATTTCAAGCTCACCTGTCGACCAGGGTCTCAGAACAAAAAGGCAGATGCCCTTTCTCGGTCCTTTGCTTCTTCTGAATTAAATGATGCTACCACGAATCAAGCCATTGTGAATCCTACGTCCTTTTTAATGACTCGAACCTCTCCAGTTCCTCCGCCTGGCAAGACCTTTGTCGCCACAAATCTTCGTAAACGGCTGCTTACCTGGGCTCACTCCTCTTCCTTCATGGGTCATCCTGGGGTTCTAAAGACTCTCAAATTTATTCAACAGTCTTATTGGTGGCCACGTCTCAAAGCCAATGTCCAAGAGTTTATAGCAGCATGTCCTAAATGTGCCCAACATAAGAGTCCAAGAAGTTCTCCACCAGGTTTATTACATCCATTATCCATACCCAAACAACCATGGACTCATATCTCAATGGATTTCGTGACCGATCTACCTCCATCAAAAGGGCGAAATACCATTTGGGTGATAGTGGATCGATTTTCTAAAATGGCACATTTCATTCCATTAACTGGGTTACCATCAGCCCCTTTACTAGCCAGATTGTTCATCTCTGAAATCTTCAAGTTGCATGGCCTTCCTCGAGAGATCATCTCTGATCGGGGAACACAGTTTGTGGCCAAGTTTTGGAGGTCGCTTTGTTCATCTTTAAATGTCAAGTTGAATTTTTCTTCTGCATATCATCCTCAGACAGATGGACAAACAGAGAGTAAACCAAGACCTTGAAACATTTCTCCGGCTATATATATATATATATATATATCGTCCTCACAGAATGACTGGGTTGATTATCTTCCATTGGCAGAATTTGCTCATAATAATCTCTTCCATTCGTCTTCAGAATCTACGCCCTTTTATATTAACTTCGGCTTTCATCCTCGTGTGCCAGAGTTCCATCCATTGCCAGCCCTAGAGGTTCCAGCAGCAGATCAAGAGCTTCAACGTCTATCTAGAATCTGGAGTTGTGTGCGTAAGTCGTTGGTCAAAACTTCCGCTCGTTATAAATCTTTTGCAGATAGAAAACGTAAAGCTGTACCGAATTACAAGGTGGGAGACCAAATTTGGATTTCTACGCGCAATCTCAGGTTCAAAGTTCCTTCTAAGAAATTTGCTCCCAAGTTTATTGGTCCATTTCCCATTGTAAAGGTACTCAACCCTGTGTCATACAAAGTCAAGTTGCCACCGTCTTTGAGAATTCCTAACGCCTTTCATACATCTTTATTGAAACCTTTGATTCTCAATAAATTCCGTACTACCCAGTCCAAATCTCCTAAAGTTCACTCTTTGCAGGATGAGGAATTTGAAGTTAAAGAGATTGTGGACTCACGTTCCCGATATGGACGTTTTCAGTTTTTGGTCGACTGGAAGGGTTACGGTCCGGAGGAGAGATCCTGGGTTTTTATCCTGATAAGGTTCAAAGGTGTTCGGAGACCACCCTTAGAAGAGGGGGTACAGTCACGAACCGGTCTCTCACCTCTGTGGGTTCTGGGGTTCGTCCGTTGCCAGTGCGGTTGCTCGTGGTGCTGTGTGCCCGTGTGGAGACGCGGCGTGATCAGTGGCACAGGTAATGCAGATTCTGGGAACTGAGAGTGCGGGGACCAAATGGCCTAAGGCACTGCGGTGTGTCTGCTGTATAGGAGGTGGCCATGTTGGAGACCAAATAGGTAATACAGAGCACTTGTGAAAACACCTGTGGGCAGGTGTAAGCCAATCCCGTGCTTGTGCTGCCTTTAAGTAGGCTGGGATTATGTTACTCTGGGCCAGTGCTTTGTTGTATCAACGCTGTGCTCTAGCTCTGAGCTCTCTCCGTGCATTCCTGTGTGATTCCCGTGGTCCAGATATCGCCTCCGTTCCCAGAGGTCCGTCTGCAGCCTTCACTGCTAAAGATCCACCGGCTCTCCGCTGTGCTGTCAGTTAATTGCACACCTACTGGAAACAGTTGGATTCCCAGAGCCTTGCATGAGGTTACCTTGTCTGCCTGCCATCAACCATACAAAGTTTGGAGGATTCCACTACCCTCAGCTGTTCGTTTGTTCTACTCTGCATTTAACCCGTTCATCACCTTGTCATCTACTACAGTTTTCACAGTGATCTCCGGAACCCGCAAGTAACCCAATTCAGTACTTTTATTTTCTATGTTACCATAACACGGATAATTCTTCACAGCCTCTCAGTTAACTCTCAAAACTTCATTGCAAATCCTTACAGTTATTTCTTCATGTCTGCATTACCCAGTTAAACACATTCTGCAGTTCAGCATCAAAGCTTGTTTATATTTGGACAATTCAACATTTATTCATCAGCTTGTTTTATATACAGTTCCATGAACATTTCTTTTATTTGTTTTTGAGATTTATCCTGCATATTATTTCTGCCATTCCTGCAATACTTCAGTATAATATGATGATTAACAACTTGTCATTTAACTCTTTACTGAATTGTTATTTTTAATAAATATATGAAACTGAACTTTCTATGTCCTCCCTGCTTTCTTCATACCCCAGCACCTACACCTGTGGTTGGTCCCGGGTTAACGGATTCACAAAAACACCCGGACCTGACAGGCTATCAGTAGCTTCTCCAGCGGAACTCTATTCACATTAACCTCAGAATTCAACAATACAGCTAAGTGCTGTTCCTGCGCTCTCTAGCATAATTCTACTATTTCACCAACGATCTCAAGCATCATTAAATACCCTAAATTAATTCCCAAGTTACTGGTTTCCAACCAGTAGGAATCCAGAGACTCTCCTAATAGTTCTTGTTTTGTCCTTTTTCATGACTTTTATTATTTAAAGAAAACCCTCAAAGATACCTCTAGTTGTCGTGGTCACGCCTTCGGGCATTGGTGCTGCAGCCTCTGCGCATGTTTAGGAGTCCTATCTCACCTCCTAAGTTTAAGTACCCGTCAGCCCCTACAACTGAGGCTTCCCGCTACCAACACCAGCCCTCAGTTGTGACATTGGTTAAGTATTGTTGGTTCAGTCGTTGCTGAATCGTTTCAAGTTGGTTAGCTTGGCTTTCCTTTTGTTATGTGTGAGTTGGTGTGAATCTCACCACTATCTGTGTATTTCCTTCTCTCAAAGGGTGGGATGTACTAAGGGAAAAATGCGGTAAAACCCCTATTATCGGGGGTTATACTGCATTTTCAAATGTACTAAGACCCCACTGCCCATTTTTCACCGCCCAGGGTATCACCATCTCTGGATGGCGATAACCTATAGAAGCCTATGGGCTTATCGCCGGCCGCCGCCCCCTCCTCGGCATACCTTCCTCCAGGCAACCCTGGTCCCGGAAGGTAATCTCCTCCTCCCCCTAGCAACGCAGCTGGAGGTCCAGCCTGCTGCCTTTTTCCCGGCAGCTCAGCAGCTGAAATGAGAGCCGGGGGAGGTGACGGAGACCCCCCCCCCCCACACACACACACACACACCACCTTACAGGTATCGCGGGGAGCCCCATCACCGCATTGCAATGTTGATCACATGTTAGTACATATGCTATCAACATCGCTGCGATGGACAGTGATGTATGTTAATACATCCTGCCCGAAGTATGTCCGTCTCCTCAGGCAGTTTCTAGACTGTGGGCGGGATGTACTAAAGGGAAAATGCGGTAAAACCCCCGTTTTCGGGGGTTTTACCGCATTTTCATATGTACTAAGGCCCCACCGCTGGGATTACGCCGCCGGGGGTATCACAATCTTTTGATGGTGATACCCCATAGAAGCCTATGGGCTTCTTACCACCGCCGCCGACCTGCGCCGCTCACGACGATCTCTCTACCCACGGGCCCCCTCCTCCTTCTTCCCCGTAGCACTGCCTTGTCTCCTTTCAGCTGCAGGGGGGAGAAGGAGGATCACGGGGACTCCCTGCACGTCACCTCCCGGGGCTGGGAGGCGACGGAAGCTGCCACAAACCTTGTCCTGCGGACCATCACTGATCGCAGGACACCCCTGGCATCGCTCTGTGATACTAATCGCATGTTAGTACATATGCGATTAGCATCATTGCGTTGACCAGCGATGACCCGCGATCAGTGACAGTACATCCCACCCTGAGGGCGGGATGTACTAAGTGGAAAATGCGGTAAACCCCGTTTACAGCATTTTCCTGATGTACTATCCCCCGGCCGCCAGGTCAGCGCGGCGGTTCGCCAGCTTTAGCTGGCGATAGTCCATAGAAGCCTATGGGCTTCTCTCTGCGGCGCTGTGTGAGGGAGGATCCCTCCCAGCATGCCCTGCGGCCGCCCCCGTCACCCCGCGCATGCGCAGACTGACTTCTGGGGCCGAATCCCGGAAGTCAGGCTGCCGCTGTGCATCGCGGAGGACAGCTCTTATCGGAAGAGCTGTCCTCCGCAATGCTGATCGCATACGTTAGCACATATGCGATCAGCATCGTGGCGCAGGGCGGCGATGTACATTAGTACATCCCGCCCTGAGTCTGGTAGGAGGGGCATAGAGGGAGGAGCCAGCCGACACTATTAAACTCTTAAAGTGCCCATGGCTCCTACTGGACCCGTCTATACCCCATGGTACTAAATGGAGCCCCAGCATCCTCTACGGACGAGAAAAGGATTTATCGGTAGGTAATTAAAATCCTATTTTTGGTTCTAATTGCATACATCATTGCTCTGTAATAAGTGCGTGCTGCACTCCAGATTAGCTGCTGGCCCACAAACTGCGATTGGCTCTGGCAGCGCCAACTTCAAAATGCAGCTGCTGTCTCTCAATGGCTGGCTGCTGGTCCATGATCTGGTGCACAGCTCCACCAGGGTGCGGGCCTACGACTTCAGTCCTTAGTAGCCCGACGCCTACCTGTCTCCTCCCCAGGACTCCAGGCTTGGTAACCCCTCCGGGACTCCCAGCCTGGCAGCTCCCGCCTCCCTGTCCCTTCCCCGGGACACCCAGCCTGGCAGCTCCCGCCTCCCTGTCCCTTCCCCAGTACACCTAGCCTGGCAGCTCCCGCCACCCTGTACACTCCCCGGGACACCCAGCCTGGCAGCTCCCGCATCCCTGTCCCTTCCCCAGTACACCTAGCCTGGCAGCTCCCCGCCTCCCTGTCCCCACCCCTGGACTCCCAGCCTGGCAGCGCCTCCCTGTCCCCCTCCCCGGGACACCCAGCCTGGCAGCTCCCGCCTCCCTGTCCCTTCCCCAGTACACCTACCCTGGCAGCTCCCGCCACCCTGTACACTCCCCGGGACTCCCAGCCTGGCAGCACCTCCCTGTCCCCTCCCCAGTACACCTACCCTGGCAGCTCCCGCCACCCTGTACACTCCCCGGGACTCCCAGCCTGGCAGCTCCCTGCCCCCACCCCTGGACTCGCTGCCCGGCAGTTCACGCCTCCCTGTCCCCTCCCCGGGACTCCCAGCCTGGCAGCACCTCCCTGTCCCTCCCCGGGACTCCCAGCCCGGCAGCTCCCCACCTCCCTATCACCGCCCCTGGCTTCCGGCGGAGAGACCTCCCTCCCTCTGTCCGTCTCTCACCGACACCTAACAGAATCCTGGGGTGATGCGGCCGGACAGTGAGCCAGACCCGGGCAGAACAGCAGCAGCAGCAGGTGAGGGGGAGAGCCGGCTGCACTCATTACACTCATACACTGCAGTATTGTCCCCATTCATTCCCTTAGCGCCATGTACCAAGGGGCTTGCATGTTATTCCTACTGTATTCCTGCATTATAGCAACTCTACCAGCTATCATCTCCCATCAGTGTATATACAGCATCTATATGCCTCACATAAGGGTACATACAGCATCTCTACCAGCGATCATCTCACATCAGTGTGTAGCTATATACAGCATCTCTACTATCCATCATCTCACATCAGTGTTTATACAGCATCTGTATGCCCCACATAAGTGTATGTACAGCATCTATACCAGTCATCTCACATCAGTGTATAACAACATACAGCATCTCTACCAGCCATCATCTCACATCATTGTATAACTGTATACAGCATCTCTAATATCCATCATCTCACATCAGTGTTTATACAGCATCTGTATGCCCCACATAAGTGTATGTACAGCATCTCTACCAGCGATAACTACATACAGCATCTCTACCAGCGATCATCTCACATCAGTGTATAACTACATACAGCATCTCTACCAGCGATCATCTCACATCATTGTATAACTATATACAGCATCTCTACTATCCATCATCTCACATCAGTGTTTATACAGCATCTGTATGCCCCACATAAGTGTATGTACAGCGGCCCTCATTCCGAGTTGATCGGTCGCAAGGCGAATTTAGCAGAGTTACACACGCTAAGCCGCCGCCTACTGGGAGTGAATCTTAGCTTCTTAAAATTGCGACCGATGTATTCGCAATATTGCGATTACTAACTACTTAGCAGTTTCAGAGTAGCTTCAGACTTACTCTGCCTGTGCGATCAGTTCAGTGCTTGTCGTTCCTGTTTGACGTCACAAACACACCCAGCGTTCGCCCAGGCACTCCCACCGTTTCTCCGGCCACTCCTGCGTTTTTTCCGGAAACGGTAGCGTTTTCAGCCACACGCCCCTGAAACGCCGTGTTTCCGCCCAGTAACACCCATTTCCTGTCAATCACATTACGATCGCCGGAGCGATGAAAAAGCCGTGAGTAAAATTACTTTCTACATAGCAAAGTTACTTGGCGCAGTCGCAGTGCGAACATTGCGCATGCGTACTAAGCGGATTTTCATTGCGATGCGATGAAAAATACCGAGCGAACAACTCGGAATGAGGGCCAGCATTTCTACCAGTCATCTCACATCAGTGTGTAGCTATATACAGCATCTTTACTATCCATCACCTCACATCATTGTATACTATATACAGCATATATACTATCCATCATCTCACATCAGTGACCCACATAAGTGTATGTACAGCATCTCTACCAGTCATATCATATCAGTGTATAACTATATACAGCATCTCTACTGTCCATCATCTCAAATCAGTGTATATATAGCATCTGTATGCCTCACATAAGTTTATATACAGCATCTCTACCAGCCATCATCTCACATCATTGTATAACTGTATACAGCATCTCTACTATCCATCATCTCACAGTGTATATACAGCATCTGTATGCCTCACATAAGTATATATACAGCATCTCTACCAGTCATCTTGCATTACTGTATAACTATATATGGCAACTTTACTATCCATCATCTCACATCAGTGTATATACAGCATCTGTATGCCTCATATGATTGTATATGCAGCATCTCTACCAGTCATCATCTCACATCAGTGTGTAACTATATAAAGCAAATCTATTATCCATCATCTCACATCAGTGTATATACAGCATCTCTACCAGCCATCATATCACATCAGTGTATAACTATATACAGCAGCTCTGTCAATCATCTCACATCAGTGTATATACAGCATCTGTATGACTCACATAAGTATATATACAGCATCTCTACCAGTCATCTTACATAAGTGTATCACTATATATGGCAACTCTACTATCCTTCATCTCACATCAGTGTATATACAGCATCTGTATGCCTCACATGAGGGTATATCCAGCATCTCTACCAGCCATCTCACATCAGTGTATAACTATATACAGCTACTGCACTATCCATCATCTCACATCAGTGTATATACAGCACCTGTATGCCTCACATAATTTTATATACAGCATCTCTACCAGTCATCAGCTCACATCAGTGTGTAACTATATACAGGTTGAGTATCTCTTATCCAAAATGCTTGGGACCAGAGGTATTTTGGATATCGTATTTTTCCGTATTTTGGAATAATTGCATACCATAATGAGATATCATGGGGATGGGACCTAAATCTAAGCACAGAATGCATTTATGTTTCACATACACCTTATACACACAGCCTGAAGGTCATTTAATACAATATTTTTAATAACTTTGTGTATTAAACAAAGTTTGTGTACATTGAGCCATCAGAAAACAAAGGTTTCACTATCTCACTCTCACTCAAAAAAGTCTGTATTTCGTAATATTCCGTATTTCGGAATATTTGGATATGGGATACTCAACCTGTACAGCAACTCTACTATCCATCATCTCACATCAGTATATAACTATACAGCATCTATATACTATTCATCATCTCACATAAGTGTATATACAGCATCTGTATGCCTCACATGAGTGTATATACATTGTCTCTACTATCCATCCTCTCACATCAGTGTATACCTATATACAGTGCCTTGCTAAAGTATACACCCCCCCCCCCCCCCCTTTGCATTTTTCATGTTTTGTTGCCGCACAACCTGGATTGTTTGAAGGTTTACATCATTTCATTCACAGAACATGCCTACAACTTTGAAGATGTGCTTTTTTTAATTGTGAAGCAAACAACAAATAGGGCAAAATGACAGAAAACTTCAGCGTGTATAACTATTCACCCCCCTAAAGTCAGTACTTTGTAGAGCCACCTTTTGCTGCAATTACAGCTGTAAGTTACTTTGGATAAGTCTCTATGAGCTTGCCACATCTTGCCACTCTAAAGCATCTCTATTATCCATCATCTCACATCAATGTATATACAGCATCTGTATGCCTCACATAAGTGTATATACAGCATCTCTATCATCTCACATCACAGCATCTATATACTATTCATCATCTCACATCAGTGTATATACAGTATCTGTATGCCTCACATAAGTGTATATACAGTATCTCTACTATCCATCATCTCACATCATTGTGTGGCTATATACAGCATCTGTATGCTTCACATTAGTGTATATACAGCAACTCTACTATCCATCATACCACATGAGTGTATATACAGCATCTATACTATCCATCATCTCACATCAGTATATAACTATATACAGCACCTATATACTATCCATCATCTCACATCAGTGTATATACAGCATCTGTATGTCACATCTCACATCAGTGTTTATACAGCATCTGTATGTCACATCTCACATCAGTGTATATACAGCATCTGTATGTCACATCAGTATATATACAGCATCTGTATGTCACATCAGTGTATAGACAGCATCTGTATGTCACATCTCACATCAGTGTATAGACAGCATCTGTATGTCACATCTCACATCAGTGTATAGACAGCATCTGTATGTCACATCTCACATCAGTGTATATACAGCATCTGTATGTCACATCTCACATCAGTGTATATACAGCATCTGTATGTCACAGCTCACATCAGTGTATATACAGCATCTGTATGTTACAGCTCACATCAATGTATATACAGCATCTGTATGTCACATCTCACATCAGTGTATAGACAGCATCTGTATGTCACATCTCACATCAGTGTATATACAGCATCTGTATGTCACAGCTCACATCAGTGTATATACAGCATCTGTATGTCACATGTCAAATGTAAAATGTAGTAAAAAATACAGAAGATCCTGTTTTATGGGTTTTTACCACATTTCGTATTTTCCGATCCAGAATGCGATGAATTCGGGAGCTTGGATCCAGTGGGTAACGCCATCTTTGGGTGGCATTACGAGAGGGCATCAAGAGAGGAGGAGACACGTGTCACCTCCTCTCTAGCTGGCAGAGCAATAGACTCTGGGCAGTAGGGTCACTAGGAGGCCGTAGCGCTTTCCTAGAGTCTAGTGCGCATGTACAGGTCTTCGGGGAAACGATGTGGCGGCCATTTTCCCAGTGATTTTCCTACTGCGCATGTGCAAAACACCAGGAGAATGTATACCACACCATTTTCCCAGTGGTCCCGCTGCTGCTGCCGACGCAGGACTCTGGAGAGTATGTATTAATAAAATAGGTACAGTGTGGGCCCCCTGGACCCTGGGTGCCCATATGCATCGCACACACTGCACCCATAATAGATACGCCAGTGGGCGTTCCCCAGTAAAAGCCTGTGGACTTCTTTCCGTGATTTCCCTGAGAAGAATCCAATTGGATCCCTCCCAGCACCTCCCGCAGCCGCTGAGACACTCTGCACATGTGCAGAGGGATTCCCGGGGCCTAAACCAGGAAGCCCGACATCGCAAGGGGCAGATCTTATCGGGAGAGCTGTCCTTTGTGATACTAGTCACATATAAAAGTACACATGCGATTAGTATGTCCACAGTAAGTGGCAGGTTGCACCGCGTTGCGGATTGAGGATGCGGTGCTTAGTACATCCCGCCCAATGAGTGGTAATTATAATAAAGAATTAGTTTGTGAATAAACTCTATTTTCTAATGTGTCTAAGTAAAGAAAATAGCGCTGTTAGCTACTGAGCATTATAACAGCGCTATCAGTAACATTCGCAATGAGTTTTATATAGCTTAAACTCATCGCTATATGGGCCCTTTTGTCAGTTATGTGTAATACCACTTTCAGACAGAAAAGTTCCGGGTCGTTTTGCCGGGACCTGCCTGACGACTTCCCCCCCCCCCTTTCACACAGACATGCAAATTACCGGGTCGAGAATTTCGACCCGGTAATTTGTAGATCAACACAGGTATTTTGTCTGTGTGAAAGGATCAACACGGGTAGATTCCAGGGTCGAAGTCCCGGGAATTTCAACATGGGTTGATCCTTTCACACAGAAAAAGAACCCATGTGTTTCATGAAATTACCGGGTGGAACTGCTTCACCCAGTAATTCCAGTTTCTGTCTGATACACCTTTCAGACAGAACATGAAATTACCGGGTGAAGCAGTTCCACCCGGTAATTTCATTAAACACACGGGTCCTTTTTCTGTGTGAAAGGGTCAACCCGTGTTGTAATTCTCGGGACTTTGACCCTGGAATTTACCAGGGTCGGAGACACGGGAATTATGACACGGGTTGACCCTTTCACACAGACAAAATACACGTGTTGATCTGCAAATTACCGGGTCTAAATTCTCGACCTGGTAATTTGCATGTCTGTGTGAAAGGGGGGGGAGTCAGGCAGGTCCCGGCAAATCGACCCGGGACTTTCACACTTTTCTGTCTGAAAAGGGTATTAAAGGGGTATTAATCAGCCAACACTGGGACCAATTTATCGACAGGTTTTAACTATTTTAAAATCGTTGCAAATATTATCTGTAGCTTTTCCAAAGTCTCTCTGCTCACTATAATATATGACTGTGGTTGTCATGGTAATCACTGTGCAGAAATCTAGATCTTTAATAGCCTGAACTATACTATATATAGTGCTTTTGTTGAATGGCCTCGGTTGGTGTCCTCTTGTAAATTATTTCAGGCAGCTATCACATTTTCTTACATGGATATTACACAATGGGGGTCATTCCGAGTTGATCGCTTGCTAGCTACTTTTAGCAGCCGTGCAAACGCATAGTTGCCGCCCACGGGGGAGTGTATTTTCGCTTTGCAAGTGTGCGATCGCATGTGCAGCCGAGTGGTACGAAAAAGTTTTTTGCAGTTTCTGAGTAGGTCTGGACTTACTCAGCCGCTGCGATCACTTCAATCTTTTTGGTCCCGGAATTGACGTCAGACACCCGCCCTGCAGACGCTTGGACACGCCTGCGTTTTTCCAAACACTCCCAGAAAACGGTCAGTTGACACCCATAAACGCCCTCTTCCTGTCAGTCTCCTTGCGATCGGCTGTGCGAATGGATTCTTCGTTAAATCCATCGGCCAGCAATGATCCGCCTTGTACCCGTACGACGCGCCTGCGCATTGCGCTGCATACGCATGCGCAGTAGTAACCTGTTCACTGCACTGCGAAAAACGTCAGCGAGCGATCAACTCGGAATGACCCCCAATATGGGCAATGTTTATGATTTGCAATGATCTTACAGTAATAGGCTTCTGAGTTAATAGCTGTGAGCAGGATTTTATTTATTGCTACAGAATATAAGGACATCATCAATAGATTACATGGGAACGCGTTTATTATAATGTGCACCACAAGCCTTAGTAAATGTCTGCACACAAATGGTTACTTTTTCATATACTGTTCCAGTATTGAGGATTCATTTACATTATTTTTCTTCCTCAGAGCGTGGACTTTGCCATGGTGCATCCAGTCTATGGATTACTGCCACACATTTTCCTCATTGCCATTCTAAATAAGTCTGTGTCTGCTGTCGGCCATGGCTCCCCACTGTCCTGTGATTATCGAAGGATCAATCTCCCAGCCAATCACCTGCCATACTACCTGCACAACAACCGACACGTGGCTGACGCCTGCCGACAAGACCCGCTCTGTCCTTTTGGAGTAAGTTCTATAAAACATACAGAAGCTGCTAGCCTGTATCTATGCGTGTTCTGTCAAATGTACGGTCCAGTGACGAATATACCATGTGTCACGCTGGCGTGCTTTCACACATATTACTCTGTAAACTAGTGTTCATTTACCTCATGGTTGCATCGATGTAGCCATTGGCACCAGTTGTGAATTTAGGGCGGTCTTTGGATCAGAAGAGCCAATATTAAGCAGGGTTATATCTCACCATGAAAGCTGCAGTGGGGGCCACGGTTATGGGGCCCAGAGGAGATGGGTGAACATCAGGAGTTCTGCTACCGCCTATACCCTCTATCAGGGGATGGGATTGATATCTTGGCATACAGGATGCTGGCGGTCAGAATACCAACCGCGGCACCCCAATGATCAGAGTCCCGATATACTTACCCTCCCCCAGTGGTCCCCTAACCCTAACCCTCCCTCTCCGAAACCTAAACTTAACTGCCCCCCCCCACCAGCACCGCAGCATAACCCTATCCCTTTGGGTGCTGCCTAAACATATCCCCACCTACCCTCAGCCCAAACCTAACCTTCCCCCTCCCTGCATCCTAACCTTTACCCTTAGATGTATCCTGGATCTAACCCCAGCAGCCTAAGCCTATCCTCCCCGGTCCCACAGCCTAACCCCAACCCTCTCCCCGCAGCCTAACCCTAACCTCCCCATCCCGCAGCCTAACCCTAACCACCCCAATCCCACATCTTAACCCTCTCCCCGCAGCCTAAACCTAACCCTCTCCCCGCAGCCTAATCCTAACCTCCCCGGTCCCACATCCTAACCCTAACCTCCCTGTCCCACAGCCTAACCCTAACCTCCCCGGTCCCACAGCCTAACCCTAACCTCCCCATCCCACAGCCTAACCCTAACCTCCTCGTCCCACAGCCTAACCCTAACCTCCCCAGTCCCACAGATTAACCCTCTCCTCGCAGCCTAATCCTAACCTTCTCCCCGCAGCCTAATCCTAACCTCCCCAGTCGTGCAGGCTAACCCTAACCTCCCCGGTCCCGCAGCCTAACCTTCTCCCTGCAGCCTAAATCTAACCTCCCCCGCGCTGCGGATTACCTCGACCCAGCAGTGTATCGATGGGGATCCCGGGTGTTGGGTTGCCAGCGCCGGCATTCCGATCAGTGTGGGGATTCCAGCGTCGGTATTTTGACAGCCAGGATCCCGACCGCTGGGATCATGACTGGATCCCCTCTATCAGTGGGGAAGACGTATGGCACTTCATATGCTGTGTAAGTACATATGCCCTGACAGAATGTTAGCATGCCCTAAAAGCAAAACGGTGGCAGGGCATGCTGGGATTTTTAGTTGCATTGAGGACCAGTATATAAACTGATATCAAATGTTCCAGCGACATAATATGAACGCAGAGCAAATAACATGTGTTTGCCAAGGTGTTGTGGACCTACGGCCTTGCCCTGCCATCTGGCTGTTAGGTCATGCTGGTACTTACAGTTCTTCAGCAGCTAGACATGTTGCCTATACTTCCTTTCCTCAGCCTATTCTTATTTGTGACCACCAGGGGGCAGTGGGATATTGGTTTAAATTGGAGGATACATTGATCTGTGATTACAAATATATACATAGTAAAAGATCTAAAATTCATTTATGTTTTTAGGAATACCTGACGCAGCTAGACTCTTGCTGGGGTTATGAAAAATCTTGCAAGAAAGAGAAGAGCTTCAGTTACCCGATATGTGACAAGGTGGACTTTGGTTGGTAGGTTATCATTTTATAGTGGAAGACTTTAAACGTTTCTTACTTTTTGCTTAATAAGAGACGGATATAATAAATGTTTTTATGCCTTATGAGCTGTAAAACTTTACACTGTTCTGTAATCTCTCTTATCTTCTCTCCTTTCTGTAGTTTTATTATATTTATGGTATTTATACTGGGCATTTGTTGCTATGTTTTACTGTATCTGTGGGCTGCTTTAGTTTTGAGATGGACACTTGCAGGGCTGCCATCAGGGGGGACTGGTGTCCTGGGCCCGGATAGTGAGGGGGCCCGCTCTTGGCAGTGTCGGATCCAGGGTGGAGTGGCCATACACAAAGCCACAAGTTAGTGAAGTAGTCACCCAGCTGCAGCTCCGGGCAGAGGGGTGAGCCCAGGGAGCTGCCGCTGTAGCCACATACACAGTGAGAGGAGCCTTTGGCACCCCTGCAGAAGCAGGAGCATTCTACTGATGACACCCCCCATCACAGCTTCTTCCAGCTCCTGTCCGCCTGCATGCATTGCTTCATACTGTCCGGCAAATGCTCCAGTGAAGCAGCTCCCCGCCTTCGAAACCCGCCAGCCTGTTAGCTCAGCAGTGAGGGATAGAAGAGCAGGACAGAGTGCATTGGTAAGAGACGAGAGCGGGAGAAAGGTGACCCACTCAGAGGGGCTGCCTATTTGGTTAGTCCCGGGCCCAGCAATTTCTGAGGGCAGCCTGGTCACATCGTAACCTGCCAGACTATGGTGCGTGCTATACGAGCCATCGCTTGATATCCAGCTGTGTATAAAGTGACCGATAAAGCAAACTTTTTCACATCCCCCAGTGCTTAAGTGGAAGTGGTGCTGCGCTGGTGCTTTACATTGGTGCTTTTATAATTAACAATTACCGTTTAATTGAATGGATAACCTGTTTTTCTCTAACGTCCTAGTGGATGCTGGGGACTCCGTAAGGACCATGGGGATAGACTGGCTCCGCAGGAGACATGGGCACTTTAAGAAAGAATTTAGGTTCTGGTGTGCCCTGGCTCCTCCCTCTATGCCACTCCTCCAGACCTCAGTTTGATACTGTGCCCAGACGAGCTGGGTGCTTTTCAGTGAGCTCTCCTGAGTTCGCTGAGAGAAAGTATTTTGTTAGGTTTTTTATTTTCAGGGAGCTCCGCTGGCAACAGACTCCCTGCATCGTGGGACAGAGGGGAGAGAAGCAGCCCTACTCTCTGAAGCTAGGTCCTGCTTTTTAGGCTACTGGACACCATTAGCTCCAGAGGGATCGTACGCAGGATCTCACCCTCGCCGTCCGATCTCAGAGCCGCGCCACCGTCCCCCTCGCAGAGCCGGAAGACAGAAGCCGGGTGAGTATGAGGAGCAAGAAGACTTCAAATCGGCGGCAGAAGACTCCGTTCTTCACTGAGGTAACGCACAGCACTGCAGCTGTGCGCCGTTGCTCCCACACACCTCACATACTCCGGTCACTGTAAGGGTGCAGGGCGCAGGGGGGGGGGGGGGGGGGGGGGGGCAAAAGTAAACATATATACAGTTGGGCACTGTATATATGTATGAGCCCCCGCCAAGAAAATGCATATTTAAGCGGGACAGAGGCCCGCCGTCGAGGGGGCGGGGCTTCTTCCTCAGCACTCACCAGCGCCATTTTTTTCTCCACAGCTCCGCTGAGAGGAAGCTCCCCTGCATATTCACGGTAGAAGAGGGTAAAAAGAGAGGGGGGGGCACATAAATTAGGCGCAAAAACACAATATAAACAGCAGCTACTGGGTTAACATTAAGTTACTGTGTTATTCCTGGGTTATAGCGCTGGGGTGTGTGCTGGCATACTCTCTCTCTGTCTCTCCAAAGGGCTTTGTGGGGGAACTGTCTTCAAAAAGGGCATTCCCTGTGTGTGTGGTGTGTCGGTACGCTTGTGTCGACATGTCTGATGAGGAAGGCTATGTGGAAGCAGAGCGGGAGCAAATGAATGTGGTGTCTCCGCCGCCGACACCGCCGGCGATCGCGTCGGCTTGGATGTGTAGTGCTGTAGCAGCGTGGACGGACACCCTGTCTGAGGAACTTGATACCTTAGACAAGGATACTATATTATTGACCCTGGGGCACATTAAAGACGCTGTCCTATATATGAGAGATGCTCAAAGAGACATTAGTCTACTGGGTTCTAGAATAAATGCTATGTCGATTTCTGCCAGAAGGGTCCTGTGGACTCGGCAGTGGACAGGTGATGCCGACTCAAAAAGGCATATGGAGGTTTTACCTTACAAGGGTGAGGAATTGTTTGGGGAGGGTCTCTCGGACCTGGTCTCCACAGCTACTGCTGGAAAGTCAAATTTTTTGCCATATGTTTCCTCACAGCCTAAGAGAGCACCGTATTATCAAATGCAGTCCTTTCGATCACAGAAAAACAAGAAAGTCCGAGGTGCGTCTTTTCTTGCCAGGGGCAGGGGCAGAGGAAAGAAGCTGCACAACACAGCTAGTTCCCAGGAACAGAAGTCCTCCCCGGCCTCTACAAAATCCACCGCATGACGCTGGGGCTCCACAAGCGGAGCTAGGCCCGGTGGGGGCACGTCTTCGAAATTTCAGCCACAAGTGGGTTCACTCCCAGTTGGATCCCTGGGCAATAGATATTGTGTCTCAGGGATACAAGCTGGAATTCGAGGAGATGCCCCCGCACCGATACCTCAAATCGGCCCTGCCAGCTTCCCCCCACGAGAGGGAAATAGTGTTAACTGCAATTCACAAATTGTATCTTCAACAGGTGGTGGTCAAGGTTCCCCTCCTTCAACAAGGAAGGGGTTATTATTCGACCCTGTTTGTAGTCCCGAAACCGGACGGTTCGGTCAGACCCATATTGAATTTAAAATCCCTGAACATATACCGGAAAGGTTCAAGTTCAAGATGGAATCGCTGAGAGCAGTCATCGCAAGCCTGGAAGGGGGGGATTTTATGGTGTCTTTGGACATAAAGGATGCATACCTTCATGTCCCCATTTATCCACCTCATCAGGCGTACCTCAGATTTTTGGTACAGGATTGTCATTACCAATTTCAGACGTTGCCGTTTGGTCTCTCCACGGCACCGAGAATATTTACCAAGGTAATGGCGGAGATGATGGTACTCCTGCGGAAGCATGGAGTCACAATTATCCCATACTTGGACGATCTCCTCATAAAAGCGAGATCAAGAGAGCAGTTGCTGATCTGCGTAGCACTTTCTCTGGAAGTGTTACGGCAACACAACTGGATTCTAAATATTCCAAAGTCGCAGTTGGTTCCTACGACTCGTCTGCCTTTCCTGGGCATGTTTCTAGACACAGACCAGAAAAGGGTTTATCTCCCGATGGAGAAAGCTCAGGAACTCATGACACTGGTCAGGAACCTATTAAAACCAAAACAGGTGTCAGTGCATCACTGCACTCGTGTCCTGGGAAAGATGGTGGCATCATACGAGGCCATTCCCTTCGGCAGGTTCCATGCGAGGACTTTTCAGTGGGACTTACTGGACAAGTGGTCCGGATCACATCTTCAGATGCATCGGTTAATCACCCTATCCCCCAGGGCCAGGGTATCACTCCTGTGGTGGCTGCAGAGCGCTCACCTTCTTGAGGGCCGCAGATTCGGCATTCAGGACTGGGTCCTGGTGGCCACGGACGCAAGCCTCCGAGGTTGGGGTGCAGTCACACAGGGAAGAAAATTCCAAGGTCTGTGGTCAAGTCAAGAGACTTGCCTTCACATCAACATCCTGGAACTAAGGGCCATATACAATGCCCTACGTCAAGCGGAGACTCTGCTTCGCGACCAACCGGTTCTGATTCAGTCAGACAACATCACCGCAGTGACTCATGTAAACCACCAAGGCGGCACAAGGAGCAGAGTGGCGATGGCGGAAGCCACCAGAATTCTTCGCTGGGCGGAGAATCACGTAAGCGCACTGTCAGCAGTGTTCATCCCGGGAGTGGACAACTGGGAAGCAGACTTCCTCAGCAGACACGACCTCCACCCGGGAGAGTGGGGACTTCATCAGGAAGTCTTCGCACAGATTACAAGTCGGTGGGAACTGCCACAGGTGGACATGATGGCATCCCGCCTCAACAAAAAGCTACAGAGGTATTGCGCCAGGTCAAATAGCTGTGGACGCCCTTTTGACACCGTGGGTGTTCCAGTCGGTCTATGTATTTCCTCCTCTTCCTCTCATACCCAAGGTGCTGAGGATAATAAGAAAAAGAGGAGTGAGAACAATACTCATTGTTCCAGATTGGCCAAGAAGGACTTGGTATCCAGATCTGCAAGAAATGCTCACAGAGGACCCGTGGCCTTTTCCTCTAAGACAGGACTTGTTGCAACAGGGGCCCTGTCTGTTCCAAGACTTACTGCGGCTGCGTTTGATGGCATGGCGGTTGAACGCCGGATTCTAGCAGAGAAAGGCATTCCGGATGAGGTCATTCCTACGCTGATAAAGGCTAAGAAGGACGTGACAGCTCAACATTATCACCGTATATGGCGAAAATATGTTGCTTGGTGTGAGGCCAGAAATGCTCCTACGGAGGAATTCCAGCTGGGCCGTTTCCTTCACTTCCTACAGTCCGGAGTGAATTTGGGGTTCCATTAAGGTCCAGATTTCGGCCCTATCCATTTTCTTTCAAAAAGAGTTGGCTTCTCTACCTGAAGTTCAGACGTTTGTAAAGGGAGTGCTGCATATTCAGCCCCCTTTTGCGCCTCCAGTGGCACCTTGGGATCTTAACGTGGTGTTGAGTTTCTTGAAATCCCACTGGTTTGAACCACTCAAAACGGTGGAGTTTAAATATCTCACGTGGACGGTGGTCATGCTATTAGCCTTGGCTTCGGCTAGGCGTGTGTCAGAGTTGGCGGCTTTGTCACTTAAAAGCCCCTATCTGGTTTTCCATGCGGATAGAACAGAATTGCGGACCCGTCCACAATTTCTGCCGAAAGTGGTTTCATCCTTTCATATAAACCAACCTATTGTGGTGCCTGTGGCTACTACTGACTTGGAGGATTCCGAGTTACTTGATGTGGTCAGGGCTTTGAAGGTTTATGTAGCCAGAACGGCTAGGGTCAGGAAAACAGAGTCTTTGTTTATCCTGTATGCTTCCAACAAGCTTGGTGCTCCTGCTTCAAAGCAAACTATTGCTCGCTGGATCTGTAACACGATTCAGCAGGCTCATTCTGCGGCTGGATTGCCGCTGCCAAAATCAGTTAAGGCCCATTCCACTAGGAAGGTGGGCTCTTCTTGGGCGGCTGCCCGAGGGGTCTCGGCATTACAGCTTTGCCGAGCGGCTACTTGGTCAGGTTCAAACACTTTTGCAAAGTTCTACAAGTTTGATACCCTGGCTGAGGAGGACCTTGTGTTTGCTCAATCGGTGCTGCAGAGTCATCCGCACTCTCCCGCCCATTTGGGAGCTTTGGTATAATCCCCATGGTCCTTACGGAGTCCCCAGCATTCACTAGGACGTTAGAGAAAATAAGATTTTACTTACCGGTAAATCTATTTCTCGTAGTCCGTAGTGGATGCTGGGCGCCCGTCCTAAGTGCGGAATTCTTCTGCAATACTTGTATATAGTTATTGCTTCAATAAGGGTTATGTTATGGTTGCATCAGGGTTGACCTGATGCTCTGTTGTTTATCATACTGTTAACTGGTTGTTTTCACTTGTTATACGGTGTGATTGGTGTGGCTGGTATGAATCTTGCCCTGGATTACCAAAATCCTTTCCTTGTACTGTCAGCTCTTCTGGGAACAGTTTCTCTAACTGAGGTCTGGAGGAGGGGCATAGAGGGAGGAGCCAGTGCACACCAGGTAGTACTAAATTCTTTCTTAAAGTGCCCATGTCTCCTGCGGAGCCCGTCTATCCCCATGGTCCTTACGGAGTCCCCAGCATCCACTACGGACTACGAGAAATAGATTTACCGGTAAGTAAAATCTTATTATGTCAATCTTAGCATTAATCTTATTGCACATTTTAATCACTATAACCACATTCTCACTATAAATAAAACAGTAGTTTTACTAAACAACTCTACGAAAGAGGCATCTGCCAAAGTCATAGTATTCACAAGAGAAGTTATTTACTAAAACTGTGGGTTTGTTTAAATATTTGTCACTTTTTTTTATTAGCAGTTACGTAATGAATAATACAAATGTCTAATGTAGAAACACTTTAAGATCCACAAAACACAATTTATTTTCTCCAATAAACTTGGGAATGTAATAATGATTCTTTAGTCCTGACGTGTTGCAGCCCTGTACCATACCATTCCGCACTGCCCCCACCCTCCGGTAGCTACTTCCAGGCAAGAAGTTATTCCCCAGGGGGTGGGGGCATAGAAGTCGGGGACAGAATGTTTAAAGTGTTTTTGAAGAATTTTATTAGCTACTAAAATTGCAAGTATTTCACTTTCACGTTAATGTGATTCTATTTTTGCAGGGCCAAAAACTTGGAAGGCGCTCAAGAAATATTTTGGAGGCAAGCGGACTTCGGTTATGTGAAAGAGAGACTGGGTGAAACACAAATGTTATGCCGTCCTAAGGAGAAGGTCTGTATCCCTATGTGCGTCCTTTTGTTCTCTGTGTGCTGGCGATATATCTTCTAACCATTATTTATCAATATTACCCTAGGGAGATTCCATGTTGGCCTGTTCCACCAACCTCCAGCACTGCAGGGCAACCAACTTTTACCTGGACTTGAGAAATCCTAAAAGAAGCAACGACAGGTTATAGATGTTTAATATTTCATAAAGGAATTTATTAATACTTGGTGATGTAGTGCTAGGTAAAGAACGCTTCGCTTACTGCCCGCCTGCTACTGGTGTAGTGTAAATAGTTGTTAAAGAGTTACCTGCTCACTGAAATTACAGATGCTTGAGTCCTACTACTGCCCATCCTCCTTTTTCAAGAGGATCATAAAGAAATGTCTAAAACTGCTCATCTGTCAGTAGTTACAATACTTTATAGAGCTTGAAGATACTGCATTAGAGAGGACATAGCCTGCAGACAACATGGATACTACACTGCATGGTGTGGGTCCCTTATAAATATATATTAATATATATAGTAAATACTGAGAGTTCATACAGCATAATCCAGCGGATTCCATTGTGGTGAATGCACCATAGTCCTGGGAATGCAGTATAATGTAACATATGTATAATAATAAAACATATGATGGTTATCCTGTCTATAAAGATGTGTACACTGACATCTAGCCTCCCTGCACATTAAACAGCCCTTCTGGTCACGCCATGCTGTGGCATGAATCGGTAGAGCCGAGCGTCTTTTCTTGGACTTTTTCAATTAAAATGCGTCTTATTTACAAAACTATGGGACTATAATGCACAAGCAGCTTTTGCTGACTTAAATGATATGTAGCATGCCTATATTCTATGTGTGACCACGGCTGTATCTGCATACAAAATGGTACTCTATTGTGTTTTCCTAGAAAGTAACGTAGCATTTCGTATGCAGATACAGGTACGGTCGTGTATTATTTTAATCAGCAGAGTCCGCTTGTGCGTCCTATTCGCATTAGCAATGCGTATAAGACGCATTATTGGCATCTCCCACTACGTTGCGTATTGAGGCAAGATATATGAGGGCACATCTGTATATACTACACTAACGCTTTGTGCATGTGATGTACAACCCCTGTACGCATCAGCCACTGTCTTAAACGCAATTAGAACTGCATTCCGTCTTTTAAAGACCAGCTGCATTTTGAAAACAACAATACATTATATCTGTGACCCCGACTGTTCATTTTGATTGGCAGGAGGGTGAATCTTGTTGTAGTTTTATAGAAACAAACCAAGCACCCATATGCATATATGTTCCTGCTCTACCCGCTTACACACCCTTTAATAGAGTGACAACATATTGGCCCTCATTCCGAGTTGTTCGCTCGGTAATTTTCTGTGCATTGCAGCGATTTTCCGCTAATTGCGCATGCGCAATGTTCGCACCGCGACTGCGCCAAGTAAATTTGCTAAGAAGTTAGGTATTTTACTCACGGCATTACGAGGTTTTTTCTTCGTTCTGGTGATCGTAATGTGATTGACAGGAAGTGGGTGTTTCTGGGCGGAAACTGACCGTTTTATGGGAGTGTGTGAAAAAACGCTGCCGTTTCTGGGAAAAACGCGGGAGTGGCTGAAGAAACGGGGGAGTGTCTGGGCGAACTCTGGGTGTGTTTGTGACGTCAAACCAGGAACGACAAGCACTGAACTGATCGCACTGGAAGAGTAAGTCTCGAGCTACTCAGAAACTGCACAGAGAAATCTTTTCGCAATTTTGAGAATCTTTCGTTCGCAATTCTGCTAAGCTAAGATACACTCCCAGAGGGCGGCGGCTTAGCGTGTGCAATGCTGCTAAAAGCGGCTAGCGAGCGAACAACTCGGAATGAGGGCCATAATTCATAAGGTCTAGAACCTGAAATTAGTGGAGGGGGAGGTGCTTTCAGGTATTGGGGCAAATGAGTTTTTCTCCTGTACGCCTGTGTACCAGTCCGACCCCTCGTATAGAACCCATTACTCTAAGAAGAACCCGCACAATGTCCAGTATAGCCGTGGAACTCCTCCCTGGCCCGCAGCCCTGCAAACCTTGCTGTACTCACTGCTGCCTCGGTCAGGGATTAGCAAACTCCTGAAATGTGAGTACAGTGAGCACTACAAGGGTACAGAGAAACCTGATCGGTGTGATCGCCATGACATCCCATTAGTGTTCTCAACAACCTTGCGCTGTTCACTAAAAGTCCTGTCTTTATAGGGTAGCTGCTCTGAAGTCTTATAGTGTCGCTGCCATCGTGCCTTCCCTCGTTTCAGCTGCTGGATTAAAAGAACTCACCTGTATTTGTATTTAATATTATTGCCCCTTTAAATCAAGCGTCGAATACTGCCAGAGACGTGACAGCTGCGAACAGCGCCACTTATACCTCTTTCATACCAAAAATGCAGGGTCTTACGCGGGAATACGGTCCCCAGATCATGCAGGGACATTCCCGGGTAAGACGCCTTGCACACCGCAGTCAGCAGCCCAGCATATTGCCGGGTTGCTGATGTCAGCGGTGACGGCGCTAGAGATCACATGATCTCCAAGCACCGCCTGTACATAGAGAGTGAACGGGAGCCGGGGCGCATTGACCCGGCTCCCGTTCACACCGCAAAGTGAGCCAAGTTGAACACGGGTTCAACCCTGGTCAAGAGCAGGGTTGAAATACTGGGTCACTGGACCCGGTATTTCAACCCCGGTACCCTTTCATACCGCACATGAACATGGGTTATGCGCGTTCATGTGCCAATAACCCGTGTTCAGAGGTGCTGGTGTGAAAGGGGTATTAGTAAAGTTAGCCCCAAGGAGCCAGTAAAAGTTGGATGAGATGTGGCAGGCAACTTTCATTGCAGGAATGGTCCCTTTATTGGTCCTTTTTAGGAATAGCTAGGAAAGGTAAAGTAAGGGCCGAGCACATTCTGCTCCATGACCCCCAATGTTACACATTTAGGGGGTAATTCCAAGTTGATCGCAACAGGAAATTTTTTAGCAGTTGGGCAAAACCATGTGCACTGCAGGGGAGTGCACATGGTTTTGCCCAACTGCTAAAAATATTCCTGCTGCGATCAACTTGGAATTACCCCCTTAGGGTGGTGCTGTTTAAATGTACTTAGGACAGGATATATTTCCGGGGAATGGACAATTCTTGAATCTGAGAGTGGCGTGAAAAATGGAATCAGAGTATTCTGTAATTTCTAAGGATAATTTATCCATTTGGGACAATGTTTTAGATTGGAGCCTATTTATTTAACCTTACTTTGCCCACAATCTTGCTTGTCTTCTGTTGATGTTAATTGATGTTCATTTGCATAGCTGCATATTTATATCAAACAATTTTTTTGTGCATAATAACTTTTACCTATATGTGATACTGATCATTTAAAGCGTTTCTCTATTTTAGATTTAAGGAGGACTTCTTACGAGAAGGTGAGATTGGAGGCCATTGTGACCTTGACTCACAGAAGTTGCTGTCTCAAGGTCAACGTAAGAGCCCTCTACAGTCCTGGTATGTTTGGTCCTTATCTTTGCATTCTCTTCACCCTATAGATAGATTTTTAACTTGGGCTCACCCAGCATTATCTTAAGGCCATTCCTATCCTCTATAACAGTGGTTCCCAACCTCGGTCCTCTAGTACCCCCAACAGTTCATGTTTTCCAGGTCACCTAGCAGTTGAACAGGTGTATTCGTTACTCACTGACACATTTTAAAAGAACCACAGGTGGAGCAAATTATTTCACTTGCAATCCTGTGAGGAGACCTGGAAAACATAAACTGTTGGGGTACTTGAGGACCTAGGGGGTAATTCAGACCTGATCGCTTCTGTTCGTTTTCGAACAGCGGCCGATCAGGTCTGTACTGCGCATGCGTATGCACCGCAATGCAACGGCTCCTCGGACGACTGCACCGGGCATCAGTGCATAGCGAAGGGATGGTGTGAAAAATGCGATTGCACGGGCGATTGCAAGGTGACTGACAGGAAGAGGCCGTTTGTGGGTGGCAACTGACCATTTTGTAGGAGTGTCCGGGAAAACACAGGAGGGACCTGGCGTTTGGAGGGAGGTATTCTGACATCAGCTCCGGCCCCGATCATCGCAGTGGCTGAGTAAGTCCTGGGCTGAGCAGAGACTGCACAAACTCATGTTTGTTCAGCTCTCCAACTAATGCGATCGCACACCTGCACACAGCAAATACCATCCCCCTGTAGGCGGCGACTACCTGATCGCAGGAATGCAAAAACCACACCCTAGGGATCAGGTCTGAATTACCCCCTAAGTTTGGAAACCACTGCTCTATAATAAAAGGCTAACGCTGATCCTCACCTCTGTGGGGGAATTCAAGTGTTTTGCACACCAGCAGCCACAAGGTGGCACCCGACGGAGCAATTCAAGTGTTACTCCGTTCGGGCATGCGCAGCCACCGCCGCTAACGTTACTGTTATGATGTTCCATCATTTTGACGGTTTGGTAATTAGTTGTTTTAGATTTGACTAATATGTAAATCAGGATTAAGGATTAAACAGTAATTCCTCTATTTGCATTTGCTCATTTGACGCTATTCGTGGCCACCGTACATATGTACTTACATGATCATTACATGGCTTGCTGAACTACCAGAACTCGGTGTGCCGGTACCGTTAGACGTTGACCTAATTGGCACTTACCCTTTAACAGTGTTTTTTTATTTTATTTTTTCATTCTTCCCTCCCTTAAAATCAAAAGAAAGACACTTGTAATTAAACACCAGAGGTATAAATCAAAGTCGGTCCTGAGAAGTTCTAATTAATTTCTTTACACGTACCGTAGACAGAAATCAATTCAAGTCTTTGGAGTTTCAGTTTAGCAGGTTATTGATTGTGTGAATTGCAAACTGCTAAACATGCTTTTGGAAGACAAATATTTAGCATAATAAGAATTGTGGTTGTTGAGTTCTTGCAGAAGGTTTAAGTGTTCTGCAGTTTGTTCTGAAAGTAGATGAAAAACAAACAAACATGAAAACCCCAAAACATGTGAATAAAAGCAGCCTGTACAGGTGGGAACGCTTCTAAGATTAAACGTTCCTGGGTAACGTTACCTTTAAGATGCAAATTATATTTATTATTTAATAAGATAATAGTTAAAAGCCCATCTGGCCCAGGTACCTGGGTGAGAATATGGTGAGCTGTGGGAAGGGGGGGTGTCATTACTCACACAGCAGCTGCCAGGTTTCTCGAGGCTCTGTGTTAGAGAGAGAGAGAGAGAGAGAGAGAGATAGATAGATAGATAGATAGATAGATAGATAGATAGATAACCCGTATATCTGTAATGGACAGGCTATAATGATGCTGCACTATATACACCGGTACTGTGACATGTAAGCTCACCAGTCCCCTCATAGTTCCCAGCCAGTCTGGGGGTAGAGGACACCAGTAGCCACCAGCAGCTGGCCGGAGGGGTCTGGGCATGGCCTATGGGAGATGTGGCAGGGGTGAGCACAGGACCCCACTCCTTCTCCAGCGCGCAGTATATATAAAGCAGCTGAACCAGTTATCTGCCCCCTCCTCACTTGCATTATCTGCAGCCGCAGCACTGACCCCTCCTACTCCTGATCAACGCACTGCTCACCACACAGGGTCTCGCTTCTTCCTGCTGGACTGATTCACCTTCTCCCCGGCCAATAGGTGGCCACACGTGTCCCCGGTGCCTCCTCTCTGACCGGCTGCGGTGGCTCCTGTATCTGTTTTCTGGTTACTGCTACTACTTGTTTGCGAGTCCCGTTATGGCAATTAACCTGGGGTTGCAGCATAGTATATGGAGGAGGGGGTGCAGAGTATGCGGTATATGGCAGGAGCAGTAAATGGTGGGGGGTGCAGAATATGGAAGAAGATGGGGGTGCAAGTGTATATAGGGGCAGTATGTGGTGGAGGGTGCAGTTTACATAGGGTGTGTGTCGTCGTCCCCCACGAAGGGAGCTCCATTGGGTACCCTCCACCAGCGGCACCACAGAGGTGAGGAGCAGTGTTAGCCTTTTGTATCGGTCATTATAAATGGTAACTACCACCCAAAAACCTACCTGACTCCCTCTCCCCAGCACCCTCTCTATATGCAGCAAGAGTGAAACAGTGAGATCGGTATTTTTAATTAATTAGCAGCAGGCTGTAACATCTCTCTGCATTATCACTTTCACCTGTGGTGGCCTCTAGTGGTGAGGTGAGGAGCAGTCTAGCCTTTTATTATATAGGATTTATATAGCACACATACATTATGCAGCATTTTACAGAGAGAATTTCAGACATTCACATCTGTTCCTGCACCAGTGGAGCTTACAGTCTAAATTTCCTAACAAACAGACGTGCACACACACTGGTGTTAATAATTAACCTACCTGCATATTTCTGAAGTGTGGAAAGAAACCAGAGCTCCTGGAGGAAATCCATACAAACACAGGGAGAACATACAAACTCCACATAGTGCTTTGGTCTGGAAGTGAACTCATGGCCTCAGTTATGTGACGCAGTAATGCTAGCCACTACGCCAACTGTCCTGCCCAATGTAAAACATTTTTAGGCGACTTCTCTTTTGCGCACCCATGTTTTGCTGACGTAGTGCTCCCAGTATAATGGAAAAGAACCCAATAGCATCTCACTTGACTCGTTCTACTTTATATATAAAAAAAACAAGTATATAATAAAAAGAATTTAATTTAAAAAAAGTTGTTGTTTTTTTCTCCATTCCAGACACTGACTTCTGCACTTTATTTTATGTCGCAGTAAATTAACATTGTTCTCTTCTGACAACTAAGCTTTGGGTGCGGCTACTATCTCATATTTCTTTTATAGCTGTACAATGGACTGCGTTGAGCTCTGAGGGATGCTCAGTACCTTTGTAATGGAGCTTGTACCTGTCTCCGTCTATAACATACTTGCCTACACTCCCAGAATGAAAATCGTGTGGCACTCCCATCTCTCCAGAATAGTGGGCAAGTCTCCTGAAGCTGTGTGAAGTGAGAACACCCGGTGGATGAGGGCGCAATTCGCGCCGAGTCACGTAATCTCGGAATTTCATAATGTGGGTGTGGCCACGATGATGTGATCCTCAGACACGCCCTCTGCATACCCCCTTTTTCTGCATCACACCCCTGCACCACCCCTTATGTTAAGCCATGCCCCTACACCGCCTCCCGGGCCTTCTCTCTCACGTGTTGGAAATGCTCTTTTGTCTTCAGTTTGAGTTATTGCTTTTGGAAAGTCTCTTGCCTGCTGCAGGGGGTTGGATATGAAATCCCAGCAGTCGGGATCCCGACAGTCAGAATCCCGGCGGATCGCATTATTTTTACCTTAACTGACCCCTCCTGCAGCCTAACCCTAACCTTCCCCCTAGTGCCTAACCCCAACCTCTGTACTTCCATCTGGGGTCCTTTGGGATCTGTCTGTCTGTATTCTGAGCCTCATATAGAAAGTGGTTTCCTGTCTATAGACAGACAGTTAAAAGATAGACAGTCATTAGTTAGACACTATATGATAGACTAAGGGTGGGCAACATGCGGCCCGCGGGCCAGATGCGGCCCGCGAACCGATCCTGCCTGGCCCGCTGTCCCCCACCAGTGCGCAATGACAAGCGGCCCGACTGGCTGAGCCGCTTCTCATTGCGCTACAGCAGCTCCGAGAGATGCAGCGCCGCTGAGGAAATCCCGGTCACGTCACAGGGGCTGCTGACCGGGATTTCCTTTCCGACGTCTCAGGCGCTGGGCGGTGCGGGGGGCGGATCCACATCAACAAGAGTGTGGATCTGTACAGTGGCCAGCGGATCTCTCATGCGGGCAGCGTGCAGCGGGAGCTGAGCTCTCCAGCGGGCAGCGGATCATCTG
The DNA here is from genome assembly GCF_028390025.1 of Pseudophryne corroboree. Lineage (NCBI taxonomy): Eukaryota > Metazoa > Chordata > Amphibia > Anura > Myobatrachidae > Pseudophryne > Pseudophryne corroboree. The sequence goes on along the minus strand of NC_086452.1, from coordinate 423,864,129 downwards.
GGCAGCGGGAGCTGATCTGTCCTTAAAAAAAACAAACTCAAAGGTTGGTAGATTCATAGCTGGTGCTGCCTGTTGAGGGGGGCTGGGGTCCCGAGTAGGGGGAGGAAACAGCAACCTGTGTCCAGGGAGGGAGGGAGTCTGTTGTTTAAAAGCTGCTATATGGGTCCAGGGGAGGGGGGTGGGCGGCATAGAGACTACCATATGAGTTCAGGGGAGAGGGGGGGATAGAGAATGCCCGATCCCACCCACTCTGCCGCCAGAGCCCAGACACCACCCCCTCAGGTAACACTGAGCGTCCCAACAACAGGTGCGCAGTTTACAGTGCAGCCTGACCAGTGACCACCCCCTACCCCTGATGGAGTGTGAGCCGCGGGCAATACTGCCCGATCCTCCTGTTGCCGCCGGAGTTAATGGTGAGCCGCGGGCTGTAATGCCTGACCCCCCTTCCCATATCCATGTCGCTGCTGCAATTTAAAGCCGTCCTCCTGATCTTGAGCATGTGACCCACAGGCTGTAACGCCCTATCCCGCCGCAGGAGTTTACTGTGAGGTTGAGCCGTTATGCCCGAGCCCACTCCCCCTCTCACTGCCAGCACAGCATCTTAAAATCCAACCCACCCCAAAAGCTTATAGTGACCTGTGGGCTGTAATGCCCCACACCCGCCCCCACTCCTCCCTGCCACAACTTAAAGTCTACCCCCACCAAAGCTGACAGAGAGCCATGTCTGTAACGCCCGATTACCCCCCTCCTCTCAAAGTTGTGTGTAAAAGGGGGCTCTGTCTGCCGTAATATGTAAAAGGAGGGACTCTGCCTGCCGTAATGTGTAAAAGGGGGCTCTGTCTGCCGTAATGTGTAAAAGGGGGCTCTACCTGCCGTAATGTGTAAAAGGGACCTCTACCTACTGTGCAGAGTAATTTGAATAATAGAGGCTGTTGTGCAGCCTAATATGAATCTGTATTGTTTTGTGGCCACGCCCCTTCCCCATGAAGCCACACCCCTATATTTTTGGCACATGCCTATGGCGGCCCTCGAATACTCATTGGAAAATGTTAAGTGGCCCTTCAGCTGAAATAATTGCCCACCCCTGTGATAGACAGTCAAAAGTCAGACAGGTTTAAAAGTCAGACACATAAGTCAGGGTTAAAAAAATTTAAAAACACAAAAAAACAAATAATTTTTTTTTGTGACGGACTTTTGACCCTGTCGGACTTTTGACTGTCGACCGTATAGTGTCTAACTAATGACTGTCTATCTTTTAACTGTCTATGAGCTATACCACACCCATAGAAAGTTACAGGTGATTGGGTTTATACAGTATAAGAATGAACAAGCGGTAATACACTTGTCTGTCACACAGGTATTGGGAATAAACAACTTGTCAGACTCTTGAGGTATTGCATTGCACTAAATGTAGGCTTGCGATTACATCAGCCATACATGTTGTTTCTTTTCTATTGTTTAGGAGTTGAAATATTTCAGTTTTTCATGTTTAGTCATTTAAGGAAAGGTTGCAAAATATTTTTTTGATTTGACATAGGACTTACAAATGGTTCAGGCCATAGCCGCAACCATTGTGTACAATATATTGGATGGTTCCTGTGCTGGGGGTGGTAGGATATATGTGTTAGTAACACTGCAATGGAATTCAGAATCAGGTGATACACCGCATATTAATTCCCTGCTTTACCACACTCCTACATCCTATTATATTACCTGCTAATCTCCAAGGCTTCAAGTGTGTCCTCTAATATCACATCTTCATTCAAGCCTATCAACCCTTGTGATTCCACTGCCTTTGAGGTCATCTCTCCTCTCCAAATAGTGCCACCCTGTTTGTGTGTGACCCCTCCCTCTGGGATAGTGGCTCTAAACCTGGGCTACACACTGTGATGTTCAGGGGCACAACAATACAGGTAGGGCAATGGGTTGGCGCTCCTACACCACATAGGATATGCAAGTATTGACCAAAGAATTACTTAAATGACCAGAATAGGTTTAAATGTTACACAAAATGTATTTTACAGCAATGTACTTACAGATAAAACAGCATAAAATCATATTAATGAGGTGATCACTCCTCATCTCGCCATATTAAGGTGCTGCGGTGGGCAAATGCCAGCAAAGCATGTGGGCTAGGTAACTCTGTGCCACTGCAGAAAGTCCCCCTTGTAGCATGCAGTCCATGCAACACGTTTCGGTTTATAGCAAAGTACTTCTTCAGGTACAAATAGCATGCTTCTGGTTTATTCAAGTATTTATACCCTGATACAGGAAACTGGAGAACACTCCTATCTGAGGCTGATTTTGCGGTTCTCGGACCAGAAGTGACGTTTGCATTTCAAAAGATGTCAACTTCAAGTAATTACAGGAAGTTTGTGCATTCCATTTGCTGGCCATTTTGATAATATGCGTTTCACCTCATGTACTTAACAAAGTGGGATTGTGTGCTCCAACTGGCGGCTATCTTTAAAACTGCGTTCCGGAAACCATTGTGTGGTACTTTTTTCCTGGCAATTACAACAAAATGATGAGTTCTAACTGGTGGCCATTTTTAGGGTTTGCGTTCCAAAAACCCATTCTACTGTATAGTGCTAACTTTTGAAATGTAGGAAATGCAATTTCTTCATTCTGCCAGCATATATTCAGAAAGGTCTCTGATAAAAAGTGTTTTCTTCCACCGATTTTTCCACATAATGCGCCTTTGTGACTATGGACCTTATTCAGAGATGAACGCAGATTGCTGCATACGCAGACAGATCTGTGTCCATCTCCTCACATGCTGGGGGCCACCCAGCATGTGTGATGGGCCGCCACACAATGAGTTGCAGACGCATCAAATTAAGGTTAGGGGTTGTGGGGCGCTGTCAGGCGGTCCGCCACCATTTTTTAAATCAGAGCAGCTGCGTGTGATGTCATGCAGCCGGCCTGGAAACTCTCCCTGCCCACCCCCGTTCGGCCCACCCCCGATCAGCCCACCATGCCCCCCCCCCAACACCGCATAACTACCCCACCGATGTCAATCACATTGCAGCAGCATCCTTCCGTGATGCGGCCGTGTTAGCTCGCGCAGGCGTGATGTGGCCACAGCACATGTGCAGTTTGCCAAAGAAGACGAACTGCGCTTCAGGCTGCATCAGTGACGAACTCTGAATCGGCCCCCATGACTTCAGCCTACGATATTGCCCGTATTCCTGTAACTGGAAGACCTTAACAGAACTTTAAAAAAAATACCAAGAAAGCATATGTATACCATACTTTTATTGTTTATTTATTATTATTATTTTTCCTTAAATTGTAATATGGGACAAATATATATTTCGTTTATTCTATTCTTGTCCAACGTTTTAGGAGTGAGTTACAGCTCTGACTTCTTTTACTTCTAGGTTTGCAGAGCTGCAGATATACACCTCCTTAGCATTCAGACCAGTAGAAGATGGACACTGTGACCTTATCATAGAAAAACCAACTTATTTTATGAAGTTGGATGCAGGTAATATCTTTTGTGAATAATTTATAGCCAATATCTGACATCTATATAGGCTTTCTAAGTATATAGTCAGAGGTGAAGCTATGCTGAAAAAAGAGGTTAGATGTATAGGGGTATATTCAATAACTGTCGGAAAGACGGCAGCTTCCGACAGTTTTAGGTCGGAAGGGGTTCCGACCTATTCATTAGGGCCCTGTTTATTCCGACAAGTCTGGAAACCCGACTTGTCGGAATGAACGCTGATCAGCGTGCATTGTTGGAAGCGGGGCCAAACCCAACAGGTTTTAGCCCCGTTTCCGAAATCTCAATATGACTTTAAAAAAAGTCGGATTGAGATGAGGGATCTGAGAGCAGGAGACAGGGGGGGGGGGGAGCAGTGTGGCAGCGGGGAGAGCAGGAACCCAGCGGCAGCGTCCACCCGGCTCCAGCAAGCGAGGTCCCGCTTGCTGGAGCCGGGTGGACGCCGCCGCGAGCCTCCGCTGATGCATCCGCTGCTCGCCCCGTCTCCTCCTCTCCGTCTCCCCTCCTCCGCTACTTTCCCGCTGCTGCCCCCACTGCTGCAAACACGGCAGCCGCTTACAGCTCTCCCCACCCCCCACCCTTCCCGGCGCCGCTGCTGTCAGCGCACCCGGCAGCCGCTGACAGCAGCGTCAGGACAAGACACCGGGAGCGGCCAAATCCGACAGTCGGATTTGGCCGCTCTTTGAATAGGGGTTGTCGGGTCCATTCCGACAACTGCATGTCGGAATGGACCCGACTCTTATTGAATATACCCCATAGTGTTCATTCCATCACCCTGCACCCAAAGGTGAGGAGGGCATATTTTAATTAAAATTGTAAGCCGGGTACACATTGGAGCAACAGGCAACCAGCCTGATTTAAGGAACAATTTCATTTCAGCCTGCTTGCCACTACACACTACACGATTTAATGACCATTGGAACGATGCATCGTTCCATCCTTCATTAGCATACACCAAGTCACATTCCACATTATCTGGTTGGCAGTACAGCATGGCCAAGCGGGCGATATCGCATATGACCACCGGAGCGCACAAATCACCCATAGACACTTGGCGATGTAGACTATTTGTTGTTACACAACGCCAAATCGTCCCAATATCACTCCAGTGTGTACCCAGCTTTAGACGGGATTTATCGCAACAGCTGCTGTTGCTGAAATGATACATGAAGTATAAAATTTTGCCCTTAAAAAATATACAATTTTGCCCTTTCAAATTAAAATATGCCCGCCCTCACTAATTAGGCACAGGGTGCTATAATGAACACTAGATGTACGCTTTTAGCGTATGGTTTCACATGCATATCACGCATACACTAATGAGCCAAAACATTATGACTACTGCCTCGTGTGCTTATCCTTTCTTAATTTAATAATCTTCAACTGTACCACATCCAGCAGTCTTCTGCCACCTGATACTTATTCCAGTGTCGTCTGCTGATGTAACTATGTTTATTTACCCTGTACTTGTCCTATATTGTCGTCAACTGAAAGTTGCTGTTTTCCTGTTTATGTACTCTGTAATTGGGCTCTGCGGAACCCTTGTGGCGCCATATAAATAAAGGATAATAATAAAATAATAATACTGCACTATGAAGCAAATGACATTGACTATCTCATAACAACAGTGCATGTCAGGTTTGGGGATATATTAGATGGTAAACTGACAATAGGTACTTGCAGTCAATGTGTTGAGTACAGAAGATATGGCCTAGGGTAAAGAGTTGAGTGACTTTGATGAGGATTAAATCATAATGGCCAGATGATTGGGTCAGAGCATTTCTGAAATGGCAAGTCTTGTAGGGTGCTTAAGATCAGGCATGGTGAGTACCTGCCAACAATGGTAACAGGAAGAAAAAAACAGAAAGTGCTGTCTGGGTGTTGGGCATCCAGTACTCATTAATGCAAGAGGTCAGCTATCCATACTATCCAGTCTGGTATTGTGACACTCTAAACTGGACCACCTTAATTTGTACTACACAGGGTATGCATTGCAGGCAACTGTCGGACTGGATAAGACATGAGTAAGGTCCCCTAATTGTCCCCTTGCTGAGCTTCGATTACTACCCATCCTGTTAATGCTGAAGGGGTTAACACTCCCTTCTGCTGTTGCCTGGGAGACGCCGGCAGGACCAGTGAGCAGACAGGCACTAGGACCTTTGGACTTACATATAATGGAGGAGGGAGTGAGAAGGCTGATGGAGTTTTGATTGACTGTGGCAGAGCGGGAAAAAGAGGAGGCGGGGTTCGCACCAGTGTGTATGAGAGGAGACACGCTGTGGAGAGCGGAGCTGCTGCTGAGGAGACCGCTGTGAGGAGACACGCTGTGGAGAGCGGAGCCGCTGCTGAGGAGACCGCTGTGAGGAGACACGCTGTGGAGAGCGGAGCCGCTGCTGAGGAGACCGCTGTGAGGAGACACGCTGTGGAGAGCGGAACCGCTGCTGAAGAGACCGCTGTGAGGAGACATGCTGTGGAGAGTGGAGCTGCCGCTGAGGAGACAGCTGTGAGGAGACACGCTGAGGAGACCGCTGGGAGGAGACACGCCGTGTTGAGCGGAGCTGCCGCTGAGGAGACCGCTGTGAGAGCCGCCAGCCGCTGCAGTGACACCAGCCTGCCCGGTACTGAGAGAAGCTGCCGGGAAAGGTCTCAGGTGATAGAGGGGAGTGGGTGAGGCCGCTGATAGCAGGTACCTACCTCTGACGCACAGACACTCCAGCTAATACCCCCAGTTAGAAACCTAGTCACCCAGCTCCGCATACACAGCTGAATAGGGGTCAGGTGAGAGAGAGAGAGAGAGAGACGCTCTTCCTTTTACTTGGCAGACACAGCTATCAAGAGTACTGGACAGGGGGTGTGGCCTAGCTGCAGATCTGGGCAGACGTGTTGCATTGGAGCTCCTGCCTTACGCCCATATAAACTGATATCCTGCTGCTCTTTAGTGATCTTGGGGACCCCCCTTTATCAGCTGGGGTATACCTGCATCGGGCAGTGAGGTCCGCGGAGCCGGCGGGCGTCTCCTACACCCGTGCGGGTTGCGGCCTTCTGACCCAGGTGAAGCCGGGACCTCCATTTTACTGCTGCCCCGGAGGAGGAGGCCTTGGTTGACTGGAGTTCGCCGCAGAGGGTGCCCCCACACATCGGGACTCTACTCCCTGAAAGACGCCTCACTTTATTGCTAGGCGGGAGGTGAGTGTTACCCGCTGCGCCCTTACCTTGGACAGAGGCCCGCCGGACACCGCCGTTGCGCTGAGGGGAGCCGAGGGCGGGTGGACTCTGCCGCTCTCTCCAGCCGAGGCTGCTTCGCCCGCTCACCGACGCCAGGACTGGGGGATCCCGGCCTGGGCACCGCACGGCGCCAGCCACTGCACCAGATCCTGTCTGCTCGATTGGCGGCCTCCGGGGGCCTAGACGGCCGGGAGCTTCCACGGAGGTCTGGCGGCGCCATTTTGATTACTGGCATTGCGCCCACACCTGGACCCCACTGCTTCTACCGCTGCCTGGGGAAACTTTATTAGTGCCTTTGTCCCCCGGACACTCTCTGGGGCCACACCAGCTACTCTCTTCAAAAAACAAACAAACAAAAAAATAATAATAAAAATAATAATAAAAAAAAAAATTATTATTACTTAAAATAAATAAAAAGGAGGCGTGGCTTAGCGGTGAAACAGGTCAGGGCTACAACACCTACCCCCGTTGCAGCCCCTACAACCCTCCTGCTACTGCACGTGGTACTGGGGGACCCCAGGGAGGCCCACGGCACTCTTCATACCACAGTCTACAGTGCATGGGGAGAGCCCGGCCCTCTGATCCTGCGGCTGCTTCCACACTCTCCATTAGGTCCACTGGGCCCTCTCTGCTGAGAAATTGATGACATCTACCCACAGGAGTCGGGCACGCTGCTGTACCCATAAGATGTAGGCACCTTTTCAATGTATCTCCCCCGAAACTCCCCGCAATCATTTTAGCTGATACAATCACGCACGTGGCATAGAGGATATATACCGTTCTGGGCCTTAGACGACATCCTCCTTTCTACTGGGGTTCTTCTACTTTCTCAAGGTGATACAAGATGGCTCCAAAAAAGAATAAAGCCTCCAAGTCAATCTCTCAAGTTGCATTTTTCAAGCCCTCCCCATATCGTAATAAGTCTCAAGGGTCTGGGGCTTCTGCCACTGGATCGGATCCCCCACCTACGACTTCCTCACCCTCATCTCAGGATTCCCCCTCCCCCCCACACCTGGAGGACAGCGAAGCCTTAACGGTGGGCGCCATGAAGCTTTTGTTACACCAGTTTAAAGATGAAGTGGCGTCAGAATTCCGTACTATGCTGCAATCCTGCCAGCGCTCCGTTGAAGACTTGGGCGAGAAGACCGGACATTTGGAAACAAAGATGGGAGAGGTGGTGGGCTCTCATAATACCCTTATCGACTCTCATGATTCTCTTGAGGGGGAAGTGGCGGCTCTGCGGGATAAAGTAGCAGACTTGGAGGACCGCTCACGCAGAAATAATCTCAAGCTGAGAGGGGTTCCTGAATCCGTATCTAATAGCAGCCTGCAGGACTATACAATCGAAATATTCAAGAAGCTGCTACCCTCAGCTACATCTGCGGACTTGTTATTGGACCGCATTCATAGAGTTCCGAAGGCCCGCAGCGCTCCTGAAGGTGCGTCGAGGGATGTCTTAATGAGAATCCATTTCTTCCATATTAAAGAATCCCTGCTTAAAGCGGCTAGACCTGCCTCTGACACGGTGAAAGCTTTGGGCCAGCTTCAACTTTTTGGAGATCTATCACAATACACCCTGATCAGGAGGCGTTCCTTTCAGCCCGTCACCACGGCCCTTCGGAAAGCTGGAATCATATATAGATGGGGTTTCCCCACGCGTTTATTGATTTCTAGAGAAGGTTCAACTATTGTGGTGTCTTCGGTCGAGGACGGTATGAAACTTCTTCATAAATGGAATATTGCTGGAGATCAAAGAGCTGGCTCCCCTGACCGCCGACTTCAGCCGGACTGGTCGACGGCTGGGAAGTAGGCCCTCCCCACTGCGGTACTTTCCCTGCCAAGAATGGCCATCTATAGGACTTGCGTTGTCTCTACAAGATAGTTAGTTGTTGGGTCACGGGTTTCGGGTCTGGTTTGTAAGCTCCCCTTTGAGCCGTCTTATTGCTGTAATTACAGTATTACTCTTTGCCGGTTCCGGGACCCTGTGACTCATTACAAATTAGTCTATCATTCCATTCTTAACGACATCTCTTTGTTATGCCATGTGCGATTGTCTGTTTATAATGTTTACACAATTTTGGTTATTTGATTGCGGGGAGGTTGGCCACTAACCCCCCAACCTCGCTGGGTGAGGCGCTGTATGTTTTGGCGTCTTACTATGACTTCGTCTCTACACGAAGTCGGCTTTCTTTGTTTCTCTAACGTCCTAGTGGATGCTGGGGACTCCGAAAGGACCATGGGGAATAGCGGCTCCGCAGGAGACTGGGCACATCTAAAGAAAGCTTTAGGACTATCTGGTGTGCACTGGCTCCTCCCCCTATGACCCTCCTCCAAGCCTCAGTTAGATCTCTGTGCCCGAACGAGAAGGGTGCACACTAGGGGCTCTCCTGAGCTTCTTAGTGAAAGTTTTAGTTAAGGTTTTTTATTTTCAGTGAGACCTGCTGGCAACAGGCTCACTGCATCGAGGGACTAAGGGGAGAAGAAGCGAACTCACCTGCGTGCAGAGTGGATTGGGCTTCTTAGGCTACTGGACATTAGCTCCAGAGGGACGATCACAGGCCCAGCTTGGATGGGTCCCAGAGCCGCGCCGCCGGCCCCCTTACAGAGCCAGAAGGCAGAAGAGGTCCGGAAAATCGGCGGCAGAAGACGTCCTGTCTTCAACAAGGTAGCGCACAGCACTGCAGCTGTGCGCCATTGCTCTCAGCACACTTCACACTCCGGTCACTGAGGGTGCAGGGCGCTGGGGGGGGGCGCCCTGAGACGCAATAATAAACACCTTGGATGGCAAAAAATGCATCACATATAGCTCCTGGGCTATATGGATGCATTTAACCCCTGCCAAAATACATAAAAAAACGGGAGATAAGGCCGCCGATAAGGGGGCGGAGCCTATCTCCTCAGCACACTGGCGCCATTTTCCCTCACAGCTCCGTTGGAGGGAAGCTCCCTGGCTCTCCCCTGCAGTCACTACACTACAGAAAGGGTTAAAAAAGAGAGGGGGCACAAATTAGGCGCAGTATTAACTATACAGCAGCTATAAGGGGAAAAACACTTATATAAGGTTATCCCTGTATATATATAGCGCTCTGGTGTGTGCTGGCAAACTCTCCCTCTGTCTCCCCAAAGGGCTAGTGGGGTCCTGTCCTCTATCAGAGCATTCCCTGTGTGTGTGCTGTATGTCGGTACTTTTGTGTCGACATGTATGAGGAGAAAAATGATGTGGAGACGGAGCAGATTGCCTGTAATAGTGATGTCACTCCCTAGGAGGTCGACACCTGAGTGGATGAACTGTTGGAAGAAATTACGTGACAGTGTCAGCTCTGTATAAAAGACAGTGGTTGACATGAGACAGCCGGCTACTCAGCTTGTGCCTGTCCAGACGTCTCATAGGCCGTCAGGGGCTATAAAGCGCCCGTTACCTCAGATGGCAGATATAGACGCCGACACGGATACTGACTCCAGTGTCGACGGTGAAGAGACAAATGTGACTTCCAGTAGGGCCACACATTACATGATTGAGGCAATGAAAAATGTTTTACACATTTCTGATAATACGAGTACCACCAAAAAAAAAAGGGGTATTATGTTCGGTGAGGAAAAACTACCTGTAGTTTTCCTAAATCTGAGAAATTAAATGAGGTGTGTGATGATGCATGGGTTTCCCCCGATAATAATTTCTAAAATGTTATTGGCATTATATCCTTTCCCGCCAGAGGTTAGGGTGCGTTGGGAAACACCCCCTAGGGTGGATAAAGCGCTCACACGCTTGTAAGGGCTCTATCCTCTCCTGAGATGGCCGCCCTTAAGGATCCTGCTGATAGAAAGCAGGAGGGTATCCTAAAATGTATTTACACACATACTGGTGTTATACTGCGACCAGCAATCGCCTCAGCCTGGATGTGCAGTGCTGGGTTGGCGTGGTCGGATTCCCTGACTGAAAATATTGATACCCTAGATAGGGACAGTATATTTTTGCCTATAGAGCATTTGAAAGATGCATTTCTATATATGCGTGATGCACAGCGGAATATTTGCCGACTGGCATCAAGTCTAAGTGCGTTGTCCATTTCTACCAGTAGAGGGTTATGGACACGTCAGTGGTCAGGTGAGGCGTATTCCAAACGGCATTTGGAAGTATTGCCTTATTAAGGGGAGGAGTTATTTGGGGTCGGTCTTTCAGACCTGGTGGCCACGGCAACAGCTGGGAAATCCACGTTTGTACCCCAGGTCGCCTCTCAACATGAGAAGACGCCGTATTATCAGGCGCAGTCTTTTCGTGGATAAGCGGGCAAAAGGTTCCTCATTTCTGCCCCGTGACAGAGGGAGAGGAAAAAGGCTGCAGAAATCAGCTAGTTCCCAGGAACAGAAACCCTCTCCCGCCTCTGCCAAGCCCTCAGTATACGCTGGGGCTTTACAAGCAGAATCAGGCATGGTGGGGGGGCCCGTCTCAATGAATTTCAGCGCGCAGTGGGCTCACTCGCAAGTAGACCCCTGGATCCTTCAGGTGATATCTCAGGGGTACAAATTAGAATTCGAGACGTCTCCCCCTCGCCGTTTCCTAAAGTCGGCTTTACCGATGTCTCCTTCTGACAGGGAGACAGTTTTGAAAGCCATTCACAAGCTGTATTCCCAGCAGGTGATAATCAATATACCCCTCCTGCAACAGGGAACAGGGTATTATTCCACACTGTTGTGGTACCGAAGCCGGACGGCTCGGTGAGACCGATTCTAAATCTAAAATATTTGAACACTTACATACAGAGGTTCAAATTCAAGATTGAGTCACTCAGAGCAGTGATTGCGAACCTGGAAGAAGGGGACTACATGATGTCTCGGGACATCAAGGATGCTTACCTTCATGTCAAAATTTACCCTTCTCACCAAGGGTACCTCAGGTTTATGGTACAGAACTGTCACTATCAGTTCAGACGCAGCCGTATGGATGGTCCACGGCACCCCGGGTCTTTACCAAGGTAATGGCCGAAATGATGATATTCCTTCAAAGGAAGGGAATTTTAGTTATCCCTTACTTGGACAATTCCCTGATAAGGGTAAGATCCAGGGAACAGTTGGAGGTCGGTGTAGCACTATCTCAGGTAGTGTTGCTGCAGCGCGGTTGGATTCTCAATATTCCAAAATCGCAGCTGGTTCCGACGACTTGTCTTCTGTTCCTAGGGATGATCCTGGACACAGTCCAGAAAAAGGTGTTTCTCCCGGAGGAGAAAGCCAGGGAGTTATCCGAGCTAGTCAGGAACCTCCTAAAACCGAGCCAAGTCTCAGTGCATCAATGCACAAGGGTTCTGGGTAAAATGGTGGCTTCCTACGAAGCAATCCCATTCGGCAGATTCCACGCAAGAACTTCCCAGTGGGACCTGCTGGACAAATGGTCCGGGTCGCATCTTCAGATGCATCAGCGGATAACCCTGTCACCAAGGACAAGGGTGTCCCTCCTGTGGTGGTTGCAGAGTGCTCATCTTCTAGAGGGCCGCAGATTCGGCATTCAGGACTGGGTCCTGGTAACCACGGATGCCAGCCTGCGAGGCTGGGGAGCAGTCACACAGGGAAGGAATATCCAGGACTTAGGGTCAAGCCTGGAGACATCACTTCACATAAATATCCTGAAGCTAAGGGACATTTACAATGCTCTAAGCTTAGCAAGACCTCTGCTTCAAGGTCAGCCGGTGTTGATCCAGTCGGACAACATCACGGCAGTCACCCACGTAAACAGACAGGGTGGCACAAGAAGTAGGAGGGCAATGGCAGAAGCTGCAAGGATTCTTCGCTGGGCGGAAAATCATGGGATAGCACTGTCAGCAGTATTCATTCCGGGAGTGGACAACTGGGAAGCAGACTTCCTCAGCACGACCTCCACCCGGGAGAGTGGGGACTTCACCCAGAAGTCTTCCACATGATTATAAACCGTTGGGAAAAACTCGACAGGTATTGCGTCAGGTCCAGGGACCCTCAGGCAATAGCTGTAGACGCCCTGGTAACACCGTGGGTGTACCAGTCAGGGTATGTGTTCCCTCCTCTGCCTCTCATACCCAAGGTACTGAGATTGATAAGATGGTGAGGAGTAAGCACTATATTCGTGGCTCCGGATTGGCCAAGAAGGACTTGGTAACCGGAACTTCAAGAGATGCTCACGGAGGATCCGTGGCCTCTACCTCTAAGAAGGGACCTGCTCCAGCAAGGACCCTGTCTGTTCCAAGACTTACCGCGGCTGCGTTTGACGGCATGGCGGTTGAACGCCGGATCCTGAAGGAAAAAGGGCATTCCGGATGAAGTCATCCCTATCCTGATCAAAGCCAGGAAGGATGTAACCGCAAAAACATTATCACCGCAATTGGCGAAAATATGTTGCGTGGTGCGAGGCCAGTAAGGCCCGACGGTGGAAATTCAACTGGGTCGATTCCTACATTTCCTGCAAACAGGAGTGTCTATGGGCCTGAAATTGGGGTCCATTAAGGTTCAAATTTCGGCCCTGTCAATTTTCTTCCAAAAAGAACTAGCTTCAGTCCCTGAAGTTCAGACGTTTGTAAAAGGAGTACTGCATATACAGCCTCCTTTTGTGCCTCCAGTGGCACTTTGGGATCTCAATGTAGTTTTGGGTTCCAAAAGTCACATTGGTTTGAACCACTTAAATCTGTGGAGTTACAATATCTCACAGGGAAAGTGGTCATGCTGTTGGCCCTGGCCTGAGCCAGGCGCGTGTCAGAATTGGCGGCTTTATCCTGAAAAAGCCCTTATCTGATGTTCCATTCGGACAGGGCGAAATTGAGGACTCGTCCTCAGTTTCTCCCTAAGGTGGTTTCAGCGTTTTCACCTGAACCAACCTATTTGTGGTGCCTGCGGCTACTAGGGACTTGGAGGATTCCAAGTTGCTGGACGTAGTCAGGGCCCTGAAAATATATGTTTCCAGGAGGGCTGGAGTCAGAAAATCTGACTCGCTGTTTATCCTGTATGCACCCAACAAGCTGGGTGCTCCTGCTTCTAAGCAGACGATTGCTCGTTGGATTTGTAGTACAATTCAGCTTTCACATTCTGTGGCAGGCCTGCCACAGCCAAAATCTGTAAAAGCCCATTCCACACGGAAAGTGGGCTCATCTTGGGCGGCTGCCCGAGGGGTCTCGGCTTTACAACTTTGCCGAGCTGCTACTTGGTCAGGGGCAAACACGTTTGCTAAATTCTACAAATTTGATACCCTGGCTGAGGAGGACCTGGAGTTCTCTCATTCGGTGCTGCAGAGTCATCCGCACTCTCCCGCCCGTTTGGGAGCTTTGGTATAATCCCCATGGTCCTTTCGGAGTCCCCAGCATCCACTAGGACGTTAGAGAAAATAAGAATTTACTTACCGATAATTCTATTTCTC